>NC_069500.1:1302108269-1302855144 GCF_027579735.1 Bombina bombina
TCTTTCAACCCCCCCATCTAGTGGGGGGGGGTCAGACCTGCATAAATACTGGGCATATGAGCCTTAATAAAGACATTCTGTTTTAAACCTGAAAACTGGCTGGGTTGTGAATTGCTGATTCCCTATGCAGGACATTGTTCCCTGGTGTTAACCCTTGGTATCCTGTTGGTACCGTTACAATTGGTGGCAAGCGACGGAATGAACCTTATCGCCCAGAAGAGCAACTACACAAGCCAGTAACCTCAGGAAGAGGGGGATTACTACAATACTGACTAAGATGGAAGGAGTACCAGGGACCGAAGTGAATGGAGATGGATTATTCTAAGCTAAAGAGACAAACGTTAAAGGAACTGCTAGAAGCCAGGGGAAAGATAGGCAGCAGCAAACCCAAGGCTATATTAATTGCCGAGCTGATGGAGGGAGACAGAGCTCGCAGCGCTACGCCTCCAGCAGCCATGGAGGAGACCCTATACCAGAGGGAAATGAGGACCAGGCTGGAATTTTTACCCCAACCTGTACCACGGGATATGCTATCCGTGGTAATGGCAGATGTGCAGGAGTACGTGATGGCACACAGTCCGCGGAATGCATCCTCCCGAGCAGAATCCATTTTGGACGCACTCAGCAACCCAGTAAGACCCAAAATCCCATACCATGCATTTAAAATGTTTTGTGAGGAGAAGGATGAGATCGATGGGTATTTACAGGATTTTGAGAGACTGTGCGAGTTACATGATTTGGAGCAGTCCGTATGGGTGCCGGTGCTAGCAGGCAAGCTAGCCGGTAGGGCAGCGGAAGCGTATCGCGCTGTACCCAGGGAGGACAGCAAGGATTACGCTAAAGTGAAGAGAGCGATCTTGGAAAGATATGCCATTACCCCAGAGGCATACCGGCGCAAGTTTAGAGGCCTGCGCAAGCAAGAAAGAGATTCACATGCAGAGTCGGCCCACAAGCTGGATCAGGCATCTCAAGGGTGGATACAGGCCAGCCAAGCTACCACCATGGAAGAATTGCGACAACTGATGCTGTTGGAGCAATTCTTTAACGGCTTGTCCCCAGAAGCCCAAGAATGGGTGAGAGATCAAAAACCCCTCACCTTAACCGAAGCAGCCAGATTAGCAGACCAGCATTTTGATGCCAGGAGGCACCATGGACTACAGCCTAACAACCCCACAGCGGCAACTTTTCGCCCAGCCCCAGGGAATCCACCACCCCCCTCACGATACAACGGACGGGCGAATATACAATGCCACACCTGCAAGCAGTGGGGACATATGGCACGTGAGTGCACCCAAAATCGGAGCAGACAAGCTTGGAACCTGTCATGGTCCTATCTTACACATTCCACCTTAATATATACTTTGCCATATCAAGCCTATACCACCTTAACATTGTCTCCTCCTGCCTATAAAGCCTGCACTGTCTAATTACTCTTTGCTGGTTTATTGAAGTGATTAACTCACAACTCCAGCTTGTATCCTGGTGAAAGAAAGTACTCGGCTGCATTTAAACTACTTCACTTGCACACCTTGGCAAAAGCGCTGCTTGTTGTCTTCCTACCTGGCTTCCTCTGACGTCACTGCAAGCCATTCACTCCTCACACGCTGCTCAGGCCTGGCAGCGTTCCAACTTCACAGCGTGCACAGACTTCCAGCTGCTCTGACACAGCCTTCCGGATCTCAAGCACTCACAGTGCCTTCAGCTTGCAACAAGTATAGCGACACATGAGGTTATCAGGTTCCGTATAAGCTTTTACTTGTAGTGTTCTAAGTCTGCTACTCTCACTACTTCCATATTTAAGCTTGCCATAATATTGACATTCCTCTATGTGTTACACTGTATAAATCTGCCAGCAAGCTACTAGCACTACCATTACTAAATGGTTATATTAACTCCTCACCTGCAGTGTGCCATATTAAACATGCTATGAGTACTAATCAGGGTATTTTCCTTAACTAGTTACTGCTCCTGTCTTGAGAAATATATATCCTTTGTTCTGCCTCTAAAGCATTCCTGTATTCATTACTCTTTGATATTGGAAGCTTATTGTGGCAATATAAATACAGATTAGGATTATATGCTTCCTTACTAGCAAGCATATTTCCCAGTTTGTTACATTAACATATTACCACAGTTCTACTTCTAAAGTACTAAAGATAGGTAAAGAATTGTCACATAAACAAGTGATTTCTTACATAATAAACCAGCCTTAAAAAAAAAAAAAAAAAAAAAAAAAAAAAAAATTTTTAAATATGGAGCCATCAGATGTGGCCCCCCAGCTACATAATTTAAACCAGCGCCTGGACAACTTAACTCAGGCAGCGTTCCAACTTCACAGCGTGCACAGACTTCCAGCTGCTCTGACACAGCCTTCCGGATCTCAAGCACTCACAGTGCCTTCAGCTTGCAACAAGTATAGCGACACATGAGGTTATCAGGTTCCGTATAAGCTTTTACTTGTAGTGTTCTAAGTCTGCTACTCTCACTACTTCCATATTTAAGCTTGCCATAATATTGACATTCCTCTATGTGTTACACTGTATAAATCTGCCAGCAAGCTACTAGCACTACCATTACTAAATGGTTATATTAACTCCTCACCTGCAGTGTGCCATATTAAACATGCTATGAGTACTAATCAGGGTATTTTCCTTAACTAGTTACTGCTCCTGTCTTGAGAAATATATATCCTTTGTTCTGCCTCTAAAGCATTCCTGTATTCATTACTCTTTGATATTGGAAGCTTATTGTGGCAATATAAATACAGATTAGGATTATATGCTTCCTTACTAGCAAGCATATTTCCCAGTTTGTTACATTAACATATTACCACAGTTCTACTTCTAAAGTAATAAAGATAGGTAAAGAATTGTCACATAAACAAGTGATTTCTTACATAATAAACCAGCCTTAAAAAAAAAAAAAAAAAAAAAAAAAAAAAAAATTTTAACTATGGAGCCATCAGATGTGGCCCCCCAGCTACATAATTTAAACCAGCGCCTGGACAACTTAACTCAGGCATTTAGAGATATACAGGTGGAAAACCAAAGTCTCAAACCTGTCTTAGAGAAGTGTTGGCCAATAGGAATGCTGGAAATGACCACCAGGCTGAGCCCCAGGTTTCTTACCCTGAGAAATTTACTGGTGATAGATCCACTTTTCGCCAGTTCAGAAACGCCTGCCTGTTGTTATTCGATTTAAAACCGAGAACTTATCCTACAGACAGATCCAAAGTATTAACTGTTCTCTCATACCTGCGAGGGGAACCTCGGGCCTGGGCTGACTCATTTTATGAGTCCCAGGACCCAATTCTGAATTCTTTTGATGCCTTCTTAAAGGCTTTATCCAACCTTTATGATGATCCTTATCGTCAGATTAC
The DNA here is from genome assembly GCF_027579735.1 of Bombina bombina. NCBI lineage: Eukaryota > Metazoa > Chordata > Amphibia > Anura > Bombinatoridae > Bombina > Bombina bombina. The sequence continues at coordinate 1,302,111,649 of NC_069500.1, forward strand.
TGCTGAGACTAAACTCAGAGGACTCAAACAGTTAAAAGCTCCAGTGGAGGAGTATATTACTCGTTTCAAGATTTGGGCCAGAGATTCGCTCTGGAATGAGGTCTCTCTCAAGAATCAGTATCGAATGGGGTTGTCAGAGGAAGTAAAGGACGAACTCTCCAGAACTGGCATACCAGATCGCCTAGAGGATTTCTATACTTTAACAACTACTATAGATCGCAGGCTCCGAGAGCGAAGGCAGGAAAAAGGTAATTCTAGCCACCCCACACGCCGCTTGCTCCCGACTCCGCCTACTGCTACTGCTCCCCCTGACCAGCCTATGGACATTAGCTTTCTGAGAGGACCTCTCACTATGCAAGAAAAGACCAGACGCCGTAATCTCAATCTGTGTATGTATTGTGCTGGTACGCAGCATGTGGTTAAGGATTGTCCCCTGCTTCTGAAGCAAAAGCGAGGTAAGACAAAATCAAATAGTAACTGTCTTCACACAAAGTCAGCTACATCAACTTACTTTACCTTACCTTTACAATTACAGTGGGATCAGCACAGGATCAGCAGTAACGCCATCGTTGATACAGGCGCTTGTACCAATTTCATTGATGTTCGTTTGGTTCATTCTAATAAAATTCCTTTTCAGTTAAAAAGCATTCCACTGCCTCTCAAAGTCATTGACGGGTCACATTTAGCTTCTGGTCCGGTGTCACATCAAACTGTCCCTCTGTTAGTCACAACTCCCTCTGGTCACACTGAAACAATTACTTTCGATATCATATCCTCTCCTATTTACCCTATTGTACTGGGAATCTCTTGGCTTCGTTTACACCAACCCACTCTGCATTGGTCCACTCTTTCTCTCTCCTTCCCCTCCTCTTACTGTTCTAACACTTGCTTCCCTAGGAAACATATTTTGATCACATCCACTCCTGTCATACCAGTTGAATATTCTGATTTTTCAAACGTTTTCGATAAAAAAGAGGCAGAGGTATTGCCTCCCCATAGGGCCTATGATTGCCCCATAGATCTGCTGCCTGGTGCAACCATACCTCATGGTCATATTTATCCCCTCTCAAGACCTGAGTTACAACACCTTAAAACTTATATTACTGAGAATTTAAAAAAAGGGTTCATCCGTCCCTCCACCTCACCTGCAGCAGCAGCTATGTTTTTTGTAAAGAACAAGGATGGGTCTTTACGCCCGATAATAGATTATCGCGAGCTGAACAAAATAACAATAAAAAACAGATACCCACTACCTCTCATCCCAGAACTGATTGAGAGGTTACGTGGCGCCACAGTGTTCACTAAACTAGATCTGAGGGGTGCCTATAACCTTGTCAGAATAAGAGCCGGGGACGAGTGGCTGACCGCATTTAGGACTAGGTATGGTCTCTATGAGTATACGGTTATGCCATTCGGTCTGTGCAATGCCCCGGCGACATTCCAGAACTTCATTAATGATATTTTTAGAGATGTCCTTGACACGTTTTTGGTTGTCTACTTAGACGACATTCTTATTTACTCACCCTCTTTGACAGAACATATACAAAATGTCAGGCTTGTGTTGTCTAGACTACAAACACATAGACTCTATGTTAAATTAGAAAAATGTTTGTTTCACGTCACAGAGGTGTCTTTCTTGGGTTATCACATCAGTAAGGGTCAGATAAAGATGGAGGATAACAAAATTTCAGCCATATCATCATGGCCTATACCCTCTTCTGTGAAAGAAGTTCAAAGGTTCTTGGGCTTCGCAAATTTTTATAGACGCTTTATTCAAAACTTTGCTGCCATCACAAAACCCCTGACAAATCTGACTAAGGGAAAGACTCCATTTTGTTGGACACCTGAGGCTCAAACCGCCTTTGACCAATTAAAGCATCTCTTTACCACCTCTCCGATACTCCATCTACCAAACACAAAGTGTCAATTCGTATTAGAGGTTGACGCATCAGAATATGCCATTGGCTCCGTGTTATCCCAGAGATCCACTCCTAAGGACTCATTACATCCTGTGTCTTATTTCTCTAGGCTCCTGACACCAGCTGAGCTGAATTATCCAGTTGGTGAAAAGGAGTTGTTGGCTATTAAGTCATCCTTTGACCAATGGAGGCATTTATTGGAGGGTACGGAGCAACCTATAGTGATATTTACTGATCATAAGAATCTACAGTATCTCCAGACAAACAGAACTCTTTCTGCTCGACAGCTCCGCTGGAGCCTCTACTTCTCTCGTTTCTCCTTCCACATTGCCTACCGTCCTGGCATACGGAATGGAAAGGCAGATGCTTTATCTAGAAGGGATAAAAAGCCTGAGTCTACTCAATTTCCATCCACCATCATTCCAAAATCTTCTTTTGTAGGTCTTCTATCAAATGATCTCACAGATCTAAAAACACATCAACAACAAGACATTACTAAGACCGCTTACACGCTTACCCCTGATAATGCTGGAATCCTCTACAAGGATTCAAGGCTATATGTTCCACCCTCGCTGCGAGATCAGGCAGTGTCCATTGCCCATGATTCATTATTAGCAGGTCATATGGGTATACACAAGACACTTGACCTTCTACAGAGGTATTTCTGGTGGCCTTCTATGAGAACCACTGTTAAAGAATACATCAAACTCTGCGTTACCTGTCAAACCTGTAAGCCCTCACACCAACCACCTCTGGGTTTACTACAGAACCTCCCTATTCCCGAATTTCCGTGGACTTCTGTCTCCATGGACTTTGTAGTTGATTTGCCTAAATCTGAAGGTTACACCGTCATTTTTGTTGTTGTGGATCTCATGTCAAAGATGGCACATTTCATTCCAACCGAAACTCTACCCACTGCACAAAAATCAGCTCAGTTATTTCTTAGAGAGATTATTCGTTTACATGGAATACCCACTACAGTACTCAGCGACAGAGGCTCACAATTCACCTCAAAATTTTGGAGACATCTTTGTACCTCACTAGACATACATCAGTGTTTGACCACATCGTACCACCCACAGACCAATGGACAGTGTGAGAGAACCAACCAGTGGCTGGAGCAATTTTTACGTTGCTACTGTTCCCACAAACAAGAATCTTGGGCCACGTACCTCCCACATGCTGAGTTTGCATATAATAATACCACCAATACTTCTACGGGGTTTTCTCCCTTTTATATCAATTCAGGCTACCATCCCCGATTTCATCCATTGCCTATGACACACTCACCTTGTCCTCAGGTGAATGATCTCATCAATTCCATCAAGCAGACTTACGTCGCCATTCAGGATAACATCAAGCAAGCACAGGCCACCCAAAAGAGGTTCTATGACCTACGCCATCGCCCTCATCCTACCTACGCTGTAGGACAAAAAGTCTGGTTATCGGCAAAGAATCTGAGGATTCCAACTCCTTGCAAGAAGTTTAACAAACTTTTTGTTGGTCCTTTTTCTATCATTGCTCTTCCAAACCCGGTTACGGTGACTCTACAGCTTCCTCCCACTTACCGCATTCACCCGACATTTCATGTGTCCCTCATCAAGCCTTGCTACTCTTCTACCCCTCTATCAGCCACTTCCCTGGGTTCTCCTACCCCGGATCCTGAGTACGAGGTCCAGGCCATTCTGGACTCTAGACGTTGGCATGGTGAACTGCAGTATCTGGTTCATTGGTCCGGGTACGACTCTTCGGAGGACTCTTGGGAACCCGCTTCAAATCTCTCTGCAGATAGGTTGGTCTCTTTGTTTCATCGGAGGCATCCGGATCGTCCTTCTCCCTGAAACCTCTTTGATGTTTCCTTGGGGGGGGAGTATGTCATGGTCCTATCTTACACATTCCACCTTAATATATACTTTGCCATATCAAGCCTATACCACCTTAACATTGTCTCCTCCTGCCTATAAAGCCTGCACTGTCTAATTACTCTTTGCTGGTTTATTGAAGTGATTAACTCACAACTCCAGCTTGTATCCTGGTGAAAGAAAGTACTCGGCTGCATTTAAACTACTTCACTTGCACACCTTGGCAAAAGCGCTGCTTGTTGTCTTCCTACCTGGCTTCCTCTGACGTCACTGCAAGCCATTCACTCCTCACACGCTGCTCAGGCCTGGCAGCGTTCCAACTTCACAGCGTGCACAGACTTCCAGCTGCTCTGACACAGCCTTCCGGATCTCAAGCACTCACAGTGCCTTCAGCTTGCAACAAGTATAGCGACACATGAGGTTATCAGGTTCCGTATAAGCTTTTACTTGTAGTGTTCTAAGTCTGCTACTCTCACTACTTCCATATTTAAGCTTGCCATAATATTGACATTCCTCTATGTGTTACACTGTATAAATCTGCCAGCAAGCTACTAGCACTACCATTACTAAATGGTTATATTAACTCCTCACCTGCAGTGTGCCATATTAAACATGCTATGAGTACTAATCAGGGTATTTTCCTTAACTAGTTACTGCTCCTGTCTTGAGAAATATATATCCTTTGTTCTGCCTCTAAAGCATTCCTGTATTCATTACTCTTTGATATTGGAAGCTTATTGTGGCAATATAAATACAGATTAGGATTATATGCTTCCTTACTAGCAAGCATATTTCCCAGTTTGTTACATTAACATATTACCACAGTTCTACTTCTAAAGTACTAAAGATAAGTAAAGAATTGTCACATAAACAAGTGATTTCTTACAGAACCAGGTCAGACAGAACCTGGCCCCAAGGGCGGCTGCTCACCATTACCAAACGGAGCCAGCCGCTCATGAGGTGTTAAGCACCCACGCCGAGGAACCCCTGGGAATTCTGCATGAGGTGATGTCGGTCCGGGCCACCGATAACCGTCAACATCACCGGCAGCTGGTGACCATAGAGGGGAAGGAGGTCCAGGGACTTCGGGATTCGGGAGCTACTTTAACCCTGATAGCTCCCCATTTGGTGCCGGATACAGCACACACTGGCGGATCCGTGGCAGTACGAGGGGCAGGGGGAGCGGTATACCGATTGCCCACTGCTAGAGTGGAGTACAGACCCCCAGTCACCCCAGCAGCTGCCAGTTACCAACCCCCCGGCGCACCGCTATACCACACGGCCTCCGGCCACGAACTACCCTCAGAGAGCCCGGTTCAATTCGCGGGGCTACTCACAACCTATTCGGTGCTTTGGATGTAAGCAACTAGGGCACAAAAGACCAGAGTGTCCCCTAAACGCAGCGAACCAAGCACAGTCCTGGAGAAGACCCGCCGGCGGAATCCCACATAATCCTCAGCCTGCGGCCCGCTACGTAGAGGCGCCAGAATGCTGGGGCAGCCTACATTAAGCCGACCCCGTGCAAGCTGCCCACCGGAATAACCGGCAACGGGTTAAAGTGAATGGGAAGGAGGTCAGTGGTCTACGGGATACTGGTGCTACCATGACCTTGCTTCAAGAGAACTTGGTGTCTGAGAAACAGCACACTGGAGACACTGTGGCTGTGAGGGTAGCAGGGGGCACTGTGTTCCGCCTACCTGTTGCCAGGGTACATTTGGATTGGGGAGTGGGCGCTAGACCTGTGAATGTGGGGGTCAAGAAGGACTTACCTGCTGATGTTCTCCTTGGAAATGACTTGACCCCCCTTGTTTCTGCCTATGCTCCCATGGGTCCCGCTGATGTTAACCCTGTGACTACCCAAGCCCAGTCCCTTCGGGAAGAGGTACATTTTAACCGTGGTGGACTACGCCACTAGGTACCCCAAGGGCATTGCTCTCTCCAACATCCATGCAGAGACGGTAGCTGAAGCCCTATTTGAGGAGCTACAACCTAGTTTGGTTTACTTACAAGTTGCTGTTACCTTTTATATTTTAATCAGGGCCCTCAAAAAGCTGCAGCCGTACCTGTATGGACAACCTTTTTCCTTACTCACAGATCACAACCCGTTGGTGTGGCTGAACCGTGTGGCCGGGGACAATACCAGGCTGCTGCGCTGGAGTTTGGCGCTGCAGCCCTTCGACTTTACCATCCATTACCGCCCCAGGGAAACAAAACGGTAACGCCGACGGGTTGCCCAGACAAACTGAACTTGAAAAGTAATCTGTGAGTACTTTCCCAGACATCCCCAAGCCGATCCGTTGGGATCAGACTGTGTATGCCGTCTTGGTTCTGGGGGAGCATTGTGGCAAACCTAGCCACTTCTGGACTATAATGTAAGAAAGGTTGTCTATATGCTGTATTGTGTGCTATGTAGATGTGACAGACCCTTCTGTCAGGACTGAAGGAGTTAACTGTGTTTAGCTTTAAGAAGCTAATTTTCTAAATACAAGTTGCTGGCTCCAGCCATAATTTAGTTAGTGATGAGAATTCCATTGTTTGATCACCTTCAGAGAGAAAACGCCTAAGTGATAAGAAGAGCCAAGAGTGTCTTGGGTTTAAAGTATTTAAGTAATGTAATTCTATTGTTTCATAAAAGGGCGTCTTCCCCTTTTATCTAATGTACAATATTCTTTCAACCCCCCCATCTGGGGGGGGGGTCAGACCTGCATAAATACTGGGCATATGAGCCTTAATAAAGACATTCTGTTTTAAACCTGAAAACTGGCTGGGTTGTGAATTGCTGATTCCCTATGCAGGACATTGTTCCCTGGTGTTAACCCTTGGTATCCTGTTGGTACCGTTACATACCTCAATCTTTCAAAAACTGTGCTAAAATAATGTAAAATAATACAGTAAACTTCTTTAGCAATCCATACAATTTGTGTGATCATTAACAAATGTCATATTTATTCAGATGGGTATAATTTTTGATAGCAGGAAAATAGTTTGGACGGAGATGCAGGAATGTTTGCAAGCCCATAAATGCCACACCCACTATGGTACTTTGCATTGCCAAAAGCCTCAGTTGTCACTGAATCATCTCCTGCCTATGGGAGTTTTTTTATGTTTATTTGAAACAGCTGAATCTCCTATCCTGTCTGGCGGTCATATTCAATTCCTCAGACTAGGCTAGTCAAAATGATATTTCCTGTGTCTTAATGTCTGTCACCAAATTTTGCTCTTATGTTGCGTAAGGCTGGCCGTGATATTAATTTATCAGGAGGTGTAAAGTAAAGTGGGCTTTGTCGTCCTATCCTTTTGTCAGTGAGTACTTGTGACTGCATATATCTGTCAGATCCCTCTATCTCACCGTGCGCGACCGACCCTTTCACGCCCAGTCACGCCCCTGTGCACGCCTGGCCACGCCCACTTCTGCCCTTTGGATTTGGAATGCATATCTGCTTTAAAAATCCAACTGCTCACAAATGCAAATGGTCTTTTTTTTCATGAGCCTCACAAAACTGATTTAGCATGAAGATTACATTAACTCCTCTGTCTAGTCGATTTTAAAATGATCCGTTTGTCAGTGAGCACTTGTGACTGCATATATCTGTCAGATCCCTCTATCTCGCACGGCTCCGCCCCTTTCACGCCCAGTCACACCCCCGTGCACGCCTGACCACGCCCACTTCTGCCCGCACTGCAGATCAGGTAGGGACTCTAAGGCCAGGTGTGTTTGTCCTCGTGCTGTCTCTACTGCGCATAACAGCTTCGGACAAACACACTTGGCCTTTTATAGTATAGGATGTATAATGATTACCATGGAAATGGTCACCATGGGGATTAAGATAAACAATGAATTTAAATAGAGTTAAGTGCTTGTGCCAGTGTGTGAAAGTGAATCGCACAAGTGGTTAGCTTGTATGCAAACATATGTGAATAGAAACAATGAAATGATGGTATGATTATAAACATATTAACAATAGTTATGACTCTTCATGACTAATTGCAAAACACTAGTTGGGCTATATTATAGTGCTAAGAATGGCAACATGTTGCACAAAAACAAAGTAGTGGATGCTTGTATAAAGATGACTGTAGTAGGAATATCGAAATGTATCAGCTTAAAAGAGGACCATGCCACAAAATGTATATAATATTAGAGATGTAAATCCAGGTTACACCGTTAGCGAGACATATAGGCATATATGTAAGGGACATAAACCTGCTTATGGTCAAAAGGAAAGTGTATCTAAATACATGTTATATGTAAATACATGGTAAAATACACAGAAATAGATCATGCCATAATGCATATATAACATTGAAGATGCAAATCCAGGTTGCACCATTAGTGAGATCTATAGGCTTATCTGTAAAAAACATAAACCTGCATGTGATCAAAAGAAAGGTGAGTTCAAATAAAATATAAACTGCCCAGAACTCAACGGTAATGTCCCCAGCCCCAGGAAGATGTCATTATGAGTGTGACCTTCAAAGACAAAAACAATTATAAATTTAAGTGCATCGAAAACTGAGTAATTAAACAAGAAGGGCCAGACTTCCACTAAAGGAGATGGAAACAGAATGTTACCACTCCATAGTGCCGTGAGGGACATGCACACCCAACCCAATATAGGGAGAGGTAAAGCATGAAACAAACACAGAGCCACCATGCCCCCTTGTCATACCCCAAGTATGTAGCACCATTGGTTAGGATCACAGGAGGCTCTTGAAGTCTGGCATGGTGTTCAAACCACCAGGTTGTATGGTGCCCAATCTGAACATCCATTGGACCTCACATCTGAGGAGTTGTTTGTTCCGGTCACCGCCCCTCCCTAATGGGGGTATGTGGTCAATCAAAATATAACGAATAGGGGAAATTGAATGTCCCTTGTTGGCTTTCACTGTGGAACTCAATTTGCGTTCCAAACTCGTAATGATTGGCGCACTTTCTTGGAGAACACTAGGTTTGTGTATTTGTTTGCTTTACACACTATAACATAGTTCATGTATTGTACTGTTGTATGCTGATGAAGGGGTTGTAAACCCCAAAAACGTTCCAGTAAATTTGTTTTGAAAAAGACCTGTGAGTGCATCCCTGGTTTATGTATACCATAAAATTACATCTGGCAATAGGTAACTGCAAAACCCTACAATCATCATATCCATCCATTTAGTTGCCATCCCATTGCTTAGCGTTCTGGAACTTCTATCTCATCCTCAACCCACTCAACTGATAACCCCAATCCCTAGTGATATGTGTGTGCCAACCTATAAGTTGGCGTGGAACGTCATTATCGCACAGCTGGGAATCAAGCTTCACTTGTTTGCTCGATGCAAATGTTAAACACAGCTTTGGAACCATATTAGCTGGAAATACAGTCCGGGAATCCCCATAAGAAGCAAGTGGTTGTATCCAGATCATGCTATGATATAAGGACGTAACGGAGAACTGAATATCCAGGAGTCACTTGATAAGTATCTTTGGACTATCGAGTCTAACTTTCTAAATGGAACACACTCCTTAGGAAACCAAGTAACAGAGTGATCTCTGTTTGCAACATTTTTACTACATGTTGCAATGAAATATAAGTATCTCTCTAATATGTTCCCCCTTTTTTTGCCTGCTTGATACATCTTATGTTTATGGTTCATATTTGCTGTGATTACGCTAGTAGTATTCTATGGACATAGATCCCGTATATGGTGTACTATGATAGCTGTAACCTTTTATCATATTGGTGCTATCCTCTGGTAAGGGTGTTGTCCATTAGTACAAAAGTGTAAAAATAAGCCTTATATGTTATAACAACTTGCATGTAACTTTTTGCTTATATTTAGAAGTATTAGGCATAGATCCTCAGGTACTTACCTCATGATAACATATTTCCAATCAGTTTGGGTTATCCTCTGAGAGAGGTGTTGCCAATACTTGTTGCTGTCTTCTTAGTTATTTCGCATGGATCCCCTCCTATATCCATGGTAGCAGATTCCTGTGTTATCACAGGGCTACCCACTGGCTTGGGGTGTTGCCAAATAACTTCGCTATAACTATATTTAAGGTTATTATCATTGCATTGTTAGCAACCAATGTGAGCTGGCCAGCTTTTCCTTGTGTTTTTTGCATTTTGAAACACTTGATCTTTATTCGCACTTGTAATAAAATTCATTTATTAACTATCTATGTGTGGTTTGATTTAGGGGGCCCTGCCGCTGATCAGGTTGCGCTGGGGTGGGGAGCACCATTTTTTACATTTATAAATTTGAATACTTTATACCTCTTATTAAAGAGTAAACATTTTTTGGAGTGCTGAAATCCCTGTCTTTCTTTGGAGAGGACACTACTGTGTCCTCTTCGTGTCTCTATTGAAATAGTGAATTTATATGTGCATCAGGGTCTGCACCCATGTGTATCTTCTATAAATTATATTATTCTACTCCCCAAAAAATTTGTATATATATATATATATATATATATATATATATATATATATATATATATATATATTTTTGTTTATGTATGTGTGTATATACATATGTACAGTATGTATGTGTGTATATTATATATTAATATATATATATATATATATATATATATATATGAAAGGAATATGAATCAAAAGATAATGCAGCAGTCAGTATACCATAAAATTACATCTGGCAATAGGTAACTGCAAAAGCCTACAATCCTCATATCCATCCATTTAGTTGCCATCCCATTGCTTAGCGTTCTGGAACTTCTATCTCATCCTCAACCCACTCAACTGATAACCCCAATCCCTAGTGATATGTGTGTGCCAACCTATAAGTAGCGGGCTGGGAGGGACCACAGAAATAGAATATTTGCTAACAACTTCACATTGGTTTGCACTGGACAGTGGGTGATGTGATGTCATCACCTTTGCCATTTGTCACTTGGATTAACCCGAAGCTGTGGAGCTCACTTCCTAGCGGCTTCAATTTCAGTAGTCTGCTGTGCTTTAGGTTAGTGCAAGCTCTCCCTGTGCATAGACATATAACATATACAGAGCACCGCATGCACTTCTCATTGTATGCGGTTCTGTATATGTTATGTGTCTTTGCACAGGGAGAGATTGCACTAATCTAAACCACAGCAGAGTACTGAAAGTCAGGAGGCTAGGAAGCGAGCTCCACAGCTCCGGGTTAGTTCAAGTGAAGGTAAAAAGCAGGAATACACCAACATCTTAGGACTCTCAGCATCTATGTGCAGGGCCCCCCAAAGCACGGGGGCCCGGGTCCAGTGCCCTGCTCGTCCCACCCAGGGCCTGAGTTTTCATAGTTAAATCGAAATAAAAAGGCTATACTTCTGTTTAAACTAAGCAATAGCAAAAATGCTAAAAAATCTCCGATACTTTGTGCAAGTTTCTGTCTGAAATTCCGGTAGTGAAGGGGTTAATGTCATGTCCTTTATCTGAATTTTCCCTCCTCGTATAAATTATATTCAAATTATATTTTAGAACAGTTGTTTTTCAAATGTTCTTTCATATAATTCACACTGTGCTGCTTATTTTTTCTATTTTATTTAAGGTCATTTGCTCAATTTATTATTCTGAATCAGTGTTCTGCTATGGTTTTTGGAACTTGAAATTTTCAATATTTGTCATTGTGTCTAAACTCTAATATGTGAAGAAGAACAATGATCCTGTGTTTCAGAGGATTTGTTATTTGAACATTTGAAAAATAAATCTATAAAATCTTGATTTGACTTGAAACCAGCAATAAAGCACTTCTGAAAGTCCCCATGAGTTTGTTTATATTAAAAAACAGAAAACTTTTATCACTGAAGTTATAGAGCAAGCATTTTTCATAGAATAATATTTAGAGACTATTTTTGAGCATCACAATAGGTTGTTTGAAATATTATCTGACAACAATGCTGTTTCGCTTCTCATTACTAATTACTTGATTACTTAATAAGACCAAACAAATGTACTCAGAACTGTATACACAATAAGGGTCAGATTATGAGTGGAGCGTTATTTAGTGCTTTCGCTAGAGTACTAATTTCGCTAGAAGTAAAGTTTTTGTGCACGTCGGTTTGCGCTGGTATTAAGAGTTGAAAGTAAAAAGTTATTGCACTCGCATTAACCCGACATGCGCAAACAGCGTACTTCTAGCGCAATTAGAATATCACATGCACGATAACGCATTCCCCATAGAAGTCAATGGAGCAAAAAAATAAAAAAAAAACCTTATGACCCTTACTCGCATGCTAACCCAGACTCATGTTCTCAAGGGCGTTAACCCGACATTAATAAATGATTATTCACACATTCCAATATTCTTCACATAGAACAATATGGTCTATTTATTCAACAATACATATTTCTATATATATATATATATCTGATGCAGGGGCATATTAAAGCCTAGGCCAACAAGGCCCATGCCTAGGGCAGCAGATCGGGGGGTCATCAGATAGGGAAGTGTGGTGGCACTTTTGCAGGCTGTGTTGTTGTGTGTTAAGTACTGTCACATGGGTTCTGTGGCCGTGAACCGGGAATGCTTAGTAAGCACCGCAACTAACAATCTCTAAGCCCGTCCCTACTACATCCAGTCTCCGCTATCTGCTCACTTAATGTAGGACAGCAGCTACAATTCTTATGTATGTAACTCTCGTTCCTACCAGGGGCCAACGTCAGCATGGAGCAGCGGATAAAACATCAGCACAAGTCTGGATAATACAGAACACAAGCGTGTGTATGAATGACTGGGTGTTAGCGCTTGCTTATGTTCAGGACTTCATGTGTATGTTGCTGCAATACGCCGCACAAATAAATAGCTATAGGAATAGCATGAAAGTGTGTTTGTGCTGGCATTGGTGACAAATGTTACATGTGACGCAGTGTGTGTTGGGGGTGCATTTATGTCAAAGGTCATTACTAGTAACTCAGAATAAATTGATATGAAATATCTCTGAAATAGTTTGGTCCAAAGACAGGTGAGCTATTTACAAATAGTAAAGCAGCGCAGTGCCCCCAGTATCAAGTATCAACACAATAAAGCCCATCACTTATATGGTAAGTCTGATTCAATACAAAACTAAACTGTCATAAAGGTGATTTTTTTTTTATATAACATTTATTCCATTACTGGTTGAAAACCTAAATATACTGTAAGTTGCAAACATATGTCCTTTTAGCATGGTGCTGCTTTCTGTGTAGTTTGTCAGACTGCTACTAATATTGAGCAGCTATTGTACAATCTCTTGTGAAAACTCAGGCTTTTGTACCTGGTGCAGAAATCTTTCTTTATTACAGTGAGTACATTGCAATGTATAGAACTCTACACAGCAAACAGTAAGTGACAGCAACATGTTGTGATACAGAAAGCAAACATACACAACGAGGGTGAGTTATGTGGGTGGGATTCTATAATAAGGATACTTGCAAAGCAGAGGACCCCCTCCCTGTAGTTTACATGTGAGATCATTGTAGCTGTGTCTTGCCTAAGTGTTTGTCAAGTTATGTGATGCACACAGCCCTTTGGTAAATTATTACCCTAGTCAGTGTATTTATTTGTTTGTTTCATGATTTAGATAAAGCATACAATTTAAACAACTTTTTAATTTGTTCTCTTGGTATCCTTTGTTAAAGGACTGGGAGCTAGCTTAACACATCTGGTGAGCATACCTTGGTGTACACATGTGCAAATTCAACCCCCTGAGTGTATGCAACATTTCATTTAATTGGTAAATGCAAGCGGGGGGGGGGGGGGGAAGCAACATTACACCCTGACAAAAATAGTAAGGCAGCAGAATTTTGAGTGCCTAGGGCAGCACAAAACCTAAATACACCACTGATCTGATGGTATTTTATATATAGGAATATCTATTTAGAAATATTTAGAACATTTTCTGCTATGTGCAGGTTATTGGAATGTCAAATAATTACAGTAAATACACAGTATAACACTTTAATAAAAATGGATATTGCATAAATATGGGACATGAAACCCAAACATTTTCATTCATGATTCAGATAGAGAATACAATTTTAAACAATTTTCTAATTTACTTCTATTATCTAATCTGTTTTATTCTCTTGGTATTCTACTGGTTTCTAATGGAACACATGGGTGAGCCAATGACAATCAGTTTATATATGCAGCCACCAATCAACAGCTAGAATCTAGGTTCTCTGCTGCACATGAACTTGCCTAGATAAACATTTCAGCAAAGGATAACAAGAGAAAGAAGCAAATGAAATAATAGAAGTAAATTGGAAAGTTGTTTGAAATTGTATTCTCTATCTGAATCATGAAAGAAAAATTTTGGGTTTCATGTCCCTACAAAGGGCTCCAATGCACTTCTATATATGTCTATGGGGCCTAACTATCAAGCTCCCCCTGAAGGCTCGCCAGAAACACCAGTTATGAAGTAGCGGTCTAAAGACCGCTGCTCCATAAACTGTCCACCTGTTCTGAGGAGGCGGACAGACATCGCCACAATTCAACCTGATCGAATACGATCGGGTTGATTGACACCACGCACCTTATATTTTTAAACGCTTTTAACTTGTGTGCAAGATTTTTATTTCATTATTTTTATTAGATAGTGTTATTATGAGTGTACTTTGTAATGTATTTTTGATGTGTTTTGTGCAACATTTATGTTTTGCAAAACAGTTAACCAGATGTCACGCCGCGCCGCTCTAGCCGTTGCTAGGGGCGCGGCGTCTCCTTCCCTGCTCGTTGCCAGGGGCAGTGTCGGCTCAGATGCGTGTGGCACTGACGTCATCGCCGCATGCTCCTGATACTGGTCAGACCTCAGTGGCGCGAATCCTGCGCCTATTTAAACTTCCCCAAATGATCTGTCACTGCCCGGTGTACGGAGCGGCAGATTAGGGGTTAAAAAAAATATGCAGGGGTCAGCGATAGCGGGGGCGGCAGATTAGGGGTTAATAAGTGTAAGGTTAGGGGTGTTTAGACTCGGGGTACATGTTAGGGTGTTAGGTGCAGACGTAGGAAGTGTTTCCCCATAGGAAACAATGGGGCTGCGTTAGGAGCTGAACGCTGCTTTTTTGCAGGTGTTAGGTTTTTTTTCAGCTCAAATGGCCCCATTGTTTCCTATGGGAGAATCGTGCACGAGCACGTTTTTGAAGCTGGCCGCGTCCGTAAGCACAGCTGGTATTTAGAGTTGCAGTGGCGGTAAATATGCCTGTACGCTCCCTTTTTGGAGCCTAACGCAGTCCTTCTGTAAACTCTAAATACCAGCGGTATTTAAAAGGTGCGGGAGAAAAAAAGCATGCGTAGCTAACGCACCCCTTTGGCCGCAGAACTCTAAATCTAGCAGTTAGTTTCTTGGTATCTTTATTTGAAAAAGCAGGAATGTAAGCTTTGGAGCCTGCCCATTTTTGGTTCAGTACCTGGGTAGTGATTGCTGATTCCCTCCTTTCTGCAGGCCACTGGAAATAGTGCAGTCTCATCAATGAGACCGCGCTATTAAAAATTCAATCCCCATCAAAAGACCAGCGATGTACAGGGTATTTGAGTGGAAAGGGCTCCAAAGTATATATTAGTGTGTATATATGTATATGCATGCGTATATATGTGTATTTATGTATGTATATACAAATTTAGACATGAAAACACATAAATACACAAGTATATACATATATAGAGATATATATATATTCACACATACACATATTTAGACATGTAAGTATACATTATAGCCCTTCCCAGTCAAATAAATGCTCCATAACTGGTCCACCTGCTCTGAGGCTGCGGACATTAATCCGCTGATTGACACCCCCTTCTAGCTGCCGATTGGCAGCAAATCTACAGGGGGCGGCATTGTACAAGCAGTTCACAAGAACTGCTTGTGCAATGATAAATCATCAATGTCTGTCGGACATGATCCGCTGAGCGGATTATGTCGGAAAGACTGATGATAAATCGTCCACTTGGTCTTCAGGCGTGTTAACCCAGTGAGCATCAATTTTTTTTTGCGCTCGATCGCAACAGTTTAATTTCAACTTGTAATATGTGCGCTAGTTAGTGAGGTCAAGATATTGCTTATCACGTCCCACATTAAGATTAGCATGTCACTTGTTATCTAGCCCAATATGTACAACATTTACAATATTGTATTAGTTAATCTATTCTGAAAACTGCAGGAGGTCAACAGATCCCAGTTTCACTAAAATAGATATATTATTAGATTTTTCTGTTTCTCTTATTAAATTTAAAGGAGATTCAGATACCACATTATGCAAAAAAATGTATATATACCACTAAGAAATATCTCTTGTCTTTGGGCACTAATGCCAAGCCAATACCTCAGAGCAGACTTTTACAACCTGGAAATGGCTTCTGGGGCAATTATATAGTGGGACAGGAGGACAAAAACCAGGCTTGTCTAAGGAAATTTAGGATTGTTGGCTAGTAATAGCTGAAAACTTTGTTAGTGCTATGAAAGTTTTTTTTTTACTTTAACATGACATAAATATAGAAATGTGGGGCAGAAATTGGATATGCCACTCTATAGCCTTGATCTGTAGCGCTGTAGCGGTCTATGTTACTATTTCCAAATGTTATTGTCTAAAACTTACCCTGCTGCATTTCAACTGTTAGGAATCAGTTATTAGGAATTGTTTCCATTATGCTATCAGATTAACCCAACTCAGTGGCGTAGCGTGGGGGGGGGCAACAGGGGCGGTTGCCCCGGGCACATAATTCTGAGGGGCGCTTCCAGCCTCAACTTAGCAAAGGGAAGAAGGGAGGCTAAATGACAGGCCCCCAGCTCTGTTCTGCGACCCGTCAGGAATGTGGTGATGCCGCGACTAAGGTAAGGTGTCAGGACCAGACTTACTTATAGCCCTGTTTTTGCCTGATACTAGCAACACGCAAAATGCAGCTTAATTACGGTTCTATTATTACCCAACAAGTAAGTTCCCTTCCAACAAAGGACCCAGAGCCAGAATGCCATGCATTGCCTGGGGCACTTTTTAAGGATCTCTAAGCAGAGGTGGGGGGGAGGAATCCTTAAAAAGTGCAATAAATCTCTTTCAAACCCGTGGCACTGGTGGCAGCATGGCTGGGCTCCGCCTTTCTGTTAACCCCAGTTACCTAGTTAGTGGGATGGTGGGGTGATCAGAGACCATACTTTCATGTTTGACCGGATTCTGATTACAACTTACGCCATCTTGTCCTTGCACAAAAAAAGTATATTTGTGACAGTTGACAAAAATGAGACCTTGTTTCCTGTATTTGATTTTTCCCCTCCATGATCTTCCTAGGGCAGAAGTTGATTTAGGGATTTGTGTGCTGTCTGGCACCAGGATTGTGCTGCTCACCAGGCATTTCACTGTGTTTGTCTCCTATCAAAGAAGTCCTATGAATTCACCATCTTGAATCTATTTCTTGCTGGACTCCTGAGGTGTGGACTTTTACCGATTTTTAGGGTTTGGGTGCTCATTGCCTTTTTTATTTACATTAAATCCACCCTTACTGCATTTAAAGTAAAAAAAAAAATAACTATAATTTGTGTTAGTAAATAAATTTAACAGCACCCCCCTAAATACCATACACCCTCCCCCCATATATGTATGTAATGCTGGGTTGTCTGTCCCATGCCCCTTTTATATTGATTACTTACAATTGTTATATTTATTAAGGTAGAATATATACCCCACTTTTATATGTCATTGGCACCCAAAAGACAGTCTGCCCAGCAGGGACAACCTTATGTAACAGCTGCCAACCTGTGTGTCCCCTTTTCCTCTTTTTAACGACTTACCAAAAACCTATTGCACCACATATACAATATGGGTTGCTGCAATGTGGGGGTGGGTGCACCCTGTGGTCTGCAGTATTTGTACCATGAAGTTTTACAGATCAGGACATGTCACCACCAGATGGGGGTTAAGGGGGCTTTCCCCCATGTGTAAAACGAGAATAAATCTTAAAATTTAATATTGTATATATTTGCCCAGCTCTGGAGAGCTGCAGACAGGGTTTGATCACAGGGGGATAGCACATAATGCTTGCAGGCTTCACCCACTCCCTCTTGTATTGCCAATATATTATTTTCATGGCTTTATTTGTAAGGCGCTACTGATTAGCAGCTGCTTATGACAAGGGACATATTTTGGGGATATGGGTATCATCAGCAATAACTGTTAGTTATCCAGTAAAGATGGTTAAGGGAGCATTTTGTGGGAGAGGAGACAGTGTCCCTTGCTTTATGTGATCTACCAGGCTTGGGTCTTTGCTTGGTTTGTCCCAAATGTAAGAAGAAGCAGCATATCTAAAATGGGGATGGGGGGCGCAATACTTGCCTTGCCCTGGGCATTGACAACCCACGCTACGCCACTGACCCAACTCCCTGGGTGTGAGTGTGTTATCTGAAACCTATATATTCTATAGTCAAGTATATGTTTTATACAAAGTTATGGTCTACACCCATGCTGGTGATAATATAATGTTTTCATCTCCAAATTAGCATTAACTATGTCTCATTTTCTTCCACCAATAGATGGCACTATTTTATAAGGCAATAATTAGCATCTTAATGTTAAGCAAATATCTCTATCTGACCCTCATTCAATGCTGAAAACTGGTCATGTTTATGTTTTAAACAGAATGTTTTCCGGTCTGTGAGAACGTTAGACATAGAATTTTGTTTATCTCATAATATTCTATTATTGAAGGAAACATGATTGCTAAAACATTTCCAATTCTACAAAAACAAATGATAAGATAAAGGCTTAACCACATAAATCCTGGACAGAATCCAATTTAAACTCATGTTATATTTCAGTATGTATTTCCTTAAAAGCCCCTTAAACAACTCTTGGTTTTGTGTGAAACTGTTCTTTTGTCATACTCATAGAGACGGCAGAAAGCTAAATTCTTTTACTTAATATAATGCTTCTCAAGATAGTGAAGTGGAACAGAGGATATGACTGGAACATTTTATTTACTTATCTGTACACTATAATGTCCATTTAAAATGTACTTTTTAAGGCTTTGGGGCTGAATTATCATTGTGCGGACGGACATGATCTGCTGTAGCGGATCATGTCTGCCGCACATCGATAAATGCCAACAGCATATGCTGTCAGCATTTATCATTAGATAAACATTTCTCGTGGAATGCTTGTGCAATGCCGCCCCCTGCACATTCGCGGCCATTCAGCCGCTAGCAGGGGGTGTCAATCAGCTGATTGCTGTCCGCCGCCTCAGAGGTGTCAGACAAGTTAAGAAGCAGCGGTCTTAAGACCGCTGCTTCTTAACTTCTGTTTTCGGCGAGCCTAAAGGCTCGCATGGAAACAGATGCGTTGGGGACGATTGACGCTTTGATAAATCGGCCCCTTGACCTTCATTTAATGACATAGATTACTGGCCACATTTCCACATTAATATTAATCTTGACAATTCTTCTACATAGGAGTCACTTTGGCCTTGCTTATTTGGAGTTATCCTTATTCCTGCTTTGATACAACTAATGGTGATGCCCTTCCTTCCAGAGAGCCCTCGTTACCTTCTGCTTGAAAAGCAAGATACAAAGAAAGCTGAAAAAGGTATTTAAATGTCAAATGAACTTTAGTATGATGTGTCAGATGCTTTAGCTAGCACTGCTGTCACTGTGAGGATCATGTAGAATGACAAGTACACATTATTTGTCACTTAAAAATACAGAACTACAGCAAAAACCATAAAAGCGGCATTACAAATATTTAATTTTGATCCTTTAAGCATGTACCATCTGTATCCTGTCAGCTGCAGTATAACCATCTTCATTTAGGAGGATTTGGGAAATGCATTGAGTCATAAGTTATTTCTGTGCTGCTAGTTATTGCCACTCTGCTATTTAGAGTTGGCTTTACAAAATACTGTGTTGCTATGTTTTATTTCCATAGCTAATAGCCTTCTACACTCTGGAGCTTGTCAGATGTGGAAATGTTGCTTATCAGCCTGTAAACTTTTATCCCACTGTCCAGTACTGCACAAACATACAGCTAGATCACGAGTTTTGTTGGTAAGGCTGTGCGGTGCTAACAAGCCTTTTTTTCTTACCGCTCCCTTTAAACAACGCTGGTATTACGAGTTTTCTGCAAGCCAGCGTTAAGTTCAACGGTAAACTGGCAAAACGTGCTTGTGCACAATTTCCCCATAGGAAACAATGGGGCTAAGCTGGGTGAAAAAAAACCTAACACCTGCAAAAAAGCAGCGTTCAGCTCCTAACGCAGCCACATTGTTTCCTATGGGGAAATAAAATTTACTTCTGCACCTAACACCCTAACATTAACCCCGAGTCTAAACACCCCTAATCTTACACCAATTAACCCCTAATCTGCCGCCCCCGCTATCGCTGACACCTACATTATAATTATTAACCCCTAATCTGCCGCTCCTGACACCGCCGCCACCTACATTATACTTATATAAACCCCTAATCTGCTGCCCCCAACATTTCAGACACCTACATTATAGTTATCAGCCCCTAATCTGCCCCCCCCACGTCGCCGCAACTATATTAAATTTATTAACCCCTAATCTTCCAACCCCAACGTCGCCGCTACTATAATACATTTATTAACCCCTAAACCTAAGTCTAACCCTAAGTCTAACCCCCCTAACTTAAATATAATTTAAATTAAACAAAATAAATTTAACATAATTAAATAAATGAATCCTATTTAAAACGAAATACTTACCGATAAAATAAACCCTAAGATAGATACAATATAACTAATAATTACATTGTAGCCATCTTAGGGTTTATTTTTATTTTACAGGCAACTTTGTATTTATTTTAACTAGGTAGAATAGTTATTAAATAGTTATTAATTATTTAATAACTACCTAGCTAAAATAAAGACAAAATTACCTGTAAAATAAATCCTAACCTAAGTTACAATTACACCTAACACTACACTATCATTAAACTAATTACCTAAACTACCTACAATTAATTACAATTAAATTAAATAAAATAAATTACAAAAATCAAAACACTAAATTACAGAAAATAAAAAAAGAATTACAAGAATTTTAAACTAATTACACCTAACACTACACTATCATTAAACTAATTACCTAAACTACCTACAATTAATTACAATTAAATTAAATAAAATAAATTACAAAAATCAAAACACTAAATTACAGAAAATAAAAAAAGAATTACAAGAATTTTAAACTAATTACACCTAATCTAATCCCCCTAATAAAATAAAAAAGCCCCCCGAAATAAAAAAAATTCCCTACCCTATACTAAATTACAAATAGCCCTTAAAAGGGCCTTTTGCGGGGCATTGCCCCAAAGTAATCAGCTCTTTTACCTGTAAAAAAAATACAGTACTCCACCAATCATTACAACCCACCACCCAAACACCCCTACTCTAAAACCCACCCAATCCCCCCTTAAAAAAAACACTAACCCCCTGAAGATCACCCTACCTTGAGCCATCTTCACCCAGCCAGGCACAAGTGGTCCGCCAGAGGGTCCGAAGTCTTCATCCGATCGGGGCAGAAGAGGTCCTCCAGATGGCAGAAATCTTCATCCAGGCGGCATCGTCTATCTTCATCCTTCCGGAGCAGAGCGGGTCCATCTTCAATCCAGCCGACGCGGAGCATTCTCTTCAAACAAAGTCCTAACGAAGAATGAAGGTTCCTTTAAATTACGTCATCCAAGATGACGTCCCTTGAATTCCGATTGGCTGATAGAATCCTTTCAGCCAATCGGTATTAAGGTAGGAAAAATCATATTGGCTGATGCTATCAGCCAATCGGATTGAAGTTCAATCCAATTGGCTGATCCAATCAGCCAATAGGATTGACCTTGCATTCTATTGGCTGTTCCAATCAGCACGGAAGAAAAGTGAGCAATACACCTGTACCTGCCAGACTCGTAATACCAACGGGCGTTAAAAAGCAGCGTTGGGACCTCTCAACGCTGCTTTTTAAGGCTAACGCAAGACTCTTGATCTAGCCGATAGATTTTTGCTTGTTTGAAAATCAAAATAAATAGTTTTATCATGAAAGCATATTTAAATGATGTTGATTCACATAAATATCCTCTTAAAGGGACAATCCATCTAAAATTGGGATCCACATGGATGCATTTCAGTGTTGAATAGAAGCATTTTTGTAAGATACATGTATTAGCAAAAATGCTTCTAATAAAAGCTATAGCTGTTTCAAAAGTTTATTTAAGTTTGCACCGTGCACCAGCATTTTAAACACAGCACTTGCTCAGAGAGCCTAAGGTGCTTGTAATAATCTGGTAATGACTGAATTTGTTAATTGCTGACATGATACAAGCCCCTCTGGAACTCTGAGCAGCTGCAATATTCAAAATGCTGGTGCATTGAGAATATCTAGCTATGTTTCACATAAACATGCAGAGAAAAATGTTATCACTAAAACAGTTATTACTTTTACTAGAAACATTTTTGTCAATACATGTATATTGCAAATATGTTTCTATTCAAAAATATAATTAATCTATGTGAACTTAAATTTTGATTGGACTGTCCCTTTAAGGAACAACAATCACTTTGGATTGGTTCAATTTTCCTGTTCATTGAGATACTCCTAAAAATCCCTCGTTCTTGCTTTGGGTAGGGCATATCAAGGTATAGCTGTGCAAATGACCTGCCAATATGCTAATCATTTAATTAGAGAACCAATACGATTAGGAGAAAAATGCAAACAAGTAAAATATATGGGAGGTGACCGTGCTCATTGGAATGAGCATAAAATCATAAATAATGCATGTTATTAAAGGGATAGAAAGGTACAAAATGAAATGTGCATGGGTGCAATTCATTTTTAAATAGAAACATTTTTGCATTATACTTCTATTATCAAAATGCTTCTTATAAAAGTTATTACTATTTTTCAGCGGCATACATACATATGCTTTGAGGGCGGTGCACAAGTATACAAGTATACAAATATCAGAGTGCTGGCAGTAGTGTGCATTACGTCTATGAAGTCTTAATTTGTGCCATACAAGCCACTCTTTGAGCAGGCATGGCGTTTAAATACTGGTGCACGGTCCCTCACAGCATATGTACATATGACACTGAAAAACAGCAATAACGTTTAACCCCTTAATGACCGAGGACGTGCAGGGTACGTCCTCAAAAAAAGGCAGTTAACGCCTGAGGACGTACCCTGCACGTCCTCGGTGTGGAAAGCAGCTGGAAGCGATCCTGCTCGCTTCCAGCTGCTTTCCGGTTATTGCAGTGATGCCTCAATATGGAGGCATCCTGCAATAACCATGTTATTGGATGGAGGCCATCCAATGCAGAGAGAGCCACTCTGTGGCCCTCTCTGCACCGGAGATCGGTGGCTTCCTTCGTTGGTGGGTGGGAGCAGGACCGTGAGGCGGGTGGCGGCCATCGATGGCCCTGGAGATGTGCAGGGGGGGGCGGGATCGTGGGCGGGGATGACCGGGCGCGTGCACGGGCGCGCGCGTGCACGATAGGGAGGGGGCGGGCACGTGCACGGGGAGGGAGCGGGTGGGAACGCTGCACTACAGAAAATATGCACTGTAGGATTTGGTATAAAATGTAATAAAAATAAAAATAAAAAAGCTAAATCAGGGGGTGTTGGGTTGGTATGTGGGAGGGAAGCTACACTACAGAAAAAAAAACTGCGAAAAAAAAAACAAAAAACATTTTTTTCTGCAAACTGGGTACTGGCAGATAGCTGCCAGTACCCAAGATGGCCCCCAAAAAGTCAGAGGGGGACGGTTAGAGAGGTGTTTGGGGGGGGATCAGGGAGGTTGGGGGCTAAGGGGGATCCTACACAGCAGCATATGTAAATATGCTATAATTTGTTTTTAAAAAAAAAACAAAGATTCCCTTTATTTTTGTACTGGCAGACTTTCTGCCAGTACTTACGATGGCGGGGACAATTGTGGGGTGGGGGAGGGAAGGGAGCTGTTTGGGAGGGATCAGGGGGTGTCATGTGTCAGATGGGAGGCTGATCTCTACACTAAAGAAAAAATTAACCCTGCAAGCTCCCTACAAGCTACCTAATTAACCCCTTCACTGCTAGACATAATACACGTGTGATGCGCAGCGGCATTTAGCGGCCTTCTAATTACCAAAAAGCAATGCCAAAGACATATATGTCTGGTATTTTTGAACAAAAGGGATCCCAGAGAAGCATTTACAACCATTTGTGACATAATTGCACAAGCTGTTTGTAAATAATTTCAGTAAGAAACCTAAAGTTTGTGAAAAATTTTTTGAAAAAGTGAACAATTTTTTTTTATTTGATTGCATTTGGCGGTGAACTGGTGGCATGAAATATACCAAAATGGGCCTAGATCAATACTTTGGGTTGTCTACTACACTACACTAAAGCTAAAATTAACCCTACAAACTCCCTACAAGCTCCCTAATTAACTCCTTCACTGCTGGGCATAATACACGTGTGTTGCACAGCGGCATTTAGCGACCTTCTAATTACCAAACAGCAACGCCAAAGCCATATATATCTGCTATTTCTGAACAAAGGGGATCCCAGAGAAGCATTTACAGCCATTTGTGCCATAATTGCACAAGCTGCTTGTAAATGATTTCAGTGAGAAACCTAAAATTGGGAAAAATGTAACGTTTTTTTTAATTTGATCGCATCTGGCGGTGAAATGGTGGCATGAAATATACCAAAATGGGCCTAGATCAATACTTTGGGTTGTCTACTACACTACACTAAAGCTAAAATTAACCCTAGAAGCTCTCTACATGCTCCCTAATTATCCCCTTCACTGCGGGGCATAATACACGTGTGGTGCGCAGTGGCATTTAGCGCCCTTCTAATTACCAAAAAGCAACAACAAAAGCCATACATGTCTGCTATTTCTGAACAAAGGGGATCCCAGAGAAGAATTTACAACCATTTATGCCATAATTGCACAAGTTGTTTGTAAATAATTTCAGTGAGAAACCTAAAGTTTGTGAACAAAATTGTGAAAAAGTGAGCAATTTTTTTTATTTGATTGCATTTGGCGGTGAAATGGTGGCATGAAATATACCAAAATTGGCCTAGATCAATACTTTGGGGTGTCTTCTAAAAAAAAATATTTACATGTCAAGGGATATTCAGGGATTCCTGAAAGATATTAGTGTTCCAATGTAACTAGCACTAATTTTGAAAAAAAGGGGTTTGGAAATAGCAAAGTGCTACTTGTATTTATGGCCCTATAACTTGCAAAAAAAGCGAAGAACATGTAAACATTGGGTATTTCTTAACTCAGGACAAAATTTAGAAACTATTTAGCATGGGTGTTTTTGGTGGTTGTAGATGTGTAACAGATTTTGGGGGTCAAAGTTAGAAAAAGTGTGTTTTTTTCAATTTTTTTCTCATATTATATAAATTTTTTTATAGTTAATTATAAGATATGATGAAAATAATGGTATCTTTAGAAAGTCCACTTAATGGCGAGAAAAACGGTATATAATATGTGTGGGTACAGTAAATGAGTAAGAGGAGAATTACAGCTAAACACAAACACTGCAGAAATGTAAAAATAGCCTTGGTCCCAAATGGACAGAAAATGGAAAAGTGCTGCGGCCATTAAGGGGTTAATAGAAGCATTTTTGCTAATGGAAGTATATTGTTAAAACTGAAATACACCCATGCACATTTCCGTCTTGACCTTTCTATCACTTTAAGCCTTGAAGAGACATAAAACTGCACTATATATGGAGCAGTTTATTTGTGACTAACCAGCCACCCCATAACAGTTTATTTACTACCTGGATACGTTGTAGAAACAAATATACAAGTGACTCCCTCACATAGCTGCAACATTATCAAGCTGCAAATGCTCACTCATACATGTCTGCTTACAGCAAGTTAAGACGCCACAATCATAAGGCTGCAGCCTCCTAACCTCTCTGCCACCTCAGAAGTGGTGGAGTTTGTCCGGGGTGATTGACTTGTCCTGCTCTTGTGTGATTGGTCATGGGAGGACAGGGGGCGGTGCCAATAATAACGTCAGGCAGCTGATGAAGCTAATC
This sequence comes from Bombina bombina, assembly GCF_027579735.1. NCBI lineage: Eukaryota > Metazoa > Chordata > Amphibia > Anura > Bombinatoridae > Bombina > Bombina bombina. The sequence goes on from NC_069500.1 coordinate 1,302,137,422, forward strand.
CACTGCCTTGTCTGCCCACTACATGATAAATAGAGCATTTGGCTTTGTTTCAAACCTTGATTTCATATCATAAGGGAGTAAATATGCAAGGCAGTTAATGAGATGTTTGTTGTCTATGTATGGCTATTGATTTAAACTATGTATGTGGTAGCTAGTGAAGCTTACTGGTGTAAAGAAATACTGCTGACAGAATAATTAATCTCACTTGCAATCAGTATCAGCCATTCCTCTTTGCTAGTCCCTATGCTCGCTCCATAATCAAATTCAAAATACCTACCCTGACTGACACAGCATATGTTTATATATGCCCCCATCTGCTCATTTGTAATGCTGATTTAACTTGTGACTGTTGCTGTATATGTTCCTCTACTGCCTTGTGCGCACCTCTGTTCCACTAAAGATGTTCCTCGTAGGTGATGATGGAAAATGAATTTCATTAATGGAAGAAAGATTTGAACGATATTCATCCAAACTGAACAGGCAAATGAACAAATCTAAGATGAATCAAATAAAAACAAATTCTTAATGAATCATTTGTCCAAATTTTTTTTGTCTGCACACATGTCTACAAAATAGTATATCCTTAACCAGATTTGTAGAATATTCATGGTGTTGTACCGTTACTTTCATGTAATATAAATGGTTACATATGTTTCCACCTCTTACAGATTGCCTAATTCCGATATCTGATTTGCAGCATTTTCAAAACCTTGGCTACAGAATTTGCATTTTGGCTTCTCTAGGGACTGTTAAACAAGCTCATTTTTTATTCATAAGCCAGAGGTGTCTCTTTAATCAGATTGCCTTGTTACATTGTTTATATGATTGTACTGGTTTTACTAATCAGATTGCCTTGTTACATTGTTTATATGATTGTACTGGTTTTAGTAATCAGATTGCCTTGTTACATTGTTTATATGATTGTACTGGTTTTAGTAATCAGATTGCCTTGTTACATTGTTTATATGATTGTACTGGTTTTACTAATCAGATTGCCTTGTTACATTGTTTATATGATTGTACTGGTTTTACTAATCAGATTGCCTTGTTACATTGTTTATATGATTTTACAGTTTTTTCTAATTCAAACAGCAGCGTCTTTATCAGATGGGAATAGTTTCAAAAACAAAACCCCCAAATCATCAGGATTTACATACAATTCTTTTCTACTGATATCCCGATGAACTAAAATGGTAACCCATGTTATAGAATTTATATTTGATTAAAATCGTGCAAACTCAGCCTCCAAAGATGTTTATGGGAATGCTGTACTGGTTGTAATTGAAAAGAAAATCACCCACAATAGGGTCTTGTAAAACTGAAAATTCTAGTTAGCATGAACATTTGAAACACCTTTGTACATATTACGTCAAGGATGAAAAAGTAAGTGCTAATAGAAACCAGAAGAATAAATAAAACTTTACAAGAATGAAAAATAAATGTAGCTCCTCAATATTATTTGATGCCTTAATGTATTCAGCACATAAATACAATTACCCAACCATTCAGTCCATACCCTAACGTATTTTCAATTTCTTTCATTGCTTTGCTTATTGTTTGTATATCTATCACTGTGTGATTGAGTTTAACATTTTTTTCCTTTCAATGGTTTTGTATCTTTCCATATAGTTTTTGCTTGAATATTGGAACATGCTTTTCTTTTCTAACTTTCTGAGTCGGAGACTTCAGTTTCTAAACCTCCTTCAGCAAAGGAACCCTCCTTTAGATTTAAAATTAAGCATCTGCGTTTTTTATTAAACACAAAACAAGTAAATTGGTGCTAATATATCTCTAGAATATAAACACTAGTGTATAAATTTTAGCAATATTCCTAGGGTATAAAATTAAAAATTAAAAAGTAAAAAATAATAACCAATATCATAGGTTCCAATCAAAACATATGTTGTCCAAACATTATATAACTAAACACACAAAATAACAAATATACTATGTAAAAATGTTATAACTATTACCCCATATATAGTCCAAGAGGTAAAGATATTGCAGCACAATCCGTAGATTATGGAAATGTCCGTTAACCAGCTGATGCAGCCTCCTTCAGCGGTATTTCCAGATCACCGCAATGCAAACATCAGCTGTTCAATTTACAAATCCCTTGAGAAAGTCTGGCCGGGTTCCAGACAAAACGCGTAGGGTAATAGACTTTGTGAACCCTGGGAGCGAGTTTCCCAACCCGGACTGTATAAACTGCTGTTAGCTGGAGGACGCTTGAGTTTCCCTGTCAGTGATGTCAGACGCCGAACTGCTAGTCGACTCGATAACAACTTGCTTCACTGAAGAGAGGAGGCAGAACACAGCCCGTGGTGGAATACAGCATTACTAGTTGATTCACACTGGACGTTTTAAATCTTATATGTAAGTGCTTATGTGTCACTGTATTAACTTTTTATGATTAAAGTGTTAACACGCTTTGCGCCTCTCCTCTATGTCTTTTTGAACTAGCTGTATTTTTTATTAAAGGAGGTTCTGTCCACGCTAGAGGTTCTAGAGGCTAAACTCTCTGAGGAACCTAAGATCCCTAAATTAGACAGGGTTTATGAAGACAGGAAGGTCCCTCTGACTTTTCCAGTGCCAGTTAAGATGGTGAACATTATTAGTAACAAATAGGAAAGAATAGGAACTTCTTTTTACCCCTCGTCTACTTTTAAAAAATGATTTCCAGTCCCTGACTCTCAATTAGTTTTGTGGGGCTCCATCCCTAAGGAGGATGGTGCTATTTCTACGCTGGCTAAGTGTACTACTATCCCTCTCTGTTGGAGCCCAGTGAGGTGGAGACTCCCCTCAAGGATATTCAGAAGAGAATTAAAGCTCTGAGAATTGCTAACTCCTTCATCTGTGATGTGAATGTGCAGATTATTTAACCTAAATGCAAAGGCTTCTAGCTTTGCAGTTCTAGCCCGACGGGCTCTCTGGTTGAAGTTTTGGTCTGCTGATATGACTTCTAAATCCAGACTTCTTTCTCTTCCTTTCAAGGGGAAGATTTTATCCGGTCTAGGGCTGAACTCCATTATTTCTACGGTTACCGGAGGGAAAGATGCCGTCCTACCGTAGGATAAGAAGAATAGGCCTAAGGGACAGCAATTGTCTAATTTTCGTTCCTTTAGTTCTGACAAATCACAATGACAGAATTCCTCATTCATGAGGTTCAGTCCTAGAATATGTCCAAACAGATTGAGAAGCCCACCAAGAACAAATGGGCATGAAGGGATGGCCTCCTGATCCGGGATTAGATCGAGTAGGGGACAGAATGTCTCTTTTTTCAGAAGCTTGGTTCAAGGATGTACAGGATCCTTGGGTCCTGGCGTTTGTATCTCAGGGATAACGGATAGGATTCAAATCTTATCTGCCCAGCGGCAGATTCCTACTCTCCAGACTTGTCTACAAGACCAGAAAAGAGGACAGCCTTTTTAGGTTGCATATGGGATCTCTCCTCTTTAGGAGTAATTGTCCCAGTACCTACAGCAGAAAGAGGTTTGGGATTTTATTCAAACCTTTTCGTGGTTCCAAAAAAGGAGGGAACTTTTCATCCAATTCTGGACTTAAAGTGCCTAAACAAGTTTCTGAGTGTTCCCTCTTTCAAGATGGAGACAATACGGTTAAGCCTTTCTCTGGTTCAGGAAGGACAGTTTATTTCCACCATAGACCTGATGGATGCATACCTTCAAGTTCCGACACACAGGGAACATTTTCAGTTCCTCTGGTTTGCCTTTCTGGACCAGCACTTCCAGTTCATAGCTCTTCCATTTGGCCTAGCTACTTCTCCAAGGATATTTTCAAAGGTTCTGGGGGCTCCTCTACCATTGCCAGAACACGAGGTATTGCAGTAACGCCTTACCTAGAGGATATCTTGGTACAGGCACCATCTTTTAGTCTAGTGGAAGAACAATCAGAGTCCCTTCTCAGTCTTTTTCAATCATATGGATGGAAGATAAACTTGGAAAAGAGTTTTCTTACTCCAAGTACAATGGTGAATTTCCTGGGGACAATAATAAACTACATATCCATGAGAAAATTTCTCACACATCAGAGATGTTGCAAGCTAACTACTGCATGTCTTGCCCTCTAGGCCTCCTTGAGACCCTCAGTGGCCCAGTGTATGGAGGTGATCGGACTCATGGTGTCCTGTATGGACATCATTCCCAGATTCCATCTCAGACCCTTACAACTATGCATGCTGAGAAAATGGAACGGTGACAATTTAGATCTGTCTCAACAGATTGTGCTGTACAACCTGCCGAGAGACTCGCTCTCTTGGTGGCTCTGTCCAGATCATCTGTTTAAAGGCACATGCTTCTTGAGACCATCCTGGGAGATTGTGACTACGGACACAGGCCTTTACGGCTGGGGAGCCATTTGGGGTGCCAAGAAGGCACAAGGGCTGTGGACTCAGGAGGAGTCCTCCCTTCCGATCAATATATTGGAACTCATCCCAGTTTATCAGATTCCAATCAGACAATATAACCTTGATTACCTACATCACCCATCATGGGGAGCGAGAAGTCCCTTGGCATTGAGAGAAGTATCTCAGATGCTAGAGTGGGCAGAGACTCACAGATGTACGCTGTCAGCAATCCACATTCTGGGTGTAGACAACTGGGAAGCAGACTTCTTCAGCAGGCAATCTTTTCACCCAGGGAAATGGTCTCTTCACCTTGAGGTGTTTGCAGAGATATGCAGAGAGTGGGGGACACTGGAGATAGATCTCATGTCATCGCACCTCTAACCAAGCTACCCAGGTATGGGTCGAGCTCGAAGGATCCTCAGGCAGAACTGATAGATGCCCTATTAGTACCATGGAGGTTCAGACTCATATCTTTTTCCTCCATTACCGCTTTTTCCTTGTGTGGTGGCTCTCATTAAGCAGGAGCGAGCATCAGTGATTCTGATCGCTCCATCGCAAAGGACGTGGTTTGGGGATCTGGTGGGGATGTCCTCATGTCCTCAGTGGAGATTACCTTCGTTCATCAAAATTTAGATTCTCTGAGGCTGACTGCGTGGAGATTGAATGCTTAGTCTTAGCCAGGAGATTGTTTTCTAAGAGTGTTATCGACACTCTGGTTTAAGCTCGTAAGACAGTTACTCGTCATATCTGCCATAAAGTGTGGAGGACTTACTTGTATTGGTGTGAAGAGCGTGGCTTTTCCTGGCATAAGGTTAAGGTTGTCAGGATTTTATCTTTTCCCCAGGATGGACTGGAGAAGCGTCTGCTAGTTCCCTGAAGGGACATATATCGACCCTGTTAGTGTTACTGCACAAGAGATTGACTGAGCTTCTGGATGTGCAGTCCTTTGTTAAGGCTCTGTCTAGGATCAGACCTGTGTTTAGATCTGGGGCTCCGCCTTGGAGCCTCAATCTTGTTCTTAGTGTTATGCAGCAGGCTTTGTTTTAGCCTATGCATACTGTTGACATTAAATTGTTTCTGAGATTTCTGCTTTGCAATGTGACCTATCTTATATGATTTTCCATGCTGATAAGGCGGTTTTTCGTACTAAATTAGGGTTCCTCCCTAAGGTGGTGTTGGATTGTTACATTAATCAAGAAATTGTTCCTTCCTTGTGTCCTAATTCTTCTTCAGCGAATAAACGTTTGTTTCATAATCTAGATGTGGTTTATGCCTCAAAGTTCTATCTTCAGGCTACTAAGAAATTCAGACATTATTCCTCTTTGTTTGTCAACTATACAGGGAAGCGTAAGGGGCAGTAGGCTACTATGACTTCCCTATCTTTCTGGTTGAGGAATGTCATCCGCTTAGCTTATGAGACAGCGGGGATACAGCCTCCTGAGAGGATAAATGATAATTCCACTAGAGCAGTGGCTTCCTCCTGTGCTTTTAAGAATGAAGCCTCTATGGATCAGATTTGTAAGGCGGCTACCCAGTCCTCCTTACACACTGTTTCTAAATTTTACAAGTTTGATGTGTTTGCTTCGGCTGAAGCAGTTTTCGGGAGAAAGTTTTGCAGGGTATGGTGCCCTCAGAATAGGGTCCGCCTCTCTTTTGTTTCCTTCTATTATTCCTTCAGTGTCCACTGGAGCTTGGGTATAGTTTTCCCAACAGTCAGGAATGAAGTTGTGGACTCTCCCTGCCTTATGGTAGGAAAACTTAATTTATCCTTACCATGTAAATTCCTTTCCTTTCTGGCAAGAAGAGTCCACGACTTCATTCAATGAAGTGTGCTACCATCATTTGTTTCCACTGCTTAATAATATTTTCCATTTAAATATGAGAAAAAAATATTTAACAGCAATATTAATCTGTCTTGTAAAAATAGTTTAAACACATGTCCCAATGTATTTTCTTTTCAAAGTGCTATATTATCCTTTTGGGTCTTTTACAAATATTTATATGAAAAGCAGATATAACAAAATAGTAAATTCAGCAGACAACTGTTTTATTGACAGAGAATCATTTATAGGTGTGTTAGAAAAAGGAGAATTTACCACAATACCATAATACAGTGAACATACCTTCATTAACCTGCAAAAAAATAATAATCCTCAAACTGGTAATAAATCACTACAGAGATGCTAACGGGATCAACCTGTTATTGCCCAAAGAAGTGTAGCCATGTTAACCAGGCAAAAATATTACTAAACACATGGGTGAGCCAATCACAATCATCATATATATGCAGCCACTAATCAGCAGCTAGAACCTAGGTTCTTTTTTGCTCCTGAGCTTACCTAGAAAAACTTTTCAGCAAAGGATAACAAGAGAATTAAGCAAATTAAATAGTAGAATTAAATTGGAAAGTTGTTTAAAATTGTATGCTCTGTCTAAATCATTAATGCCTTATTATTACTTTACTGTCCCTTTAATTCAAATAATCCCATAAAAGACATAATGCTTATTTTTATAATCTTATGGAAACACATAAACCCCTGGAAGGGTCCATACAATGAGTAAATATGGGGTAAAATTCTCCTGTCCGATTATTCATATGATTAGATGGGGGTAGTAGAAGAGCTGTATGATTATAGGCTCTTCAAGTAGTGCTGAGAACAAATAGAAAAGAAACAGCACAATTTACTGAGCATGAAAAAAAAAACCTTTTTGGAACGTTTAATTAAATAATATATTTATTTTCAGACACAATTAGTCATTTATCATGTCAAACATATCCTTGGTCATTGTTTCTACCAAATGTTTGATATATCTGTCATGTTTAAACTTTTAATAAATGTACTTATAATATTGATTTTGCTCTCACTGGTTAAAGTATTGATATAAGTTAGTGCTGAATACAAAATGGGTGATGTAAGCTATGGGAGAGACCGCTACATAATAGTAGAAAAAGAGTAAAGCTGCAAAGCTGATGCAATATGGTTGTATAAGTTAAACTCAGTAAATTGACAAATAAGGTAGCTGGAACAAGAAATGCTGCAAGGTTAGTGCAATTCTGCAGACTGCTAACAGAGTAATAAAGGCTTTTTACAGCTGAAACATGTTGGATGCTTTTAATTTTCATGGAGTTGTGGGAGGAATTTCGTGCCAAAGTGTTAACTTTATTAAGTACAAGTGGTGCAGTACAGGAACTGTGGATTGTCCCAAACACAGTTTACAAAACTATCATTGTGGAGCTTATTTTTTGCAAAACATATCCGAATGTTAAGTTGACAAAAGAGACTATTTTTTATGCTGGCCAGCAGAGTTTTAATAGCATTTGGACATTTTATAAAAACTGTTCTATAAATATTGTTTTTTATTTATAATTAGATTGCTAGAACTTGGTAAAAGCACACCCTGCTTTTTTTTTTAACTGTGATTGTAACTGTTTTGAGAACAGTAGGGGCTGCAGTCAATGCCGGTGTTCTGTCGAAAACTCCAAAAAATTGAAAACTCCAAGATGACGTCACTTCAGGTGAATCTTCTTTTTTCACAATCTGTTTTTGCCTCTGGCTGGGGGGCGCACCGCCATTCTTCTGGCATCCACCCCAAGTAAACCTTGGGGAATGAGGTTTACAAGGGGGGCTTTGGATTCACCGGAAGTGACATAATCTTGGAGAAGTATTTGAGTTTTCAATATAACACCGGATTGGCCTGCTGGGATACCAGAAGATTTCCTGATGTTTTTAGGGGTTGGACACAATGGGCTGGGGCTAATCTGTAGCAGGCCCGGATAAAGCATTGTGCATACTGGGTCCAGTTACTTTAACCCTGCCTATCAAAGGCAAGAACAAACACAAACACAGGCAACAAGAAGTGGCCATTCTTTGGTACCCGGGCCAGCCCTGTGAACACATTCCTCCGCTCACTCCTTTAGAGTTGGACTGTCACCTGCAAGCTGTAGCTGTTCTTAGTAGGGCCACCACCAGCGGAGCTTATGTATGGTGGACTTTGGAGTGGCATGGGTGATGCGCAGTGGGAGCCTGGGTGGCCTTTTTTGCTCCTTAGCATGCATTACTGCATTTATTCCTCTGTGGCAGCCATTTTGCCACTGGGTGAAACCCCTCACCAACTACAGACGAACTGGAAAGAACAGGCTGGCTCAGCAAAGGTACCTGACTTCTCCATTATAATTATTATATTTATTTCTATCACCATGACAACATACATGACACTAGCTTGTGTTTGTGTGTGTATTAGCCGAGTTGTATGGTACCAAGTGTGTAGCTATGCGATACTATAAGCACCAATAATGCTTATATCTTGGACTGAGCTTTATCAATACCTGAGCTTTTCAGACAGACTGGTTTATGAGGATTAGCCATTTTTAAAATGTAATATTGTAAGTGTGTTTTATAAGCATACCTTAATTCAATTAAGATAGTAAATAAAAAGTTTCCATTAAAAATTATATTTTTTATTTGCTTTTATTAATATAGCTCATTTGGTAAAGTTTTTTTCCTGTTGTCATTGGAAATCACTGCAAAAAAAATAAATAGTTGTTTTAGTAGATTTTGGGATATTTTACTATACAGGATAGATATATACTGTAGATGTAGATTTTGTATTACATTTGATATGTATGCACAAGGATGCCTATACAATATCATTTAAATGTACAATTAAATGGGGACGCAGGAAAATCCATGGCTGATGATTTATATTGAAACAAAGATATATCTATATCACATTAGTTGGCATAGTGTGCAGAGGGAGGTCACAGAACGAGCCTTGTATCTATTCAAGGCCGCTCCTGGCAGCAGGGCCGTGGGTGTGGAGGCCTGGGGGGCAGATCAGTGGCCCATTAGAACACTTGGCAGGCAGGGTAAAGGGCCGGGGGAGGCTGAGCCGAGGGCTGGGCAGGGGGTGTTCTGGTCTCCAGGGCTGGTTTGATTTCCCAGTCCGGCAGTGGTTGCAGTTGTGTTGGTTACACTTAGCTATATCACTTTGGCGTGTTTTCTTTTTTTTGTGCCTTTAATATGAAGTCTGCTCATATTGGTACACATACACTGCAGTCTTCTAACAGGGCAAATCTACAGTTTATTCAAGTAAATGATCAACAAGAGCTTGCAAGAACTGACAGACAATCTTAAAAAAAATATTGAGGATACCTAAAATGTCAGTATGGCATGATGTATTCATTTAACATATTTTTAAGATATCATTCTTGAGTAGTTTGTTTGGCTTTTGCTGCATGATACTTGATACCAATATATCTTTATTTAGAATTAATTTCCAAGATATAAAACATTATTTACAGTCAAAGACAAGCTTAGAGTTAATTTGCTCTGTCTTTCTTGTATGACTTTTATGCCTGTTTATAATGCCATATTTTGATTTACAACATAAATTGACAAGGATTATTATACCTCTGGGCCTCCTTCATTTACTTAAACATGTTAAGTAGAAATAATCTGAATTAGGTATTTGGTTTTAAATAAATTAATAAGATTACTGACCATAGGTAGCAGTTTAACCCTTGCAAACACTGAAACTCCAGAGCAGGCTTTAGGGTATGACTGTCAGGATTGTGGGGCAGTCGCCTCCTTCTCAATAACAGCGTTTCTTATAGCGTTTGCCAATGTCATATTGCACAAATGACATGCTCTAACAAATTAAAGCATTTACATTTCCCATTACAATGTTCCTTTAAATGTTTCCAGTCAGTTTACCATATTCTTCTTTCTTTGAAATGTGCTATTTTCATGTGAGTATAACGATATTTTGGCATGTTTGCACATAAGTGATGTACGATGCGGGAGAATAATGTCCTTATCGCTAAATTATGCATGCGTATTAAGTTTATGTATTATCCTCAAGATATGATAGATTGTACCACTCAGATATCAGAAAATAATTTCTGTTATATGTCAGTTGGAAATATGTCACAAAACGAACTAAATCCTGATATGACATAGATATAGCTGATAAAAAAATGACAGATAATTGTCTTGTCACAGCTCCTAGTGCTGTTGTGTGAATAATGCACTGTGAAGATGATCACATATTATCACAAGTAATAAAAATTACCTAATAAAAAAAAAACATAATTTCAGGCACAAAGAGATATAAATGCAACCAATCCGTGTCTTAGACTATGTTGAAGGGATTGAGCTTTGCAGTGGATATCTTTCTCAATTATACTGTATAATCTGTAGGTAACAGCATAAGTGGTAGGTGAGGGTCGCACAATGGTCAGAGCGTAAAGGGACAGTCTACTCCAGAATTTGTATTGTTTATAAAGATAGATAATCCCTTTATTACCCATTCCCCAGTTTTGCATAACCAACACAGTTATATTAATATATGTTTTACCTCAGTGATTACCTTGTACCTAAGCCTCTGCAGACTGCTCCCTTATCTCAGTGCTTTTGACAGACATGCAGTTTAGCCAATCAGTGCAGACTCCTAAATAACTCCACGGGAGTGAGCACAATGTTATCTATATGACAAACATGAACTAATACTGTCTAACTGTGAAAACTTTCAAAATGCTCTGAGCTAAGAGGCAGTTTTCAACGGTTTTAGAAATCAGTTTGAGCCTGCTTAGGTTTAGCTTTTTAAAAATACCACCAAGGGAACAAAGCAAATTTGATGATAAAAGTAAATTGGAAAGTCGTTTCAAATTGCATGCCCTATGTGAATCATGAAAGTTTAATTTTGACTAGATTGCCCCTATAAAGTGTTCTACTATTCAGGGATCCTAACAATCTCCATCAATCTATATCTCCCTGTTTTTTTCATCTCAGACCTTTCTCCCTTTCTCATCAGTTCCTCTTATTCTCCCTTTAACATGTACATTTATAAACCTACCTGTCCTGTATACTACTGTTGTGCAAGTTGACCTACATCAGATTATAACTAATGGGCGCAGCGAGGGGTGAGCTACAGGTACTTGGTGCCTGAGTGCAGAAATATATTTTGCCGCTATGTAAACAAGAGACAGCAGAAGTCACACTCCCAGTGGTGGGAGGGAGAGAGAGGTGCAATTTTTAAATTGCTCTCTCTAAGTTTTAGCTTTTGGGTATACATACTGAGAGATAGGGGACTTTGCATATAGAGAGAAATATAAGACTTTTTGCTTTCCCTGCTAGCTCAGACCATTTAAGTTGGTAGTGGTTTCAATGACCAAAAAAAAAAAAGCTGTTTCATACACCAAAAGAAAAATATGGTATAACATAATAGCTATACTATAATTGCATTTGTAATGCATCCGTCGCAATCTTTAGTTGCGCGCGCAGCCAAAAGAATGTTGGCAGCACGCACAGCCAAACAAATCCACCAAGGGCGGACAAAGTATTAACAAACCGCCCGCCCACACCAAGTATTAACAAAAACACCTAACCACCCTGAAGGAAGTAACAAATAAACCGCCCGACCGCACAAAGTATCAACAAAAACACCTAACCGCCTGTACAAAGTATTAAAAAATTGCCCGCCCGCCCGCACAAAGTATTAACAAACTGCCCGCACAAACGCAATATGTATCTCTCAACTGTCATCCCCCCATCGCAATAACTAAAATGCATTAACCCCTAATTCACCATTTACCCACATCGCAATTTAATAAAGTGATTAACCCCTAATCCCCCATTCACCCACAATGCAAATAACCTAATTAAAATATTAACCCCCTAAACCACAAACCCCCCCACAATGCCAACTACCTAATTACACTATTAACCCCTAAACCCCCACAATGCCAACTAACTAAACTATTGACCCCTAAACAGCCAACCCCCCACAACACTAAGAATTAATCTAATCACTAAGCCCCCTAACCTAACACCCCCCAAAGTTTACCCCAATTACATAAAATAAAAAAGACTATCTTCTTAATAAATTAATTAAAAAGTTATAAAACAAAAAAATCCTAACTTAAAATTAAAATAAAAAAAACTAACATTACATAAAAAAACTAAGATTAAATTAAAATAAAAAAATCAAATATTACAAAAATATAAAAAAATATAAAATTACAGAAAAAATAAACGAAATTATCCAAAATAAAAAAATGTAAATCTAATCTAATACCCCTATAAAAATAAAAAAGCCCTCCCAAAATAAGAACACCCCCAATCTAACACTAATATTCCAATAGTCCTTCAAAGGGCCTTTTGTAGGGCATTGCTCTAAAGCGATCAGCTCTTTTACCTAAATAAATTACCAATTACCACCTAAAAAAACAGCCAATAGGATTTCAGTAGCTCTCATCCTATTGGCTGATTTGAAAATTTTAGCCAAAAGGAATGCAAGGTACCCCAAATATAAAACAGGCACCTTGCATTCAATCTTCAGTGTGTGGCGACAATGGCATAAAGAGGATCCTCCACGCTGGATGTCTGCACTACCAATGTTCCTGCTCTGTGGCCACCTGCGGTCTGCGCCGCCTTTGCCCCATATGAAGATAGAAGATGTCCCTGCGCTGGATGAAGATGGAGCCGCCTGGAAGAAGACCTTCACCGCCAGACTTCAGGAATGATGAGTACCTATTTCTGGGTTAGACTTAGGTTTTTTGGGGGGTTTTATTGGGGTGTTTTTTGATTTTTTTTAGATTAGGGCTTTTTAATTTTAATGAGAAGCAAAACAGCTTGTGTTAGTTTTTTTTATTTTGGTGGCGGTTGTCGGTTTAGGTGTTTAATATTGTAATTAGGTTATTTGCGTTGTGGGTGAATGGAGGATTAGGGGTTAAACACTTAATTAGGTAGATTGCGATGTAGCTGAATGAAGGATTAGGGGTTATTAACTTTATTATGTACTTTATGATGTGGGGGTTGGTGGATTAGGGGTTAATACATTTTATTTAGCGCGGGCAGTTGGGACCACTGCACTACAGAAAATAGCCTGTGTACACGGGAGTGCAGACACAGAAGCGGAGGCGTGGCTGGGCAGGAGCGGGCGTGACCGTGCGGGAGCGCAGGCGGGTGGGACTTCTGCACTAAAGAAAATTGCCTGTGTACACGGGCTTTACCACTAGTACTAAATAAGAATCATCTTTCCACACACAAGCAATTAAGGTTCACAAATCCAAATGACATCATCTGTCTTCATGTGATGATACATCTTAAATCAAGTTTCTGACAGATAAATTAACAATCCAATCTAGGGTTTATTACTACTGAGCAAATTTATTGCTGCAATAATGGATTAGTTTATAATAAAACGACCCATAAAGTGTATTACAGCTTGTCAGTTTGTTCAGTAGTAGTAATCAGCCGTAAGAGACATTGGACTGCTAATTTGTCTACCTGAAAGATGGTTTAATAAGGTGTTTATTAAACCTTAACCAGCTTTAAGCCTGACATTGACAATCCAATATTCTATTACGGCTTATTACTACTGCTGATTAAATTTACTTCTGATAATAGCAAATACCCTTCAGGTTGTTTACAATATATATTTACTAATATTTCATTTTGAACCACAGCTTCCAATTAATAGAAATATATAATTTTTTTGTAAAAGCATCATAACAGAGGACTAGTAATTAGCACAATAATTTGCTACTTTATTTATTTAAGCTCATTTGTCACTTATTTCCGACTCTTCTATTTTCTTTTTAAAATGTCCTTTATTTTGCAGTTAAGAAACTTTAGCAAACAAACCACATGTAGTGATTATTTAAATCCTAGTATATATATATATATATATATATATATATATATATATATATATATATATATATATATATATATATATACACAGTATATATTTCCACCACAAATTATATAGCATTCTCCGGTCATTAAATAAGCCACCTTTAATCCAGTGTTAACGTTTTCTCAACGTACCCCGTCCTCACAACCAAAAGCAAAACTTAAGACTGTATATTCTTTAGTGCCCCATCCCCAAGTTCACAGCTCTGCCACTGCACGTCAACAACCACGGCGCCCATCTTGCACAACTGCACATGAGCGAGTGATGCTACAGTACTCCGAATGAGCCAACTGTCATTAAAAAGCAAAAGGAAAAAACATACATCTATCTATATGGCTTCTAAATAATCTCTAGTATACTAGTTGCACAAGATGGACGCCACCGTTGTTGCTGTGCAGTGGCAGAGTTGTGAACTTGGGGATGGGGCACTAGAGCATATAAAGTGGTAAGTTTTGCATTTATGGGTTGTGTCTGAGGATGGGGTAAGACCCGAAAATGTTAACACTGAATTAAAGGTGGCTTATTTAATGACCGGAGAGTGCTCTATAATGTGTAGTGAATATTTTTATGTTTGAAGTGCACCCTGGCTGTTGTCTGAATTGAAGTGTGTGCCAAGCTTACAAACAGACTTTGTGTGTGTGTGTATATATATATATATATATATATATATATATATATATATATATATATATATATATATATCAAAAGAAAAATAGAGAGCTAACAGGTTTTCGAAAAATCCTGTATAAAAGTGAGGGGATATAGCACTCTTTTAAACAAATTTATTAAATAGATGCAAAAGGATGCATTATGTGTGGGACATATATACACAACCGCATAAAAAACAGCTGGCCAGCAAACATCAACCAATTTGATCATATAACATAGCCACAGCACATAAGTACTGAAGCAGTATACACTATACAGAAGTGAACAAGTGTATGCAAGTGTGTCAATCAGAATTATTCAACTTGAAACATATGTATCACATGTATCACCAAAGCCAGTTAATGCCCAAAGTTACTGTAACAATTATCGATTAATTGTAAGTCTTGGTGGTGAAAAGATACAGAGAGAGCATAACTGATAGTGACTCAGCGTAGTTAGTTAGGCTGCAGGATCTTCTAGACAGACCACTGCAGGTTATGCAGACTTCAGAGCAAATAGAGACTACGATACATTTTTACCGTCTTGTGCATCCCAGCACTTCTGCTCCCGATTTCATCGGTCAGCCTGTATCTGTGTCTTTGTCTTATCCGCATCACAGAAAAGGAATCCGTGTCTGTGTGCGTTCAAACTAATGCCACTCACCCGCACGGCGCTGCACATTTCCAGAGGACAGCAATTCTGTATGTATGAAGAAAACCCCAGCTTAGGTGCCGTCTGCAGCTGCCTGTATCCTGTTCTTTTTAGCCAACTCCAAACTTCACCAGGTATACGTGATCACATCAGTTTGAGCAACCATACACCAGTCATATGTACTTGAAATATGTTGATAAAAGAGAGACACTTTCTTGTTATACATCTTATGACATATGCCATCACGGATATCTGTAGCTGCATTACAGTTTAACTAGCCCTTTAACATCAATCCCAGTATGAGAAAGTGATGCAGGAGCGATCACGTATACCTAGTGAAGTTTGGAGTTGGCTAAAGAGAACAGGATACAGGCAGCTGCAGACGGCACCTAAGCTGGGATCTTCTCCATACATATGGAATCGCTGTCCTCTGGAAACTTGCAGCCCGTCGCGGGTTAGTGGTGTTAGTTTGAACGCAACAAAATCCAAGACAGACCAACACTTGAACCAGGTGTACTGACACGTCTGTGAGCCACTGTCAAGCCCACAATCCAAATAGACCAAAACAGCAATGAAGTGTCAGCATAAAAATCTCTTTATTCAAACATGGGGATCAGTACAGAACACAATGTTTCGGGGTGGTCCCCTTAGTCATGTGATAATACATACAGAATTGCTACATACAGAATTGCTGTTCACGGGAAATTTGCAGCCCGGTGCGGGTGAGTGGCATTAGTTTGAACGCACACAGACACGGATTCCTTTCCTGTGACATGGATAAGACAAAGACACAGATACAGGCTGACCGAGGAAATCGGGAGCAGAAGTGCTGGGATGCACAAGATGGTAAAAATGTATCGTAGTCTCTATTTGCTCTGAAGTCTGCAGAACCTGCAGCGGTCTGACTAGAAGATCCTCCAGCCTAACTAACTACGCTGAGTCACTATCAGTTACGCTCTCTCTGTATCTTTTTACCACCAAGACTTAAAATTAATCGATAATTGTTACAGTAACTTTGGGCATGAACTGGCTTTGGTGATACATGTGATACATATGTTTCAGTATGTATGTATGTGTGTGTGTGTGTGTATTTACAGACATATATACAGACAAATACATGTGTATAAAAATATAAGAGGCCTTTACAGTCAAGTAAATGAAAACATGAAAAAGCATATTTATGCAATATTCATATTTAATAAAATGTTATACTGTGTATATATATATATATAAAGTGAGAAGGATGGTATAAAGGCGCACTGTTCATGTGGAAGATTATATGTATAACAGAGGATATATAGTATGAATAAATCACACAATGCTAAAACTGGATCAAATATGAATATATACTCTTTTTAGAGTAATAATTTATTCACAATGTGTTTTTTTCCCTTTTTTTTCAAGGGCTAAAAATGAATCAATCAGTTCATAAAATTAGCAGTCCAAAGTATAAAGCAAACACAAAATGTGTGTCCCCAAATATTAGGCGTAGGATCTTATTCATATGTTATCCACACACAAGTAATAAGTGCCCACTTACTAAAAGCAACCTCAATTCTATGAGGTAAGTATTTGTGTCCCTTTAAGGCAATCTGTCCCGTAGCAATTCTGAAAGCCGCTTCAATGCCACCTCAGTATGGTAGAAGTTCTTATCCTTCCTTCCAAGTCTGTTCTATAACTCCTCTCAGCAGCACAAAGTGTCCAATATAAAGAGAGGGAGCACAAGAACAAACCAATAGTGCAACACTGTATACAAATTTGGTAAAATATTTTATTGTATACTATGTTAAAAAATGCTCACATTTGCAAACCTCAATCCAATATGAGGTATCAGTAAAACATGTAGTATTGTTGGTGACAAAATATGCAATTCCCAAGATCACACTCGTATGCCAAATTCCATCAAACACACATGCAGGAACAGTGTAAAAGCAGATAAAATGTATAGTCTTAAACTGTCTTTAAAAGTATTCTCCTTACGCATTTCAAAGGTATCTTAGAATAGGTTACCGTCTTCATCAGAGGTTCATGTCAATATATATATATATATATATATATATATATATATATATATATATATATATATATATGTATGTACAACACACAGAGAAAACCCAGCACTCACTTACAAGCTCTCAACTAAGATTTAAAAACAAAAATGGAAAGGTTAGTTACCTCATCTGGCCAAATAGGCCAAGCCAAGGTACCTCGTCAAGGTCCTTTCTAATACCTGGGACCCTAAAACAGCCACACAATGCAAGCTTTCAAATCCAAACAAACTGGGAACAAGGGAAGGGTGCACAGGCATATGTAATCACCCTAGACATATACAAAACACGGAAGGGAACTGCACTCTCATACCGGACCGGGTACACATCCAATGACCCTGCAACATGCTCAGCTCTGGGTGCCACTGGCACTCACAGAAAGCTGTGCTGGCCCCAGAGCCACAGGCAGTTAGCCCCAGACAGGTCTGGGTGCAAGAACCATAGAGAAAATTACAAAACAAATTAATACAACACACAGAGAAAACCCAGCACTCACTTACAAGCTCTCAGCTAAGATTGAAAAGCAAAAATGGAAAGGTTAGTTACCGCATCTGGCCAAATGGGACAAGCCCAGGTACCTCGTCAAGGTCCTTTCCAATACCTGGGACCCTAAAACAGCCACACAATGCAAGCTTTCAAATCTAAACAAACTGGGAACAAGGGAAGGGTGCACAGGCATATGTAATCACCCTAGACATATACAAAACATGGAAGGGAACTGCACTCTCATACCGGACCGGGTACACATCCCATGACTCTGCAACATGCTCAGCCCTAGGTGCCACTGGCACTCACAGGAAGCTGTGCTGTCCCCAGAGCCACAGGCAGTTAGCCTCAGACAGGTCTGGGTGCAAGAACCATAGGGAAAATTACAAACCAAATTAATACAACACACAGAGAAAACCCAGCACTCACAAGCTCTCAGCTAAGATTTAAAAGCAAAAATGGAAAGGTTAGTTACTGCATCTGGCCAAATGGGACAAACCCAGGTACCTCATCAAGGTCCTTTCCAATACGAGGTACCTGGGCTTGTCCCATTTGGCCAGATGCGGTAACTAACCTTTCCATTTTTGCTTTTAAAGAGGCCATTTTTGCTTTTAAAGAGGCCTTTACAGTTAAGTAGATGAAAACATGAAAAAGCATATTTACGCAAGCATATTTAATAAAGTGTTATACTGTGTTTATATATATATATATATATATGTGTGTGTGTGTGTGTGTGTGTGTATTTATATGTGTATATATGTATTTATAGACATATATACAGACATAAATACATATGTATAAAAATATAAGAGCCCTTTACAGTCAAGTAGATGAAAACAATGCCGCAGTCATTCGCTTTGCCTGTAGTGCAAGGAGGAGGTGAAATTTAGGTGTCTGATGAGAAGTTTTCTTCAATCAAGATTTTATTATATTTTTAGCAGAGTAAGCTTACTCTTTTCTTTTCTGGGGTCTAGCCTAGTCCACATCATTCTCTTCAGTAGGGCAGTGGTGGCTTTTTGAGGTACAATCCTCACTGCGTTTTCTCATTAATCTGCTGCCCTAACTAGAAAACCTGCATAGGTTTACTCAGTTTTTCTCTCTTCACAGGTCCATGTGAGGTGCTGCACCCTCTCAAACCAGGTGAGCTGTCCTGCTGCCAGACAGCACTTTCAGGTAAGTGCCATTTTAATTTTCTTTTGCAAGGAGATTGCTGGCACTTGTTACAGCTTAAAGCTGTCTTATTTAATATGGGACTTTATTAAACCTTCATGTTTGGGGTTTCTTTTAGGCAGTTTGGGCATTGAGACCATGAGGTGATTTATGGTGGCTCAGTGTGTTATAGTAGTTTTTATACTTTAACTTTTGGAGATTACTGTTGTAAGCCATTTTTTTCGGCTTTCAGTTCGGGCTCTGTAACTGCTCTGCATTTGAAAATCAGCTGCAGGACAGGTAGGCACATCAGTGAAGCTACTGAGGTGTATAGGTAGCCTGAGGTATATTTGGTTTGTTGAGCTAACACACATTTCTATTTAAAGACACAGTACACATTTATTTTTTATTTTCAAATAAAGAATGTTTACACTTTATCCTTATTTATTACATAAGATGGATCAAGAGGCTTTTCAAACTATTATCCCAGACAAAGTTGCAGCTTGTCAGTTATGTTTTGATGCTCAGGTGGAACCCCCAGTTTCTTTTTGTTCCTCATGCCTTGAGAGAACTTTAAGTTATAGAGATAAAATATTTGACCATGAGCCACCATTATCCCAGGCAAATGCTGTTCAAGTGTCTCCTGTTGCAGATATGCTGCAGCTTTCTCCTCAAACATCCCAACTTTTTCAGTCTCCACATACAGTGCCCTGTGTTTCCTATTGCAGTCCTGTAGGATTTTCTCTACAAGGCATTGCTTCCCAGGTATCCCTTGTGGTATCTGAGGTCTTATCAGCTTTCCCCATGTTGCAGGGAAGGCGTAAAAGGAAATTTAAGGAACTAGTTAGTAAGGTTGCTGATAAAGTTCTGGTTATCAAGAGTGTCCCTTCCCATAAGCCTGAGGAAGAAGACATGTCGATAGCATCTGAGGGGGAACTCTCAGACTCAGACAGTGTAATTCCATCTTCTGAAGCTGAAGTGGTATCCTTCAGACCCACAACTGCTGTCTTTCTGCGATCCACATCCCAGGAGTGGACAATTGGGACAATTGGGAAGTGGATTTTCTGAGCAGACAGACTTTTCATCCCGGGGAGTGGGAACTTCATTCGGATGTGTTTTCCAGCTTGACCCTCAAGTGGGGGCAGCCGGAGTTGGATCTCATGGCTTCTCATCAGAATGCCAAACTTCCGAGCTATGGCTCGAGGTCAAGAGATCCGCAGGCATTTCTGATCAATGCTCTGGTAGTTCCTTGGAGCTTCAGTCTAGCATACTTGTTTCATCCGTTCGCTCTCCTTCCAAGAGTCATTGCTCGAATCAAGCAGGAGAGGGCGTCTGTAATTCTCATAGCCCCGGCGTGGCCTCACAGGATTTGGTATGCAGACCTAGTAGAAATGTTATCCTTTCCACCTTGGAGACGGCCTCTGAGGAAGGACCTTCTACTTCAGGGTCCTTTCCTTCATCCAAATCTCGTTTCTCTGAAGCTGACTGCTTGGAGATAGTTTTATCTAAGCTTGGATTTTCAGAGTCGGTCATTGAGACCTTGATTCAAGCTCATAAGCCTGTGACTCACAGGATTTACCATAAGATCTGACGTAAATACTTGTATTGGTTTGAATCCAAAGGATACTCTTGGAGTAGAGTAAGGATTATTAGGATTCTGTCCTTTCTCCAGGATGGTTTGGAGAAGGGTTTGTCGGCAAGTACTCTAAAGGGTCAGATTTCGGCATTGTCTATTTTGTTACATAGTGCTTGGCAGATGTGCCAGAAGTGCAATCATTTTGTCAGGCCTTGGTTAGAATTCGAGCTGTGTTTAAACCTGTTACTCCTCCATGGAGTCTTAGCCTTGTTTTTAAAGTTTTACAACAGGCTCTGTTTGAGCCTATGCATTCTTTAGATTTTAAGATATTATCTTGGAAAGTTTTTTTTTCTTGCTGCTATTTCCTCTGCTCTGAGAGTTTCTGAACTCTGCTTTACAGTGTGATTCCCCTTATCTTATATTTCACTCTGTTAAGTTGGTTCTGCGTACTAAGTTTGGTTTCCTGCAAAAGAATATTGATTAGGAAATCGTTGTACCTTCTTAGAGTAAATAGTTTTTATACTTTAACTTTTGGAGATTACTGTTGTAAGCCATTTTTTTCGGCTTTCAGTTAGGGCTCTGTAACTGCTCTGTATTTGAAAATCAGCTGCAGGACAGGTAGGCACCTCAGTAAAGCTACTGAGGTGTATAGGTAGCCTGAGGTTTATTTGGTTTATTGAGCTAACACACATTTCTATTTAAAGACACAGTACACATTTATTTTTTATTTTCAAATAAAGAATTTTTACACGTTATCCTTATTTATTATATAAGATGGATCAAGGTTTTTTTTTTAAAACCATTATCCCAGACAAAGTTGCAGCTTGTCAGTTATGTTTTGATGCTCAGGTGGAACCCCCAGTTTCTTTTTGTTCCTCATGCCTTGAGAGAACTTTAAGTTATAGATATCAAATATTTGACCATGAGCCACCATTATCCCAGGCAAATGCTGTTCAGGTGTCTCCTGTTGCAGATATGCTGCAGCTTTCTCCTCAAACATCCCAACTTTTTCAGTCTCCACATACAGTGCCCTGTGTTATCAAGAGTGTCCCTTCCCATAAGCCTGAGGAAGAAGACATGTCGGTAGCATCTGAGGGGGAACTCTCAGACAGTGTAATTCCATCTTCTGATGCTGAAGTGGTATCCTTCAGATTTAAGCTAGAACACCTTTGCTTATTATTTAAGGAGGTTTTCGCTACTTTTGACGACTCTGACACAACTATTGTAGTCAATCCTAAAAAGTCTAGTAAATTGATCAAATACTTTGATGTTCCCTCCATGGTTGAGGTTTTTCCAGCTCCTGACCGTGCTGCAGAGATTATTGCTCGAGAATGGGAAAGATCTCTTATTTCCTTTTCTCCATCTCCTATTTGTAAGAAGATGTTTCCTATAGTGGATTCTATTAAGTAGTCGTGGCAGACGGTTCCTAAGATAGAAGGAGCGATCTCCACTTTGGCCAAGAGGACTACTATTCCCATAGAGGATAGTTGTTCTTTTAAAGATCCAATGGATAAAAAACTGGAGGCTTTACTAAAACAGATATATAGAGGTCTACAATGGCAACCTGCGGTGTGTATTGCCACTGTTACCAGCGCTGCAGCTTACTGGTTTGATGCGTTGTCTGAATCTCTTCAGACGGATACCCCTCTTGATGAGATCCAGGACAGGATTAAGGCTCTCAAGTTAGCCAATTCCTTCATTACAGATGCTTCCTTAAAGGTTATTAAACTGGGAGCCCAAGTTTCTGTTTTTGTGGTCCTAGCCCGCAGAGCTTTGTGGTTGAAGTCCTGGTCTGCGGATGTTTCATCTATATTGCTCGAATCAAGCTCATGGCTATTCCTTACAACAGTAAGGCCTTGTTTGGACCTGGTTTGGCGGAAATTATCTCAGATATTACTGGAGGCAAGGGTTCTTATTCTCATCAAGATAAAAAGAATAAGCAGAAGGGATGTCAGAGTAATTTTCGTTCTTTTCGTAACTTTAAAGGCAAGTCTTCCTCCCCTTTCTCCAAGCAAGATCAAGCCAAGCCTTCCTGGAAGCACACCCAGTCCTGGAATAAGGGAAAGCAATCTAAAAGCCTTCAGCTGATTCCAAGTCAGCATGAAGGGTTTGTCCCCGACCCAGGAGTGGATCTTATAGGGGGCAGACTTCAGGCTTGGATAGGAGATGTACAGGATCCCTGGGCGGTAGACATTGTCTCCCAGGGATACAAAATAGACTTCAAATCTTTTCCTCCCAGAGGCAGGTTTCTCCTCCAGATTATCTGTAGACCAGATAAAAAGAGAGGCGTTCTTACATTGTGTCAAGGACCTTGCCGCCCTGGGGGTAATATTTCCAGTTCCCTTTCAGGAAAGGGATCTGGGATTTTACTCAAATCTGTTTGTAGTTCCCAAAAAGGAGGGAACTTTTTGACCATTCCTAGATCTAAAATGTTTAAACAAGTTTCTCAGAGTGCCATCTTTCAAGATGGAGACTATATGCTCAGGGCCTATGGACCCAGGAGGAGTCAGTCCTGCCCATAAACATCTTGGAGCTGAGAGCAATCTTCAATGCTCTTCTGGCCTGGCCTCAGTTAGCCTTAGCCTGGTTTATCATAATCCAGTCGGACAACATAACCTCGGTGGCCTACATCAATCACCAGGGTGGAACTAGGAGTTCCTTGGCCATGACAGAGGTGGCCCGAATTATTCAGTGGGCGGAGACCCACAACTGCTGTCTTTCTGTGATCCACATCCCAGGAGTGGACAATTGGAACAATTGGGAAGTGGATTTTCTGAGCAGACAGACTTTTCATCCCGGGGAGTGGGAACTTCATTCGGATATGTTTTCCAGCTTGACCCTCAAGTGGGGCAGCCAGAGTTGGATCTCATGGCTTCTCATCAGAATGCCAAACTTCCGAGATACGGCTCGAGGTCAAAAGATCCACAGGCATTTCTAATCGATGCTCTGGCAGTTCCTTGGAGCTTCAGTCTAGCATACCTGTTTCCTCCAGTCGCTCTCCTTCCAAGAGTCATTGCTCGAATCAAGCAGGAGAGGGCATCTGTAATTCTCATAGCCCCGGTGTGGTCTCACAGGATTTGGTATGCAGACCTAGTAGAAATGTTATCCTTTCCACCTTGGAGACTGCCTCTGAGGAAGGACCTTCTACCTGAGGAAGGACCTTCTACTTCAGGGTCCCTTCCTTCATCCAAATCTCGTTTCTCTGAAGCTGACTGCTTGGAGATAGTTTTATCTAAGCGTGGATTTTCAGAGTTGGTCATTGAGACCTTGATTCAGGCTCGTAAGCCTGTGACTCACAGGATTTACCATAAGATCTGGCGTAAATACTTGTATTGGTGTGAATCCAAAGGATACTCTTTTGAGTAGAGTAAGGATTATTAGGATCCTGTCCTTTCTCCGGGATGGTTTGGAGAAGGTTTTGTCGGCAAGTACTCTAAAGGGTCAGATTTCGGCATTGTCTATTTTGTTACATAGCGCTTGGCAGATGTGCCAGACGTGCAATAATTTTGTCAGGCCTTGGTTAGAATTCGACCTGTGTTTAAACCTGTTACTCCTCCATGGAGTCTTAACCTTGTTCTTAAAGTTTTACAACAGGCTCTGTTTGAGTCTATGCATTCTTAAGATATTAAGATATTATCTTGGAAAGTTTTTTTTTTCTTGTTGCTATTTCCTCTGCTCTGAGAGTTTCTGAACTCTCTGCTTTACAGTGTGATTCCCCTTATCTTATATTTCACTCTGTTAAGGTTGTTCTGCATACTAAGTTTGGTTTCCTGCCAAAGAATATTAATCAGGAAATCGCTGTACCTTCTTTGTGTCCTAATCCTTCTTCTCTCAAAGAACGCTTGTTGTATAATCTGGATGTTGTGCGAGCGCTAAAATTTTATTTGCAGGCAACTAAGGACTTTCGTCAGTCTTCTTCATTGTTTGCTTGCTTTTCTTGGAAATACAAGGGACAGAAAGCTTTGGTTACTTCACTTTCCTTTTGGCGTAAGAGCGTTATTCGCTTGGCATATGAGACTGCCGGAAAGCAACCTCCTGAGAAAAGCACAGCCAATTCCACAATGGCTGTTTCTTCTTCCTGGGCCTTCAAATATTAAGGTTCTGTGGAACAGATTTGCAAGGCTGCAACTTGGTCATCTTTGAACACTTTTTCCAAATTCTATAAATTCGATACTTTTGCCTCGGCTGAGGCTTCTTTTTGTGAGAAAGGTTCTTCAAGCAGTGGTTCCTGTCTCATCCCTCCCTTATCATCTGTGTCCTCTGGCTTGGGTATTGGTTCCCATCAGTAATTGATGATGATCCGTAGACTCACCGTGTCATTAGAAAGAAAATGAAATTTATGCTTACCTGATAAATTTCTTTCTTTCTTGACACGGTGAGTCCACGGCCCGCCCTGTATTCAGGCAGTTTCTTTTTATATAAACCTCAGGCACCTCTGCACCCTGTGTTACTTCCTTTCTCTCCTTTCCCTTTGGTCGAATAACGGGGATTTTGGGTAGGGTAGTGATATTTAACAGCTTTGCCGTGGTGCTCTTTGCCAGAAGTGATATTCCCAACAGTATTTGATGATGATCTGTGGACTCACCGTGTCAAGAAATAAATACATTTATCAAGTAAGCATAAATTTCGTTTTTACAAAAAAACATCAGACATATAAAAATATGTATTACTAAATAAATAGAACATATTGGGGCCTAGTTATCAAGCCGTCAACCTCAAATACGCTGCGTATTCCGCAGCGTATTTGTGGCGAGGCTGATTCGCCTTAGTTATCAAAGGCTCGAGACCGGCAAAAGTAGAATTTTGTGACGTAAACTTCGATCCGCCGGACTCAGTCCGACACAGATCGATTCTTACGTCACTCCAGATGTTCCGCACACAAGTACGGCACAATCTCACTACTTTTGCTAGTTATCAAAAAACTAGCAGGTACGCTCTGCACTTTTACGGCCCAGCGTACCTGGTTTTCAAAGCGCCAGCCTGGAGGCGGCGGATCCCATAGGAATCAATGGGAGTCTGACCATAGCGAAAGTACAAGTTCGCTGCTGACAGACATCCCATTGATTCCTATGGGAGCTGTCTACACCTAACACCCTAACATGTACCCCAAGTCTAAACACCGCTAATCTGACCCCCCCTACACCGCCGCAACTAAATAAAGTTATTACCCCCTAAACCGCCGCTCCCGGAGCCCACCGCAACTATAATAAATGTATTAACCCCTAAACCGCCGCTCCCTGAACCCGCCGCAACCTATATTAAATGTATTAACCCCTATCCTGCCCCCCCTACACCGTCGCCACCTATAATAAATTTATTAACCCCTATCCTGCCCCCCACTACGCCGCCGCCACTGTAATAAAATTATTAACCCCTAAACCTAAGTCTAACCCTAACCCTAACGCCCCCCTAACTTAAATAATTAATTAAATAAATCTAAATAAATTAACTCTTATTAACTAAATGAATCCTATTTAAAACTAAATACTTACCTTTAAAATAAACCCTAATATAGCTACAATATAATTAATAATTATATTATAGCTATCTTAGGATTTATATTTATTTTACAGGTAACTTTGTATTTATTTTAGCTAGTTAGAATAGTTATTAAATAGTTATTAACTATTTAATAACTACCTAGCTAAAAGAAATACAAAATTACCTGTAAAATAAATCCTAACCTAAGTTACAATTAAACCTAATACTACACTATCATTAAATTAACTAAATAAACTACCTACAAATAACTACAATTAAATACAATTACATAAACTAACTAAAGTACAAAAAATAAAAAAAGCTAAGTTACAAAAAATAAAAAAATAAGTTACAAACATGTTAAAAATATTACAACAATTTTTAGCTACTTACACCTAATCTAAGCCCCCTAATAAAATAACAAACCCCCCAAAATAAGAAAAATCCCTACCCTATTCTAAATTAAATAAATTTCAAAGCTCTTTTACCTTACCAGCCCTTAAAAGGGCCATTTGTGGGGGCATGCCCCAAAAAGTTCAGCTCTTTTGCCTGTAAAAGAAAAATACAACCCCCCCCAACATTAAAACCCACCACCCACATACCCCTAATCTAACCCAAACCCCCCTTACAAAAACCTAACACTAATCCCCTGAAGATCATCCTACCTTGAGTCGTCTTCACTCAGCCGAGCCACCGATGGAACTGAAGAGGACATCCGGAGCGGAAGAAGTTAATCCTCCAAGCGGCGCTGAAGAAATCTTCCATCCGATGAAGTCATCATCCAGGCGGCGCTGAAGATGTCTTCTATCCGGGTGAAGTCATCTTCCAAGCCGGGTCTTGAATCTTCCTTCCGCCGACGCGGAACCACCTTCTTCACCGACGGACTACGACGAATGACGGCTCCTTTAAGGGACGTCATCCAAGATGGCGTCCCCTCAATTCCGATTGGCTGATAGGATTCTATCAGCCAATCAGAATTAAGGTAGGAAAATCTGATTGGCTGATGGAATCAGCCAATCAGATTCAAGTTCAATCCGATTGGCTGATCCAATCAGCCAATCAGATTGAGCTCGCATTCTATTGGCTGATCGGAACAGCCAATAGAATGCGAGCTCAATCTGATTGGCTGATTCCATCAGCCAATCAGATTTTTCCTACCTTAATTCCGATTGGCTGATAGAATCCTATCAGCCAATCGGAATTGAGGGGACGCCATCTTGGATGACGTCCCTTAAAGGAGCCGTCATTCGTCGTAGTCCGTCGGTGAAGAAGGTGGTTCCGCGTCGGCGGAAGGAAGATTCAAGACCCGGCTTGGAAGATGACTTCACCCGGATAGAAGACATCTTCAGCGCCTCTTGGAAGATGACATCGGCCGGATCAAAGACTTCTTCAGCGCCGCCTGGATGATGACTTCATCGGATGGAAGATTTCTTTAGCGCCGCTTGGAGGATTAACTTCTTCCGCTCCGGATGTCCTCTTCAGTTCCATCGGTGGCTCGGCTGAGTGAAGACGACTCAAGGTAGGATGATCTTCAGGGGATTAGTGTTAGGTTTTTGTAAGGGGGGTTTGGGTTAGATTAGGGGTATGTGGGTGGTGGGTTTTAATGTTGGGGGGGGCTTGTATTTTTCTTTTACAGGCAAAAGAGCTGAACTTTTTGGGGCATGCCCCCACAAATGGCCCTTTTAAGGGCTGGTAAGGTAAAAGAGCTTTGAAATTTATTTAATTTAGAATAGGGTAGGGATTTTTCTTATTTTGGGGGGTTTGTTATTTTATTAGGGGGCTTAGATTAGGTGTAAGTAGCTTAAAATTGTTGTAATATTTTTAACATGTTTGTAACTTAATTTTTTATTTTTTGTAACTTAGCTTTTTTTATTTTTTGTACTTTAGTTAGTTTATGTAATTGTATTTAATTGTAGTTATTTGTAGGTAGTTTATTTAGTTAATTTAATGATAGTGTAGTATTAGGTTTAATTGTAACTTAGGTTAGGATTTATTTTACAGGTAATTTTGTATTTCTTTTAGCTAGGTAGTTATTAAATAGTTAATAACTATTTAATAACTATTCTAACTAGCTAAAATAAATACAAAGTTACCTGTAAAATAAATATAAATCCTAAGATAGCTATAATATAATTATTAATTATATTGTAGCTATCTTAGGGTTTATTTTACAGGTAAGTATTTATTTTTAAATAGTAATAATTTATTAAAGTATAGTGTAGTGTTAGGTGTAATTGTAACTTAGGTTAGGATTTATTTCACAGGTACATTTCTCTTTATTTTAGCTAGGTAAGCTATTAAATAGTTAATAACTATTTAATAGTTATTGTACATGGTTAAAATAAATTGAAAGTTACCTGTCAAATAAATATAAATCCTAAGATAGCTAGAATATCATTCTTATTTATATTGTAGCTATATTAGGGTTTATTTTAAAGGTAAGTATTTAGTTTTAAATAGGATTCATTTAGTTAATAAGAGTTAATTTATTTAGATTTATTTAATTAATATTTAAGTTAGGGGGGCGTTAGGGTTAGACTTAGGTTTAGGGGTTAATAATTTTATTACAGTGGCGGCGGCGTAGTGGGGGGCAGGATAGGGGTTAATAAATTTATTATAGGTGGCGACGGTGTAGGGGGGGCAGGATAGGGGTTAATAGGTTTAATATAGGTTGCGGCGGGTTCATGGAGCGGCGGTTTAGGGGTTAAACTATTTATTTAGTTGCGGAGAGGTGCGGGATCAGCAGGATAGGGGTTAATAATTTTATAATAGAGGGCGACGGTGTAGGGGGGGCAGGATAGGGGTTACTAGGTATACTGTAGGTGGCAGCGGTGTCCGGGAGCGGCGGTTTAGGGGTTAATACATTTATAAGAGTTGCGGCGGGGTCTAGGAGCGGCGGTTTAGGGGTTAATACATTTATAAGAGTTGCGGCGGGGTCTAGGAGCGGCGGTTTAGGGGTTAGTAACTTTATTTAGTTGCGGGGGGCTCCGGGGGCACCGGTATAGGGATAGAACAGTGCAGTTTAGTGTGAGTGCTTAGTGACAGGCTAGCAATAAAGCTGGGAAAAAGCCGAAGGGCAGCGAGATCGGATGAGTGATAACTGTCACAGTCCGCTGCTCATCGCCCCGCGGCTTTTTGACAGCTTTATTTGATAACTTAGGCGAACGTATTCAAGGTCCGCGGCGGCGAAGGTAGGCGAGCTTAGGCGGACGTATTGGGCCGGCGAAGCCAGAAAAGTAGACGGCTTGATAACTAGCCCCCATTCTGCTATGTGAAGAATATTGGAATTAGAAGTATTATTATTTTCATAACGTGTTAGCTCACAGGTTTGTGTGTGAGTAGTGTTTTTTTTGCTCCATTAACTTCTATGGGGGAATACTTTATCCTAACTTCTGGGTTTTGCGCATATCGGATTAGTGCACGAGCGTAAAACTTTTTACTTACAACTTGTAATATAAGCGCTACCCAACTTTTAGCAGAGTTAGCGCAGGAGCGGGAGCGTTAAATACTGCTCCCCTTGTAATCTGGCATTAAAGGGACACTCAATCAAAATTAAACTTTCATTATTCAGATAGAACATGCAATTTTAAACAACTTTCTAATTTACTTCCATTAACAAAATGTGCACAGTCTTTTTATATTTAAACTTTTTGAGTCACCAGCTCCTACTGAGCATGTGCAAGAATAAGTGTGTATGCATTTGTGAATGGCTGATTGCTGTCACATGGTACGTGTATGCATTTTGATTGGCTGATGACTGTCACATGGTACAGGGGGAGTGGAAAAGATATAACTTTTAAAATTGTCAGAAAAAAAATCTACTACTCATTTGAAGTTCAGACTAAGTGCTATTGCATTGTCTTGTTATCTTGCATTTGT
Organism: Bombina bombina; assembly: GCF_027579735.1. Taxonomy (NCBI): domain Eukaryota; kingdom Metazoa; phylum Chordata; class Amphibia; order Anura; family Bombinatoridae; genus Bombina; species Bombina bombina. Next base: position 1,302,167,402 of record NC_069500.1, read on the forward strand.
TGATTATGCAAATCTACAGTGTTGACTGGTCCTTTAAAGGGACAGTCTACCATAGAATTGTTATTGTTTTAAAAGATAGATAATCCCTTTATTACCCACTCACCAGTTTTGCATAACCAACACAGTTATATTAATACACTTTTTACTTCTGTGATTACCTTGTATCTAGGAACCTTCTTCCAGCCCCCTGATCACATAACTGTGACTGTTTATTATCTATTGTTTTAAATTTAGCATTGTGTTGTGCTAAATCTTAAATCATTTTCTGTGTCTGAACACAGTGTTATCTATATGGCCCACGTGTACTTTCTGTCTCTTTGTGTTGAAAAGAGATTTAAAAAGAATGTGATAAGAGGCAGCCCTCAAAGGCTTAGAAATTAGCAAATGAGCCTACCTATGTTTAGTTTAAACTAAGAATACCAAGAGAAAAAAGCAAATTTGAAGATAAAAGTAAATTGGAAAGTTGATTAAAATTAAAAGTCCTATCTGAATAATGAAAGTTTAATTTATACTAGACTGTCCCTTTAATGTTAAAGCCTTGTCAATGCTGCAAAAAAAAAGTGAATTTAGAAACATCTAGAAAGACACATTTCTTTATTTTACACAGGCTGAAGTAAAGAATCCACAGCTTTAATTGCATAAAAATGTCCTCTTTCACTTATAGTGATCTTTAATCCATCATGTGACCTGAGAAGAGCACGTTTGCCAACTGCCCTTTTTTCCCAGAGACATCCTAGGTTTTTGGCTTCCCGTCCCTGCCTTTTTAAGCTTATCCCTTGTTCAGTTTAGTCTGCATATAGTTTATGAATATTGAGTGCAGCCTCACCGCTTACAATATTCAAGATTACACCGCCAGAACTAAATTTTGTGTGCGCGGGTTTTCACTCGTACAAGTTGAAAGTACATGTTTGTCAAGGAAGCAAAATACGACCCACACTAACTAAAGAACATCAGATATTGCGGCCGTGCTAACATATTCTACCCCAAAGACTTCCACAATTATCACTTGCACGCTAACCCGACAGGATTTATTAATTTTTTTACATTGTAATGTTCTTCACACACAGGAAAATGCTATTTTTTTTAAATAGATATTCCCATATATATCTGTATAAATCTATAGCTGTATATCTATTCATGTAGATATATAGATATAGATATCTATTTTCATTAAACCCGACAGGTGTACACTAAACCTACATATGCGCTAACCCGACATGAGCTATATTAAGGTGTGTTATGTATTCAGAAATATAAAATATTAAAAAATATTAATAATTAATATAAATAATTATTAAAGATGTACTAAAATATTCTAAACAATCCATGTAATATATATGTATATCTTACAGTATTTATAATTATTAATAATTCTTTTTTTCAAGATTTTATATTTAATATTTACATATTGGGCCTAAAGATAATTAATTATTCATGTGCGCTAACCCGACACTGTGTTAGATCTCAAGGGCACAACCCGAAGTGTGTTACTCTTATTTTACATTTCACGTAGAAAAAAGTGTAATTTTATTGTTAAATACAAATATATATTTTTAAATATATCTGAAAATGTTAATGTAAAATATATATATACCTACATATTTATAATATATATATATATATATATATATATATATATATATATATATATATATATATATCAATTAAAATTATGAAGAACATTTTCCTATATATATAAATGACATTGCAATGTGAAATATCAACAGTAAATACACAGTAAAACAGTTTTTTAAAATATTATTATATAATTATTATTTAGACACACACACACACACACACACACATATATATATATATATATATATATATATATATATATATGTATATACATATACTGTATATATATATATATATATATATATATATATATATATATATATATATATATATACATACAGTATCTCACAAAAGTGAGTACACCCCTCACAGTTTTGTAAATATTTTATTATATATTTTCATGTGACAACACAGAAGAAATGACACTTTGCTACAATGTAAAGTAGTGAGTGTACAGCCTGTATAACATTGTAAATTTGCTGTCCCCTCAAAATAACTCAACACACAGCCAATAATGTCTAAACCGTTGGCAACAAAAGTGAGTACACCCCTAAGTGAAAATGTCCAAATTGGTCCCAATTAGCCATTTTCCCTCCCCGGTAACATATGACTCGTTAGTGTTACAAGATCTTAGGTGTGAATGGGGAGAAGGTGTCTTAAATTTGGTTTTATCGCTCTCACACTCTCTCATACTGGTTACTGTAGACAACTGATTTCCACAGCACCAAAAAATGATAGGAAAATTGTTGAACAAACTTAGCCTTTATTGTTCCATTTCAGCACTTGGCACACAGCAGCAAAAAAAGCGACGTTTCGGGCTGTTAACCCTTACTCATGCTTGAGTAAGGGTTAACAGCCCGAAACGTCGCTTTTTTTGCTGCTGTGTGCCAAGTGCTGAAATGGAACAATAAAGGCTAAGTTTGTTCAACAATTTTCCTATCATTTTTTGGTGCTGTGGAAATCAGTTGTCTACATATTACAGAGAGGTGTGTGCAGTGGCCCTCTACCACGAGCATCAGGTGTGTGCTGTCTGTCACTTGGGAACTGTTTGTCATACTGGTTACTGGAAGTTCAACATGGACCTCATGGCAAAGAACTCTTAGGATCTGAAAAAAAGAATTGTTCTCTACATAAAGATGGCCTAGGCTATAAAAAGATTGCCAAGATCCTGAAACTGAGCTGCAGCTTGGTGGGCAAGACCATACAGCGGTTTCACAGGACAGGTTCCACTCAGAAAGAACAGGCCTTGCCATAGTCGCACAAAGAAGTTGAGTGTACATGCTCAGCGTCATATCCAGAGGTTGTCTTTGGGAAATAGACGTATGAGTGCTGCCAGCATTTCTGCAGAGGTTGAAGGGGTGGGGGGTCAGTCTGTTAGTGCTCAGACCATACGCAACACACTGCATCAAATTGGTCTGCATGGCTATCGTCCCAGAAGGAAGCCTCTTGTAAAGATGATGCACAAGAAAGCCTGCAAACAGTTTGCTGAAGACAAGCAGACTAAGGACATGGATTACTGGAACCATGTCCTGTGGTTTGATGAGACCAAGATAAACTTATTTGGTTCAGATGGAGTCAAGCGTGTGTGGCAGCAACCAGGTGAGGAATACAAAGACATGGTCTGGGCCTGCATGAGTGCTGCCGGCACTGGGGAGCTACAGTTCATTGAGGGAACCATGAATGCCAATATGTACTATAACATACTGAAGCAGAGCATGATCCCCTCCCTTCGGAGACTAAGCCGTAGGGCAGTATTCCAACATGATAATGACCCCAAACACACCTCCAAGATGACCAATGCCTTGCCACAGAAGCTGAGGGTAAAGGTGATGGACTGGCCAAGCATGTCTCCAGACCTAAACCCTATTGAGCATCTGTAGGGCATCCTCAAACAGAAGGTGGGGGAGCGCAAGGTCTCTAACATCCACCAACTCCGTGATGTCGTCATGGAGGAGTGGAAGAGGACTCCAGTGGCAACCTGTGAAACTCCATGCCCTAAAGGGTTAAGGCAGTGCTAGAAAATAATGGTGGCCACACAAAATATTGTCACTTTGGGCCCAATTTGGACATTTCCACTGTTACTTTTGTGAGATACTGTGTATATATATATATATATATATATATATATATATATATATATATATATATATATATATATATTTATATATATTTAGCAGATCCACCCACTGCTGACAACCACCTGGGTACAAATATGTAAATAATATCTCCACACGAAATGCACTCACTTCTTTTGGGTGAAGAAATCCAAAATGTATTTTAACGTTTCGGAGACATACAAATCCCTTTCATCACCGAGTTTTGATGAAGGGGATTTGTATGTCTCCAAACGTTAAAATAAATTTTGTATATATATATGTGTGTGTATATATATGTATATATATATATGTGTGTGCATATATATATATATATATATATATATATATATATATGTGTGTGTGTGTATATATATGTGTGTGTGTATATATATATATGTATATATATATATACACACACACACATATATATATATATATATATATATATATATATATATATATATATATATGCACAATTGCACACATATACATATATATATGAAGTGCTGTATATATATATATAAATTAGATTTATTTCTTGATATAGAACTCCTTATAGATCGATTTGACCATTGCAACGTTGAAATTGCTATATGAATTAGTAAGAAACTATTTCACCTAAAATAAGGGGCGGTACAACAGTAACGGAATAAAATGTCAATTCCTTGACCAATGAGAACGTAGCCGGACGAAGCCCTAATACATGCAACCAGTAAGGGTGAAATGCACATAGCTGAGAGTGATTCAAACTGAGGGCTGCAGCTCAGCCCTCTTCATCATGCCAAGTCGATTGAAAGAAAAGGAAAGAAGCAATACAATAACAGGACACACTCGTTGTGAATTGAATAATAAAGAATATCTGGAGGGGACATGTGAGTATTCCCCAAGGGGATAAAGTGGAGATCTTCAATCAAGGTAAATACTTGGAATTTGTTATTTACAAAGTTGCGAATAGTGAAATTAAACAGCCTAACAAGGTGTGCGGGAGCTAAGTTACATAAGCCGTATAAGCCATAATTCCTTGAGGCATTATATACCCAACAATTGCAACGACGAACTGATAAGTGAAACACTCACATGCCCAATATAACATCTAATATTATTGCAACTCCTAGAGTGTTAAGTCCTAAAGGAGCTTTGTATTACTACATTATACAAACACTCTCCCCTTTAAAGCCAATAAGAATTGTAACAAATATAAAGACAAAACGGATTGTTACTAATACATAAAGGTTACATGACATGCTTTGGAACATTTGCAACAAATCTTAAGGTTAAATGATATACTTTGGCAATTGAACAACAAGGAGCTCCTTGTGAAAAATCCATAAAGGACATAATACTGGATATAAGTGGGCCCATGTTCGTTTAATGTATTATATATTTATTTCTAGAAGTCGGTTTGAATAAATAAATTTATAATCATATGGGCACTTAACATTGTTTTATATATGTGATATGGATTTCACTGCTTTGAATTTTATGAAGCTGTGATATTGAGTGTTTATATATCAGTAAGGAGTTCTGAGTTAACCTTGTATAGGCCATTAGTTTTTTGATAATTAATTCTATACTCTGGTGCCGGATAAAGGGAATCTACTAGTGAGGATTAATTTCCTCACAACTTTCTTTTTAGGGTTATAATCTAAATTTAAATCTCCCCCCCCGAGCACAGTGTTGATCTGATATTTATTTAGTAATCAGATCACTCAAATGAGTTAGTAATAATAAGAAAAGTGGTGCGAGTCAAAGTTTATTTGTTTTATATATATCTATGCGGATGATTTCCCCCTCAGAGACAATCTAGTAGTGTATGTTCGCTTTATAGACGATCTGATTGTTATTTGGAATCCGAGTGAGCAAAGGGAAGCCCACAGTCTGGTGGATTTACTGAATAATAATTCCCTTAATCTTGAATTTACATATAATGTTTCTTCAAGATCAATTGCCTACTTGGATTTACAACTGACAATAGATGCTAATGACAACATTGTGTCCTCTATCTATAGAAAAGCCTTGGCACGCAATACAGTACTTAGAGCTGACTCATGCCATGTAAGACATACTATTAGAGGTATACCAAAGGGACAGTATATAAGGGCCCGTAGGAACTGTTCGAATCTACAACAATATAAGGAACAAGCAGACAAAATAACTACCCACCTTTTAGAAAGAGGGTATAATAAAACTGCCTTGATTAGAACAGCAAATGAGGTTAGTAGAATAGATAGACATATACTTTTCTCTAGCTACAACAGTAGCAATAGACCTACTCAGACAAAACGTAAAATAACATCTAATGATATAGTTTTTTCTACCCAATATAGTAGACAATATGAGGACATTTGCAAAATAATACACAAATATCTACCTATCTTACAAAGCGATAGCAAACTCAAAGACATATCAAGACAACAAATCAAGTGTGTCGCAAAAAAAGCCCCTACAGTTGGTGATAAGGTCAGGAAACATTTTACCTCTAAATCCCCACATAGTGCTAACTGGTTAACTCCCACTAAAGGTTTATTTAGATGTGGGCGCATATGTAAAAGTTGCAACTACACTCAAAAGAGTGACCAATTTACATCTTCAGTCACAGGTAGGATTTTCCCAATTAAACAGAGGATAGACTGTACCAGTCAATTTGTGGTATACTTAGTTACATGTCAACATTGTTTTCAGCAATATGTAGGCTTAACCACACGCCCACTCAAAGACCGAATTAGGCAACACCTACTGTCATTAGAGGAGGACATCCCAAAAACACCGGTGGCAAAACATTTTCGTTCCCACGGAATACATATAAAGCACCTCTTTTCCTTTGTAGGTATAGAACACATTAGCAAAGACATCAGAGGAGGAGATAGAATAAGTAAGCTTCAAAGGAAAGAAGCCTTTTGGATCTTTACTCTACAGACCAAATTTCCAAAAGGCATTAATAAGAGACAAGACTTGGACCTTTTCATTGACTAGTCTAGAATTTCCTCTAAAAAATCGGGCAAAACCAACTTAAGAATGGTTAAACCTAGTTCTCCCTTCAGGCAGCTCTTTCTCCCTTTCCCTTGGCATATTAGTTACATTACACAAAATTTAGTTAAGTGTTCACATTTTAGCAATATGAGAGGGGAAGATGGGAGAGAGGGGAGAGGTAGTTCTTCCTCTTCAACCAGGGGGGAGAATCATTGGTCTCTCTTTTTTTCTTTCTTTTTCCCCTCCATGTATAGTGATACATACATATTCTTCCTTTGTTTTTTTTATTATCATTTTACAGAATATATTTTTTATCTATCTCAATTTTTTTGGCTCTAACCAAGACATAGTACCTATCATAGTACATCTTTACCCAAACGTTAATTTCAATCCTAGGACATCATAGTATTTTTAGCACTACTGTCCCCTAATATTTTCTGAACAGCGTTACAGCTCCAATGGAGCAGTTAGGTAAATTAGTCCATAAACTTTTGATACCCTGCATTACAGGACCATTTTAACATTGGGATACCAGTGGCAGTTGTTCTCAACATATACAAGCTATTCATTTTTTCATTTTTTCATCTTCCTTAATGTTACCTATGAAATTATTAGTTAAATATTGGAATTAGTAAAGAATCCTTTCTTTAGTATAGATATTACCATCTATATAGAAATATCTTGAGCACAGAGTTAATATACTTAGACCTTATTTCCTATTTCCCAACAACATAATGCAATACCTTAGCATTACTTGAGCTTTTTTGCCCCTTACCACAATCACCAAGGTATACAAAGGAATTTACAGGCAGAAACTAGAACTGACAGTTATCTATCAGCCCTCAATTAGCCCTAAGATAACTAACAGTACAAAAAAATAACTTTTTTACTTTTCTGTATTTAATGTTGTAGTTTTTTCTAAATGCCTAGTGTGATTTCAAAAGGTCTAATATTATTTAAGTTTCTTCATCTTTATACTGCTTTTGAACAAGGTGAAGAAAACAATAATAATTTTTTTTAAAACTGAATATCCCTCAATTGTTGATCTTGCATTGTTTATACTTTTTTGAAAAATGTTATTAGAATTATTAGTACAATTTAGGTAAATTCATACAACAAAAGAATATATCTATTATTGCCAATATTAATATCACTCACCTGTCACTTAAATTCATTTGCACTTTAAGGCACTTTCTTTTTGTAAGAATTTTTAAACAATTTCACGCTTGTTATTACTATTCTCCACCCCTATTAGTAACAATTAAGATTTTACTCACTTATTATTGGTCAATACCTGTATTTAACCTAACCACAGGTGAACACCTGTAGATCTCTGATGAAGTGCATGTGAGCATGCGGGAAATGCGTCAGATCTAATCCCTGCACACTGTGACTGTGTCTTTCACTTACCTGCTCTAATAAACCAACATTGGCAACAGTCCTGGAGTTCCTCGTTTTCTTCCTATATTATATATATATATATATATATATATATATATATATATATATATATATATATATATATATATATATATATTACCCTTTACAGTCAAAGACATGGCCATATACCATATACCTTTGAACCCTTTTAAATAATTTTAATTAATATTCATCTGAATAATTTTAATGAGATAGTTTTATATGAGTGTAATTGTTTATTTTAATGTCTTTTGGTTGTGTTTGGTGCAACTTTTATTTTAGCCCTAACCCTTTATGCAAGGTCTTCAGTCTTGCTAACCTGACATGCTTTAAAGTTGATTGAGCTTCTGTGAACATGTTTACTTTCAACTTGCTCTATCATGCACCTGATAAATTTAGCGTGCCAGTTGTAATCTAGCCCAGTGTAATTGTTTTTTACATTTTCTTTATTTGTAGTCTTCTGTTGCACTGAAGTTTAGCAGTATGAGGTAAGGTGTCAGATAAGGGAAAGCCATGATGTGCAATATATAATACTAAGGAGGGTAGGAGGGAAGGGGTGATGAAGCAAGGCAGCTCAATAGTGTTGCACACTTCGGAACATGTGTTTCTTCCCCCATGTATATACTGAGGCTTGGCTTAGCAGGGGCTTAACTCATCAGGCTTTTAATGTGCTGGGACTGGAATTCACAGAACATTAAAAAAATCCAGATTTACTGAGACATTTATTGGTCTATTAACCTATTGCCAGCAATCAAAATAGGTGTTAAGTGTAACTATATCGTCATTTCTATTTAAAGGGATACTAAACCCACATTTTTCTTTCATGATTCAGATAGAGCATGCAATTTTAAGCAACTTTCTAATTTACTCCTATTATCAATTTTTCTTTGTTTTCATGCTATCTTTATTTGAAAAAGCTGAAATGTAAGCTTAAGAGCCGGCCCATTTTTGGTTCAACACCTGGATAGCGCTTTCTGATTGGTGGTGAAATGTAGCAAACCAATCAGCAAGATCTACCCAGGTGCTATACCAAAAATAGGCCAGCTCCTAACCTTACTTTACTGCATTTTCAAATAAAGATAGCCAGAGAACGAAGGAACATTTATAATAGGAGTAAATTAGAAAGTTGCTTTAAATTGCATGCTCTATCTGAATCCTGAAAGAACAAATTTTGGTTTAGTATCCCTTTATCATTCAGCAACTTGAGAGCACGAGATGGTGTACAGGAACATAAGATCTGTCCAAAATCAGATCATGCCTGTAGGAGAAAGCAAGCTCTTTAACCATAAATCAGACCACAGGTAAGGGTCAGATAGGCAATATAGGCAGAAACTTTGCCAAGGTCAGAATCGGGTAGGCCAAAACATCAGTGCTTCAGTCTTCATGCAAATTAACCAAGCACCGAATGGGAGTCAGGTGACCTTTTAACACCTCCTATTCAGACATTGTCAGGGTCACTTCTGATAGGGAAAATAAAAATAGCGTTAAACTTAGGTCTCTCACTCCTAGTAACACATCAAGGATGGTGAATCCCAGGCTGCTGGCCGCACTAAGCTGAAGCTAACTTAGCATTGCTTCAGACTTTCACAACAACAGTCTCTCTCAGCTTACCGACTCCATCAACGATAACATGGTGGTTCTTTCCACGCTCCACAACTCGATATCGGGAAAGTATAGCATGGCTCTTGGCTTACATATACTCAGCATATCTAGCCCACTTGTTTTTACATAATTGTTTTTAAAATGTATTGGAAATATCTTGGCACTGTTAAACACACAGTTCTGTTCAACACGCACAAGAAGAGCTGTCAATAATCCCAAATGGATCAGAACAGGATTATTTAAAGGTAAATGAAACCCATATTTTTTCTTTCATGATTTAGAAATAATATTCAATTTAAATCAACTTTCTAATTTACTTCTATTATTTTTGCTTCATTTTCTTGATATCCTTTTCTGAAAAGCATATCTAGATAGGCTCAGTAGCTGCTGATTGTTGGCTGCACAAAGATGCCTCGTGTGATTGGCTCACCCATGTGCAGTGCTATTTCTTCAACAACGGATATCTAAAGAATAAGGCAAATTAGATAATAGATGTAAATTGAAATGTTGCTTAAAATTGCATTGTCTATCTGAATCATGAAAGAAAAATCTTGGGTTTAATGTCCCTTTAACTCCTCCATGGTTTAGGTGGCAGAGAGGCTAATCAGCTGCGGTCTTAAGACTGTAGCTATTGAACTATTGTTTCAGGCTCGCTTGTGCAAGCATGAAATGCTGTGGCCCCAAAGCTGTATTTGCAGCTTAATAATCGGCACCCTATGTCCCTTTAATTATGTAGAAATAGAATTTCTCTTGTAAGGTGCATCCAGTCCACGGATCATCCATTACTTGTGGGATATTCTCATTTCCAACAGGAAGTTGCAAGAGGACACCCACAGCAGAGCTGTAATATAGCTCCTCCCCTAACTGTCATACCCAGTCATTCTCTTGCAACTCTCAACAAGGAAGGACGTTGTAGGAGAGAGTGGTTAAATATAGCTAGTTTATTTTCTTCAATCAAAAGTTTGTTATTTTTAAATAGTACCGGAGTTGTGCTATTTTATCTCAGGCAGTAAATAGAAGAAGAATCTGCCTGAGGTTTCTATGATCATAGCAGGTTGTAACTAAGATCCATTGCTGTTCTCATATATGTCTGAGGGGATTACACAGATGAGGTAACTTCAGCGAGAGAATGGCGTGCAGTTTATTCTGCTATCAGGTATGTGCAGTTATAATTTTTTCTAGAGATGGAAAACACTAGAAAATGCTGCTGATACCGGATTAATGTAAGTTAAGCCTGAATACAGTGATTTAATAACGACTGGTATCATGATTACTCCCAGGGGTAATACCCTTATGATATTGCAATATAAAACGTTTGCTGGCATGTTTAATCATTTTTATATATGCTTTGGTGATAAAACTTTATTGGGGCCTAGTTTTTTCCACATGGCTGGCTTAAATTTTGACTAGAACAATTTCCACTGTTGTAGTATAAAAGTTACAGTTGGTGCAGTTAAAATTACAAACTGAGACATCCAGCTTCCCTCAAAGGCCCTCTGAATGCTATAGGACATCTCTAAAGGGCCCAAAGGCTTTCCAAAGTCGTTTATTGGGGAAGTTAGGGCCACAGCTTGCTGTGGCAGTTGGTTGTGACTGTTAAAAAACGTCTATTTCGTTTTTTTTTTATCCGTTTTTTTTAACTAAGGGGTTAATCATCCATTTGCAAGTGGGTGCAATGCTCTGTTAGCCTATTATACACACTGTAAAAATTTTGTTTGATTTACTGCATTTTTTCACTGTTTTCCAAATTCTGACAAAATTTGTTTCTCTTAAAGGCACAGTACCATTTTTATATTTGCTTGTTAAATTGATTTAAAGTGTTTTCCAAGCTTGCTAGTCTCATTGCTATTCTGTATAAACATGTCTGACATAGAGGAAACTCCTTGTTTATTATGTTTAAAAGCCATGGTGCAATAAAGATCATTTTCTGTCTTTAAAAAATGTATCACCGGAGGAATCTGACGAGGGGGAAGTTATGCCGACTAACTTTCCCCACGTGTCAGACCCTTTGACTCCCGCTTAAGGGACTCACGCTCAAATGGCGCCAAGTACATCTAGGGCGCCCATAGTGTTTACTTTACAAGACATGGCGGCAGTCATGGATAATACACTGTCAGCGGTTTTAGCCAGACTACCTGAACTTAGAGGTAAGCGAGATAGCTCTGGGGTGAGACAAAATGCAGAGCATACTGACGCTTTAAGAACCATGTCTGATACTGCCTCACAATATGCAGAAGCTGAGGAAAGAGAGCTTCAGTCAGTGGGTGATGTTAATGACTCAGGAAAGATACCTGATTCTAATATTTCTACATTTAAATTTAAGCTTGAACATCTCCGCGTGTTGCTTAGGGAGGTTTTAGCTGCTTTGAATGACTGTGATACCATTGCAGTGCCAGAGAAATTGTGTAGACTGGATAAATACTTTGCAGTGCCGGTGTGTACTGATGTTTTTCCAAATACCTAAAAGGTTTACAGAAATTATTAATAAGGAATGGGATAGACCAGGTGTGCCGTTCTCTTCTCCTCCTAATTTTAGAAAAATGTTTCCAATAGACGCCACCACATGGGACTTATGGCAGACAGTCCCTAAGGTGGAGGGAGCAGTTTCTACTCTAGTAAAGCGTACTACTATCCCTGTCGTGGACAGTTGTGCCTTTTTTTTTTAGATCCAATGGATAAAAAATTAGAGGTTACCTTAAGAAAATATTTATTCAACAAGGCTTTATCCTACAGCCCCTTGCATGCATTGCCCCTGTCACTGCTGCTGCGGCGTACTGGTTTGAGTCTCTGGAAGAGGCTTTACAGGTAGCGACTCCATTGGATGACATACTTGGCAAACTTAGAGCACTTAAGCTAGCCAATTCTTTTATTCTGATGCCATTGTTCATTTGACTAAACTAACGGCTAAGAATACTGGTTTTGCTATACAGGCGCGCAGAGCACTATGGCTTAGATCATGGTCAGCTGGTGTGACTTCAAAATCTAAGCTACTTAACATTCCCTTCAAGGGGCAGACCCTATTCGGGCCTGGTTGAAGGAGATTATTGCTGATATCACTGGAGAAAAAGGTCATGCCCTTCCTCAGGACAGGTCCAAATCTAGGGCTAAACAGTCTAATTTTCGTAAATAAAAAGAGAGAAGCGCTCAACCTGGGAATGAACAATAGCATAATAGCTTGTTCTATGGCTAGTTACCACCCTAGAAGCAGCCTCTTTTTGCTCAAAATGTGCCTTTCACAGAGAAGAACTTTCCTGTAGCATATCAGTCTGATCCTGACTTCACAGTACAGTCCAGCCCCGAAATACCAGGCAATCCCTCTCTGAACAAGAGAAACAGCAAAACCCCAGACGTACGTTTCGGCCTATTGTGGGCCTCGTCAGTGAGGTGCAGCCATATCCCTCTAGGCACATTGAGCAACGGGTCCACGTCTGGATTCCCGCATCACACTTAGGGAGACTTCCCCAAGTGTCATAATTTGCATAAATAAAAAGAGAGAAGCGCTCAATCTGGGAACGAACAATAGCATAATAGCTTGTTCTATGGCTAGTTACCACCCTAGAAGCAGCCTCTTTTTGCTCTAAATGTGCCTTTCACAGAGAAGAACTTTCCTGTAGCATATCAGTCTGATCCTGACTTCACAGTACAGTCCAGCCCCGAAATACCAGGCAATCCCTCTCTGAACAAGAGAAACAGCAAAACCCCAGACATACGTTTCGTCCTATTGTGGGCCTCATCAGCGAGGTGCAGCCATATCCCTCTAGGCACACTGAGCAACGGGTCCACGTCTGGATTCCCGCATCACACTTAGGGAGACTTGGGGTTTTCATGTTCCTTGTTCAGAGGAGAATTGCCTGGTATTTCGGGGCTGGACTGACCTTACTTGGCAGGATCAGACTGATATACTTCAAATTTTCTTCTGTGAAAAGCACACTGGTCTAAAAGAGGCTGCTTCCGGGTGGTAAATCGCCATAGAACAAGACACTGAGCTGTTGTTTGTTCCTGGTAGAGCGCTTCTCTCTTTGTATGCAAATTATTATGACCCTGGGGAAGTCTCCATATGGGTGATGGGGGAAACCAGACGTGGACTCCTTGCCCAGTGTGCTTAGAGGAATGTGGCTGCACCTCACTGACGAGGCCCATAGGAGGCCGAAACGATCATCTGGGGTTGTCATGTTCCTTGTTCAGAGGAGAATTGCCTGGTATTTCGGGGCTGGACTGACCTTACTTGGCAGGATCAGACTGATATACTTCAGGAAAGTTTTCTTCTGTGAAAAGCACACTGGTCTAAAAGAGGCTGCTTCCGGGTGGTAAATCGCCATAGAACAAGCCACTGAGCTGTTGTTCGTTCCTGGTAGAGCGCTTTTCTCTTTGTATGCAAATTATTATGACCCTGGGGAAGTCTCCCTATGGGTGATGGGGGAAACCAAACGTGGACTCCTTGCCCAGTGTGCTTAGAGGAATGTGGCTGCACCTCACTGACGAGGCCCATAGGAGGCCGAAACGATCGTCTGGGGTTGTCATGTTCATTGTTCAGAGGAGAATTGCCTGGTATTTCGGGGCTGGACTGACCTTACTTGGCAGGATCAGACTGATATACTTCAGGAAAGTTTTCTTCTGTGAAAAGCACACTGGTCTAAAAGAGGCTGCTTCCGGGTGGTAAATCGCCATAGAACAAGCCACTGAGCTGTTGTTCGTTCCTGGTAGAGCGCTTCTCTCTTTGTATGCAAATTATTATGACCCTGGGGAAGTCTCCATATGGGTGATGGGGGAAACCAGACGTGGACTCCTTGCCCAGTGTGCTTAGAGGAATGTGGCTGCACCTCACTGACGAGGCCCATAGGAGGCCGAAACGATCGTCTGGGGTTGTCATGTTCCTTGTTCAGAGGAGAATTGCCTGGTATTTCGGGGCTGGACTGACCTTACTTGGCAGGATCAGACTGATATACTTCAGGAAAGTTTTCTTCTGTGAAAAGCACACTGGTCTAAAAGAGGCTGCTTCCGGGTGGTAAATCGCCATAGAACAAGCCACTGAGCTGTTGTTCGTTCCTGGTAGAGCGCTTCTCTCTTTGTATGCAAATTATTATGACCCTGGGGAAGTCTCCCTATGGGTGATGGGGGAAACCAGACGTGGACTCCTTGCCCAGTGTGCTTAGAGGAATGTGGCTGCACCTCACTGACGAGGCCCATAGGAGGCCGAAACGATCGTCTGGGGTTGTCATGTTCCTTGTTCAGAGGAGAATTGCCTGGTATTTCGGGGCTGGACTGACCTTACTTGGCAGGATCAGACTGATATACTTCAGGAAAGTTTTCTTCTGTGAAAAGCACACTAGTCTAAAAGAGGCTGCTTCCGGGTGGTAAATCGCCATAGAACAAGCCACTGAGCTGTTGTTCGTTCCTGGTAGAGCGCTTCTCTCTTTGTATGCAAATTATTATGACCCTGGGGAAGTCTCCCTATGGGTGATGGGGGAAACCAGATGTGGACTCCTTGCCCAGTGTGCTTAGAGGAATGTGGCTGCACCTCACTGACGAGGCCCATAGGAGGCCGAAACGATCGTCTGGGGTTGTCATGTTCCTTGTTCAGAGGAGAATTGCCTGGTATTTCGGGGCTGGACTGACCTTACTTGGCAGGATCAGACTGATATACTTCAGGAAAGTTTTCTTCTGTGAAAAGCACACTGGTCTAAAAGAGGCTGCTTCCGGGTGGTAAATTGCCATAGAACATGCCACTGAGCTGTTGTTCGTTCCTGGTAGAGCGCTTCTCTCTTTGTATGCAGTCTAATTTTCGTGCCTTTCAAAACTTCAAGGCAGGTGCGGCATCAACTTCCTCTAATAATAAACAAGAGGGAACTTTTGCTCAATCCAAGACGGTCTGGAGACCAAACCTGACATGGAAAAAAGGTAAGCAGGTAAAAAAGCCTGCTGCTGCCTCTAAGACAGCATGAAGGAACAGCCCCCTATCCGGTAATGGATCTAGTAATGGGCAGACTTTCACTCTTTGCCCAGGCGTGGGCAAGAGATTTTCATGATCCCTGGGCGTTGGAAATTATATCCCAGGGATATCTTCTGGACTTCAAAGCTTCCCCCCCAAAAGGGAGAGTTCACCTTTCACAATTATCTGCACACCAGATAAAGAGAGAGGCATTCTTACACTGTGTACGAGTCCTCCTAGTTATGGGAGTGATCCATCCAGTTCCAAAGGAGGAACAGGGACAGGGTTTTTACTCAAATCTGTTTGTGGTTCCCAAAAAAAGAGGGAACCTTCAGACCAATTTTGGATCTAAAGATCTTAAACAAATTCCTCAAAGTTCCGTCGTTCAAGATGGAAACTATTCGTACCATCCTACCACTGATCCAGGAGGGTCAATATATGACTACAGGGGATCTAAAGGATGCTTATCTTCACATTCCGATACACAAAGATCATCATCGGTTTCTCAGGTTTGCCTTTTAAGACAGGCATTACCAGTTGTAGCTCTTCCCTTGGGATTAGCTACAGCCCCAAGAATCTTTACAGAGGTTCTAGGGTCACTTATGGCGGTCCTAAGGCCGCGGGGCATAGCAGTAGCCCCTTATTTAGACGACATCCTGATACAGGCGTCAAACTTCCAAATTGCCAAGTCTCATACGGACGTAGTACTGGCATTTCTGTGGTCGCATGGGTGGAAAGTGAACGAGGAAAAGAGTTCTCTATCCCCACTCACAAGAGTTTCCTTTCTAGGGACTCTAATAGATTCTGTAGAAATGAAAATTCACCTGACGGAGTCCAGGTTATCAAAGCTTCTAAATTCCTGCCGGGTTCTTCATTCCATTCCGCGCCCTTCAGTGGTTCAGTGTATGGAAGTAATCGGCTTAATGGTAGCGGTAATGGACATAGTGCCGTTTGCATGCTTACATCTCAGACCGCTGCAACTATGCATGCTCAGTCAGTGGAGCGGGGATTACACAGATTTGTCCCCTCAACTGAATCTGGACCAATAGACCAGGGATTCTCTTCTCTGGTGGCTATCTTTGGTCCATCTGTCCAAAGGTATGACCTTTCGCAGGCCAGATTGGACAATTGTTACGACAGATGCCAGCCTTCTAGGTTGGGGTGCAGTATGGAACTCCCTGAAGGCTCAGGGATCATGGACTCAGGAGGAGTCTCTCCTTCCATTAAATATTCTGAAACTAAGAGTGATATTCAAGGCTCTTCAGGCTTGGCCTCAGTTAGCAACTCTGAGGTACATCAGATTTCAGTCGGACAACATCACGACTGTAGCTTACATCAACCATCAAGGTAGAGATGTTAGAAGTTTCAAAAATAATTCGTTGGGCAGAGATTCACTCTTGCCACCTATCAGCTATCCATATCCCAGGTGTAGAGCACTGGGAGGCAGATTTTCTAAGTCGTCAGACTTTTCATCCGGGAGAGTGGGAACTCCATCCGGAGGCATTTGCACAACTGATTCATCGTTGGGGCAAACCAGAACTGGATCTCATGGCGTCTCGCCAGAACGCCAAGCTTCCGTGTTACGGATCCAGGTCCAGGGATCCCAAGGCGACACTGATAGATGCTCTAGCAGAGCCCTGGTCTTTCAACCTGGCTTATGTGTTTCCACCGTTTCCTCTGCTCCCTCGACTGATTGCCAAGATCAAGCAGGAGAGAGCATCTGTGATTCTGATAGCACCTGCGTGGCCACGCAGGACCTGGTATGCAGATCTAGTGGACATGTCATCCTTTCCACCATGGTCTCTGCCTCTGAAACAGGATCTTCTACTTCAGGGTCCTTTCAACCATCCAAATCTAATTTCTCTGAGGCTGACTGCCTGGAGATGGAACGCTTGATTTTATCAAAGCGTGGCTTCTCCGAGTCAGTTATTGATACCTTAAGACAGGCACGAAAGCTTGTCACCAGGAAAATTTACCATAAGGTATGGCGTAGATATCTTTATTGGTGTGAATCCAAGGGTTACTCATGGAGTAAGGTCAGGATTGCTAGGATATTATCTTTTCTCCAAGAAGGTTTAGAAAAAGGATTGTCAGCTAGTTAAGCGTCTGGCAGATGTTCCAGACGTTCAGGCATTTTGTCAGGCTTTAGTTAGAATCAAGCCTGTGTTTAAACCTGTTGCTCCACCATGGAGCTTAAACTTGGTTCTTAAGGTTCTTCAAGGAGTTCCGTTTGAACCTCTTCATTCCATCTTGGAAAGTTCTTTTTTTGGTAGCTATTTCCTCGGCTCGTAGAGTCTCTGAGCTATCTGCCTTACAATGTGATTCTCCTTATCTGATTTTTCATATGGATAAGGTAGTCCTGCGTACCAAACCTGGGTTCTTACCTAAGGTGGTATCTAACAAGAATATCAATCAAGAGATTTTTGTTCCATCCTTGTGTTACACAATTTGGACGTGGTCCGTGCTTTAAAGTTTTACTTACAAACTACTAAAGATTTTCGTCAAACATCTGCTTTGTTTGTTGTCTACTCTGGACAGAGGAGAGGTCAAAAGGCTTCGGCAACCTCTTTTTCTTTTTGACTAAGAAGCTTAATCCGCTTAGCCTATGAGACTGCTGGACAGCAGCCTCCTGAAAGGATTACAGCTCATTCCACTAGAGCTGTGGCTTCCACTTGGGCCTTTAAAAATGAGGCTTCTTTTGATCAGATTGCCAGGCGACGACTTGGTCTTCACTTCATATTTTTCAAAATTTTACAAATTTGATACTTTTGCTTCTTCGGAGGCTATATTTGGGAGAAAGGTTTTACGGGCAGTGGTTCCTTCCATTTAAGTTCCTGCCTTGTCCCTCCCTTCATCAGTGTACTTTAGCTTTGGTATTGGTATCCCACAAGTAATGGATGATCCGTGGACTGGATACACCTTACAAGAGAAAACACAATTTATGCTTACCTGATAAATTTATTTCTCTTGTGATGTATCCAGTCCACGGCCCGCCCTGTCATTTTAAGGCAGGTCATTTTTAAATTTAAACTACAGTAACCACTGCACCCTATGGTTCCTCCTTTCTCTGCTTTTTTTCGGTCGAATGACTGGCTATGACAGTTAGGGGAGGAGCTATATTACAGCTCTGCTGTGGGTGTCATCTTGCAACTTCCTGTTGGAAATGAGAATATCCCACAAGTAATGGATGATCCATGGACTGGATACACCACAAGAGAAATAAATTTATCAGGTAAGCATAAATTGTGTTATTCTGGTATTTCATGGTTACTTAAACTAAAATACATTGAATAACGAATCATAACAGTTTAGGATGCTAAACAAACTGTTACATATAGACAAATGATTCAGTGTCTAGAATACAGGACAAATATCTCTAACATGGTAAATATTATTTTTTCTGCCTGGGACAGCATTGCCAACATATAAGCAAGGTATTTAATTTATGAAACTGCAAATAAAAAGCTACTTTATTTCTGCATCTCCCTTTCAAATCAGCAACACTAGAGTTTTTAGAAGCTACAAAACCGCAATTGCAACAGTTTTTTTTAATTCTCTAAATGCTTTCATGTGACACACGTGTCACTAAAACATCCTCTGGGGCGGCTTTGTAATATCTGCAAACTGATCGCAAGACGCAGACAAGCTTAGTCTCTGTAATAATAATTACTGTAGTTTGTTTTAATGGTCTTTTTCTTGTAATCAACTTTAGATTTCAGAAGTTACAGTATCTTTGTCAAAGCCGTCAAATGTTCTTCCTTTGTGTTTGCAGCAAATACTGTTTTACTCACTAAACTGCTGAATATTTTCAGTTATGGGTTAAAATATAATATACAGGTAATGTAGATGTATGAAAATAAAACTAAAAATTGTATTGAATAAATTTCCAGGTAAACGTTTATGCAGCATGTGTTATTCAGCCTGTTTTCTTCCACGGACTGGAGTCTATCTCCCCCTCCCTCTCCCGCCTCCCTTTCCAGACTGGAGCTTGTTATTTTTATTTATTCATAGTATTCTAATATAAACATTTTTTTTTAATGTTTGTGGTAAGATGAACTTACAGCATAAAAAAATTTACTGTTTTTTTATTTTTTACTCAGTAGAAGTTAGTTTAAATGATTTTTAGCAGTCAGGTGTTTAATGTCCCTTTAAAGGGACAGTCTACTATATAATTTTTATTGTTTAAAAAGACAGATAATAAGGGGACAGAGCTAACCGCAGTGCTGAGCAGAAGCACTCTCACAGAGCTCCGGGCTTTCACCTTATAAAAGCTTCACAGAACCCCTTAAATGGGGCAAACCTTACCTGAAGTGGGGTACATATCCTGCCCACAACTCACATAACCACCACCTGTGCCTGGAAGGTGAATTCTGTTGAGCCCAGCTGAGAAAATTATACTTAGCTGTTACATGGACAGTGACTCCACCCGCCAGGTTCTGGAGGGTCGGGGATCCGCTCCGGAGCTGAAGAATCAAGCCATACCTGAGGTATAACTGAAGTAGAGGGGACCACAGCCACCTGCACACCCGGTGAGGTCACAAAGTTCTCCGTTTAATTGGGGCGGCCAAGTTATACACCGGCACCGGTCAGAGGTTAGAGAGGCCAAGTGGCGTCAAGCGGAGAACCGGAGGAGAGTCAGAGGGGAAAGGGGGCTGACAGAGGAACCCTGAGAATGCAGACTGTAGATGGAGGTCCTGGCACTTACCAGCAGCCTTTTTGGTGTGAACCGCGGCCATCTTATGGCCTCCTGAAAAAGAAGGGGCCATCATCAGTAGTGTTCACTAAGTTCCCAGAGTAGGAGGTAACCTGCCATCCCCATTAATACTTGGCGGCTGGCTATCCTTGAGGCAACTAGAAAGCTTCTGGAGAGGGGCTGGGAGACCACAGAGGATCCCGCAGTGCCGTTTGACACTGGAGTAGGTCCGGTGGGGCCTGTTTGGGCCTATATTTACCACGAGGGCTGTTCCGGAGACACTGACATCCTAGAGGACCCAGGTGAGATCTGCGCCTTTACTAATTAAATTGTTCCCTCATAATATCACTGTTAGCTTGCCTTCAGAGGCAGTCCCTCATCTATGTGTTTAAGTTCCGCTACAGTGTGACTGCTGCCACTATCAGTACAGAACTATACAATCACCTGCTGGGGTTTACTTGTGCCCGGGCCTACCCCCCCTCCCCCCTGCTTCACCCAAGCTCATCGGTTCTTTTGCAATTTACATACCATAATTTGTATCATAGCCCTTCTGAGAACACTGTACTCTATGCTGCATGGTACCTGCTTGGAGGCTTCTTAACTAGTCCATCATAACTCTATGTGCTCCATTAGGAACATCACTTCTCCTTCCTAGCTAACCAATCTAAGTCCTGGGGGAACCTTATATCCTCTACCATAGTGAGGAAGGCTATAACCTTACTTCTATCCCCAACCTAGACTTCCTCTGCTCATACTTGGGTCACTTAAAAGGCCCTCATATATGGTACTCCTTTCCCTGGAACTTCTGAAGGTGACTTTTAAAGCGGTCATCCACATTTGGTTTGTGGTTCTAATTATTCCCCATGGAGCCATCTGGAGTAACTTTCACATAGGTTGTCCTGGATTAAATATTGTTTCCCTGAGCTACTTTCATATTACAATAGCTGCTGCGCCAGCTTACCTGTCTTTGGGACATTAACCCAAGGTGTAGTGTCATCTTGCTATTCAATCTAACACCTTGCTTCCACAGGGCTCCTGTTTTATATTATACACATCTATGCTGGTTTTCATATTCTTTGCTCACGTTGTGTTATAGGCTGAAATTTTCTTTTGTACACTGTGACTTTCGAGACCCCTTCCTTTCCGGCTCAGCTAATCTGTACTGGTCACGTCCCCCTCCCTTTTCCCCTTCCTTCAGGTTGTATCCCCTGTTCCCCGAGTTAAGAGGGGGTATTCTGGCCCTTATTGAGTGATGATTGTTGCGCTCTAATAGGTGACTGGTGTACTGAGTCCTTGGCAGTATAGTTTTTCCAGACCTGTATCAGCTCACTCACTAAGCTACCTTGGTTTATGAGCTCTACCTATTGTAAACCAATATAGTGTTATCATATATATTGAAAATACCGCTTGGTTTAGTTTTTTTTCTTGTGGTTTGCTGACCGGGGACCCCAAGCTGGCTCTCCCTTTCTGACTAAGCTTGTCTGTGTTGGTCACCTCCCCTTTCCCTCTCCTCTTCCTTCGGGTCGTATCCTTTGTTCCTGGGCCAGGTGGGGGTCCACGGGGAATCTCCTCAGCGACAGGTTCTGCCCTAACATGGGGTGTAAGGGTCAATTTTATTAACCTGTGCCGGGGAGGGTCTTGCTGGTCCTTGCTCCTCTGTGGTGGCCTCCTCTGTCACATTTTAAGTAAGTGGACCTCTGGTCTTCAGTTTGACCGCTGTCATGGAGGGGTAGGTGTCGGCGAGGACCTCTAGGCACTACTCTATAGGCTAATGACCATTATCCTCTTTTAGTGTATTTAATGTACTCACCTGAGATATAATCATTTGGTGCCTTTACAGTCCTATTTACGGTGCATTTCCATCTAATTGCCTTCTTACTCCTTACTGTAACTGAAAATGCCTCATACTTCCAGACGGCATCCTAAAACTCTGGGGCCGGTCAAAAAAACGGTATTAGACTATTTCACTCAACCACACAAAGAACCTGAGGAGGATTCAAATGATGGACTAAGTGAGTCAGAATCCTTAGGGGAGGGATCCCAACCCTATGCCACTCCACCTTCCTGATCCCAACACTTCATTACGGAAGATACTCTCAAAAAAGGTTTGCTTGTCAAACATGCTCCATCACAAAAGAAATCCAAAGGAGTCAAGCTGAGCTCAAAAAGGATATCTCATAAATAGGGGACAGGGTGAACTCCCTTGAGAGAAAACAAGATGACATCACTACAGACCAGTCAAACCTTGGCGTACTCAGGAGCATTATTGGAACAATTGAGCCAACTTGAATTTAAACTTGCCAATGTCGAAAACCGTGCCGAAGGAACAACATCAGATTCCGAGGGATACCAGAGGATATTGCACCCACAGAACTGCAGAGCTACCTAACAGAGCTCTTTGGATATCTGCTGGGCCCTACTGAGGGCATGACTACCACTATGGAAAGAGCCCATAGAACTCTGAGCCCAAGATCAGTTTCACAGGAGAAACCAAGAGACGTCATAGTCTGTTTCCACAGTTTTCTCTTTAAGGACAAGCTCATGCAGGCTGCCTTTCGTAAACCAAAATTGGCAGAGAAATTCCAAGATATCCAGTTGTTGCCTGACCTGTCGGCACACACATTACAGTACAGATGACAGTACCAGCCAGTCAGAATGGTGCTCAGAAGGACAGGCATTAAATACAGATGGGGTTATCCGGCCAAGCTGATAATCTCAAGGGACAACCAGACACATACAGTCACTGGCTCAGGGAACCACCTTGCTTGCACAATGGGGACTCACAAACGATAGCCAGCTAGAACCTACCCCTGCTAAGGCAAAACCGAGAGCCACGGCCCCTGAATTGCCTATCAAAGATCAGCGGCCCAAGAGGCAGAAAACACAACAGGTGCAGGACTCTCAAAGACCCCATGCACTCACTACTTGATAATAAGGCACCTATAGAAGACAACTTTATCTCCCCCCATCGAGCCTCTTTGCCCCTGCCAGCTTCAAGGAGTAAGAGGTAACTAAGAGTAAGAGGTAACTAAGCTAGGCTTGACCGAGTAAGGACTCCAGTATTTATGATACACTGACTATGTTTACACCTATTTGGTTTGAGGTTTAGTCTGTTTAAGTTACACTATGGGGCCAACACGGCACAGGTTAATTGTTTCCAGCCTTGATGGTGGAATGCTAAAACTATTATCATTGTTGAAGACTTATCACACTGTTTTTCATTGTTGTTATTTACATGTATATGCTGTTATATTTAAACACAATTCTCAGGTTGACTATACCGAACAGACACCCGCATGACTTGTTCTTCTCATATATGGAGTGGGGCTGGCAACTTCGGTCCTCACTATAAATAATCCTTTCTTAGCTCCCCCCACATAGGTAGCCCATGCCAGGATTCCACCCAGGTGGACTATTTCCACCTCACCCCTCAGTACAGCACCTATCAACTTACAAATTAGTTTGACGCCCCCTCCCCATCTATACCCCCTCCTTCCCTCCCTTCCCCCCTCCACTTAAAGATGGCAAACTGCCTTAGATTCCTCACTCACAATATAAGGGGTCTTAACTCCCCTTTTGAGAGGAGCCTCCTGACCAGTGAACTCAAATTCCACGACCCATACGTTTCCTACAGGAGACTCACTGGCAGATGGGCTCCCCCCCAATGCTTCTACTCCCATTCCTACAGGGTCCTGGAACACTCCACTTTCACTAAGAAGGCCAGAGGCATGGCTATATTATTGCACAATAGAATTGCTTATGAACAGATACAAGTACTCAAAGACCCACAGGCCAGATACACCATTTTGATTTGCAGACTGGACCATGTGCTCCACACATTGGTCTCTATATACTTGCCCAATTCTCGTCAGCCTGCATGCCTCCATAATATTCTCCAGACAATTGACAAATACAGACAGGGAAGGGTCTTGTTGGCGGGCGACTTCAATATGACGTGGGACCCTAAGTTGGACCGTAAGACTGTGGGTGCAGACAGCAGCAACCCTCAGACGGCCCACACCTCTATTCAGTTTCGGACCATAATGATAAATCATGGTTACTTCGACGTCTGGAGATCATTGCACTCTAGAGAGAGAGATGACACCCACTACTCGCACCCACACAAAGTATACTCCCGGCTAGACCATATCTTTTGTCAGATGGGGACCTTAGGTTCGATTTCTCATTCTGATAATTTTCTCAGCTCCTGGTCAAACCATGACTTAGTCACAGCTGATTTATACCCCTCTGACAAACCATCGCCCAGAATTAATTGGTGTCTCCCACAAAATATTTTGGCAAACATCCCATTCAGGGAAGAACTGAGAAAAGACTTGACTGAACTGCTTGAACGGAATGACAATGGAATGGGCAGACTACAGATGATACCCTTTGGGGCGCTGTCAAAGCGACGGTTTGGGGCCTTATTATTCGCAAACAGAGTAATTTGAGAAAGTTAGCTGGCCTTACATTGGCGCAGGTGCACACTAAGCTTAGGACTTTAGAATTGACTAATCATACCTCTATCACCGCAGATATCTCAGTGCAAATTTCTGCTGTTAGGGACCACATTAATCTGCTAGAACTACGCCGCACCCAACAAAACCTCACCAAGCTAAAGCAACTGTTTTATCATAAGGGAAATAGGGCCAACACCAAGCTAGCTAATAAACTGCAACACAAACACAGTACTTCCCACATACCCTAAATTCGGCACAATAGCAAAACACATAAGAAACCATCCCTGATAGAAGAGAGTTTTGCTGGCTTTTATTCTAAACTATATAATATAGAAAATGTGGAGAACCCAACAACCTCTTCCGCCCAGGATATCAGGCTATACCTGTCCACTCTGAATCTTCCTACACTCACAGTGGGTCAAACAAACAATAAAACGCCTAAAACCTTTCAAGGCCCCCGGGCCAGATGGATTCCCTGCCCAATTTTATAAGATATACATCCATGAACTCTCCCCATACTTGATAAGGTTCTTCGACTTGGCGGGAAAAGATGGCATTCTCAGAGAAGAGTTTCTAGAGGCTGCCATTGTCACATTGCCCAAACCGAATAAGGACCCCTCTCTCTGCTCTAGCTACAGGCCAAGCTCCCTGATCAATGTCGATGTCAAAATCTACTCTAAAATATTAGCCAACCGCATTGGTAAGCTATCACCGGACTTGATCGGCCCTGATCAGGTGGGATTCATCCATAACCATAAGGGTCCGGATAATACAAGGCGTCTCATTAACATCATGTGCGAGTCCACTCCGAGGATGAACAAGCCTTTTTCGGTCATCTCTTTGGATGCCGAGAAGGCGTTCGATTGGGTTCGTTGGGCCTATCTATGGGAAACTCTCAGAGCTTTTAATTTTCCCTCTGCAACATGCACGACCATCCAAGCTTTATATTCTGCCCCAAATGCTACTGTCAGGGGGTTAGGCTTTCAGTCATCTCCTTTTCGCATCTCTAATGGTACTAGGCAGGGGTGTCCACATTCCCCCTTGCTATTCGCTCTAGCGGTTGAACCTTTGGCTGCACAAATCCGATCAGACGCGTCATTGCAGGGTATTAAGTTGTCAGGCACTTTGCAGAAAATTGCACTATTCGCAGACGACATTACTGCATTCACAGCTGACCCCGTTAGAGCCATACCTAGACTCTTGGACATCCTAAAAGTATTTGGGGACCTCTCTTTCTACAAGCTCAATGTGCTTAAGACCGAAATATATTGGTGGGGATACCCACAAGACTACATCCTTAAACTGAAGGACCAATTTAACTTTAAGTGGACGAATGAGCAGGTTACTCACTTAGGCGTCAGGATATCCAATAGTGTAGCACAAATGGTAAAAGATAACTATCTCCCCCTATTATCAGAATTACGCAATCTATAAAATACAGGGGATCACAAGTCTATTTCCTGGATGGGACGAATAGCTTCCCTTAAAATGTCCTTTCTCCCTAAACTCACCTATCTTTTTTGTTGTCTTCCGATCAGAGTCCCCATGCATCTCCTGTCACAATTTCAGAGCGAGATAACGAAATTCATTTGGCAGGCAAGATTTCCTGAATTGTCCAAAAAACCCTGCAGCTCCCCATTCATCTGGGAGGACTAGCCTCTCCTTCAGTTGTAAGATACTACGAGGGTGCTATGCTCACACACATTTCCCAAAGGTGAGTAATCCAATCTTGTAACAGATGGAGAGAAATTTAACAGGCCTCCTTACCCTCTAACGTTCTTCTTAAAGATATAATTTGGACCCCGCCATACAGTCGCAGAACTCTGGGTATCCGTAATATGATTATTCTAAAATGCTTGTCTGTCTAGGACAAGGTTCAACATCGCCAACTAATCGCCCCCATCCCTCTCCCATAACCTTGGTAGCAGGCCTGTTCATGGGTCTGGTGGAAAATCACCCTAATATTTGGGCTCGGCTGAAGTTTAGGCAAGTTTTGGATTGTTGGTCCGTTTCACAACCAGATGGTTTTATAGATTTAGCACATTTGGAGCCACATGCAGACATTCCTCCAATCCTCTTCTTTGAAGTACTCAGGGTGAAGAGCTTCCTGAAAAGTTGGGGTTTTCTCCCTTCTTCCTCCCGCCCTTTCACTCCTTGGGAGTCCATCTGGCATGGGGGGCGCAGGCTTGTTAAGCCACTAACGATTCATTATAATTTACTAGAGGGAACACTTCTGCCTGAACTAGCTCCACATCTGACTAGGTGGGGCAACCTCCTACACACCCACACTCCCACTGACTCTTGGCAAAAGGCCATATTGCTGACAAAAAAAAACCTACACTGCATGACAATGTTCAAAACTTACTTTAAAGTTATTTCTCACGGGTTCCTTGTCCCCACTCGATTGTCTAAAATGTACCCAGGAACTTTGCCCCTCTGCTGGAGAAGCTGTGGCTCAGGGTAATATGCTGCATATCTGGTGGGAGTGCCCCAAAATTAAACCCCTGCGGGAACTAGTACTTTGTACCCTTACTGACTTTGGAATTAGGATACCTGGTGGTCTGGCCTCTGCCCTTCTCCATTTGGACTTCCATAATTTGCCCAAACACCAACGCCTACTTGGTGTGTATTTAATGTCCTCTATCAAAACAAATATATAGCTAGGGCATGGAAAAGAGACCTTCCCCCAGATGGGAAGAGATTGTAAATACAATGGCTTTTCTGTATAGTATGGAAAAGGCCATATATCTTGACCTAAACAAATCTGATTTGTTTGAAAGTATTAGAAATTTTTATAGATAAATAAAAGGTATCATGGATACCAAATGACTAAAAACAATTAAAATACACACAGTATGCACTGTTAGATTACTTAGGGTACACCCAGCAAGTTAAATAGCGTTTGTTAAAGTTTTGGCGAAATGCGCGTCAGGCTTTTGCCTGTCAGTACCTACTTGGGTTGTGGGTTTTTTTCTTTGTGTGATACATGTTATGAGATTTATATGAGTGCAAATTCCGGAGTTTGACTTTGCCCTGAACTTTTTGTACAATAAGTGTTGTTATTCAACCAATTAGAGATATTTGCTAAGCCCATCAAATACCCACTTTGTGGGGCTCACAAAAGCATAGTTGTAATTCTCTAAGGGTCTTTTTGACTCACAGGATGTGCTAAAATTAGCTTCTAAGTCAGTCTTTGCTCTGTTGATGGTAATATCTATAATTTTAGATTGTGTATTTACATATTATTATTTAGTTTATGAACTGCCTTATATAATCTGACAGTGCATACTCTGTGTATTTTTTTTTATTTTTTTTTAGTGCTTTGGCATCCATGATACCTTTTATTTATCTATTAAAAGGTAAGTTTTAATATTTTGGCCTTAATCATGTGTAGGTTTCCTATACTTGACCATAAGGGGTCAATTTTTAAAGCTCAGTAGTCTAAAGATATCCAGTCTAAAGACCGCTGTTCCATAACCTGTCCGCCTGCTCTGAGGCGGCGGACATAAATCAACCCGATCGTATACAATCGGGTTCATTGACACCCCCTGCTAGCGGCCAATTGGCCGCAAATCTGCAAGGGGCGGCATTGCGCCAGCAGTTCACAAGAACTGCTGGTGCAATGATAAATGCCGACAGTGTATGCTGTCGACATTTATTGATGTGCAGCGGACATTATACGCTACATTGTATCATGTCCGCTTGCACATTAATAAATTGACCCCTAAGTGTGTGCCATTAGGTGTTTATCCTTCATCCTTTTTTTTACTATTTATTAAAGTTACACTTGGCATCCCCCACACTTATCTCCTTTCCCTTAGCACCTTGAGACCCTCATGGGTGATTAGTTTGAGCTCTATAAGTACCCAATAGATAGATAGATAGATAGATAGATAGTGAATGGAATTATCATTTTTGGATATTCCGGATATTCTTTTTGGTGTTGCACCTTTACCTATACTAGTTACAGATAAAACCAGTGGCAATCAGTGGCAAAATAAAATACTGTAAAAGGCACAGACTCACTACAATATTAAAGTTACACAGGGAACAAATCAAGAGCATGGCTAAAGGGACATAAACCCCCCAAAAAATATTTCATGATTTGGATAGAAGATTTTTAAACAACTTCCCAATATACTTATATTATCAATTTTTCCTTTTTTTTTTCTTGTTATCTTTTGTTGAAAAGCAGGAAGGTAAGTTTAGGAGTGTGCACGTGTCGGCAGTACTATTTGGCAGCAGTTTGGCAGCTATGTTATACATTAGCAAGAGCACTAGATGGCAGCACTATTTCCTGCCATGTAGTGCTGCAGACATGTGCACGCTACCTATCTGGATATCTCTTTTTAACAAAGAATAACATGAGAACAATGCAAATTTGATAACAGATGTAAATTGGAAACTTTTTTTTAAAATTGCATTCTCTATCTGAATGAAAAAAGAAAATAAATCTGGGTTTCATGTCCCTTTAAAGGGATAGAAAGGTCAAAATTGTAATGTGCATAAATACATTTCAATATGAAATAGAAGCATTTGAGCAATATACTTCCATTACCAAAAATGTTTGTAGAAAAAGTTATAGGTGTTTTTTTTCAGCATATGTACATATCAAGTGAGGGCTGGCAGTGGTGCGTATTGCTTCAGAAGGCGTAATTTGAGTCAAACAAACCACCGCTGACTCTCTGAGAAGATGTAGTGCTCAAATACTGGTCCACAGAATATCTGCGTATGCTACAGAAATCAACAATATCTTTTAATAGAAGCATTTTTGCTAATAGTAGTATATTTAAAAAATGCTTCTATTTTACATTGAAATTCATCCATGTACATTATAATTGTGACCTTCCTATCCCTTTAACGTTATCTACATTTCTCACCTTTGAAATCCCTTTAACATTTCTATCCATTAAATGCAGAGGAAAAAAAAGAAAGATTGAAGCAATTATAAATGGATGTATTTTAATTCTGTGAAGTATTGAAAAAGTAGAAAAAAAACCCTGCTTGAATAGTACTTGCCAAGTATATAATGCATTTGTAAGAGGTATTTTTTTCAGTTCACACAATCTTTTTTTTCCCTTCAGATTGCTTCATATAAACTCATTTAATGTAGAGGACTATTGAATCCTCCTTGTAGAAGAAATGATGTTTGCACGAACGTGGGTGTTCATATAATATGCACAAGCCAAGTTATGAAGACACAGTGTTGTGTGGGTAAAAGCTTTATAGGAAAGAGCACAACTATATGTCATTAAATAAAACATAAAACATCACCTGATATCCATGAAATTAGTAGTTTTATTAAAAGGAGGAGTACATTTCTATTTTTATTGCAGTTTTTTTCTTGGTAGAAATCCATTACTGTGTTTTACATTTTCCCCATGAAATATATACCATAGCTACTGGAAATAATATATAGCTATTTTTTCCAGTTTAAATAGACATAAGAAATGTATTGTTTTTTTATTCAGATAGAGTGTGTGATTTAAAACAACTTTCCAATTTACTTCTAATATGCAATACCTAGGTAGCCTCTGAAGCTGGTAATTGGTGGCTGCACCATCACATATATATGCTTCATATGATTGACTTATCCAGTGTGTTCAGCTAGCTCCCAGTAGTGCATGGCTTTTTCTTTAACAAATGATACCAAGAGAACGAAGACAATTAGATCATAGAAGTATGTTGGGAAGTTGTTTCAAATTGTATTCTTTAGCTGAATCATGAAAGAAAAAATGTGGGTTTCATGTTCCTTTAATTATTTTATTTCAGCTTTCTATATTTTTTTGGCAAATAAGTTTTTCAGCATTATGGAATGTTACCTTATTGCAGAAAATTGCTTCACTTTTCTGATGTGTGTGGCTTCATTTAATTTATTGCAGCTTTATAGATTTAAGGGGTAGAATTATATGTTACTTTTTCTATTTTGTTGCTGTGTTTGTCAGTTGTATCTTTGCAAGGTATCAGTTGCTGTACCCTTTGCATTTTTATTGCAAGAAAACATGAAAGGCTGTTTCATCTTTATATATATTTTTTGCAGGAAGATATGCATTTATGTATTCTACAGATGTAGTGCTTTAACTGCAATTATGTTTCAAGAGTCAAACTTCAGCATTTGCCCTTTTTGGAGAAGCAAATCTGGGCTTTAGTCAAGAGACAATAAGGCTAGCCAAGGTCATAATTTGAGTGTAAAGTGCATTGTTTCACAGTTGTTATCTGATAAAAAACAACTGGGAAGAGATATGTAGCAGAGTTAGACTTGATAAGTCAGAAGGGTGCATTTCACATTCGGAGAATTAGAAATTGCTCAATTTTCAGAGCAAAATTGCATGAAAAGGGGGCAAAAATAATAAAGAAAATATATTACAAACATGTTTGTATAAAAATTCTATCCCTTTAATTAGTTTTTTTGGAAAAAGTGTATTACATTTGATATATTCTTATTGATGAAATCATGAGACTAGGCAAACACCTGTTTTAACAAATGTAAAACATATTCATACTATAATAATATTCATTAAAAATATGGTCTGCAGAAAGAAAACATTTAATCTCTTAAGTATTCCTATATCCATTAGATATGAGCAGGACACATATGCCAGTCTATAAAGTTTTTTTCTTATGAATAGCACAATATAAATGCAGTAACAAGCTGACTAACAGAGTGTGAGTCTATATATACAGTATATTCGCACCATACGGTGGATATAAAATGTCTACACCTCCTTTAGGAAATTACAGGTTTGTGAAATGTAAAGACAAAAATAAAAACAATCTAAATGTCAAACTTTTTCCATCTGTAATGTGATCTTCCAGCAAACAAAAAAACAGAGAAAAACCATGTTTCTTTTTTTTAAATTTAAAATATTCCTATTATTATTATTATTATTATACTTTATTTATGAAGCCCCAACATATTCAGCAGCGCTGTCCATGGGTACAATTCATTTAAATAAAACAATGATATAAAACTTGTAAGAGACAGGACAAAATTTGACGAACATATACAGGAGGAATTGAGGGCCCTAATCCCATGGGGATTTACAATCTAGAAGGGTAGGAAGCTGAGAAACTGGAGGTGAGGACTGCAAGAGTGAGAAAGAAGTTAATACAGAGTTAGATGAGGAAGATATTAGGTAAGTGGAATTAATTTATTATTGAGTTGGGTGGTAGGCTTCTCTGAACAAAAAAAGTATTCAGGGAGCATTTAAAAGAAGAAAGATTAGGGCAAAGCCTGACAGCACGAGGGAGAGTGTTCCAGAGGGTAGGTACTGCATGACAGAAGTCCTGCAGTCAAGCATGAGAAGAGGTGATAGTCGAAGATGCAAGAAGCAGGTCATTGTTGGATCTTAGTGGGCGGGCTGGAGTATACTTGTTGATTGGAGAGGATAGGTAGAGGGGAGCAGCGTTGGTGAGAGCTTTGTATGTAAGGGTCAGGATTTTGAATTTAATTCTGCTGTGAATGGGTACCCAATGAAGGGACTCGCAAGGAGAGGTGCAACAGATACAGAGCAACGGGACAGGTGGATTAGCCTGGCAGAGGCATTTAGGATGGGTTGAAGAGGGGAGAGGCGGAAAGAGGAAGGCCAGTAAGTAGATTATTCCAGTAGTCAAGTCGGGAAATAACAAGGGAGTGGACTATTTGCTTTGTGGTGTTAGCGCTTAGAAAAGGGTGAATTTTGGAAATATTGCGTAGGTGGTTGCGGCAGGATGAGGAAAGTGATTGGATGTGAGGGATGAAGGATAGATGTGAGTCAAGTGTAACTTAGAGGCAGCGGACTTGGGGTGATGGGGACATGGTGATGCCATCAACAGGGATAGAAAAGTCAGAAGTGGGCGTAGAGCTGGGGGGGGGGGATTAGAAGGATCTAAGTCTTGGACATGTTAATCTTTAGGTGGTGAGAGGCCATCCAGGAAGAAATGTCAGATAAGCAGTCACTGACATGAGAAAGGATAGAGGGAGATAGAGCAGGGGTGGAGAGGTTGATATGTTTACCCAGTGAAGAAGTATAAATGGAGAAGAGTAGAGAACCCAGAAGAGATCATTGAGGTACTCCAACAGACAGAGGAGAGGAGGAGTCACCAGAAAGTGACACAGAAAAAGACCTGTTAGAAAGATAAGAGTGAATCTAAGAAAGAACAGTGTCACAAATTCTAAGAGGGCTAAGGGTATGTAGGAGGAGGGGGTGTTCAACTGTGTCAAAGGCAGCTGAGAGATCAAGTAAGGTAAGTATAGAGTAGTGGCCATTGCTTTTAGCAGAAAGAAAATTGTTAGTTACCTTGGTAAGTGCAGTCTCAGTTGAGTGTTTGGGGCAGATCCAGATTGCAGGAGGTCAAGCAAGGAGATGGAGGACAGGAAGTGGGTAAGGCAGTTGTAAACTAGTTTTTCCAGGAGTTTTGATGTTAGTGGAAGCAGTGATATGGGTGGTAGCTATCAGGAGAATTAGGGTCACTGGAGGGTTTTTTGAGTATGGGAGTGACCTTTGCATGTTTGAAAGAAGATGGGAATGAACCAATAGAGATAGGTTGATGATGTGAGTAAGGAGAGAGATGGGATTGGAGGAAGGTACTGTAAAGTGCAGGAGGGGGAGAGCAGGATCCCAACACTGCTGCCATGTTTCTCACCTGGCCTCGAGGTATGGCTAAAGTGGAGACCACCATGTGTGAGATCAGTAATTGAAACAGTGCCAGAAGAAGATAGCCAGGATTTGGTAATTGCTAAAAGGGTGAAAACATTTTAAATAAACAGGTCATGAATGGTTGTGAGTTTGTTGAAGACAGAATGAGAATTCCATAGTGCACAAGTGAAATGAGTGTGTGCATATGGGATACATGGGATAGAAATGAGGTTATGTGTGTTGCTTTTGTTAAATTTTCTATAAGGAGTGCGTGATTGAGTAATAGTGGAAATGAGGGTGGGTCCAGGATTTGGAAAGATGTCGACTGAAACTAAGAGTAGGTGAGAAGGAGATTTATAGCAGTGGATGTATTTTTGTGAGTTGGTACAGTAGAGTGACATGGATTTTAAAATAGAAAGTAGTTCATGAGAGCTAAGGTATGGAGAAGAAAGGAGAGAGGGGCCTATAAAAACTGCATGTGGAGAAGGGTAAGGTATGAGCATGTGAGTCTGTCTGTGGAATAGGCATGAGACTGTTATAAGGAAAAGCAATACTGAAAACATACCAAAACAATATGTGTTTGCTTCAAATCTTAAAAAATAGGAAAGTGACAATAGCGTCAATTGAGGCGTTCTCTTCATAAAAGTGAATATTAATGTAATAAATAATATAAATCAAATATTAATATAAATAAAAATTCAATTCATTGTCCAAAGATAAGTCCATGCAATGAATCCTATGAAAATCAAGCAAATGCAGGCTTCTCTTTGTCATAAGGGTGGTCAGCTCCTCTTGAAAGTTGATGATCTATAACAAAAAAACACAAAGGCGCCCAATGGCCTAGTACAGTGACAACAATTGGAAATGAAAAATATTTAGGCAACTCACAAAGGAAAAGTACCTCCAAGGTGCAGATTATACAGGCTGGAACTTCCCAGTAGCCCAGCAAACTGACAATGGCTTATCTGGGATTTTTGATTGAAGCAGCTCTCCAGTCCTATATGGGGGAGACGCAAACAAACTAGCACAGCTACAGCCAAAGAATAATTGGGTGATAAAACAGAATACTCACAATTGGAGCGCACCTAAAGGCGTGTTAACCAAAGCAGGGCAAGACTTCACAGTCACCCGGCAGACTGTCTCCAGAGTATGCAGGAACTCGTCCAAAGTGAGAATGTGATTGGTAAATGTATAATAAAAACGTGAAATAAGATACAATAAAATGAAAAGATAAAAAGCAAGTGTTGATAAAATTGATAAATTTAATATATACGTCTTTGTTAAACGTCTTCAAATCTTGTTTAATTCTTGTCAAATTTTTAGTGTTGTCACTTAAAGATTTATAAGGCTTCTACAGACAGCTGAGTTTACTAAATTAATTGATTGCAGACAGGGAGATAAGTGACACCCAGGTGAGAAAAATAAGAACTAGATCAAGATCAGAGGGATAGATGCAATTAAAACAAATTGGGTGGGGCTTGATTAATTAACCCCTTAAGGACAAGGCCATTTTTCAATTTCTTTCCCTTAAGGACCAGGGCTATTTTTACATTTCTGCGGTGTTAGTGTTTAGCTGTAATTTTCCTCTTACTCATTTACTGTACTCACACATATTATATACCGTTTTTCTCGCCATTAAACTGACTTTCTAAATATACCATTATTTTCATCATATCTTATAATTTACAAAAAAAATAATATGAGGAAAAAATGGAAAAAAACTAACTTTTTCTAACTTTGACCCCCAAAATCTGTTACATATCTACAACCACCAAAAAACACCCATGCTAAATAGTTTCTAAATTTTGTCCTGAATTTAGAAATACCCAATGTTTAAATGTTCTTTGCTTTTTTTGCAAGTTATAGGGCAATAAATACAAGTAGCACTTTGCTATTTCCAAACCACTTTTTTTCAAAATTAGCGCTAGTTACATTGGGACACTGATATCTTTCAGGAATGCCTGAATAACCCTTCACAAGTATATATTTTTTTTTTAGTAGACATCCCAAAGTATTGATCAAGGCCCATTCTGGTATATTTCATGCCACCATTTCACCGCCAAATGCGATCAAATAAATAAAATTGTTCACTTTTTCACAACTTTTTTCACAAACTTTAGGTTTCTCACTGAAATTATTTACAAACAACTTGTGCAATTATGGCATACATGGTTGTAAATGCTTCTCTGTGATCCCCTTTGTTCAGAAATAGCAGACACATATGGCTTTGGCATTGCTTTTTGGTAATTAGAAGGCCGCAAAATGTCACTGCGCATCACACGTGTATTATGCCCAGCAGTGAAGGGGATAATTAGGGAGCATGTAGGGAGCTTCTAGGGTTAATTTTAGCTTTAGTGTAGTGTAGTAGACAACCCCAAGTATTGATCTAGGCCCATATTGGTATATTTCATGCCACCATTTCACCGCCAAAATGCGATCAAATAAAAAAAAAGTTACATTTTTCATGATTTTAGGTTTCTCACTGAAATTATTTACAAACAACTTGTGCAATTATGGCATAAATGGTTGTAAATGCTTCTCTGGGATCCCCTTTGTTCAGAAATAGCAGACATTTATGGCTTTGGCATCGCATTTTGGTAATTAGAAGGGCGCTAAATGCTTCTGCGCATCACACGTGTATTATGCCCAGCAGTGCAGGGGTTAATTAGGTAGCTTGTAGGGAGCTTGCAGGGTTAATTTTAGATTTAGTGTAGAGATCAGCCTCCCACCTGACACAATCACACCCCCTGATCCCTCCCAAACAGCTCCCTTCCCTCCCCCACCCCACAATTGTCCCCGCCATCTTAAGTACTGGCAGAAAGTCTGCCAGTACTAAAATAAAAATGTATATTTTTTGTTTATAAAAGCATATTTACATATGCTGCTGTTTAGGGTCCCCCCCTTAGCCCTCAACCTCCCTGATCCCCCCCAAACATCTCTCTAACCCTCCCCCTCTACCTTATTTGGTCAGTACCCAGTTTATACAAAAATATATTAATTTTTTTATTTTATTTTCTGAAGTTTAGCATCCCCCCCCAAAAGACCATCCTCCCAGATCCCTTTGCAACTTATTAACCCATTCCCTCCCCCCTTTCTCCCACTTAGAAGCTTTTTTTTCTGTAGTGCAGCGCGTCCGTGCACGCCCCCGGCGGCCATGCCCCAGATACCACCCCCCTCTTAATCATAAGAGCCATCGATGGCCGCCCACCCGCCTCCCATTTTGGCTCCCACCCACCAACGATTTTCAGCCATCAATGTCCGGTGCAGAGAGGGCCACAGAGGGGCTCTCTCTGCACCGGAGGGATAAGAAGTGTTATTGAAGGATACCTCGATATTGAGGCATCACTGCAATAACCAGAAAGCATCTGGAAGCAATCAGGATCGCTTCCAGCCGCATTAAACCCAATGTCGTACAGGGTACGTCGCTGGTCTTTATAGACCAGCTTGTGCAAGACGTACCCTGTACGACATGAGTCGTTAAGGGGTTAAGCAAAGTTAAAGAATAAAGAAATGCACATGCTGGGGACAAGATTTGAGCAGAATAGACAGTAGTTTAAAGAGATGACATACGCGGACAAGTTTAAAACAGTGTAAAAAGATCCAGCAATAGACAGTGGTTTAAATGGATGACATAGCAGGATAAGTTTAAAACAGTGTAAAAAGATCCAGCAATAGACAGTGGTTTAAATGGATGACATACCAGGATAAGTTTAAAACAGTGTAAAAAGATCCAGCAATAGACAGTGGTTTAAATGGATGATATACCAGGATAAGTTTAAAACAGTGTATAAAGCTCCAGGAATAGACAGTGGTTTAAAGGGATGACATGCCTGAAAGTAAATGAGAAATAGCAGTGTTAGTTTCAGCAGATGTTAGGGTTAGTGTCCAGTTTGTAATTCTTGTCTTAGTGTTGTCACTTAAAGATGATCACTTAGATGGAAGCTTAGAAAGATGGATTTCCTTGCAAATGCTCAACCCCTAATAATTAATTAACATCCTGATTGCACCCTTTCATAATGGGGGCACTAGCTGTGTTCACAGTTAATCAATCACATTCTATATCATGCCTGTAGTTAAAGTTAAAAAGTGATTCTGATTAAACCCAGATTCAAGTCAGCTATTGCTGTAAGATTTGCTTGAATGTTTGGGGTTGCATCCTACTGGGAGATCTTTATAGAATTGCCAAAGAAACTGTGAGAGCTAATTGTTGCAAAGTACTAAAAAAAATATCAAAGGCCCAAGATGTACCATGGAGCACTGTCAAAACCATCATCAATAAGTGGAGAAAATGTGGCATCAAAGAGACATTGCAAAGATAAGGTCAATCCTCCAAATTTGATGAGAGGACGAGGAGAAAACTTATCAGGGAGGCTACCAAGAAGCCAACAGCAACAATGAAGGAGGGTACAGGAATTTTTGACAGGTACTGGCCACTCCTTGCATGTGACCACTATCTCTCATATTTTTCACGTCTAGACTATGGGGTAAGGTGGCAAAACAGAAACCTTTTATTATGATAAAGGAATATCTCAATCTGTCTTATTTATGCCAAGAGATTAATTTAGTCACCCTAAACTATGCGGGAGATTGGGCTATGGTTTGACAAGACAAAGGTTACAAACTATATGTTTGGCACACAGCCAATAAAACACATCATCCAAGGAACATCATTTGAAACATGGTGGTGGCAGCATCATGCTTTGGAGCTTCTTCATGTCAGCTGGGTCAGGGGCTCTCTTTTCAAGATATATAATGAATAGCTAAAAATACCATGAAATGGCGCAAAACCTGCTGGTCTCCATCAGAAATATGACGATGAAGAGGAATATCACATTCCAACAGAACAATGACCCAAAGCACACATCCAAGGCTTCAGAGCCCAGACCTCAGTCCCATTGAAAATGTTTGATATGACCTATAGAGAGTTGTACACAGAAGCTCCCCTTGCCATTTGAAGGAACTTAACATTTTTTGCAAAGAAGAGTGTGATGAAATTCTAGTCTAGATGTGCAAAGTTAATAGGGACTTATTCACCAAGACTTGCTGCTGTAATAAAGGGAAAATGTCCTTTCACAAAGTATTAGTTGGTGGGGCGTAAAGATTTAAGCAATCAGTCTGTTGTGGGTTTCTTTTTAATTGAAAATATTCCTAATAATTAACTTTTTTTTTTTTTCTCTGGATATTTATATCAAACTTTTGGCCAAAAAAAGATGTGGACACCCCTACTAACTGATTGATTTCAGGTGTTGTAGCCACACCCATTGCTGACAGGTGTATAAAATCCAGCACAAAGACATGAAATCTCCATAGACAAACATAGGCCTAGATTTGGAGTTTGGCGTTAGCCGTGAAAACCAGCGTTAGAGGCTCCTAACGCTGGTTTTAGGCTAACTCTGGTATTTGGAGTCACTCAAAAAAGGGTCTAACGCTCACTTTTCAGCCGCTACTTTTCCATACCGCAGATCCCCTTACGTAAATCGCGTATCCTATCTTTTCAATGGGATTTTTCTAACTCCGGTATTTAGAGTCGTGTCTGAAGTGAGTGTTAGAAATCTAACGACAAAACTCCAGCCGCAGTAAAAAAGTCAGTAGTTAAGAGCTTTCTGGGCTAACGCCGGTTTATAAAGCTCTTAACTACTGTACTCTAAAGTACACTAACACCCATAAACTACCTATGTACCCCTAAACCGAGGTCCCCCCACATCGCCGCCACTCGATTAAATTTTTTTAACCCCTAATCTGCCGACCGCCAACTACGTTATCACTATGTACCCCTAATCTGCTGCCCCTAACACAGCCGACCCCTATATTATATTTATTAACCCCTAATCTGCCCCCCTCAACGTCGCCTCCACCTGCCTACACTTATTAACCCCTAATCTGCCGAGCGGACCGCACCGCTACTATAATAAAGTTATTAACCCCTAATCCGCCTCACTAACCCTATAATAAATAGTATTAACCCCTAATCTGCCCTCCCTAACATCGCCTACACCTAACTTCAATTATTAACCCCTAATCTGCCGACTGGAGCTCACCGCTATTCTAATAAATGTATTAACCCCTAAAGCTAAGTCTAACCCTAACACTAACACCCCCCTAAGTTAAATATAATTTTAATCTAACGAAATTAATTAACTCTTATTAAATAAATTAATCCTATTTAAAGCTAAATACTTACCTGTAAAATAAATCCTAATATAGCTACAATATAAATTATAATTACATTGTAGCTATTTTAGGATTAATATTTATTTTACAGGCAACTTTGTAATTATTTTAACCAGGTACAATAGCTATTAAATAGTTAAGAACTATTTAATAGTTACCTAGTTAAAATAATTACAACATTACCTGTAAAATAAATCCTAACCTAAGTTACAATTAAACCTAACACTATACTATCATTAAATTAATAAAATAAAATAACTACAATTACCTACAATTAAACCTAACACTACACTATCAATAAATTAATTAAATACAATATCTACAAATAACTACAATGAAATAAATTAACTAAAGTACAAAAAATAAAAAAGAACTAAGTTACAAAAAATAAAAAAATATCTACAAACATAAGAAAAATATTACAACAATTTTAAACTAATTACACCTACTCTAAGCCCCCTAATAAAACAACAAAGCCCCCCAAAATAAAAAATGCCCTACCCTATTCTAAATTACTAAAGTTAAAAGCTCTTTTACCTTACCAGCCCTGAACAGGGCCCTTTGTGGGGCATGCCCCAAGAAGTTCAGCTCTTTTGCCTGTAAAAAAAACATACAATACCCCCCCCCCAACATTACAACCCACCACCCACATACCCCTAATCTAACCCAAACCCCCCTTAAATAAACCTAACACTAAGCCCCTGAAGATCTTCCTACCTTATCTTCACCATACCAGGTTCACCGATCCGTCCTGAAGAGCTCCTCCGATGTCCTGATCCAAGCCAAAGCGGGGGGCTGAAGATGTCCATGATCCGGTAGAAGTCTTCATCCAAGCGGGGCAGAAGAGGTCTTCCATCTGATTGAAGTCTTCATCCAGGCGGCATCTTCTATCGACATCCATCTGGAGCGGAGCGGCAGCATCCTGAAGACCTCCGACGCGGAACATCCATCCTGGCCGACGACTGAACGACGAATGACGGTTCCTTTAAATGACGTCATCCAAGATGGCGTCCCTTGAATTCCGATTGGCTGATAGGATTCTATCAGCCAATCGGAATTAAGGTAGGAATATTCTGATTGGCTGATTCCATCAGCCAATCAGATTTAGCTTGCATTCTATTGGCTGATCGGAACAGCCAATAGAATGCGAG
Source organism: Bombina bombina (assembly GCF_027579735.1). Lineage (NCBI taxonomy): Eukaryota > Metazoa > Chordata > Amphibia > Anura > Bombinatoridae > Bombina > Bombina bombina. The sequence goes on from NC_069500.1 coordinate 1,302,208,089, forward strand.
CTCAATCTGATTGGCTGATTGGATCAGCCAATCGGATTGAACTTGATTCTGATTGGCTGATTCCATCAGCCAATCAGAATATTCCTACCTTAATTCCGATTGGCTGATAGAATCCTATCAGCCAATCGGAATTCGAGGGACGCCATCTTGGATGACGTCATTTAAAGGAACCGTCATTCATCGTTCAGTCGTCGGCCAGGATGGATGTTCCGCGTCGGAGGTCTTCATGATGCTGCCGCTCCGCTCCAGATGGATGTCGATAGAAGATGCCGCCTGGATGAAGACTTCAATCTGATGGAAGATCTCTTCTGCCCCGCTTGGATGAAGACTTCAATCGGATGGAAGACCTCTTCTGCCCCGCTTGGATGAAGACTTCTACCGGATCATGGACATCTTCAGCCCCCCGCTTGGGCTTGGATCAGGACATCGGAGGAGCTCTTCAGGACGGATCGGTGAACCTGGTATGGTGAAGATAAGGTAGGAAGATCTTCAGGGGCTTAGTGTTAGGTTTATTTAAGGGAGTTTGGGTTAGATTAGGGGTATGTGGGTTGTAATGTTGGGGGGGGGGTATTGTATGTTTTTTTTACAGGCAAAAGAGCTGAACTTCTTGGGGCATGCCCCGCAAAGGGCCCTGTTCAGGGCTGGTAAGATAAAAGAGCTTTTAACTTTAGTAATTTAGAATAGGGTAGGGCATTTTTTATTTTGGGGGGCTTTGTTGTTTTATTAGGGGGCTTAGAGTAGGTGTAATTAGTTTAAAATTGTTGTAATATTTTTCTTATGTTTGTAGATATTTTTTTATTTTTTGTAACTTAGTTCTTTTTTATTTTTTGTACCTTAGTTAGTTTATTTCATTGTAGTTATTTGTAGATATTGTATTTAATTAATGTATTGATAGTGTCATGTTAGGTTTAATTGTAGGTAATTGTAGGTATTTTATTTAATTAATTTAATGATAGTATAGTGTTAGGTTTAATTGTAACTTAGGTTAGGATTTATTTTACAGGTAATTTTGTAATTATTTTAACTAGGTAACTATTAAATAGTTCTTAACTATTTAATAGCTATTGTACCTGGTTAAAATAATTACAAAGTTGCCTGTAAAATAAATATAAATCCTAAAATAGCTACAATATAATTATTATTTATATTGTAGCTATATTAGGGTTTATTTTACAGGTAAGTATTTAGCTTTAAATAGGAATAATTTATTTAATAAGAGTTAATTAATTTCGTTAGATTAAAATTATATTTAATTTAGGGGGGTGTTAGTGTTAGACTTAGCTTTAGGGGTTAATACATTTATTAGAATAGCGGTGAGCTCCGTTCGGAAGATTAGGGGTTAATAATTGAAGTTAGGTGTCGGCGATGTTAGGGAGGGCAGATTAGGGGTTAATACTATTTATTATAGGGTTAGTGAGGCGGATTAGGGGTTAATAACTTTATTATAGTAGCGCTCAGGTCCGCTCGGCAGATTAGGGGTTAATAAGTGTAGGCAGGTGGAGGCGATGTTGTGGGGGGCAGATTAGGGGTTAATAAATATAATATAGGGGTCGGCGATGTTAGGGCAGCAGATTAGGGGTACATAGGGATAATGTAAGTAGCGGCGGTTTACGGAGCGGCAGATTAGGGGTTAATAATAATATGCAGGGGTTAGCGATAGCGGGGGCAGCAGAATAGGGGTTAATAAGTGTAAGGTTAGGGGTGTTTAGACTCGGGGTACATGTTAAAGTGTTAGGTGCAGACGTAGGAAGTGTTTCCCCATAGCAAACAATGGGGCTGCGTTAGGAGCTGAACGCGGCTTTTTTGCAGGTGTTAGGTTTTTTTTCAGCTCAAACAGCCCCATTGTTTTCTATTGGGGAATCGTGCACGAGCACGTTTTTGAGGCTGGCCGCTTGCGTAAGCAACTCTGGTATCGAGAGTTGAAGCTGCGTTAAAAATGCTCTACGCTCCTTTTTTGGAGCCTAACGCAGCCTTTATGTGGACTCTCAATACCAGAGTTATTTTTATGGTGCGGCCAGAAAAAAACCAGCGTTAGCTACGCGGGTCCTTACCGACAAAAGTCTAAATCTAGGCCATAGACAGCACAATCAGTTTTACTATAGAGCTCAGTGACTTTAAGCATGACACTGTCATAGGATGCCACCATTTCCACCATTTCTGCTCTACTAGATCCGCTGGGGTGCTATTTTTGTGAAGTTGAAGCATCTAGGATAAACTACAGCTGAGCCAAACTCACAGAGCTGGGCTGCCAAGTGCTGAAGAGTGTAATGTGTAAAAATTGCCTGTCATCAGTTGCATCACCATCTCTGGAAGGAACATTAGCACAAGAACCGTGCATCGGGAGCTTCATGAAATGAATTTCCATGGCTGAGCAGTTGCACACAAGCCTTACATCAACATCTGCAATGCCATGTGTCAGCTGGAGTGGTGTAAAGCAGAATGTCATCAGACTCTGGAGTAAAAAAAAAAAAAATTCTTTGGAGTGATGAATTACGCGTCATTATCTAGCCGTCTAAAGAAAGAATCTGGGAGTGGCAGATGCCAAGAGAACCCTGACTAATAGAATGCATAGTGCCTACTGTAAAGTTTGCTGGAGTCTGGGGTAGTTTTTAATGGTTTAAGCAAGGCCCTTAGATTTTGTGAAGTTATTTTAATGGGACATTATACCCAAATGTTGAATCACTTGAACGTGATTCAGCGTATTTGCAAAAAGCTGATAATAAAACATCACCAGAATATCTCTATGTGATTTTACTTCAAAATTTCCTCAGTTGTCCTACTGCTAGTGCTAGTCCTAGGCACAGTCATCTTATTTCCCTCCTCAGTGTAAGGAAGTTTACTTTGAAATCTTGCAAGATTTCAGTGAAATCTCATGAGATCACATTAAAGCAAACTGTAAATTCAGCACTGATTAAACTGATTGGCTGTGTTTCTTTTACTAGGCAGCTGAGAGTAATATGCTTGTAATATGCTTTATTCCGTGTGTGTTACAAATGTTCTTTTATGGGTATTAGCGATCAAGCGTGAGTGCTAATTACCGCTCCACTTGTAATTTGTTTTTCCATGATCCTAGAATAATGGTGTATTTCAGGTGCCAGAATTCTTATTTCTAGAAAACAGAGTAAGACTTATTGAATATTTTGAGTGGGCCCATTAGCACGTGTAACTGCAGAGCTCCTGTGACTACTTCAAGATCTTATTTTTAAGGATATTGGTCTTCCCGGTGTTCTGTGTACATGTTTGTATTAATTTAATGTATCATACTACTAATGTTTGTAAATTTGTTGGGATTCATTTATTATTTCTATTGTTTTATTTGTTTATCTGTTTTTATATGGTTGGTTGAGCCAGAAATTGAGAGCTTTGTTTGAATAGTTGTTGCACAATACCTGGAATTATATCTAGATATACTTATACTTAGATATTCAATTTACTTCTATTGAGGGGAAAAAAAAACTAAAAAAAACTTTACTGTTCCTTTGTATTTGCTGGTTGTCTCTCTAGTTTTATTTCTGGTTGGTATGCTTGGTTTTTCAGTCTTTTAGTAAAAGTTATATATTGTTATGCACCTATGCTGTTTGGATGCTGGAAGTAATAAATTATTATTCTTATTATCATTTATTTGTATAGCGCCGCAAAATTCTGTAGCGCTGTAGGCATTTGTATATACATTTCCAGCTTACCACTGTATAAAATATATTTCTCAGCAGATTTATGGTTTACAATAATGCAGTAATTAGATCAGTGTAGGGATTGGTGCATTATTATTATTATAATAATTATTATTATTATTATATTTGTGCAGAAATGCATTGCTGTTTTTCAATGATTATGCTCTGAAGTAATGTTTTGCTGTGTCCTTCTGGAGATTTATTTCTTAAAAAAAATGTGTCAATACTTTCTTTTGCAGATTAATATTAATATAAATGGTTTTTTTTTTTCTCTTTTTCTATTATCAGAAATAACATATTGCTTGGTTTTCATTGTAGAGATGATGGATTATTAGGTAATTCTACAGATTTATTATTAATGGAAATCATGCATTAATGCACTTTACTGAGATATTTTTAAAAAAACATAAATGTATTTTTTTTAATCTCATTGCTAGGTGGGCAGGAGGTGTCACATCTGCATATTTCCTAATTGTCTCTTTTTATGGATGATTGTCTTATCCCTCCTAGCCCACATTTGAATATGTATGAGCTTGTTGCTCTGGTATTGTCCTAAGAAATACATTAAGGGTGACAACATGAGAGACTTAAAACATCCATTCCCAATGAAGCATGTCTTGCTTTAGAAAGTGGGGCCAGGGAACATGGAAACAATTTGGTCAGAATTTCAAGACTTGGAGTTGTATAGTATTGCCAGTACTTCAAGTGTAGGACCAGTAAAGAAATGAATTTGAATATAATCAACAAAGTGAATGGGAATGGATTGTGGGTAGTATTAGTATTATTATTATACTTTATTTATAAAGTGCCAAAAAATTCTGCAGCGCTCTCCATGGGTACAAAAGATAAAATTAAAAAGATGATACAAATTTTCAAACAAATACAGGAGGAATTGAGGGCCCTTACTTACAATCTAGAGGTGTAGGCAGAGCCGGTGCTAGGATTTTTGGCCACAAATGCGAGGATACATTTTGCATGACATTTTTAGAGCATGACATTTTAAGCAACTTTTTAATTTACTCCTATTATCATTTATACTTCATTCTCTTGGTATCTGTATTTAAAAAGCAGGAATGTAAGCTTAGGAGTTGGCCCATTTTTTGTGTTCAGCACCTGGGTAGAGCTTGCTGATTGGTGGCTAAATTAAAATAAATCAGCGGTAGCGCAGAATAGCAAATCAAACTGTGGTAGTGCTGCAAAAGCAAATCAGACAGTGGCAGTGCAGCATAGCAAACCAGACAGTGGTAGTGCTGCATAACAAATCAGCAAGTGGTTGTGCTGCATAACATATCAGTCAGTGGTTGTGCTGCATAGCAAATCAGACAGTGGTTGTGCTGCATAGCAAATCAGACAGTGGTTGTGCTGCATAGCAAATCAGACAGTGGTTGTGCTGCCTAGCAAATCAGACAGTGGTTGTGCTGCCTAGCAAATCAGACAGTGGTTGTGTTGCATAGCAAATCAAACAGTGGCAGTGGCGTCACTAGGGTTGGTGTCACCCGGTGCGGTAAGTCATGGTGTCACCCCCCCCCCCAAAAAGCAGACACACACAAAAACACAGGCAAACACACATACAAACACTCAGACACACTTAAAAACATACTCAGATGCACACACAAACACTCGGAAACACACTCAGACACACACACAAAAACACTGAGACACAAAAAAACTCAGACACACACATACAAAATATGTAAACTGCACTGCATTAATTATGAAGCTCATGCCTAGAGCTGCTCCCTGGCTCAGCAGAACATCAAATGAAAGATAAACAGAGCACTCTAAAATAAATCACTGAAGAAAAGGTTTAGGTGCACAAACTATGAAAATTCTGCTCTCTGACTCTGTTCCAAGTCTGTCAGTGCACAGCCCTGGGCCGCATGTCACTGAGCAGTGAGCACAGATAGGCAGGCAGGTTTAGGCTAGCAGCGCAACTTTGCAAGCCCCACGGCACACAGCACTGGCTCAAGGGGCAAAAAAATTGTGTGTCTACAACTTCCCCAGTCCCACTAATGTTCACAAATGCCAGCCGCTAATAAAATAATCTATGCATCTCAACATTGTATTTCTTTGAATTTCAATAAAATTAAAAAAAAAATTAAAAAATAAATTAAAATTTTTTTGGTGTCACCCCCTGGAGGGTGTCACCCGGGTGCGGCCCGCCCCCCCCCTAGTGACGCCACTGGACAGTGGTTGAGCTGCATAACAAATCAGACAGTTGGTGTGCTGCATAACAAATAAGACAGTGGTTGTGCTGCATAACAAATAAGAAAGTGGGTGTGCTGCATAGCAAATCACATGTAAGAAATCACATGTAGGAAATACAGATGCTTTAGTCTAAGCTCTAACCAGACAACTGATGTGTGTAGTGTTTTTTTTTACTATTTGGGGTAAAGTATCACTGATGTGTGTAGTGGGGTTTTTATTATATGGGGTAAAGTATCACTGATGTGTGTAGTGTTTTTTTTTACTATATTGGGTAAAGTATCACTGATGTGTGTAGTGGGGGTTACTGTATGGGGTACAGAGAGTATAACTAATGTGTGTAGTGGGGGTTATTGTATGGGGTTAAGTATCACTTATGTGTGTAGTGGGGGTTACTGTATCGCCCATACAGTAACCCCCACTACACACATCAGTTATACTTTACCCCATAGTAACCCCCACTACACACATCAGTGATATTGTACCCCATATAGTAACTCTCCCTACACACATCAGTGATACTTTACCCGTCCCCATACAGTAGCCCCCACTACACACATTAGTTATACAGTACCCCATACAGTAACCCCCACTACACACATCAGTGATATTTTACCCCATATAGTTATAACCCCCACTACACACATCAGTTATACTTTACCCCATACAGTTTGGAGTAAAGTATAACTGATGTGTGTAGTGGGGGTTACAGTATGGGGTAAAGTATAACTGATGTTTAGTGGACTGATATGAAGGAAGCTGGACATCTTGTCAGCCAGCATGGTCACTCATGGATGGTCTGCACGCCAAGCAGTGCAGCACCAAAAGCATGTGATGGCATATGCCCCCGTGACATGTTGCACGCACTCCCGTGTCCAGTGCCAGGCATTAAGGGCAAGCAATCCAAAAACAGGCTCACTCATCACCAAAAGCATGTGATGGCATATTCCCCCGTGACATGTTGCACACACTCCCGTGTCCAGTGCCAGGCATTAAGGGCAAGCAATCCAAAAACAGGCTCACTCATCTTTGTCACACCGGCGACGGCAGGCCAGGCTGCAGCCCTGCAAGGTGTTAGCAGGGATAACTGGTGGTGGGTGGGTGACAGAGCGCCGCACGCGCATTATGGTAGAGATGGAGGAGGCGGAGCTTATACCAGCATGGTAAGTGGAACTTATTTGTTACTGAGTTGGGTGGTAGGCTTCCTTGAACAAAAGTGTCTAGTGAGAGTTTAAAGGAGGACAGATTAGGGAAAAGTCATGAGGAAGTGAATTCCAGTGGGTTGGAGCCGCATGAAAGAAGTCCTGCAGTCCAGTATGAAAAGAGATGAATGTATAAGTTGTAAGGAGCAGGTCATTGTTGGACCTTTAGGGGCGGGCTGGAGTATACTTGTTGATTAGTGAGGACAGCTGCTGAATGGCAGCGCTGGTATGGGCTTTGTAGGTCAGGGTGAGAATTTGGAATTTATTTCTGCTGTGAATGGGGAGCCAATGAAGGGACTCACAGAGAGGCACAGCAGATACAGAATGGCGTGAAAGGTGAATTAGACTGGCAGAGGCATTTAGGATAGCTTGAAGGGGGGGAGGTGGGAGAGAGAATGGCCAGTTAGTAGGTTATTACAGTAGTCAAGTCAGAAAATTACCAGGGAGTGGATTAGTTGCTCAGTGGTGTCAGCGCTCAGAATTTTGGAGATATTGCATGGGTGGTTACAGCAGGATTAAAAAGAGCATTTGGATGTGGTGGATGAAGGACAGATTGGAGTCAAATGCAACTCCAAGGAAGAAGCCTTGAGGTGATGGGGAGATAGTGCTGCTGCCAACAGTAATAGAAAAGTCAGAAATTGTAATAGAGCTAGAGGGCAGGATTAGAAGGAGCTCAGCCTTGAACATGTGATCTTTAGATGGTGAGAGGCCATTCCGGGATGAAATGCCAGATAATCAGTCGCTGACATGAGGAAGGAAAGAGGGAGAGAGAGCAAGGTGTGGAGAGTTAGATAAGAGTATATTTGAAGCCATAGTGATTGATAAGTTTACCCAATAAAAAAATATAGAGACGAGTAGAGGACCCTGGACAGAGCCTTGAGGTACTCCAACAGACAGCAGCATTGAAGAGTAGGAGTCCGCCAGCAAATGACACAGAAAAAAATCTTATAAAAAGATAAGAGTGAATCCAAGATTAGGCTAGCAGCGCAACTTTGCAAGCCCCACGGCACACAGCACTGGCTCAAGGGGCAAAACAATTGTGTGTCTACAACTTCCCCAGTCCCACTAATGTTCACAAATGCCAGCCTCTAATAAAATAATCTATGCATCTCAACATTGTATTTCTTTGAATTTCAATAAAATTAAAAAAAAAAAAAAAATTTTTTGGTGTCACCCCCTGGACAGTGTCAAAGAAACCAAGAGAGCTGAGAGACTGTAGGAGGTGGTTAAATGTGTCGAAGGCAGCTTAAAGGTTAAGTCAAATAACTATAGCATAGTGGCTGTTATTTTTAGAAGATCGTTAGTAAACTTGGTGAGGGCAGTCTCAGTTGAGTGTCAGGGACAGAAGCCAGATTGAAGGTGGTCAAGCAAGGAGGTGGAGGACAGGAAGGGTGTTAGGTGGTTGAAAACTTGTTTTTCCTGGATTTTTGAAGTTACTGCAGCAGTGATATGGGGCAGTAGTGAATTTGGGTAGATGGAGAGTTTTTGAGGATGGGGTGACCTTTGCATGTTTGAAAGAAGATGGAAATTAACTGGTAAAAAGGGATAAGTTGAAAATGGGAGTAAGAGCTGGAATGAGGGTGGAAGACAGAGAAGGTATTACATTTGAAGGGATAGGGTCAAGTGGGCAGGTAGTGAGGCGTGAGGAAGACAATAAGGAACCTACTTCATTCTCAGTGGCTGGGGGGAAGATGCAGAGAGTGTCAGAGGGGGTGATCTGGGGTGGAGAGGGAAGAAAACAAGCTTTTGTTGGGATGTTGTTTTGGATAAAAAGTAGTCTGCCAGTTCTTGAGCAATAAAGGCAGATGAAGGGGGTGGTGCAGGTGAATAGAGTAGAGAGATGAAAGCAGAGAAGAGTCATTTAGGGTTTGAGTAGTGAGTAGAAAATAAGTAGGTTTGCTTGGCTAAGTGAAGAGCAAATTTGTAAGAATGAAGAATTAACTTATAGTGGATGAAATCAGGTTAAGAGCGAGATTTCTTCCAGGCACTTTGTTGAGAGTGCCAAGGCTAGATCTGACAACATGTGGTTTTGTGTAGCTGGGGAGGAGCAAGAATGTCTAGTGCAGAGGAAACAATATTGTTATAGTGGGTTATAGTAAGGTCAGGCCAGTATATAATAGAAGGAGTAGATTTTTAATAAGCTTGGAAAATTGGAGAGGATCCACAGTGTGTAGATTTCTACGGGTACAGGTTTGAGAGGGAGAAATAGGGTTAGCCTGTACTTTAAGGTAATATGTGAGCAGGTGGTGGTCTGAAATGGGAAACAAGCAACAGGTGACACCAGATATAGGGCAGAGGTAGGAGAATAGATCAATGGAATGTTCATCATGGTGAGTAAGAAATAGGGTGTATTTTGAGAGACCAAAGGAGTTTCAGAAGTTTAGAAGCAGCAGGGGGAGATGGATTATCAATGGGGATGTAAAACTCCCCCAAAATTAGGGCAGGTATATTTGGAGAGAGAAAGTGAGGAGGCCAGGGGACAAAGTTGTCAAGGATTTGGGAGGTTGGTCCAGGAGGGCGATAGATGACTGCCATTCTGAGGGGGAGAGTGGAGCACAGGTGAATGCAGTAAACTTCAAAGGAGGAAAATGAGAGAGATGGGAGGCAAGTATTGATAGAAGCAGGAGGCGGAGAGCAAGATTGCAACACCGCCACCATGTCTCTCACCTGGCCTAGGGGTATGGCTAAAGTGGAGGCCTCAGTGTGTGAGAGCATTGATGGAAGCAGTGTCATAAGAAGATAGCCAAGTTTTGGTAATTGCTAAAGTTTGAAAGTGCCGGAAACAAACAGGTTGTGAACAGATGTAAGTTTGTTGCAGACAGAGCGAGCATTCCAGAGAGCTCAAGAAAATAAAGGTGATAAGTGCTGTAAGTTAATGGAGATGAGACTGTCAGAATTGCGTGACCTAGAGTATTTACTCTGCGTGACTGATCAATGGTATGGAAGTGTCATGATCGCTGCAGGACCAGGGCTTGGAGAGATGTCACCAGCAGCAAGCAGTAGTAGGAGTGAGAGTGAGAGAAGGTGAGAGTGAGACTTGTAGGAGCGGGTATGATTGGAGATAGGAGAGTAAGATGGGGAAGTATTTCTAAGGAGACATAGTAGTACATGAGAGGACACTATAGGGGATGAGAGAAGGGAGGGTGAGATATGGATAGTGTGGGAGTTATATTGTTATATATTGCAGTATGTTTTAGGAGAAGGGCAGACAGAGCAAAAAAGACATGGAGACCATTGTGCAGTTGTATATTTAGTAAGAATGAATGACCTGTTAGTGGGGATTGCTAACTTCAGTTGATATCTCTCCCACTTGTAACATAGAGCCACTTAGGGCACAGTTCCCACATAGGCTGTGTTCTGTTGTTTATAGCAGTGAGATCTAACTACTAATGATTTGATTCCAGACATATGGTTAAAGGTTGCCTAGGTGCACAGGAGTTACACACTTGCAAATTAGACTGGAGGATGGTGGACAAATGTCAGGGAATGCACACTAAAGTTATAGCAATAAATGCATTCATTAGGATCTTACTTCTTGACATCTGATCAGAGGTTTAATAAATAGAAGATGCCATTGCTAAAACCTTTGCATATTACAAGAGTATGGCAGTTATGCTTACATCTTAAAATAATATGTCTTTAGTGACTTTCATATACATTCAAATTACTGGAAATATTATATTCTCAGGTCTTCAAGCTTTGTAGTTTACTGTGGGCTATACAATATCTCATTGTACAAAGAGACAATATATTAAGGAAGAACAAAGCAGTGAATGTATTAGATTGTTTAAAGGGATTGTCCCACTCAGTAAACTACTCTTTAGAAAATTGCTTCTGTATTCCTCTAAGCATACGAGCATAGGGTGAATCATCTATATTTCCTTATTAACCATAGGGGGAAAAATAGATTCATTAGCATACACAAGCAGAAAAGTGATGCATTCAAATAAAATTAATGGGTTTTGAAAATTTAGTAGCTTGTTCAAATGTGTAATGTGTGTCCATATTGTGGGTAGTCTCATATAGTTCATTTTATAGGTAACTTTATAATTCTCACAAGGAGTTTGAAGCTTGCAGCTTTATAAAATGGAAGAGTATATATAAGGAGATTTCTTCTGTAGTGTGCTACTCACTGTCCAAGCTAATTGAATTATATATATATTCACTTTCTTTTTTTGAGACTCATGGCTGAATTATCTGCTTATGTCCAACACATTACATGGCTTATGATTAAATTGTTCCTCATGCCAACTAGCCTTTATATCTTCTTTTTCCAGCATTTGCTTTTTGCATGATCTGCCTCCGAGTTTTACTGTTACTAGTATTATAACTCTATAACATTGGTTTGCCAACTTTTATTTCCTTTATAACATCAATAATCTATCTTTGTTACATATAGGTAACATACAATGTTATTGTTTTTTTGTGTTTTGCAAAGGGCTCTGTTAATTTAATTAAAGGGACATGAAAACAAATGTTTCTTTGTTTCATGATTTAGAAAGAGCATGCCATTTTAAACAACTTTCTAATTTACTTCTATTATCTAATTTGCTTCATTCTCTTTAAATCCTTTTTCAAAAATCATATATAAATAGGCCTAGTAGCTGCTGATCGGTGGCTGCACATAGATGCCTCGCGTGATTGTCTCACGCATGTGCTTTGCTCTTTCTGCAACAAAGAATACCTAAAGAACAAATAAAAATAAAAAAAGTAAATTAAAATGTTGTTTAAAATTGTATTCACTATCTATAACATGATGGAAAAAATTTGGGTTTCATGTCCCTTTAAATGACATACAACTGAAAACATTGTAGGAATTATATAAAAGGAATTTTACACAGTGTGCCACTAAAACACTTCAAGGAATTGCTTATCATAAAGAGTTTTCATCCTTATTCCTAATTCTATGTGACATCTTCAACTGATAGCTGTGGTGCCCCAGGGCATCCAGACAGCCTGTTTAAGAATCGGTGCTCTAGAGAGACTGTCTTGCATAGTTACTAGTATCTCTGGTTCTCAATACACAGAACTTAAAAACATCACTCTGTAGTCAAGGAATGTGGATGTGTTTCCCTTTGTATTTACCTACCCTTTGAATACTTTTACAGAATAAATGTAATATTCTGCAATGTGAAATGTAACAATTCATTTAAGAGAAAACTACAGCTGATAAAATATAAAATTGAAATATAAGCTGTCATAGACTTCAATGTAATTTTGAGTATTTTTATTTATAATATATTTATTTATTTTAATCAAAAACTACATTCTGTAAAGCAAAATTAACAGCTGTTTATGACAAAAGCCAATATGTTCATCAAACAATTAAATTTGTTTAGAACAGAATAGTTTGTAATTTTTTTTTAAACAAATTAACCAAATTTGCACATACTTAATCGAAAAAACCCCAGTGGTTATTCCTTGTAGAGACATCTAAAGGTAGTTCATTGTGTTCAGCTAGTGAACCCAACCCCCACAAGTTGTTTAGAATGCTGCAAAACATTAACTGAAAAACAATTTAAAGGGACGTTAAAAGCCTTGCTTTGGGGGATATTTATCAAGCCGTCAACCGCAAATACGGCGGAATTCAGTAGCGTAATTGTTGCAAGCTTGATCCGACCTAGTTATAAAAGTCTACAGACCGCCAAAAGTTTAAATTTGTGACGTAACATACGATCCACCAGTCTCAAGCAGATCGATACTTACGTCATTACAGATGTTCCGAATACACATTCGGCTCTATTTGACAACCTTTCAAAGTTATCAAATTTCTAACAGGTACGCTTGCGGCTATTCCGGCTCAGCGTACCTGGTTTTCAATCCGCCACCCTGGAGGCCATGGATTCCATAGAAATTAATGGGAGTCTGAAAGCAGTGAAAGCTTATGTTCGATGCTGCCAGATATCCCATTGATTTATATGTTGAAAACATGTTACGTTTACACCTAACACCCAAACATAAGCCCCGAGTCTAAACACCCCTAATCTGCCGCCTCTGACATTGCTGCCACCTACATTATGTTATTAACCCCTATCCTGCTGCTCCTGGACCCCGCCGCAACTAAATAAAGTTATTAACCCTTATCCCTCCACTCCCGGACCCTGCCGCCACCTAAAGAAATGTATTAACCCCTAAACCTCTGGCCTTCCACATCACTACCATTAACTAAACCTATTAACCCCTAAAACCCCAGCCCCATAAACTAAATTAAGCTATTAACCTCTAAACCTAACAACCCTCTAAGTTTAAATTAAAATTACAACATCCTTATCTTCAAATAAATTAAAACTTACCTGTAGAATTAAAATTAACTATTTTTCAAAGATTAATTAACCCACCCTAACTATTATACCCTTTTAAGGGTCATTGGTAGTTTATTGTAGGCTAGGGTTTTTTTTATTTTGGGGGGGCTTTTTTATTTTGATAGGGCTATTAGATTAGGATTAATTTGTTTTTATTTTTGATAATGTGGTTTGTTTTTTTCGTAATGTAGTGTTTGTTTTTTTTGTAACTTAGCGTTTATTTTTTTTTTGTAAGTTAATAATTTTTTAGATTTAGGTTTAATAGTGGATTTAAATAATTTGAGTAGGGTTAGGGTTTTTTAATATGTAATTTAGATAATTTAATTGGTAGTTTAATGTAATTGTAGTATAATAGTTAGGGTAGGTTATTTAATAGTTTAAAAATAGTTCATTTTAATTCTACAGGTAAGTTTTAATTTATTATAAGATAGGGATGAGGTAATTTTAATGTAAAGTTAGCGGGTTGTTAGGTTTAGGAGTTAATAGCTTAATTTAGTTTATGGCGATGTGGGGGGCTGGCAGTTTAGGGGTTAATAGGTTTAGTTAATGGTAGTGATGTGGGAGGCCAGAAGTTTAGGGGTTAATACTTTTCTTTAGGTGGTGGCAGGGCCCGGGAGCGGCGGGATTGGTGTGAATAACTTTATTTAGTTGCAGCGGGGTCCGGGAGCTGCGGGATAGGGGTTAAAAACTTTATATAGGTTGCAGCGGGGTCCGGGAGTGGCGGGATAGGGGTTAATAACTTTATTCAGTTGCGGTGGGGTCCGGGAGCGGCAGGATAGGGGTTAAAAACTTTATTTAGTTGCGGCGGGGTCTGGGAGCGGCGGGATAGGGGTTAAACATTTTAGTATAGTGGCGGCATTTAGTGACAGGGTATAAATAAAGTTGGTAAAAAGCCGCATAGACGCGAGATCGATGACTGCTAGTTAACAGTCCGATGCTCATCGCCATGTACTTGGTGCGCATATTTTTGGCGGCTTTTTTTATAAATATGTAGATGTGTAGCCGTGATGTTAGGCGAGCGTATTGGTGCCGGCAAATGCATCATAGTTGAGGCTTTGATAAATATCCCCCTTTGTGTTAAAATGATTATTTATTCCACACTGCCTTTGGAGCCAAAAAGCAAATTTGGTAACCTAGGTCTTCTAAATGCTACAGCCATTTATTTAATTTGTAACATTTAAAGGTCACTTTTTGGCCTCTAAGGGTGTAAGACAAAGTCCTTTTTTTTACACAAATGCAGGAAGTGTCTAATATTCTTTTAACTACTAAAATGCAATATGAAACCCAAATATGTTCTTTTGTGATTCAGACAGAACATACAATTTTGAAAAAATAGTTTCATATTGACTTCTATTATCAAAGTTTTCCTGGTATCCTCTATTACCTAAGTAGGCGTCTGAACTGGAGCACTGCCTGGCTGGAAATAATGCTGCTATCTAGTGCTCTTGCATTCTTGAAAAACTGCTCCTGAGTTTACGTGAACGCTTTAAAAAAAAAAAAGATACCAAAAGGACAAAGAAAATTTGATAATGGAAGTTAATAATAATGTTGCTTAAATGGCGTGCTCTACCTGAATCATAAGAGAGCATTTTTGGTTTTCATGCCCCTTTAGGACTGTGCATGTATACTTTATTTTTTTAACTTTTACCAATTAAGTTCTAAAGTAAGGGTAAGGGACATTAAACCCCAATTTTTTCTTTAATAGTTCGGTTAGAGCATATGATTTTAAACAACTTAAATTTACTTCTATTCTCAAATTTGCTTCATTCGCTTGATATCCTTTATTGAAAGAGCAGCAATGCTATACTTGGAACTAGCTGAACACATTTAGTGAGCCAATGAGAAGAGGCAACTATGTGCAGCCACCAATAAGCAGCTAGCTCCCAGTAGTACATTGCTCTTCCTGATCCTACCTAGGCAAGCTTTTCACTAAAGGATACCAAAAATACAAAGCAAATTTGATAATAGAAGTACATAGGAAAGTTATTGAAAAATTGCATGGGGCGGCTCCTAAGCTTTCATTCCTGCTTTTCAAATAAAGATACCAAGAGATTGAAGAAAAAATTATAGAAGTAAATTAGAAAGTTGTATAAAATTGCATGCTCTATCAGAATCATGAAAGAAAACATTTGCATTTAGTATCCCTTTAATCGGGGAAAGAAAAATTACATGTCCCTTTTCAAGTTTCATGTCCCTTTTTAAGCATCAAAATGCCATCACACAACAAACTAATATGTTTTAAAAGGTTGTTTTTTTTCCTGACACATGAGTTAGCTACAGACCCTAAACAATTGTATTAGCAAAATGATATAATGGTATGTCTCTTGCCCCATTTTAAATACATTGGTGTTTGCCATGCAACAATGTTGAAATAAATTTGAGTGTTTTAGCATTTGCTTCCATTTGAATTACTTAAGCCATATAAATTACATATGCCACAAAAACAAAACAAGAAGAATAACATGGTGGCATTTTTATGCAATATTTATGATGACTACCTAACCTAAAGGGCTCTTTCATGAAGATGTGGATGCAACTTTAGAGCCCTTGTGGTTTGCTTGTGAGTGATTGCAACAAGAAGTTAAAGGGACATGAAACACAAAATTTTTCTTTCATGATTCAGAAAGAGAATGCAATTTTAAACAACTTTTCAATTTACTTCTATTATCTAATTTGCTTCATTCTTTAGATATCCCTTGTTGAAGAAATAGCAATGCACATGGGTGAGCCAATCACACAAGGTCTCTATGTGCAGCCACCAATCAGCAGCTACTGTGCCTATCTAGATATGCATTTCAAAAGAGGATATTAAGAGAATGAAGCAAATTAGACAATTAAAGTAAATTGGAAAGTTGTTTAAAATCCCATGCTTTTTCTAGATCATGAAAGAAAAAATTTGAGTTTCATGTCCCTTTAAGAAACAGCATTCTGAAGACTGCTGCATCTCAAACTCTTCACAAAACTCACAAAAATGTGCGCAATTTTATTATTAACAATTTTTTTGAAAAGCCTATTACTAAATTGCAATTACACAATCATTTATTGATTACCCTATTTTAGTTTTGTGCATGTTTGGTAGTTTAAAAAGCCTGTCTTTGTGATGGATTGAAATATTGTTGTTGATAGTCATCAATGCAAAGTATAAGATAAATATTGACAAACTGATGTTTTCTTATGGAATCAAGTGCACTTAGATTTCAAAAACTGTATGTACCTCTTTAAATAAATTTTTTAATGGATTTGATAGACTCCAAAGAACTAAATTAAATGATAAAATATTTGCATTTAAATGAAACATCTAAACATAAAAAAGATTAATCAATAATTGGTTTCCAATAAAATCAGATTGTTTAACTGACAGAAGTTTTATGTTAGACATAATCTATCAAGATTCATTTTTTATTGGGCTGAACATCATATGTAAATATTTCAGACTAGACACTTGACAAATCTGAATCTCCAAAAATGACTAGTTACTGATCTAGGGAAATATATCTTATATCTTGTTTGTAAGGTTAAATTGAAAACCATTTTTGTTTTGGGTTTTAGCCTTTCGTACATTCCTTGGGAAAAGTGATGTGTCTCAAAATATAGAAGAAGTTTTGTCAGAGACAAGAATTCAAAGAAACACCCGATTAGTGTCTGTATTCGAACTTTTCAAGACACGCTCAGCACGATGGCAGATAATAACAGTAATAGTCACCATGGCATCTTACCAGCTATGTGGTATTAATGCAGTAAGTATAAAAATATATTTATGTTTATAGAAGGGCATTATTTTACTACAGTTTGAATACTAACCATGTTGTAATTCTAAAGGCTGTTATGATTTTAAGGATATCAATTAAATGTTCATTTTTAGGGGGCAAGATTAATCATGGTAAAATATAAAACACTATCCTCTGACAGCTTATAAACATATGGGATTTATTTATTATTATTTTTTGTGTGAAAATATTTTTAAATAAAGCTATTTGGGTATAAAATGAAACTAATACTGCTGTATTAGTTGTGTATTTCCTGCTTATGCTTATTGGCTGACAGGCACTTCCTGTTAATGCTCATTGGCTGATAGGTAGTTATTTCCAATGCTCATTGACAATTAGGAGGAAGTCAATGAGTATCAATAGGAAGTGCACAATACATTTGTTTATTTTATAATAGAACCTTTTTAATGACCCTTTTTAACCCTTTTACTTTCCCAGAAACAAAAGTAGGCAATATGGGAAATAAGCCCTACCAGTAGCTAATAGACAGAGACATTCTGCTTTTTAACCTGATACAAAGATAAAAGCTCAGTAGAGATTTAAATAAGTACATTAAGGATGAATATGTCAGAGAAAAAAGTATATGTGCCTTTTCTTGGCAGATTACTGTTCATATAAAAGTGTGCTTAAAAATTGATTGATGTTCTAAACCAAAGAAAAGAGTAATTCAAATCTGCTGGATATATATAAGTATGCTGTCTATTAAACGCACCCAAAAATTACATGACAAACTTACAAAACTGGTGACCAAACATTCATCGACCAGCTGCTGTAGTACAGTGGTGTTACGCTTGTTGCTGATTTTAATGTTTTTTTAAATATTTTGCAATACTCTGTTGTGGATTGATCTGACTCCATTTCATATGGGACAATCTTTGCTGATTGAGGGAGACTTGGTTCAGGGACGTTATCTGACCACATCGATACTGCTGTACTGCTGTGAGATCACTCCATCTATATGTGTTTTTACATACCTCATATAAAATAAATTGGTGTTGTTTTTAATGTGCACCTTTCTCTATCTTTGTCTTTGTGTATATATATATATATATATATATATATATATATATATATATATATATATATATATATATATATATATATATATATATATATATATATATTCATTATGAAAGAACAAAGTAACTCTTAGTCCAGCACAAAAGGATTGCCAAAAATAAACAAACTACATTTTGAGGCTACCCCAGAGACACAGGCAGACAGCAGATGCAATTAGAATGAATTTATCAACATTCAAAATATAGCAACAAAAGTATACAAAATATACAAATCATTTGTGGCAACAATAAAACATAAGCTGAGAGTCCCACTTGATACTAAGAAAGTCATGTAGTAATTAACCCTTATAGAGGCCTCTATCCCAGGGTGTAATTGCAAAAATAAGCTTATTCCTGGTATCCAAAATGAAACAATAAATGTTCCTTAAATAGGTCTCCAAAAGCGATCCTCATGCAATAAATTAACAGAGTAACAGAGCCTTGTATGAATAGGATGTAAAATTGAATAGGTGTACTGAATGATTTCGCTGTATCGAAACAGCACCAACAGCTATGTCGGCAACTCTGAATTCACCTAAGATCAGCTTAGAGATATCTGTACTAGTTCCGCTGTTTTATCCGCTGTTTGCAAAAGTAAATTATTTTACCTGTTCCGTATACTTCATCTCTCACCGATATTACAAGATGTTTCAGGCACTTAGTGGTATAATCCACGCCTTACTTCTTGTTGCAGGACGCATCTAGGGCTTACCCACCCGACTTCTTTCAGTGTGGGAGCTCCAGCATTCAGACGGCAGGGATCAGCTATTACCCCACCGACAATAGACAACAGCTACGCGCGTTTCACCATCAAATCAACTGGCTTCTTCCGGCTGAGTTGTAATTACTTGCAGGTCCATGACAGCTTAAGTCTGCCTGAAAACTCCTCCTTTTCCTTTCTTTTTTCTCCCAGGTGTGAAATAGTGCATTGAAATAAATACTTTGTTGCCACAATGGTTACTACAATGCTAAATTAAACAAAATAACACAAAAATCCTAAACATGACCATTCTTCTAATACAAATATATATGGTATACTCTATTTGATTATATTATCACTTGTTACGCGTTATCATCAAGGAATAAAACTTAAGAAGGTTTTAAAGCTGTCTCTCTCTACAGTACCCTTAACTTTGTTAAAATGGTTGAAAAAGATATAAATTTGTTGGAGACAAATAGTGATTTTGTGGACAATATTAGTCAGACACAAAGGAAAGCTATGAGAGATTTAACTGAAGATAAATCTATTACAATAAAGCCATCAGACAAGGGTGGCAATGTAGTGGTACTTAACACTAAAGACTATATAGAAGAATGTGAGAGACAGCTAAAAGACCAGAAGCAATAGAAAATCTTAAAACACAGAATTATAATGATCAACTAAGGTTAATACTCTCCAGAGCCCTAGAAGAAAATTTAATAACTAAAAAGGAGTTCCAATACCTGCATGTAAAATACCCCATAATACCTACATTCTATATCATTCCAAAATTACACAAAGCTAAAATTCCTCCTCCAGGGAGACCAATAGTCTCAGGACTAGGCTCACTTACAGAAAATATTTAACAATATGTAGACTTTTGTCTAAGACCACATTTATCAAATTTACCATCATATATTAAAGATACTTTGGATGTTCTTAAAAAATTAGATGATATTACAGTAAAAACAGACACACTATTGGTCGCAATAGATGTAGAAATGCTATATTCATCAATCCCACACAACTTGGTAATAGATGCATGTAAATTTTATTTACAACAAAGAGGGACTGCATATAATAAACATACTGATTTTGTATTAAAACTATTGAAATTCATCCTGGAGCATAATTATTTTACATTTAATGGAAGATTTTATGAGCAGATACTTGGAACAGCAATGGGGACTTGCTGTGCCCCAACCTAAGCCTGTTTATATTTAGGGAAATGGGAACAGGACTGTGTCCTTGATTGTGAATTCAACTGTAATAATATCATTCGTTTGTGGCTAAGATTTATAGATGACATTATTGTCATCTAGGAAGATACAGAAGAAAATTTGCTCAGATTTATGAAAATTCTAAATTTAAACAAATGGAATTTGAAATTCACTTTCTCAAGAGATAAGGTACTCATATCCTTTTTAGACCTGAATGTCATGATATCACAAAATAAAATAGAGACATCTACTTATAGAAAGCCAACAGCAGGGAATACACTTTTGGCATACAGTAGTCATCACCCACAAAATTTAATAAATAATATACCATATGTTCAATATTCAAGACTAAAAAGAAACTGTTTTGATGAGAATCAATTTAAATCGGAAGCCAGGGAACTTTAGGATAGATTCAGAGACAGAGGGTACCCAAATAAAACTTTAAAAAAACTTACAATCAATCAAAATAAAAACGAGAGAGGTATTACTGTATAAAAGTAATGAGAGTAATGTATTAAATTCAAGCCCAGTCAGATTCATAATGAATTATCATAATAAATAGAAAGAAACAAGAAAGATTTTAGAAAAACATTGGCACATACTACAAGCAGAACCGTCACTAGTTGAGATTATAGGGGATAAGCCCTCCCTAACAGCAAGGAAAGCTAACAACTTAAAGGACACATTAGTAAGAAGCCATTTCAGTCATAAACCTAAATTGACTTGGTCGGAAAAATGGAGAGATAGAAATGGAAATTATAACTGTAGCCACTGTTCAGTCAGTCAGAATATGGAAACAGACAGCAAATTTACTGATCAATATGGGAAGACACACAAGATAAAAAGCCATATATCCTGCGGTAGTGAGGGAATTATATATATGCTATTTTGCTAGTGCCCGATGTACTATATAGGAAAAACTTATAGGGAACTACGAGAATGTATAAAGGAGCATAAAAGGGATATTAAAAATGTGAATATCAAAACTAGTGCGGTAGCTAGACATTTTTTAGAGTGCCATCAAAGTAATAAAAAACTGTTGAGATTTAGAGGCTTAGAAGCAGTGAATTTGAAAGGTAGAGGGGGTGATCTGGATAAAAAAACGTTTGCAACTGGAATGTAAATCGATCTTTAATTTAAAATCCCTGAAACCCCTGGGTCTGAATGAGGAAATAAATTACGCTCCTTTCTTGTAATTATTGTTAAAATAGAATGGTAACCCTGATGTACGTCTAGGTCAATAACTATGTTTGACAATAGGTACAAATTAAATCTTAATATAAGATTGCAAGTGTAAATATAAGATTTTGGTACCTTATGAACATCTGTGAAATTGGTGGATTTGGGTCTAATATTATGTATATATATATATATATATATATATATATATATATATTCCCTGTTTCTGTCCCCTTTAAAACCTTCTTAAGTTTTATTCCTTGATAACTCGTAACAAGTGATAATATAATCAAATAGAGTATACCATATATATTTGTATTAGAAGAATGGTCATGTTTAGGATTTTTGTGTTATTTTGTTTAATTTAGCATTGTAGTAACCATTGTGGCAACAAAGTATTTATTTCAATGCACTATTTCACACTTGGGAGAAAAAAGAAAGGAAAAGGAAGAGTTTTCAGACAGACTTAAGCTGTCATGGACCTGCAAGTAATTACAACTCAGCCGGAAGAAGCCAGTTGATTTGTGGGTGAAACGCACGTAGCTGTTGTCTATTGTCAGTGGGGTAACAGCTGATCCCTGCCGTCTGAATGCTGGAGCTCCCACACTGAAAGAAGTCGAGAGGGTAAGCCCTAGATGCATCCTGCAACAAGAAGTAAGGCGTGGATTATACCACTAAGTGCCTGAAATATCTTGTAACATCCGTGAGAGATGAAGTATACGGATCAGGTAAAATAATTGACTTTTGCAAACAGCACATAAAACAGCGGAACTAGTACAGATATCCCTAAGTCAATCTTAGGTGAATTCAGAGTTGCCGCCATAGCTGTTGGTGCTGTTTCGATACAGCGAAATCATTCAGTACACCTATTCAATTTTACATCCTATTCATACAAGGCTCTGTTACTCTATTTTAATTTATTGCATGAGGATCGCTTTTGGAGACCTATTTAAGGAACATTTATTGTTTCATTTTGGATACCAGGAATAAGCTTATTTTTGCAATTACACCCTGGGATAGAGGCCTCTATAAGGTTAATTACTACATGACTTTCTTAGTATCAAGTGGGACTCTCAGCTTATGTTTTAATGTTGCCACAAATGATTTGTATATTTTGTATACTTTTGTTGCTATATTTTTTTATTTTTATTTTTTTTTATTTTAAAAGATTTTTTATTGAGAATCAAAAGTACATACAGTCAATAAACAAAAAGGAAAAGTTATTTTCCATAAAGACATCAAAGTGCGTACATAGATTTTACAAATAACATCCAGACATATTGCTGAGTGATAAACATCCAAGTATACGTTAAACAAGATGTGTATTTCTAGATATTAGTTGAGAAATATCCTCAGGTTTCATAGGGATCTCAAATAATGAAATATAAATCTAGCATCTGTAGTAAAAAAGTTGTAAGTGACCAATATGACCACATATCTCAAGTGTTAGGGCGGTCTCTAGTTCATCTTGGTTATTCAGTGGTGTGGTGTGGGAGGGATAAGTCAGGGGAAAAAGGGGAAGGGAGTCATCTCATGGGAGGTGGTGGGAAAATCTAGATAGGAAAGGGGGATGGGGTAAGAGGAAACAAAGAAGAGAGAGTGATAATGACAATAGCATTGTAGAGGGTAAAGGGGAGGAGGAGGAGGAAAAGAAGAGAAAAAAAAAGAAAAAAAAGGGGAGGGTTATAACAGCTTGTGCACAGTGTCCCCGGGCTCAGTTGTCTGCGGGAAAGGACAGCGGGACGAGTGAGCAGTCGGATCTACTGGATTTGAATCCAGTCTTCCCATATTGCCCAGTAGTCTTCCATTCGTTCTAGTGAGCTATATGCAAATTTCTCCATGTTAGCTAAGTATTGTATTACCTCGCAAACATCCAAAATTGTGGGTGGAGCAACTTGCTTCCATGCTCTAGCAATACAGAGCTTAGTAGCTGCCATCACATAGATCACCAATTGTTTGCTACATTTAGGGAGGGCCTTGTCCAGGATATGGAAGAGGGCTAAGCTTGGCGTCAGTTGTATAGTCAGGTTCATAGAGTGCAAAAGCATCTCAACATCCCTCCAGAGATCTCAGATTTTTGGGCATGACCACCACACATGCGAGTTGGAGCCTTCCCCTCCGCATAGTCTCCAACACTCTGGGGATACACTAGGGAACATTTTCGACAATTTGGTAGGCACTCTATACCATTGTAGCAGAAGTTTCATGTAGCTTTCAAAAATCGTTATGCAGTGAATCGTTTTTTTTGTCAATTGGATCGAATCTTTCAGCTCCTTGTCTGATATGTGTAAAGTCAGCTCCCTACACCACATTTTAATTTGGCTCGGAAGGCCCACCGAATGATCTTGTAGCATGGCTTTATAGTGGAATGTAAGGGGTTTTACCGTTCCCCTCTCATGTAGCCATCTCTCTTCCCATTTAGAATGGGGTCTGAGAATGGGGTCTAAGTACCCTGCAGCATTCGAAGTAAAGCCATAGGGGAGAACCCTGTAGTAAGTCGAGTACTTGGTGAACCGTCATAAGCTTACCATTGGAGAATAAGTGCTCCACCAGTTCCAAATTATGTTGTATCCAAAATTCGACATGGATATTTGGGAGGTCCCAAAGAAGACCTCTCATCTGATGAATCGGCGAGGGGTGTGGGGCAATCTCTGTATGGTGTCTGAGCTCATGCCACATTTTAATATTTTGCTGTACTATAGGGTTGATAACCCTATCAACTAGTTGCTTGTGTCTGTGAACCCACAGAACACTCGAAAGATCCAAGCCCTAAGGTAGGTGTAATTCCTCAAGTCTGAACCACTTCGGTGATCTGCGATAGTCTGGCAGCCTCATAGTAGAGGAATATGTTTGGAAAAGCCACTCCACCTCCAGAGAACTCTCTCTGCATGGTTTTATAGCTAATCCAGGGGGGCGTCTTTCCCCCCAAACATATTTAGAAAAAAATTGGTGGATTTGTTGTAAGGTGCCATGTGGGATATTCAGTGGGATACATCGAAATAGGTATAGCACCTTAGGGAGTAGCGACATTTTCACCGTAGCTATACGTCCCATCCAAGAGATTTCTTTAAAATCCCATCTGTGCGTTAAGGACTGGAGCTCAGTAATTAGAGGATCAAAGTTTAGAGATAGGATACCATCTAGGTCCGCACTCAATTGGATGCCAAGATGTTTAATAGACGTTGTGGACCAGTGGAAATCGTACATTTCCTGTAAGTTTAAGAGCTGCTCGCCAGGTATATTGATACTATATGCCTCCATTTTCGACATGTTTATCTTATAGTAGCTCAATAGACTAAACTGTGCTAGGGTGGTAAAAACTGCCGGAGCTGAGCATAAAGGATTCGTGAGGAAGAGGGTGACATCATCTGCGTATAACGCAATTTTTTCCCGGCAGTGGCCCACCGGGATAGCTTGTCTTTATACTCTTCTGAGAGTGTGGGCAGATTTAATTTCTCCAAAAAGGAGGAGATGGCCTGAGGAGGTACCACTTTAGGTCTCTCGTGCGAGTAAATATTATAGAGGCGCTCGTAGAAGTCCGCGAAGGCCTTCCCTATGTCCTCATGGGCATGTATTTTTTGTCCCCCGAGGACAAGGTACGGTATCCAGGAACACGCCAGTCTCTGTTTCAATTTATTCGCCAGCATAGAGCCCGCTTTATTGCTTTTGGAGTACATAACCATTTTAAATCTCGAAAGGGCTCGTTTAAATTTTTCCATTTCCAGGTTTTTAATTTGCGATTTCAAATTCAGAATCTCACTGGATAGGCCAACTGTAGGGGCCAGTTTGTTTTGTCGTTCTTTCATCCTCAGGTCACAGGTTAGTTTGCCTAGTGGGGCTCCCCACTTTTTTTTAATACTAGATGTCTTCACGATACAGAATCCCCTGATATAGGCCTTTAAAGCTGCCCATCTAATTTGATGGGAGGTCTGACTAGGTCTATTAGTCTCCAGAAATTCCTCTATCTTGTTTACCAATTCTAGGACAAAGGATGCATCTTCCCACAAGAATTTTGGAAGTTTCCATGCCAGTCTGATCAATGTAGACCTCTCCATGTCAATTGACATTGCGACAGCATCATGGTCAGACCATGGGCAACTGCATATGCTAGAGTTTGTGATGTTGTTCATAGACCAAGAATCAACAAAGAAGTAGTCCAACCACCGATGAGGGGGTGAGAAGTACGTATAGTCTCTTGATTCCGGGTGGCATGCTCTCCACATATCGTAAAGCGCGGACTGGTATATGAGGTTCTGGAATTTAGGGGCCGTGGACTTAGAATAACTATCTAAAATTTTATCGCTCTGAATTTTTTTGTCTGTGTAGGGGTCCCAGACTAAATTAAAGTCACCTCCTAATATCAGCGTGCCTTGTTTTAGACCATCTATAAAATGAAGCATTGTGCGCAGGAAAGTTATCTGACCTGATTAGGGGCATACAAGTTTACAAGAGTATAGAGGTGTGAGTTGAGTTTGCAAATCACTAATAGAAACCTCCCTTCTGGGTCCGTTTCCATGTGCAATTGTTGAAATGCCACCGCTGCACTGATGCAGATTGATACACCCCTGCTCTTCTCATGGTAAGTTGAGTTGACGGCCACCGGATAGTGTTTAGATTTCAGAACCGGGGTATTTGTTGAAGCCCAATGGGTCTCCTGCAAAAAGGATACGTCACATTGAAGCTTCCTTAAGTACGATTGCACCATGCTGCGTTTCGCTGGTGAATTAAGTCCCTTCGTGTTGAGGGAGACAAATTTGAGACCGGGGTTCATCGTTACACGTAAAGAGAAGAGAAGACAAAAAAAAAAAAAAAAGGGGGGGGGACAAGGGAGAAGGGGAGGGTTAGAAGGTTAATATTAGTGTGGTTTGGTTGTTGTTGTCCGGTCCTCAATTATGAGGATATGAATGAGAGGTCACTTAGTGAATGCGATTGAATCTGTGTTCTTTTGCTTACTTTCGGTAAGCTATGGTGTTACCCTTGGGGGGGTGGAGAGATACAGTCTAACGACCGTATAAGCTAGTATCCAAGAGGGTGAGGAAAAAGAAGCAAAAAGGGGGGGGGGATTAGGTCCGGACCGAGGCAAAGTCCGTAGGTAGGGGGGATAGGGGGTGTTATCAAATAGCATTTTCATTTGTTCCTTTCTTCTCCTTTCTCTCTTTTTCTCTCTTACTTTTCAATGTTCCTAATTCGCTACTCTGATCATGGATAGAAGAGAAAGTAAAGTCATATCAGACCCCACGATAAAGGGTCTCATGCCTCAAATAGACAGGCCCTATTCGGAATGCCTTCCTCGAAATATATCTATACGGGCTAGTGTTACCAAGTGAGTCATGAGGAAAGAAGGTATGTGGACTTTGGGTGGGCTCCGTCTGTACTTGGTTAGAGGTGTGCTTGTGGGTAATAAAGAGAGTAAGTATCAAGTATGCTAATATGACATCTTAATGATCTCATTAACAATATCTAATCATAACAACATTTTTCAGACATGAGTGCGAGATAGGATGGTATGGTGTTGTGATAATCCCAAAAAACATAACTGTTTACAACAAGAACTTTTTCAAATATGCATTTGCCTGTAATATTTTCTTTGCAGGTTGGATCAGACATTTCTGCTCTGGTCAAACATCCTACTTATTAATATCTTCTTGTGGTTTAACTAATCTATGCTTAAAAGTGCAAAAACAGATATATCAAGATGATACATAACTAATATAAATAACATAAAACAAAAAGAGGTTAGTAGGGCCCTTTGTTGGTGTGAAACAATTTAGTACTTTAAAACCTAAACTAGAAAAGACTTTCACAGCATGTCTAAAAGTTCTCACTTTCCCGCATGGTGGATTAAGGGGTCTCTCAGGGTATTACTAATGGGTGGTGGCTCTCAACTTCTATTCCAGTCTAGGTGGGCTAGGGCCAGGAAGTGGATAACTAAGTATCTTTTCTGGGTATATTAGGCCTAAAGTACATCCTAGTGAGTCATCTAGAGTGAGTTGTATGTAAGTGTAGCCTTACTAATAGCGCATTGATCTGTTCTCATTGCTAGGATCAGGCTCATTGTGTCTATAGTGAAGAAACATTTTGATATGTAACTATGATTCCACTAGTGTCATGTTTATTTGTTCCTGGCTTGTGTGTGGATCTCTATCTCCCACTCTAACTAGGAGGAAAAGGTATCTGGTGGATGCAAGAACTAGACCTGGAACGTTATGGCCCAACCTTCAGATTCTGACATGCTAGTTACCCAGAGCCCCTAACAGTAACTTTAAGTGCTGCTGGCTTAACCAGTCTCGTATTTGGCTGCCCCTGTGCCTCTATAAGCATCTAGTAAGTGAGCCTGCCTGGTGCAAGCATGTCTACAGGACTTAGTAGGCTGAGATACAAAACAGCCAGACATAAGCGTCTGAAAGGGCGGAGTACATTAATTCAGGTCTTGACATATGACAGGAACCCTAAAACATAAAGTGAACATGGGCCTTTTAGATAAGGCTCAACAATACTTGCAACCAGCATCAGTAATGTCAAATGATAACCATAAACATAGCAAAAGAAACATAGAACTCAAGGATTTTCGCTGTTAGCAACAGATTAGGGTCGTGATAACTGGGGTAAAGAGTCTCTTATTGTATGTCCTTGGCATTATAACATTTCCTTGCATAAGTCTTCTATGTAAGGTTCACCAGTTTCTGCGACAAACAGTTAAGATGATAAAAATAATCATGAACATTACAAAGGGATCATATAACTCAAACATTTTCGTTGTTAATGCAAAATCATGACTGTGATAACTGGGGCAGAGAGTCTCTTATGATATGTCCATGACCCCGGAACATTCCCTTGGATGGGGCTAAGTGTCTCTTAGTCCTGCAATAAAACATTTCTATCTTCACACAATTATATAACTGGGAAATAAACAAACACTCCCCTGTAGAGCATAATAACAAGGAACATTTAGTGATGAAAAATATACTTATCAGTCTTCATCATCCGAGGGATCTTCTGTTCTATCTGTTGAGAGCCATTGTGATGTTGAGTTCTGTCTTTTAGATGAGGCATTTCTTTGAGCAAGAGGTCTCCACTCAAATGCTGTTGGTCTCAGAATGGAGGAGGAGGTGGTGCCTTGATCCACTTCTGTAGTGATGGGGGAGCTATTCTCTCTGTTTTGGCTGGTGCTTTTGATCCACCCTTTGAGGAGAAGTTGACCCTTGTCTGGAGTGTCAGCAGTGTAAAATCGGCGATCCTTTTGAATCAGCAGCTTAGTGGGGTATCCCCACCTGTATTTAATTCCCATCTGCCTTAGCGACTTTGTAACCTCTCGGAAGGTGCCTCTCTTTTGCACCGTGTACTGAGACAGGTCTGGAAATATTTGTATAGACTCAAATCTGTGAGGCAAAGTGGGACGTTGAAACATGGCTCGGAGGATTTGTTCTTTATATGTGAAATAGTGGAATCTAGCGATCACATCTCTTGGCTTCTCCGCTGAGACATTCCTCCCTCTGGGGAGCCTATGTGCTCTGTCTATTAGGGTTTCATTAGGGAATCCTGGAGGATGAAGTATTTCACAAAGCTCAATAAGGTATTTGCCTAGTTCAGATGGAGTAACTTCTTCGGGAACACCTCTAAATCTCAAATTGTTCCTGCGGGAACGATCTTCCATGTCAGCCATCTTAGCTTCGACCGTGTCTAGCATGTCAACTAGTACTTGTGAGTGACTAGCCAAGTTCCCCTGCTCTACCGTTAGGTCGTCTTGTTTCTTTTCCAGAACGTCAATGCGTTCACTGATGACTCCAATATCTTTCCTAAGATCTGCCGTAGAACTCCTGATAGCTTTGGTAAGAGATTCCTGGAGGGAGTTCATCCTCTGAGTGAGGGTAGTGACAATATCTGAAGCCACAGAGCCATGGATGCAGTTTTCCATTCCTGCAGCTTCCGCCATATCCGGGCTACTCCCCGACAGCTGTTGTGAGATGTTAAGTTCGGGCGCAGGTTTCCCAGCCGCAGGCTTAGCTTTAAAGTGGTCTGCCACTGATTTTCTATATTCTGAAGGATTAGCAGTTTTCCTCCGAGAGCCCTGTGGCATGATAGAGATAGTGAGGTTTTAGCAGGGGGACAACAGTGCAAGATAGTGCAATTAGGCAGAGATCCCTCGGTATGGTGTTTAGGACCAGTTTCTTAGATCACATTCCTTTAATTAATCATCTTATGCCTCGGCCCAATGGACCCCCCACCCCTTAGTGCATGTTGTGAGCCATGAGGGCCATCAGAAGTAGGATCATAGCCAGAGATTGGAGTGATAGATTAGTGAGTAATAGTCCAGAGTAAGGCCTTCTGCAGTTTTAAATGACGGCAGGATGGGTAAATAGAAGTTTACCGGGTAGAATCTCTCAGTTATACTGTCCCCTCCTAGGGATATGCCTCCTATTGGCCAAGTCGGTAAAGGGTCAGAGGGTATGACCCGCAGGCAGCCTGCACCTGCGGGAAAGGGAGGAGGGGACTAGTTGAGGACACTGATAGTTAGATTGGAAAGCAGGCAAGGTTTGTTGCTATATTTTGAATGTTGATAAATTCATTCTAATTGCATCTGCTGTCTGCCTGTGTCTCTGAGGTAGCCTCAAATCATAGTTTGTTTATTTTTGGCAATCCTTTTGTGCTGGACTAAGAGTTACTTTGTTCTTTCATAATGAATCAATTTTATTAACTCTCCGTGCACAGGTAGAGGGTTTTGATTGGGGGGTTTCTCACCCGATACCGTTTACCTTTGGGGGTAATTTTATATTGAATGTAGAGCTGATATATTACGTGCTATATATATATATATATATATATATATATATATATATATATAAAATTGATTTGTATACTAAGTTTTCATTTGTGTTTAATATATATGTTAAAAGGTAATATATATGTAATGACACTATTAAAGAAATAATTAAAATATTAAAAATTTAAATTGACTTTATTCTTAAAAACTTTGGAAGAACAAAAAGGAATCTATAACAATAGAGGTAAAGAAAGTATTAGGTTTACACAGTAGATGATGCAAGTTAAAACAGATATTTGTTAGTAATGAATCGGTGAGCAACTGAAATCCATGTTTTACACTCCACAGTTAATAAAACAAAAATCGTATGGATATCAACAATACTGTAGTTTCAAAAAAATGTTTGTTTTCTTCAATTCATATTTTTTTTTTTCCATGTATTTATAATAATACGCTGAGGATAAACTATACTGGCATGCACAAAATATGAAAATGATTGCTGTCTGAGCTTTGCCCAATGATTCTAAAACTACATTATTCTATCCCACTCTAAAACGTTCATAGTGATTTACCAAATATCCTGTTGTCTTTTTGTTCTCACACAAGAAAATTGGTAGCTAATAATGTGCATTGTATTTCTTTATGTCATTTTTTTCAGATCTGGTTCTATACAAATTCTATATTCAAAGAAGCTGGAATAGAACCTAAAAACATTCCATATATTACCTTATCCACAGGTGGTATTGAGATTTTGGCTGCTGTTGTATCTGTAAGTACAATTTTACGTTTTTATTATTTTTGTTCTTACTTTATTATTATTGCCATAATGATTATAATTATTATCATGCAGCTAGCAAATATACATATAATTTAAAAGAAAAATTGTCTTTATATGTCTGCCACAGATATTTTGTTTGTGTCTCGTCTGTCTTACACTATGGGGCCAATTTATCGAGCTCCGTATGAAGGCTCGCCGGTAACAGAAGTTCTGAAGCAGCGGTCTAAACTCCATAACTTGTCCGCCTGCTCTGAGGCCGCGGACAGAAATCAACCCGATCGAATATGATCGGGTTGATTGACACCCCCTGTTAGTGGCCAATATTCTGCTGGTGGAATGATAAATGCTGACAGCGTAAGCTGTCGGCATTTATCGATGTGCGGCGGACATGATACGCTGCATTGTATCAAGTCCGCTCACACATTAATAAATATACCCCTTAGACTCTTGTCTGCTCTCTCCCTGTTTTCTGTAATTAGCCATTTCTTTCTATTTCACAATCCTTCTTTCTGTTTTAATGGGATCTTGTTTTGCGATCAGTGGTTTTCATTTGTCAGTTATCTTTATTTTAATGTGTTGGCACAATTAGTAATGCCAGCAATCGTATAACAAGTTGAAAGTAAACATGAACACATAAGCGCAATCGTGATTTACGCTAGAATGATTACCACATCCTCAGAGTTCTGATTAATTGTTTCATAATACAAAAAAGAGTCACAAAACACATCAGAAATACAATTAAAATTACATTTACACTCATATTAACAGATATGAGTATATAATAGAGAGAGTGTGTATATATATATATATATATATATATATATATATATGTTTATAGGTTTTAACATATGTATATATTTATTAGTGTATACATGTATTTAGATATACCTATATATAATTTTATATTTAGTATAAATATAAGTATAGCTATATACTGTGCCAAAATACAATAAGATATAAGTAGAAATATGTATTTATGAATAAATAGAACATATTCTTCTATGTGAAGAAAATTGGAATGTGAAACATTAATATTTTTATGCCGGGTTAGCGCACTTGAGAATATGCAATCGGTTTTGATTTTGATATTTGAAGTTTGGCTTTTTGCGCAAATTCAACTTGTAATTTGAGCTCTACCAATTGTGCACAAAAACCTTACTTCTAGTGGAGTTAGAGCAGGCACAGTTAAATACTGCTCCTCTTGTAATCTGAACCCTAGTGTTTAGTGTTCCTTTAAAGATATAAAACAGTGAGGCAACTGAATTTAAAGGACCACTCAATGCAGTAGAATTGCAAAATTAAAAAGTATATAATAAAAACAATGATTTAACACCTATTCTGAATTTCAAAAAAGTTCCGGCCCCCTGTATCATGTGACAGACATCAGCCAATCACAGACTAGTATACTTATACCCTATGAGCTTGTGCACATGCTCAGTAGGATCTTGTTCCCCAGAAAGCGTATATATATATATATTAAGACTGTGCAAAATGTGATAATGGAAGTCAATTGAAAATTGTTTTAAAACTGCATGCTCTTTCTGAATCATAAACTTTATTTAGACTTGAATGTGCCTTTAAGAAAGCTACTGTCTCATTATCAGAGTTGACAACGATCAAGTAGTTTTCACGATTTCCTGGGTTTGTAGCCCTGATTAATCCCTCTTGTTTGTTATGCATGACCCCCTATAAGTAAAGCTGCCTTAAAGGGATGTTATTAGTAAATTAGACATGCTATATACCAGTATCAATTGTGCACATGCTTCTAATGCTAATTATTTATCTAATAATTATGTTTAATCATGTTTAATAATTATTATTATTACTTTTTAAAAATATTTTATATTTAATATTTGAATAACGCAATGAAAAATTAGTAAGATTAGTAATTATTCATGTGCGTTAGACCTAAAGCATGAACCACAAAGGGCATTACACATAATATTTTATAATGAAAGAGAAAACAGAGGGGTGCCTTATGTGTAGATCAACCGGATGAAAGTTGGTTTGTTAAATGAAAAAGCAGAATAACTACTCACATTTCAAAAGAGCACCCTTGTGTGCTTGTAGAAACAGACTGATATCAAAGGGCGTATCAGCTCACCCACTCTAAATGCTTTCAGCCAGGTGCAGCTCTGAATGAGGGAATAAAAGGACCACATGTGCAGAACTACCAAACCAATATGATGCAAATTGTATTATGTGCCAAAAGGGAAATCATATTTCAGATAAGCACACTTATGTGCTGGTAGAAGCAAACTGATAGATTTGTGTAGTGCGTATCAGCTCACCCACTCCAGGTGATCCCAACGAGTGGTAGTAGAATCAGGATAATATGAACAGGTATCCACAAGTGGATAATAGGATGTAAGGTGATTCCACTGGATTTGAATCCAATTTAAAATTTAAAACTGATTTATTATAGAATGCAAAAAAAACAGAAACAAGTAGGGGACTAGGGGATATCCAAATAGCCCCCTAGTATGCAATGCGTTTCCCGGCACTAGATGGGCTGTTTCCTCAGGCATAAACCCACCTTACATCCCATCTGCTATTTAAACCATTAGAACACCAATTAGCAAGCAATTACCATCATATGCCCTTTGTGGGCGTGTTTAACCCCAACAAAGTCATCACTGTTATTAGAATGGTTACATATTGTAATACATATTAACAACCAATATAAATGCATCCTAATAGGTATGTATATACCCATGTGAAAATCTCCTCTCATAGGGGTGACTTTTCTGTTAATTTATCTCTTATATGTTTATCTATTCCTCCTTGTATATACATGCATATTATACATATCTTTGTGTTTGGCAATGTCTATTTATGTATTTTTGTACTTTTACATTTTTACCTACGTTTTCTTCACGATATTGGATGATTTGATCCTTTTGGGATACATTCTTTTCCTGCCGTTCGTATATTATACCACAATTGCGTGACTGGTAAAATTATCACAGTCATAAAACATTGTTTGTGTGTATGACTACAATTGCCCATTTAGTTGTATATGACTGCATGGACCTTTCATGCTATTTAGCAAAGGGACCCTTTGTTAAAACCCACTCTGTGTACTTGCCACATGCCCTCTGTCTATTACACTTCCACATACGTCAACGGAAACTAAGGCTGCAGTCGACCAATGGCCTTGCTGCATTCTTTAGACAATACAGTATTGGCAACGATCACTCTGTTTACAAAGCCACACGCCCACTGTCTATACAATGTCAAATGCGTCATCGAGACATGTGGTTACTGTCTGCCTATGAACTTATGATACATCAGGATTTTAGATATGTCATATTGACTGTATTATCTAAATATCCAAATCAACCTGTGTGTATTCTCCCTTCATTCTTGTGTATTAGCGATATAATAAACACAATATGTGAATGTATACGAAGTGTGTGTTAACTAGTGTATAATAACATATATATCTTAATATATAAATAAATATATTGTATATTGTATCCTAATCTAAATGTATCAACTATAACAATCCTAGTGAAATAAATGCTTGGAAATCATTAGTATATGGTATAAAAAAATTGTGATAATGAATGTACACCTACCTAAGTGTTTGTTAATCTATGTGATGTGTTCTATGTATAATAAATATTCTCATTTATGTTAATGTGAAAGTTATGTGTTTAACACATAGAAATAGATTATACAATTGTGATGAAATGTGTGCCCCTACCTAGGTGTTTACTCCTCTCTGTGATATGTTCTATATAAAATGATTTTCTCTCCTATATCAAAGTGTCTAAATATATAGATTAAGTCCAATAGATTTAGTATCATACAGCTGACCGAGAAAATATGCTAACTGTTCCTTAGATATGGAGATAAGTTATGTCCTACCCAAAAGATAGATCTGTTAGAGGGTACCTTAGTGATGTGATACTAATAAAAAATATATAATACAAATAATCGTTGAGTTCGGTCCTCAACTCCTTCTATATAACAAAAATTCTATGTAACTGGTGACATAATAACAAAGTGCTAGTCCAAAAACTAATCTAACCTATATAATAGTGAATGTGGTCACATGTGCCAAAGTAAGATACTATAATATAATGTGTATGTAGATCAAGATATATTATAATGTAAAGAACTACCAAATGTATCAAATATATTAGTTGTAACCAAATGGCCAATTCACATATCCAAGGAGGAATTAACAACACACACCCTAACACTATATAATATCAATACTTGTGGCTAACTTTCCCAACTCGTGGGAAATTAACCCATATAAGAATTCACATACAGAGATATTAAATACAAATATTTAACAGTACAAATATGGATATATTATGGAAATATATGAGATTACCTAAAGCAAAAAAAAAAAAAAAAAACTAAGGCAAAATAACTAAGGCAAAAAATCCAAAGCAAAAATATAAAACGATATATATATATATATATATATATATATATATATATATATATATATATATATATATATATATATATATATATATATATATATATCAGTCAATTAGTATTAAAAAGCTGTCAAATCCAATGCCTCATTCAGACCAGAGGGAAACAAAGATTGGAATCAATAAATCCAATATGTTTCTCTTTCCATATACAAACTTTGTAGACATTATTTGAAATCGGAAACTATTTTTTGGACTGTTACCAATTAAGCTGTATGCACATTACAGATTGACACTGGGTTTATGTGTATACTCTAAACTAATTGTGTATTTTTCAAATATTTAGTACAGGTGCCCCCTCGATTCTTAGACTATTTTATTTTATATAATATTTTACATTCTTATGTTCTTCACATAGAAAAAAATATTATTTCTTTCATGTAATTAGCAAGAGTCCATGAGCTAGTGACGTATGGGATATACATTCCTACCAAGAGGGGCAAAGTTTCCCAAACCTCAAAATGCCTATAAATACACCCCTCACCACACCCACAAATCAGTTTTACAAACTTTGCCTCCTATAGAGGTGGTGAAGTAAGTTTGTGCTAGATTCTATGTTGATATGCGCTCCGCACCAGGTTGGAGCCCGGTTTTCCTCTCAGCGTGCAGTGAATGTCAGAGGGATGTGAGGAGAGTATTGCCTATTTGAATGCAGTGATCTCCTTCTACGGGGTCTATTTCATAGGTTCTCTGTTATCGGTCGTAGAGATTCATCTCTTACCTCCCTTTTCAGATCGACGATATACTCTTATATATACCATTTCCTCTACTGATTCTCGTTTCAGTACTGGTTTGGCTTTCTACTACGTGTAGATGAGTGTCCTGGGGTAAGTAAGTCTTATTTTCTGTGACACTCTAAGCTATGGTTGGGCACTTTTATATAAAGTTCTAAATATATGTATTCAAACATTTATTTGCCTTGACTCAGGATGTTCAACGTTCCTTATTTCAGACAGTCAGTTTCATATTTGGGATAATGCATATGAATAAATCATTTTTTCTTACCTTAAAAATTTGACTTTTTCCCTGTGGGCTGTTAGGCTCGCGGGGGCTGAAAATGCTTCATTTTATTGCGTCATTCTTGGCGCAGACTTTTTTGGCGCAAAAAAATTTTCTGTTTCCGGCGTCATACGTGTCGCCGGAAGTTGCGTAATTTTTGACGTTTTTTTGCGCCAAAGGTGTCGCCGTTCCGGATGTGGCGTCATTTTGGCGCCAAAAGCATTTAGGCGCCAAATAATGTGGGCGTCTTTTTTGGCGCTAAAAAAATATGGGCGTCACTTTTGTCTCCACATTACAGGGAGTGCAGAATTATTAGGCAAATGAGTATTTTGACCACATCATCCTCTTTATGCATGTTGTCTTACTCCAAGCTGTATAGGCTCGAAAGCCTACTACCAATTAAGCATATTAGGTGATGTGCATCTCTGTAATGAGAAGGGGTGTGGTCTAATGACATCAACACCCTATATCAGGTGTGCATAATTATTAGGCAACTTCCTTTCCTTTGGCAAAATGGGTCAAAAGAAGGACTTGACAGACTCAGAAAAGTCAAAAATAGTGAGATATCTTGCAGAGGGATGCAGCACTCTTAAAATTGCAAAGCTTCTGAAGCGTGATCATCGAACAATCAAGCGTTTCATTCAAAATAGTCAACAGGGTCGCAAGAAGCGTGTGGAAAAACCAAGGCACAAAATAACTGCCCATGAACTGAAAAAACTAAAGCGTGCAGCTGCCAAGATGCCACTTGCCACCAGTTTGGCCATATTTCAGAGCTGCAACATCACTGGAGTGCCCAAAAGCACAAGGTGTGCAATACTCAGAGACATGGCCAAGGTAAGAAAGGCTGAAAGACGACCACCACTGAACAAGACACACAAGCTGAAACGTCAAGACTGGGACAAGAAATATCTTAAGACTGATTTTTCTAAGGTTTTATGGACTGATGAAATGAGAGTGAGTCTTGATGGGCCAGATGGATGGGCCCGTGGCTGGATTGGTAAAGGGCAGAGAGCTCCAGTCCGACTCAGACGCCAGCAAGGTGGAGGTGGAGTACTGGTTTGGGCTGGTATCATCAAAGATGAGCTTGTGGGGCCTTTTCGGGTTGAGGATGGAGTCAAGCTCAACTCCCAGTCCTACTACCAGTTTCTGGAAGACACCTTCTTCAAGCAGTGGTACAGGAAGAAGTCTGCATCCTTCAAGAAAAACATGATTTTCATGCAGGCCAATGCTCCATCACACGCGTCCAAGTACTCCACAGCGTGGCTGGTAAGAAAGGGTATAAAAGAAGAAAATCTAATGACATGGCCTCCTTGTTCACCTGATCTGAACCCCATTGAGAACCTGTGGTCCATCATCAAATGTGAGATTTACAAGGAGGGAAAACAGTACACCTCTCTGAACAGTGTCTGGGAGGCTGTGGTTGCTGCTGCACGCAATGTTGATGGTGAACAGATCAAAACACTGACAGAATCCATGGATGGCAGGCTTTTGAGTGTCCTTGCAAAGAAAGGTGGCTATATTGGTCACTGATTTGTTTTTGTTTTGTTTTTGAATGTCAGAAATGTATATTTGTGAATGTTGAGATGTTATATTGGTTTCACTGATAAAAATAAATAATTGAAATGGGTATATATTTGTTTTTTGTTAAGTTGCCTAATAATTATGCACAGTAATAGTCACCTGCACACACAAATATTCCCCTAAAATAGCTATAACTAAAAACAAACTAAAAACTACTTCCAAAACTATTCATCTTTGATATTAATGAGTTTTTTGGGTTCATTGAGAACATGATTGTTGTTCAATAATAAAATTAATCCTCAAAAATACAACTTGCCTAATAATTCTGAACTCCCTGTATTTAAGTCTCATTATTTTGTGCTTCTGGTTGCTAGAAGCTTGTTCTATGGCATTTTTTTCCCATTCCTGAAACTGTCATTTAAGGAATTTGATCAATTTTGCTTTATATGTTGTTTTTTCTATTACATATTGCAAGATGTCCCACGTTGAAGCTGAGTCAGAAGATACTTCTGGAAAATCCCTGCCTGGTGCTGGAGCTACCAAAGCTAAGTGTATTTGCTGTAAACTTTTGGTATCTGTTCCTCCAGCTGTTGTTTGTACTGTTTGTCATGACAAACTTGCTAATGCAGATAATGTTTCCTTTAGTACTGTTACATTACCTGTTGCTGTTCCGTCAACATCTAATACTCAGAGTGTTCCTGATAACATAAGAGATTTTGTTTCTAAATCCATTAAGAAGGCTATGTCTGTTAATCCTCCTTCTAGTAAACGTAAAAAGTATTTTAAAACTTCTCATTTTTCAGATGAATTTTTAAATGAACATCATCATTCTGATATTGATATTGGTTCTTCTGATTCAGAGGATTCTGTCTCAGAGGTTGATGCTGATAAATCTTCATATTTATTTAAAATGGAATTTATTCGTTCTTTACTTAACCCCTTAGTGACCAGACCACTTTTCAATTTGTTGACCATCTGGGACCAAGGCTATTTTTGCATTTCTGCGATGTTTGTGTTTAACTGTAAGTTTCCTCTTACTCATTTACTGTACCCACACATATTATATACTGTTTTTCTCGCCATTAAATGGAATTTCTAAAGATATGATTATTTTCATCATATCTTATAATTTACTATAAAAAAAAATATAAAATATGAGGAAAAAATGAAAAAAAAATGCACTTTTTCTAACTTTGAGCCCCAAAATCTCTTACACATCTACAACCACCATAAAATACCAATGCTAAACAGTTTCTAAATTTTGTCCTGAGTTTATAAATACCCAATGTTTACATGTTCTTTGCTTTTTTTGCAAGTTATAGGGCAATAAGTACAAGTAGCACTTTGCTATTTCAAAACCATGTTTTTTCAAAATTGGCGATAGTTACATTGTAACACCAATATCTGTCATGAATCCCTGAATAACCCTTCAAATGTATATATTTTTTAAAAGAAGACAACCTAAGGTATTAAACTTGGGGTATTTTGACTTTTTTCATGCAACCATTTTACCACCAATCTATGCCAAAGTTTGGGGGGGAAAAAAAAATAATTTGATTTTTTGACAAAATAGCAATTTAAGAATACATTTACTGATAATATTAAGGGTTACTGCCAAATAACACCCTCATATGTCTTCAGCAGCATCTCCTGGGTACAGTGATACCACCCATGTATAGGTGTGTCGGGTTCTCGGGGGGCTAAAAGCTCTTATTTTTAGGGAGCGCATTCCAGTTTTTCAACTTGGAATTTTCACATCGGTCATCATGCACCCATGTCCTATTTGGGACATTTCTGAAGCTGGTCAATGGAATTTACCCCCATCAAACCATATATTTTTGAAAAGTAGACACCCTAGGGTATTTCAAATGCTTGTATTTTAACACTTTCCATGCACTAATTCAACCACCAGTCTTTGTCAAACTTTTGGGTAGTCATTATTTTGTGTTATTTTTCACACACATTGTACTTTAGGCATGGATTCTCAGTTCCTGTTATGTGTTACTGCCAAAAAACACCTCAATATGTGTTCAACAACATCTCCTGAGTACAGTGATACCACCCATGTATAGGTGTGTCGGGTTCTCTGGGGGCTAAAAGGCCTTAATTTTAGGAAGCGCATTCCAGTTTTTCAACTTGGAATTTTCACATCGGTCATCATGCACCCATGTCCTATTTGGGACATAGAAACATAGAAACATAGAAACATAGAAACATAGAAACATAGAAACATAGATATTGACGGCAGATAAGAGCCATAGGCCCAGCAAGTCTGCCCGACCTTACCTAACAGTATAAACTTATCTAGTTCGTAGGATAGCCCTATGCTTGTCCCATGCATTTTTAAAGTCCCCCACAGTGTTTGTTGCTACTACCTCTTGAGGAAGTTTATTCCATAAATCAATCACTCTTTCTGTAAAGAAGTGCTTCCTCAAATTACTTCTGAATCTACTACCCTTTAGCTTGAGCTCATGACCCCTTGTTCTTGAATTTTCCATTTTATGTAAAATACCCACAGCCTCAGTTTTACTAAACCCTTTAATGTACTTGAAAGTTGCTATCATATCACCTCTTTCCCTTCTCTCCTCTAAGCTATACATATTTAGGTCATTGAGCCTATCCTGGTAAGTTTTATTTTTTAGACCATGTACCATTTTGGTAGCCCTCCTTTGCACAGATTCAAGTTTGTTAATATCCTTCTGAAGATATGGTCTCCAGAACTGCACACAATACTCAAGATGAGGCCTAACTAATGATCTATAAAGTGGCATAAGAACCTTACTATTTCTGCTGCAAATACCTCTACCAATACATCCAAGCATTCTGCTAGCCTTACTCGCTGCATTACTACATTGTTTACTAAGTTTTAAATCATCTGAAATAATAATTCCCAAGTCCTGTTCCTCGTCTGTAACAGTCAGTAAAGTGTCATTGAGTCTGTAATTAACATTTGGATTTTTCTTCCCTAAATGCATTATTTTACACTTTGCTGTGTTAAACTTTAGACCCCAGTCATTTGTCCAATCCTCCAATTGTTGTATATCACTTCTCATTTTGTCTACCCCCCCTGGAACATCCACTCTGTTGCAAATTTTTGTATCATCTGCAAAGAGACATACTTTCCCCTGTAGCCCTTTGCTGATATCGCAGATAAATATGTTAAACAAAACAGGCCCCAGAACTGACCCCTGAGGAACACCACTAGTAACAGCCCCCTCTGCTGAATGAACTCCATTTACTAAGACACTTTGTTTTCTGTCCTTAAGCCAGCATTCCACCCAGTTCACAATTTTTGAATCTAGCTGGCCAATGGAATTTACCCCCATCAAACCATATATTTTTGAAAAGTAGACACCCTAGGGTATTTCAAATGCTGGTATTTTAACACTTTCCATGCACTAATTCAACCACCAGTCTTTGTCAAACTTTTGGGTAGTCATTTTTTTTGTGTTATTTTTCACACACATTGTATTTTAGGCATGGATTCTCAGTTCCTGTTATGTGTTACTGCCAAAAAGCACCTCAATATGTGTTCAACAACATCTCCTGAGTACAGTGATACCACCTATGTATAGGTGTGTTGGGTTCTCTGGGGGCTAGAAGGCCTTATTTTTAGGAAGCGCATTCCAATTTTTCAATTTGGAATTTTCACATCGGTCATCATGCACCCATGTCCTATTTGGGACATTTCTGAAGCCGGTCAATGAAATTTACCCCCATAAAACCATATATTTTTGAGAAGTAGACCCCCTAGGGTATTTGAAATGCTGATATTTTCACACTTTCCATGAACTTATTTAACCACCAGTCTTTGTCAAACTTTTGGGTAGTCATTTTTTTGTGTTATTTTTCACACACATTGTACTTTAGGCATGGATTCTCAGTTCCTGTTATGTGTTACTGCCAAAAAACACCTCAATATGTGTTCAACAACATCTCCTGAGTACAGTGATACCACCCATGTATAGGTGTGTTGGGTTCTCTGGGGGCTAGAAGGCCTTATTTTTAGGAAGCGCATTCCAGTTTTTCAACTTGGAATTTTCACATCGGTCATCATGCACCCATGTCCTATTTGGGACATTTCTGAAGCTGGTCAATGAAATTTACCCCCATAAAACCATATATTTTTGAGAAGTAGACCCCCTAGGGTATTTGAAATGCTGGTATTTTCACACTTTCCATGAACTTATTTAACCACCAGTCTTTGTCAAACTTTTGGGTAGTCATTTTTTTGTGTTATTTTTCACACACATTGTACTTTAGGCATGGATTCTCAGTTCCTGTTATGTGTTACTGCCAAAAAACACCTCAATATGTATTCAACAACATCTCCTGAGTACAGTGATACCACCCATGTATAGGTGTGTTGGGTTCTCTGGGGGCTAGAAGGCCTTATTTTTAGGAAGCGCATTCCAGTTTTTCAACTTGGAATTTTCACATCGGTCATCATGCACCCATGTCCTATTTGGGACATTTCTGAA
Organism: Bombina bombina; assembly: GCF_027579735.1. Lineage (NCBI taxonomy): Eukaryota > Metazoa > Chordata > Amphibia > Anura > Bombinatoridae > Bombina > Bombina bombina. The sequence continues at coordinate 1,302,250,390 of NC_069500.1, forward strand.
GCCGGTCAATGAAATTTACCCCCATAAAACCATATATTTTTGAGAAGTAGACCCCCTAGGGTATTTGAAATGCTGGTATTTTCACACTTTCCATGAACTTATTTAACCACCAGTCTTTGTCAAACTTTTGGGTAGTCATTTTTTTGTGTTATTTTTCACACACATTGTACTTTAGGCATGGATTCTCAGTTCCTGTTATGTGTTACTGCCAAAAAACACCTCAATATGTGTTCAACAACATCTCCTGAGTACAGTGATACCACCCATGTATAGGTGTGTTGGGTTCTCTGGGGGCTAGAAGGCCTTATTTTTAGGAAGCGCATTACAGTTTTTCAACTTGGAATTTTCACATCGGTCATCATGCACCCATGTCCTATTTGGGACATTTCTGAAGCCAGTCAATGAAATTTACCCCCATAAAACCCATATATTTTTGAGAAGTAGACCCCCTAGGGTATTTGAAATGCTGGTATTTTCACACTTTCCATGAACTTATTTAACCACCAGTCTTTGTCAAACTTTTGGGTAGTCATTTTTTTGTGTTATTTTTCACACACATTGTACTTTAGGCATGGATTCTCAGTTCCTGTTATGTGTTACTGCCAAAAAAGACCTCAATATGTGTTCAACAACATCTCCTGAGTACAGTGATACCACCCATGTATAGGTGTGTTGGGTTCTCTGGGGGCTAGAAGGCCTTATTTTTAGGAAGCGCATTCCAGTTTTTCAACTTGGAATTTTCACATCGGTCATCATGCACCCATGTCCTATTTGGGACATTTCTGAAGCCGGTCAATGAAATTTACCCCCATAAAACCATATATTTTTGAGAAGTAGACCCCCTAGGGTATTTGAAATGCTGGTATTTTCACACTTTCCATGAACTTATTTAACCACCAGTCTTTGTCAAACTTTTGGGTAGTCATTTTTTTGTGTTATTTTTCACACACATTGTACTTTAGGCATGGATTCTCAGTTCCTGTTATGTGTTACTGCCAAAAAACACCTCAATATGTGTTCAACAACATCTCCTGAGTACAGTGATACCACCCATGTATAGGTGTGTTGGGTTCTCTGGGGGCTAGAAGGCCTTATTTTTAGGAAGCGCATTCCAGTTTTTCAACTTGGAATTTTCACATCGGTCATCATGCACCCATGTCCTATTTGGGACATTTCTGAAGCCGGTCAATGAAATTTACCCCCATAAAACCATATATTTTTGAGAAGTAGACCCCCTAGGGTATTTGAAATGCTGGTATTTTCACACTTTCCATGAACTTATTTAACCACCAGTCTTTGTCAAACTTTTGGGTAGTCATTTTTTTGTGTTATTTTTCACACACATTGTACTTTAGGCATGGATTCTCAGTTCCTGTTATGTGTTACTGCCAAAAAACACCTCAATATGTGTTCAACAACATCTCCTGAGTACAGTGATACCACCCATGTATAGGTGTGTTGGGTTCTCTGGGGGCTAGAAGGCCTTATTTTTAGGAAGCGCATTCCATTTTTTACACTTCCCATTTTCACATCCCATGCACCCATGTTCTATTTAAGACATTTCTGAAGCCGGCCAATGTAATTTACCCCCATAAAACCATATATTTTTGAAAAGTAGACATCCTAGGGTATTTCAAATGCAGGTGTTTTAACACTTTCCATACACTAATTCAACCACTAGTCTTTGTCAAACTATTGGGCATTCATTTCTTTGTGTTATTTTTCACATACATTGTACTTTAGACATGGATTCACAGCTCCTGTTATGTGTTACTACCAAAGAAGACACCAATATGTGGTCACCAACATCTCCTGAGTTCAGTGATACCACCTATGCATAGGTTTGGTGGCTTGTTTGGGCGGTGCAATGCCAAATGTCTGACATGTGTTTGTGATTTTTTTTCACATTTAACATATTTTCTTTGCCTATCGTCTTTTTTGGGGGTCTTTTAACATACCCCAATTTATTTGTTTTCCATAAATGTGATTATATTTAAAAAGTTGACCCCCCAAGGTATTATACATGGAGTGGTTTGATGACTTTGATGCAACCGTTTTAGCCCAAAAAATTGGAGAAAGTATATGGTGGTAATTTTTCAATTTTCATTGTTACAGACACATTGCTTTTTTACTATGATTTAGGAGAGACTGTTGTAAGTTATTGCAAAAGAATACTTCAGGTTGTTTTCTGCAAGGCACCCTGAGTACACCTATGCCCCCCATGCATAGGTTTGCCAGGATTTTGGGAAGGTTATGTTACATGATTTTAGTTATTAAAAATGAGAGTATTTCTTCTGATAGGCCTATCTTTAGTTTGGGGCCTATCACATACCCCACTTTTATTTATTGCATTCAAAGTGTATATTTTTTAAATGTTGACACCCCAAGGTATTGTATATGGTGTGCTTTGATGCCTTTGAAGCAACCGTTTTAGCCCAAAAAATTGGAGAAAGTATATGGTGGTAATTTTTCAATTTTCATTTTTACAGACACATTGCTTTTTGACTATGATTTAGGAGAGATTGTTGTAAGTTATTGCAAAATAATACTTCAGGTTGTTTTCTGCAAGGCACCCTGAGTACACCTATGCCCCCCATGCATAGGTTTGCCAGGATTTTGGGAAGGTTATGTTACAATTTTATGACTTGTGATTTTAGTTATTAAAAATGAGAGTATTTCTTCTGATAGGCCTATCTTTAGTTTGGGGCCTATCGCATACCCCACTTTTATTTATTGCATTCAAAGTGTATATTTTTTAAATGTTGACACCCCAAGGTATTGTATATGGTGTGCTTTGATGCCTTTGAAGCAACCGTTTTAGCCCAAAAAATTGGAGAAAGTATATGGTGGTAATTTTTCAATTTTCATTTTTACAGACACATTGCTTTTTGACTATGATTTAGGAGAGATTGTTGTAAGTTATTGCAAAAGAATACTTCAGGTTGTTTTCTGCAAGGCACCCTGAGTACACCTATGCCCCCCATGCATAGGTTTGCCAGGATTTTGGGAAGGTTATGTTACAATTTTATGACTTGTGATTTTAGTTATTAAAAATGAGAGTATTTCTTCTGATAGGCCTATCTTTAGTTTGGGGCCTATCGCATACCCCACTTTTATTTATTGCATTCAAAGTGTATATTTTTTAAATGTTGACACCCCAAGGTATTGTATATGGTGTGCTTTGATGCCTTTGAAGCAACCGTTTTAGCCCAAAAAATTGGAGAAAGTGTATGGTGGTAATCTTTCAATTTTCATTTTTACAGACACATTGCTTTTTGACTATAATTTAGGAGAGACTGTTGTAAGTTATTACAAAAACATACTTCAGGTTGTTTTCTGCAAGGCACCCTGAGAACACCTATGTCCCCCATGCATAGGTTTGACAGGGGTTTTGGTTAAAAAAAAACAGGCCCAATTTTAGAAAAAAATAGAGTAGTGAAATGTAAAAATCTGGCACAGTAAAAGTAAAAAAAACAAAAAAAAACATCTAACTGTAAACATAACCAAAAAATATATATATATATGTAACAGCAAATGTATTTATTTTTTTAAAAATTGACCATTGTATGGTACCGCTTGAAGCAGTCCCCAATGCAGAGTGCAGGCTGTCCAGGGCAATCAGGACAGTAATATATGGTGTCCCTTCTCTTCCCCCTCTTGGTACAGACTCTGCATTTTTTTTGTGGTTTCTGCTTTGTGGCAGTAGGGGGGATTTTAAAAATAAAATGGGTAGCCCCAACTCCGCTCTCTCCCATCACCGCCCGGGGAGCAGGTGCATCATGGTACAAAATCCCCGTAATAATCTGGAGCTGAAACTGTAAAAAAGTCTTTTTAACTCTGGGGTTTGCTTTTTTGAACAACAAAAAAGCGTTGTGGGTTGCAATCTGCATTAGGTAAATTGCAACCTTTTTGTACCAGGCCCTTGTCTTCCGCATAATTAGGTAGGGCTGCAGCAGCTGATCAGCCAGATCAACCCCACCCATATGCCGGTTATAAGACTTGATGCACACTGGCTTCCTTATGATCTCAGCTCTGCCACGTACAGAAACCGCCACCGTCCTCTCTGTGTGGATGGTGGTAAGAAGGTATACATCCTTCTTGTCTCTGTACTTCAGTGCCAACAGCTCCTCTTGGCGCAGAGCTGAGGTCTCCCCCCTTCGTAGCCAGGTGCGTACAAGCTGTCCTGGGAAACCTGCGCAGTTCTTTTTAATTGTACCGCAAGCTACTGTATCAAAGCAATACAGTAGCTTGAACAAAAGGACACTTGTATAAAAATTGTCTAAGTACAAGTGATACCCTTTGTTCATTAGGGGTAATATCAGGTCCCAGACAATCTTGCCAGTGGTTCCCATATGTTCTGGGCAACCTGGAGGGTCAAGGTGGCTATCCTTTCCCTCATACACCCGGAAGGCCTGAGTATACCCAGTCTCGCTGTCACAGAGCTTATACACCTTTACCCCATATCTGGAGCGTTTGGAAGGAATATACTGCTTGAATCCCAGCCTTCCCTTATACTTCATTAGGGATTCATCAACGCATATATTCCTTCCAGGTGTATAAGCCTCTGCAAACCTGGCAGAAAAGTGGGTTATCAGGGGGCGGATTTTATACAGCCTGTCAAATTGGGGATGCTCCCTAGGGGGACACAGGCTGTTGTCGCTGAAGTGCATGAAATGCAGAATCATTTCATACCTCTTCCTCGACATAGTCTGGGAGAAAATGGGGGTAGAGCAGATGGGGCTAGTACTCCAGTAGGAGCGAATGGAGGGTTTCTTTATGATGCCCATCAGCATAGTCAATGCCCAGAATTTTTTGAATTCTGGCACATTGATGGGGGCCCATTGCTGCTTTGCCAAATATGTTCCAGGCTTTGCAGCACGGAACTGATGGGCATATAAATTAGTTTGGGCGACAATGTTCCCCAATATATCATCGCCCAGAAACACTTCCAGAAACTGCTGGGGGCTAAAACCTGCCACATCTATATTTATGCCAGCATTTGCTGTGAAGGGTGGGATATCTGGCCTCTGGAGATGAGGCGTTACCCACTCTTCAGCAGCAATGGCAGCAACACGCCTCCTTCTGGCAGGGGGGCTAGCAGGGGGGCTGGCAGGGGGGGTAGCAGGGGAGCTAGCAGCCACAGATACATCACTATCAGTTGAGACTGCATCTATTGATGTATCTGAGCACATGGCAGGGTCAAAATTGGGGTCTGAGTCAGAAATAGAGGCATCTGACTCTGACGCAAGGATGGCATACGCCTCCTCAGCACTATATCTTTTCTGTGACATTTTTGTATCTGTCACAGAAAACAATTACTAAAAAAAATTAAATTAACTAAATTAATTAACTAAATTAACTAGCAAAAAAGTACAGCTATGCTACTGCCAGTGATTTATAGCGATCACTGGCAAGCTAGGGGTTAATGGCTCTGAAAATTAAATTAAATTAACTAAATGTTTCTGAAAAGAGCCTTTGGGTTTTTAAAAAATTACAACAACAAAATTAACCCCTAAAAAATGCACAGACAGCAAAAAAGTACAGTTATGCAACTGCCAGTGATTTATAGCGATCACTGGCAAGCTAGGGGTTAATGGCTCTGAAAATTAAATTAAATTAACTAAATTAATTAACTAAATTAACTAGCAAAAAAGTACAGCTATGCTACTGCCAGTGATTTATAGCGATCACTGGCAAGCTAGGGGTTAATGGCTCTGAAAATTAAATTAAATTAACTAAATGTTTCTGAAAAGAGCCTTTTGGTTTTTAAAAAATTACAACAACAAAATTAACCCCTAAAAAAAATGCACAGACAGCAAAAAAGTACAGCTATGCAACTGCCAGTGATTTATAGCAATCACTGGCAAGCTAGGGGTTAATGGCTCTGAAAATTAAATTAAATTAACTAAATGTTTCTAAAAAGAGCCTTTGGGTTTTTAAAAAATTACAACAACAAAATTAACCCCTAAAAAAATCCACAGACAGCAAAAAAGTACAGCTATGCAACTGCCAGTGATTTATAGCGATCACTGGCAAGCTAGGGGTTAATGGCTCTGAAAATTAAATTAAATTAACTAAATGTTTCTGAAAAGAGCCTTTGGGTTTTTAAAAAATTACAACAACAAAATTAACCCCTAAAAAAATGCACAGACAGCAAAATGCAGCAAAAAAAAAGTGCACCTATGCTACTGCCAGTGATATATAGTGATCACTGGCAAGCTAGGGGTTAATGGCTCTGAAAATTAAATTAAATTAACTAAATGTTTCTGAAAAGAGCCTTTGGGTTTTTAAAAAATTACAACAACAAAATTAACCCCTAAAAAATGCACAGACAGCAAAATGCAGCAAAAAAAAGTGCACCTATGTTACTGCCAGTGATATATAGTGATCACTGGCAAGCTAGGGGTTAATGGCTCTGAAAAGAGCCTTTGGTTCTATATTTTTTAACAAATAAAAGAAATAAATCTCTCTCTCTGCTAAATACAGGTCTCTCTCTCTCTCCAACAAAATGGCAAGTGAGGAGAGGGAGGGAGATCCACACTGATCATAGTCAATATTTACAAATATTGACATGATCAGACAAATGGGGTATTTTATTATTATTATTTTTTTTAGGGTGGGAGGCTCAGATTGGGTGACCCTAGCTTGCCCCTATGATGATGCAGGCTAGGGACACCCCCAGAGGCCCCATGATGCACTGGGCATCGCCATCTTGGATGCCTAGTGAAGGGGGAGGGGGGGGGCTATTTAGGGCTTTTTTTATTTTAATCGTTTTTTTTTTATTATTTTTTTTAATTTTATTTTACAACTAACTAAGTGCCTCGACCCACCGAGGCACTTAGCAAACAAGCAGAGCATCGGAAGCTTGTCCGATCGCTTCCGATGCTCTGAAACACTGCCGGGCTCCACGTGGAGCGAAACCGGAAGTGATCACTCGTGGGGGAGTGATCAATCCGGTCCCGGCACTCGGGAACAGTATTGCAGGATGCCTAGACCTCAAGGCAAGCCTGCAATACTGTTAGAGCAGCTGGAAGCGATTTCGATCGCTTCCAGTGCTCTGTTAAACCGACGACGTATGCCATACGTCCTCGGTCGTTAAGTGCTTTTTTTTTGAGGACGTATGGCATACGTCGTTGGTCGTTAAGGGGTTAAAGAAGTCCTAATTGCATTAGAAATTGAGGATTCTAGTCCTCTTGGTACTAAATCTAAACGTTTAGATAAGGTTTTTAAATCTCCTGTAGTTATTCCAGAAGTTTTTCCTGTCCCTGGTGCTATTTCTGAAGTAATTTCCAGGGAATGGAATAATTTGGGTAATTCTTTTACTCCTTCTAAACGTTTTAAGCAATTATATCCTGTGCCATCTGACAGATTAGAATTTTGGGACAAAATCCCTAAGGTTGATGGGGCTGTCTCTACTCTTGCTAAGCGTACTACTATTCCTACGGCAGATGGTACTTCCTTTAAGGATCCTTTAGATAGGAAAATTGAATCCTTTCTAAGAAAAGCTTACTTGTGTTCAGGTAATCTTCTTAGACCTGCTATATCTTTAGCGGATGTTGCTGCAGCTTCAACCTTTTGGTTAGAAGCTTTAGCGCAACAAGTAACAGATCATAATTCTCATAGCATTATTATTATTCTACAACATGCTAATAATTTTATTTGTGATGCCATCTTTGATATCATTAGAGTTGATGTCAGGTATATGTCTCTAGCTATTTTAGCTAGAAGAGCTTTATGGCTCAAAACTTGGAATGCTGATATGTCTTCTAAGTCTACTCTGCTTTCCCTTTCTTTCCAGGGTAATAAATTATTTGGTTCTCAGTTTGATTCTATTATCTCAACTGTTACTGGAGGGAAAGGAACTTTTTTACCACAGGATAAAAAATCTAAAGGTAAATTTAGGTCTAATAAAAAAACAAAAGCCTGATCCTTCATCCTCAGGAGCGGTATCAGTTTGGAAACCATTTCCAGTCTGGAATAAATCCAAGCATTTCAGAAAACCAAAGCCAGCTCCCAAGTCCACATGAAGGTGCGGCCCTCATTCCAGCTCAGCTGGTAGGGGGCAGATTACGTTTTTTCAAAGAAATTTGGTTCAATTCCGTTCACAATCCCTGGATTCAGAACATTGTTTCAAAAGGGTACAGAATTGGCTTCAAGATAAGGCCTCCTGCAAAGAGATTTTTTCTTTCCCGTGTCCCAGTAAACCCAGCGAAGGCTCAAGCATTTCTGAAATGTGTTTCAGATCTAGAGTTGGCTGGAGTAATTATACCAGTTCCAGTTCTGGAACAGGGGCCGGGGTTTTATTCAAATCTCTTCATTGTACCAAAGAAGGAGAATTCCTTCAGACCAGTTCTGGATCTAAAAATATTGAATCGTTATGTAAGGATACCAACATTCAAAATGGTAACTGTAAGGACTATCCTGCCTTTTGTTCAGCAAGAGCATTATATGTCCACAATAGATTTACAGGATGCATATCTGCATATTCCGATTCATCCAGATCACTATCAGTTTCTGAGATTCTCTTTCCTAGACAAGCATTACCAGTTTGTGGCTCTACCGTTTGGCCTAGCTACAGCCCCAAGAATTTTTACAAAGGTTCTCGGTGCCCTTCTGTCTGTAATCAGAGAACAGGGTATTGTGGTATTTCCTTATTTGGACGATATCTTGGTACTTGCTCAGTCTTCACATTTAGCAGAATCTCATACGAATCGACTTGTGTTGTTTCTTCAAGATCATGGTTGGAGGATCAATTTACCAAAAAGTTCATTGATTCCTCAGACAAGGGTAACCTTTTTAGGTTTTCAGATAGATTCAGTGTCCATGACTCTGTCTTTGACAGACAAGAGACGTCTAAAGTTGATATCAGCTTGTCGAAACCTTCAGTCACAATCATTCCCTTCGGTAGCTTTATGCATGGAAATTCTAGGTCTTATGACTGCAGCAATCGGACGCGATCCCCTTTGCTCGTTTTCACATGCGACCTCTTCAGCTCTGTATGCTGAACCAGTGGTGCAGGGATTACACAAAGATATCTCAATTAATATCTTTAACACCGATTGTACGACACTCTCTGATGTGGTGGACAGATCACCATCGTTTAGTTCAGGGGGCTTCTTTTGTTCTTCCGACCTGGACTGTAATTTCAACAGATGCAAGTCTGACAGGTTGGTGAGCTGTTTGGGGGTCTCTGACAGCACAAGGGGTTTGGGAATCTCAGGAGGTGAGATTACCGATCAATATTTTGGAACTCCGTGCAATTTTCAGAGCTCTTCAGTCATGGCCTCTTCTAAAGAGAGAATCGTTCATTTGTTTTCAGACAGACAATGTCACAACTGTGGCATACATCAATCATCAAGGAGGGACCCACAGTCCTCTGGCTATGAAGGAAGTATCTCAAATTCTGGTATGGGCAGAATCCAGCTCCTGTCTAGTTTCTGCGGTTCATATCCCAGGTATAGACAATTGGGAAGCGGATTATCTCAGCCGCCAAACGTTACATCCGGGCGAATGGTCTCTTCACCCAGAGGTATTTCTTCAGATTGTTCAAATGTGGGGACTTCCAGAAATAGATCTGATGGCCTCTCATCTAAACAAGAAACTTCCCAGGTATCTGTCCAGATCCAGGGATCCTCAAGCGGAAGCAGTGGATGCATTGTCACTTCCTTGGAAGTATCATCCTGCCTATATCTTTCCGCCTCTAGTTCTTCTTCCAAGAGTAATCTCCAAGATTCTGAAGGAATGCTCGTTTGTTCTGCTGGTAGCTCCAGCATGGCCTCACAGGTTTTGGTATGCGGATCTTGTCCGCATGGCCTCTTGCCAACCGTGGACTCTTCCGTTAAGACCAGACCTTTTGTCGCAAGGTCCTTTTTTCCATCAGGATCTCAAATCCTTAAATTTAAAGGTATGGAGATTGAACGCTTGATTCTTAGTCAAAGAGGTTTTTCTGACTCTGTGATTAATACTATGTTACAGGCTCGTAAATCTGTATCTAGGGAGATATATTATAGAGTCTGGAAGACTTATATTTCTTGGTGTCTTTCTCATCATTTTTCCTGGCATTCTTTTAGAATTCCGAGAATTTTACAATTTCTTCAGGATGGTTTGGATAAAGGTTTGTCTGCAAGTTCCTTGAAAGGACAAATCTCTGCTCTTTCTGTTCTTTTTCACAGAAAGATTGCTAATCTTCCTGATATTCATTGTTTTGTACAAGCTTTGGTTCGTATAAAACCTTTCATTAAGTCAATTTCTCCTCCTTGGAGTTTGAATTTGGTTCTGGGGGCTCTTCAAGCTCCTCCGTTTGAACCTATGCATTCGTTGGACATCAAATTACTTTCTTGGAAAATTTTGTTCCTTTTGGCTATCTCTTCTGCCAGACGAGTTTCTGAATTATCTGCTCTTTCTTGTGAGTCTCCTTTTCTGATTTTTCATCAGGATAAGGCGGTGTTGCGAACTTCTTTTAAATTTTTACCTAAGGTTGTGAATTCTAACAACATTAGTAGAGAAATTGTGGTTCCTTCATTGTGTCCTAATCCTAAGAATTCTAAGGAGAGATCATTGCATTCTTTGGATGTTGTTAGAGCTTTGAAATATTATGTTGAAGTTACTAAGAATTTCCGAAAGACTTCTAGTCTATTTGTTATCTTTTCCGGTTCTAGGAAAGGTCAGAAGGCCTCTGCCATTTCTTTGGCATCTTGGTTGAAATCTTTAATTCATCATGCTTATGTCGAGTCGGGTAAAACTCCGCCTCAAAGGATTACAGCTCATTCTACTAGGTCAGTTTCTACTTCCTGGGCGTTTAGGAATGAAGCTTCGGTTGATCAGATTTGCAAAGCAGCAACTAGGTCTTCTTTGCATACTTTTACTAAATTCTACCATTTTGATGTGTTTTCTTCTTCTGAAGCTGTTTTTGGTAGAAAAGTACTTCAGGCAGCTGTTTCAGTTTGAATCTTCTGCTTATAATTTAAACTTTATTTTGGGTGTGGATTATTTTTCAGTGGAATTGGCTGTCTTTATTTTATCCCTCCCTCTCTAGTGACTCTTGCGTGGAAAGATCCACATCTTGGGTAGTCATTATCCCATACGTCACTAGCTCATGGACTCTTGCTAATTACATGAAAGAAAACATAATTTATGTAAGAACTTACCTGATAAATTCATTTCTTTCATATTAGCAAGAGTCCATGAGGCCCACCCTTTTTTTGTGGTGGTTATGATTTTTTTGTATAAGCACAATTATTCCAATTCCTTATTTTTTATGCTTTCGCACTTTTTTCTTATCACCCCACTTCTTGGCTATTCGTTAAACTGATTTGTGGGTGTGGTGAGGGGTGTATTTATAGGCATTTTGAGGTTTGGGAAACTTTGCCCCTCCTGGTAGGAATGTATATCCCATACGTCACTAGCTCATGGACTCTTGCTAATATGAAAGAAATGAATTTATCAGGTAAGTTCTTACATAAATTATGTTTTTTTATTGTTAAATATATATTTATCTATATATATATGTGATAATGTTAATGTAAAATAGATATCTAGAACTATGGGGCCCATTTATCAAAGGGCTGCCGCCAGCAGGGGGTGTCAATCAACCCGATCGTATTCGATCGGGTTGATTTACGGCGATTCCTGTCCGCCTGCTCAGAGCAGGCGGACAGGGTTATGAAGCAGCGGTCTTTAGACCGCTGCTTCATAACTTGTGTTTCTGGCGAGTCTGAAGACTCGCCAGAAACACGGCCCTTCAAGCTCCGTACGGAGCTTGATAAATGGGCCTGTATATATCTATACTTTGGAACACAGTTCTGATCTCATCTGAATTATTAGATTCTAAGTAATGCTATAATCATCTTCAAAAAGTGATGATTCAAACTAACTAGAGTGAAAAAATTAAAATAAAAACAAATGTATGTGAACAATGAAAGTAAGATTAGCCCAACTAAATTTAAAGGATCTTTAAGTAATTGTTTTAAATGTATGTATCAAAGACATTAGTATATTGAAAAATATCTGCATATAAAATAAAAAATAAATGTTTAACTATTTTAATGCGGTGCTGGGAACCAGCTGCTGATTGGTCGCTGCACATATATGTCTCTTTTCATTGGCTTACTAGATGTGTTAGAAAGCTTTCAATAGTACATTTCTGCTCCTTTGTTTGCTGTATAACAAACACTATGTCAGCCGCTCTGGAATCAATCCGGGATGTAACCCAACTGCTAGCGTGAATTGAAAGCACACGCTAGCACACTGAGAAATACCCAGGACGTGACCCACTCAGGAAGCAGATTAGAAGATAAAAAAAATGAATATTGTTCCAGAATGCAGGAAAGCCACAAAGGATAAAACGTCCCTTTAAGTAGTACAAAGAACAAAAAGGAAATGCTCTTACTTGAAGCTTCTGAAAAAGGTCCTCTTTAGCAGGCTTGTAAAACAAAGGAAAAGTTCTCTTTTGCAGCTTGTAAAAGTATAATGTCCCTTTAAGCAGGTTTATAACAAACAGAAAGGCAAAGTTCTCTTTTGCAGCTTGTAAAAGTAAATGTCCCTTTTAAGCAGGTGTATAACAAACAGAAAGGCAAAGTTCTCTTTTGCAGCTTGTAAAAGTAAATGTCCCTTTTAAGCAGGTGTATAACAAACAGAAAGGCAAAGTTCTCTTTTGCAGCTTGTAAAAGTAAATGTCCCTTTTAAGCAGGTGTATAACAAACAGAAAGGCAAGGTTCTCTTTTGCAGCTTGTAAAAGTAAAATGTCCCTTTAAGCAGGTCTTGTTTATCAAAGAATAGTTTTAAAGGTAAAGGCAAAGCAAGGTCAGGCAGGCAGAAGTCGGCATCCAAATATCAGCAAAAGGTATAGGCAAAAGACAAGGTCAGGCAAGCAGAAGTCGGCATCCAAGTATCAGCAAAAGGGTAAAAGCTACAGGCAAGGTCAGGCAGGCAGAAGTCAATGTCCAAATATCAGCAAGTAGGGATTAGACAAGAGGCTTGGTCAGGCAGGCAGAAGTCGGTACACAGAAGAACAAAACTGATATGGTACTCACAATCCAGGGAAACAAACAAACGGGCCCAGATTCAGATCTCCCGCCGAGATTTAAAGGGCAGGAGCGTAACCGTCATCAGAGGGGTGTGAGAGGAAGCGTCATGTTGCTAAGCAACATGACGTCAGAGACACAGAGAAGTTCCGGGAGCCGCGGCGACACGGCGATGAACGGAAGCGATCATGACACACTACTGCAAAAAGTAAGCATATTTGCTAACAGAAGAAAGCCAGAAAGTTGTTTAAAATTGCATGCTCTATCTGAATCAGTAGAGTTTCATTTTGACTATACTTTATTCTATTCCCTTTAATAGCCCTTTAAAGTGACATGAAACCCAACATTTTTGTTTTATAATGCAGATAGTGTTTACAATTTTTAACAGTTTTCCAATTTACTTCTATGATCTAATTTGGTTTGTTCTCTTGGTATCCTTGGTTAAAAAGCATACTAAGGTACCTTTAGGAACATCATGAACTATCATTGGTTTTACAGATGTCTTCATCTAGTTCCTAATAGCACATTGCTGCTTCTTCAACAAATTATACCAAAAGAATAAATCAAACTGAATAATAGAAGTAAATTGAAAAGTTATTTAAAATAGTATGCTCTATCTGATTCATGAAAAAACTGTATAGTGTGAGAAATTTGATTGTTCACGAATCCGATATACTATATTTACTGACAAAACTTCTAGTAATTAATTTCTAAATAAGATAAATGAAAGTTTGAATATTAAAAAACTCATAACTTTAATACTCAGAATGAACTACAAGTGAACAGGTCTAACACAGGGGAGAGATAAGCTGTTTTGAATATATGCACTGTGGGTTGAGCCAAAATGTCAATTAGTTCAGGACATTGGCTAATAAGCAAACCTTCTCAAGTCAAATTACCTGACTGCTGCACCAATTTTGGCTGATCTTTTCCCCATTTTTATATTTTTATTTTATAACACAAAAGTGGTCATGCATCCAATAAATATTGCTGAATATAATTTTTTAAGATTAAGAAAATGGAGCCCAACACTTCTGCTGTATTTTCAGAAAGCAAGCTCATTTTGTTCATACTGTATGTCTCCCCTGAAAATAATATTCTGAAAATTAAGGACATACGTTTGCATTTTTTTCACATTAGCAAATAGTTTAAAGCTAGGAGAGACCTAGATATTTTACAATTAGTAAAATGTGTGACTTGGAGAGATAATTCGCTTATATCATTTGTGGTTTAATACATTTTGCCTAGGCTTAAATGATCTCAGGGAGTAATTATAACAATGTGTAGAAGAACTGCAGATGTGTGTAAGGCAGATTTTTATATCAGCACAAATGTAGAAACGTTTAAAGATGCAGTACAGCTCCAATCCAGGTTCCATAGTGAAATTGTAACTTTCTGGGACTGCAAACCACACAATGTAGAGAAGCGGAGAACACACAGCAAACAACAGTAAATCTCTTTATAATCTTTAATCTAGAATAGAGCTCATGATCTTCCTACAATTTGCAGATTTACCATTTCCTGCCTTCATCTATTTGTGTACTGTTTCTTTAAATGTTCATGGCCAAATGATTTATTTAGAAAAAGCCTGCAGTTTAAAGAGAGTCTGAGTTAGATTACAAGTGAAGCGCTGATTTATCGCACGCCTGTAAACGAGCAAATTCACCCATTCACAGGCGCACGATAAATAACTAGCCATTACAAGTGGTTGGTTATTGGTAGCAATTAGCTGTCAGACCTCTGGTTAATTTTTTAATGTGCCCCAATCGCCCCCAAAATACAGTGCAGTGTACTTTTTTTTAAAATAAGAAATAAGAGCATCTTTAAAAAAAAAAAATGCACAAAACAGTTTTAAGGGGCTAAAGTTGGCAAGTGTGGGGTGAAAATTGCCTTTACATTGTGGTCTATGGGAACTGTATTAAAACTGTAAATAAATATAGATATGCTTATATACATATTTATTTGTTAATATGTGTCTAAATACATATATAAACACATAAATATATCTGTATATATTGATATAGATAAACCAAGAGACAGGTGCACTCTCAGACAGTTCATCACGTGCCAGGGTGCTAGAATAGGAGTAAGATATAGCAAGTAGGAGACAGCACTCTCTGGACTTAATAGTAAACAGTAGATTTATTCAGTGAAAATAGTAAACAGTAGATTTATTCAGTGAAAATAGTAAACAGTAGATTTATTCAGTGAAAATAGTAAACAGTAGATTTATTCAGTGAAAATAGTAAACAGTAGATTTATTCAGTGATGTTTCGGGGAATACTCCCCTTCAACAGACCGGTTGGAGGAAGGGGAGTATTCCCCGAAATGTCACTGAATAAATCTACTGTTTACTATTAAGTCCACAGAGTGCTGTCTCCTATTTGCTATATTCATATACATATATATTTAAACTTTGCTGCCCAATGCTGCATGACTTACCCACTTTGCTGTGCTAGGTTCTATGCCGTGTCTGACGGCATGAGAAATAAGCTCATGATTGAGCCTACGGAAGCACGCTCTCGGGAGCGCAATGCTTTTGTGCAATACGAAACAATGACGTGTTTTATTTGCGCCTCACTTGTATTACCAACGCACATTTGCATGCGCTGGTATTACTAAATTGAGCACAAATATCGCTTTTGCGGAAGAGATATTTTGCGCTCAACTTGTAATCTGGCCATTTTTGTTGACTTCTGTTATCAGATTTTTTTTTCTCTTGGTATCAATTGTTGAAAAGCAAACCATGGCATGCTGAGGAGTGCCAATTCAGTAGGGGGAGCTTGCTGCTGATTCTTGGCTATACACATTTGTCTCTTGTCATTATCTCACTAGATTTGTTCAGTTACCACCCAGTAGTGCATTGTTAGTGACAATAGAAAATTAGCTTTTTACCACCTTTAAGTCTTTTTTAAAAGAAATCAGAAACCTCCTATACGCAACCACTGCTGCTCAATCTACACCCGCAACACACTCAGGGCCCAGTGATCTTTAGCTTGTGAGATTCTCTAAAAAATCTCACCAGCACTAGTACTCACTTATACTAATTCTCCAAAGGCAACTTGTACCTGGCAAACAATGTGTCTTGAGATTTATACTGTATATAAAATGTTTTGTTATGTGATGAAACAACTTTACAATATACTTTCATTATTTATTTTGCCCATTTTCATTTAATTAACTTTCAGCTAGATTACGAGTTATGCGAGCTATACGTAAATTAACGAACGCAACAAAAGTTGCATTATTTAACCCTCTATAGCGCTGCCATTACAAGTTTTGAAACAGCCAGCTTGTGCGTACGATATGGTGCTTTTAAGCTTCATACCGCACAAAATACAAGCGCTGTTTTGACGTGCTCGTGCACACTTTCCCCATAGACATCAATGGGGAGAGTGGGTCAGAAAAAAAACACCTGCGATCGCGGAATGAAAAGCTCTGTATCTCAACCCCATTGATGTCTATGGGGAAAATAAAAGTTACGTTTAAACCTAACACCCTAACATAAACGCTGAGTCTAAACACCCCTAATCTGCCACCCCGACATCGCCGCCACCTACCTACAGTTATTAACCCCTAATCTGCCGCTCCCAATATCGCCACCACCTAAATAAAGTTATTAACCCATAATCTGCCGCTCCCGATATCGCCGACACTATATTAAAGTTATTAACCCCTATTCCGCCGCTCCCCAACATCGCTGCCACTATATTAAAGTTATTTACCCCTATTACGCCGCTCCCGAACATCAAGGCCACTAAATAAAGGTATTAACCCCTAAACCTCTGGCCTCCCACATTACTACCATTAAATAAACCTAGTAACCCCTAAACCACCAGTCCAGGGGGAGATAGGACGAGCAAGGGACTGTGTGTGTGTGTGAGAGGGGGTGATAGGACGAGCAAGGGACTGTGTGTGTGTGTGAGAGGGGGTGATAGGGTGAGCAAGGGACTGCGTGTGTATGAGAAGGGGTGATAGGGTGAGCAAGGGACTGCATGTGTGAGAGAGGGGAGATAGGGTGAGCAAGGGACTGCGTGTGTATGAGAGGGGGAGATAGGGTGAGCAAGGGACTGCGTGTGTGTGAGAGGGGGTGATAGGGTGAGCAAGGGACTGCATGTGTGAGAGAGGGGGAGATAGGGTGAGCAAGGGACTGCGTGTGTATGAGAGGGGGAGATAGGGTGAGCAAGGGACTGCGTGTGTGTGAGAGAGGGGGAGATAGGGTGAGCAAGGGACTGAGTATGTGTGAGAGGGGGAGATAGGGTGAGCAAGGGACTGTGTGTGTGTGAGAGAGGTGGAGATAGGGTGAGCAAGGGACTGCGTGTGTGTGAGAGGGGGAGATAGGGTGAGCAAGGGACTGAGTGTGTGTGAGAGGGGGAGATAGGGTGAGCAAGGGACTGTGTGTGTGTGAGAGAGGGGGAGATAGGGTGAGCAAGGGACTGCGTGTGTATGAGAGGGGGAGATAGAGTGAGCAAGGGACTGCGTGTGTGTGAGAGAGGGGGAGATAGGGTGAGCAAGGGACTGCGTGTGTGTGAGAGAGGGGGAGATAGGGTGAGCAAGGGACTGCGTGTGTGTGAGAGGGGGAGATAGAGTGAGCAAGGGACTGCGTGTGTGTGAGAGAGGGGGAGATAGGGTGAGCAAGGGACTGCGTGTGTGTGAGAGAGGGGGAGATAGAGTGAGCAAGGGACTGCGTGTGTGTGAGAGGGGGAGATAGTGTGAGCAAAGGACTGTGTGTGTGTGAGAGGGGGAGATAGGGTGAGCAAAGGACTGCATGTGTGTCAGAGGGGGAGATAGGGTGAGCAAAGGACTGTGTGTGTGTGAGAGGGGGAGATAGGGGGAGCAAAGGACTGCGTGTGTGTGAGAGGGGGAGATATGGTGAGCAAAGGACTGTGTGTGTGTGAGAGGGGGAGATAGGGGGAGCAAAGGACTGCATGTGTGTGAGAGGGGGAGATAGGGTGAGCAAGGGACTGTGTGTGCGAGAGAGGGCGAGATAGGGTGAACAAGGGACTGTGTGTGTGAGAGAGGGGGAGATAGGGTGAGCAAAGGACTGTGTGTGTGTGAGAGGGGGAGATAGGGTGAGCAAGGGACTGAGTGTGTGTGAGAGGGGGAGATAGGGGGAGCAAAGGACTGGGTGTGTGTGAGAGGGGGAGATAGGGCGAGCAAGGGACTGAGTGTGTGTGAGAGGGGGAGATAGGGCGAGCAAGGGACTGAGTGTGTGTGAGAGGGGGAGATAGGGTGAGCAAAGGACTGTGTGTGTGTGAGAGGGGAGTTAGGGTGAGCAAGGGACTGCGTGTGTGTGAGAAGGGAAGATATGGTGAGAAAAGGACTGTGTGTGTGTGAGAGGGGGAGATAGGGTGAGCAAGGAACTGAGTGTGTGTGAGAGGGGGAGATAGGGGGAGCAAAGGACTGGGTGTGTGTGAGAGGGGGAGATAGGGCGAGCAAGGGACTGAGTGTGTGTGAGAGGGGGAGATAGGGCGAGCAAGGGACTGAGTGTGTGTGAGAGGGGGAGATAGGGTGAGCAAAGGACTGTGTGTGTGTGAGAGGGGAGTTAGGGTGAGCAAGGGACTGCATGTGTGTGAGAAGGGAAGATATGGTGAGAAAAGGACTGTGTGTGTGTGAGAGGGGAGATAAGGTGAGCAAAGGACTGCGTGTGTGTGAGAGGGGGAGATAAGGTGAGCAAAGGACTGTGTGTTTGTGAGAGGGGGGATAGGGTGTGTGAGAGGGGGATATAGGGTGAGCAAGGGACTGTGTGTGTTTATTAGAGGGGGAGATAGGGTGAGATTAAGGAAAATCCCCATATAGTGGTTCCTGGAAAAGAAATCCATATATTTAACCCTGTGCACCATATTCTGATGTGTGTCAAGCCTCCCACTGAGCACTCAGCGTTACTGGGAGTGGGTTGGTCCCTGGGAGGAGGTGCAGAGTATAACCTGGAAAGGAGGTGTCTGCTCTGTAGCAGGTGATTGGCGGAATGGTGTAAGTGTAAACATGAGAGTGGCCAATTGGAATTTGCAACCGCCAAGGGGGGCCTCAGAATCCGATGGAGGTTTTGGCCCTCAGATTTTGCATCCAGCCTATCGTGCATGTTCAGCTCATTGTTAATACCCAAATAGGTGCTCATCTAACACATGCTCTATAGCCTGGTCTCGAAATCGGATGCCTATCCTCCAAAACATACACTACAATTGTTTTTTAGCCTCCCGCTATCAATACAGCTGGTTTGGGGTCTGAGCAGTCGGGCAGGGCACGTAAGGGGCCCCATATCCACTGCTGCATCCATTCGTTTAAATGCTTAAACATATTAAACTTTGCGACGGGTCTCAAGTGCTAGGATTGATGGCTACATTTATATTTCATATCCACACCGGTGTAGTGCTGAAATCTGTGACCATTGGTCGCATGCGCCCATTGTGGTTACAAATCACTACACCGGCTCAGACACGCGCCCCCACAGCCTACAAAACAATTCCTGACTTGACTTCTCTTAGTTATCATCAATGAAGGGAGGGGGAAGCAGGACAATTACAATGATTATCAGTGACAAATTCAATCTACATAGAAAGAGTTATTATTAAATCCGGTATTAGCAGTGTGATTGTAATACAATCACATTGCTAACACTGTATTTTTTTTTTTTAATAAAATGTTTATTGAGGTAATTCGAGTAACTTACAGCTTATGCATTATGACATTATAACAACATAACATTAAAACATAAACTTTGTTTCAAGAGGCGAAAAAACACCTCTGTTTTCATAGAAACCTTATTTTTACAGAGGCCATCATTTAGAAACTCATTGAACTTCACTAGTTCTTTTGATTTATCTTATTAACAATATAACTGGGACGGCCTTTAAGTTAGTGGATCAGTCCACTAGGGTATCTGAATAATCAAACACGCTAGACTTTAGTGGGGTCATAGATAATGAGAGATCATATATCTCATCAAGTGAAATGCGGGGAGCGAGAGAGACCGTACTAATTCACTCAATGACTCTCTCTCTCTCTGTACCTGGTTTACTCCCGTAGTTGGGTTCAAGAGTGTTTCTTGGGGGTATTGTTAAATTCTGTGTTATTTAAGGTAGTAGGGGATAGGGAGGTCAGTCATTAAAGCTACCACTGTCCCATTAATGGTCGGTCCGGTCATGTAGGTTTATGGGTCCAAAAGGTGTCCCATGGTTCCCATATTAGGCAAAAATCTGTCAGTTCTCTAAATACATAATTTTCCATATTTTATATATGGTTTACACAGTTTATCACCCCTTGCCACCTGGGTGGTTGACTTCCAATTTCTGGCTACGAGTAATTTGGTGGAGGTGAGGATACATATGAGAAAATTTTGTTTAAATCTGGGGAGAGATTCTACTCCTAGGTGTAGTATTGCAAGGGCTGGGGTGAGTATTTCCACTAAGTCTAGGTCTTTACACAATGTTGCTATTTTTCTCCATAAACTGTTCAATTTCGAACAGGCCCACCAGATGTGGAGCGGAGTGCTCTGCTCTCCACATCCTCTCCAACACATAGGGGAGTGGCCAGGATAAAGTTTCTGCAGCTTTGTAGGAACAGGGTGCCACCTCGAAATAATTTTAAAGTACAGCTCGTATAGAGTGACACAGTGGGTAGCTTTTTTGATGTGGCTAATTGCCTCCTCCTATGCTTCAAGTGGGTGTGTAAGCTGCAGGTCTCTCTCCCAGGCCTGCATGTGGGTTGTTTTAGAGGGGGCATTTTCCTCAAGTAAACATTTATAGTGTGCTGAGCGAAGCTTATATAGTTGGAGCTTCGCTTTTCAGTGTGATTCCCAGGGGGATAAATCCTGCAGCTTATCTTCCAAAAAGCCCCAGGATCTCATAAGAGATCAAATTCATAGTAGATCGAAATGAAACATTGGGGTCAGCGTGGGTAGAGTTAGCATAGTTACATGTGTCTTCAATTGCTTATTTTCATAAAATTCTTATAAGGAGACTACATCAGTGATAGGCCACGAACTGATATGTATGTCAGGTAGCCCTAAGAGAAGGCCTCACATGGAGTGTACGGGTGAGGGATGCGGGGCAATAAGTCTGTTATATTTTAGTTTCAGCCAACTCTCCTGACACCCCTTGACTATATTGTTGGAGATACAAATTTTTGACTGCCAGTGTGGGGGAGCCAGAGAAGATCTTCTAGATTAACAAATTCTGGCAGCGAAGCCTGCTCTAGCTCTTTCCATCTAGTTGCAGGAAGGCCGTTACCCCATGCCAAAGCATGGGTAATCATCGCGGCCTCGTGGTATTTCCTTACGTTAGGGAGGCCAATACCACGTCTCTCGATGGGGGCCTGGAGAATATGAGCCGCAACTCGAGGTCTTTTGTGGTGCCAGGTGTAGGTATTGAAAAGGGTCTGGAACTTTCGAATCAGGGATATAGGAATTGAAATGGGGATACAGCGGTATAGATATGTAAGCTTGGGCAGCACCATCATTTTGAGGGCTGCCACCCTGCCTAACCATGAGATCTGAGTAGAGAGAGGTCTATCAGCGCTAGACTAGGATAGCTATCTACGGCTCCTTAAAAGCAAAGGGTCCTTAGCTGACCCTAATAGGGAATCAATGTAATTAATAAACGTTAAGGAGCGCCAGTAACGCAGAGATAGTGAATTTAATAGATAATGATTGTACAATAATTTCAAATAATTTTTGTACAATAATTTAAAATTGGTCTATGCGATATAATAAACATACAATGCTAAAATTCATGGATCCATGATGAATATAAACACAATAATAATACACAGATGAGTAGAATATAAAACATAAAACCAGGGTGATGCGGTTCAAACACTTATAACAATATAAAAACAGATGAACATATATCCATTTTTATATTTTTATTTTTTAATATTTTGACTTTTATATTTTTAAACACCTTCACAGGACCCCACCAATATTTCGGGACTCACTTCATCAATTTTTTCACCTATTTTTTCATCAATTATATATATATATTTTTCATCCATTTTTTCACATATGATACATCCATGGACTAATTATCCATCATATTAACCTCTTTTATACCTATATGTTCATCTGTTTTTATATTGTTATTAGTGTTTGAACCACATCACCCTGGTTTTATGTTTTATATTCTACTCATTTGTGTATTATTATTGTGTTTATATTCATCATGGATCCATGAATTTTAGCATTGTATGTTTTATTATATCGCATAGACCAATTTTAAATTATTGTACAATCAATATCTTTTAAATTCACTATCTCTGCCTTACTGGCGCTCCTTAATGTTTATTAACCATGAGATCTCACTGAATCTCTTGGAATTAAGTTCCAATGTAATCTCTTTCAGTAGGTTCTCATAGTTTTCTTTGATAGTTATGGGTTTAGAATGGGAAAGGAACATGCCTAGATACCGTATTCCCTTGGTGGACCATTTAAAAGAGTAAAGGAGCTGAATTCTGTGTTTGTCATTCACAGGGATGTTAAGAGAATATGCTTCTGTTTTACTGACATTGATTTTGTAGTATGAATGTTCACCAAATCTCTTTAGCAGACGAAACAGTGGAGGGAGGGAATCTAGGGGATCCGTGAGGAAGACTGTTAGGTCGTCCGCAAACAGGGCTAATTTCTGGACGGTGTCATGGAGTTGGAGTCCCTGTATTGCGGGGCATCTCCTAATGGCAGCCCCCAGAGGCTCAATTGCCAGAACAAATAAAAGAGGGGACAGGGGACACCCCTGTCTAGT
Organism: Bombina bombina; assembly: GCF_027579735.1. Lineage (NCBI taxonomy): Eukaryota > Metazoa > Chordata > Amphibia > Anura > Bombinatoridae > Bombina > Bombina bombina. The sequence continues at coordinate 1,302,273,146 of NC_069500.1, forward strand.
CCCATTTGCTATCTTTATTGTGGGAGAGCAGAACCCTAGACCTCTCACCACAGCAGTGGGGGAAGAATATAATGCCGTGACAGCTCTGATATAGGCGTCAGGTATACCGAATGCTGTAAGAGTTTGAAATAAATACTCCCACCTCACTCTGTCAAACTCCTTCTCGGCATCGAGCGACAGAGTGAGCATGGGAAGACTCAAATCAGCTGCCTCCGCATATATATTTAAGAGACGACGGGTATTATCTGAGTCCTGTCTATTGAGAACAAATCCTACCGGTCTAGATGTACAAGTGTCTGAAGGTGTTTGTTCAACCTGTTTGGCATAAATTTTAGCATCTACATTAATGAGGGAAATGGGTCTATAGCTTGGGCATTGAGTAGGGTCTTTGCCCTCTTTGTGTATTCTGATGATATTGGCCTCAAGGAATTCTGGGAGGAATCTGCCTCGCTGAGCCCCACTCTCAAATAATCGGAGCAGAATCGGGGAAAGTGTAGAGCTGAGGACTTGATAGAAGTTGACTGTGAACACATCTGGCCCTGGGGCTTTGTGAGGAGCTAGACTAGCTATGGCAATTTTAACTTCCTCTATTGTGAATTGTTTCGCTAATGCAGTTTTGGCTTCCTCAGATAATGACTAACACCGTATTTAATATGAAATGTACCACAAATGTTATGCAGTTCTTTTTTAAACTTACAGTTTTTACTTGGTTTTGTATCCAATATACAGCACTGCATGTAAATACGGCACATATATTTCACACGTCGTCCGCAATTTTTACTCCCATAAGCTAACATGGGGCCACGTCGCAAATCGGTATCACATATTCAGCGCAAGTACTTATGTAGCAAAAATGTAGAAATGTTACCCTATTTTCACCTCGCCACACAAAGGCAGCCGCAGCAAGCGTTGCGCTGAGTATGTGAGCACCGTAACTTCCTGAAAATATTAACTAACACCGAACGCATGCACAATATCGATCTATCTATCTGTCAACCGCAATCCCCCACCACAATAACTAATAAAGTATATTAACCCCTATATCCACCTCAAACCCACATTGCAACTAATAATTAAATTATTAACCCCATAATCCGCAAGCCCCAACATCACAAACTACCTAATGTATTAACCCCTAATCCGCCATTAACCCACATCGCAAAGTCCCTATTAAAACTATTAACCCCTAAACCGCCATTAACCCACATTGCAAACTACCTGTTAAAACTATTAACCCCTAAACCCCCACCCCCCACAATGCAAATAAATAATTAAATTACTAAACCCCCTAACCTAACATCCCTTAATCTAATACCTCCTAAATTAACCCAAATTGCCTACATTAAAAAATACTAAAGTTACTAACTACTAAATTAAAAAACCTTACATTACTTTAAAAATAAAAAATCTAATATTACAGAAAATAATAAACAAATTATCAAAAATATAAAAATAAAAAAGCCCCCCCCCAAAATAAAAACACCTGCTTAAAAGGGTCTTTTTTAGGGCAGTGCCCTAAAAAAATCAGCTCTTTTTCCTTAAAAAAAATACTAAGTCCCCCTCTAACAGTAAAACCCCCCACCGACCAATATAAATAAACCTATCAATAAAAAACCTAAACTACCCATTGCCCTGAAAAGGGCATTTGTATGAGCATTGCCCTTAAAAGGGCATTCAGCTCTTTTTCTGCCCTTAAAAGGGCATTCAGCTCTTTTAAGAAGTGGCCATCCATAATCTAAAAAAAAGAAAAAACCTAAGTCTAACCCCCCGGTTGGTACTCACGGTTCCTGAAGTCTGGCGGAGAAGGTCCTGTTCCAGGCAGTGAATTCTTCTTCCAAGCAGTGACATCTTCTTTCTTCTTCCAGGAACAAGCTGGCACGGAGTGGAGGGCGGAACTGAAGATCGATGACCATCAATAGGATTTCAGTTGCTCACATCCTATTGGCTGATTTGAATTTGAAGACTCAAATCAGCCAATAGGAATTCAAGGGACGCCATTTTTAATTGCGTACCTTGAATTCACTATTCAGTGTACGGCGGTGATTGTGCAAAGAGTATTCTCCACGCTCCATGGCTCCACGGTCGCCGGTCTTCAGTTCCAGGGTCGCCGGTCTTCAGCTCCGCGGTCATCAGTCTTCAGTTCCGCCCTCTGCTCCACGCCAGCTTGTTCCTGGAAGAAAAAAGAAGAGGTCGCCGCTTGGAAGAAGACTTCACTGCCTGGAACAGGACCTTCTCTGCCAGACTTCAGGAACCGTAAGTACCAACCTGGGGGTTAGACTTAGTTTTTTTTTATTTTTGGGGGGGTTTATTTTTTTTAGATTAGGGATGGGCACTTCTTAAAAGAGCTGAATGCCATTTTAAGGGCAGCAAAAGAGCTGAATGCCCTTTTCAGGGCAATGGGTAATTTAGGTTTTTTTAGTGATAGGGTGGGGGGTTTTACTGTTAGAGGGGGGACTTAGTATTTTTTTTAAGGAAAAGAGCTGATTTCCTTAGGGCACTGCCCTACAAAAGGCCCTTTTAAGGGCTATTGGTAGTTTAGCATTAGATTAGGGGGTGTTTTTATGTTGGGGGGCCTTTTTTCTTTTCATAAGGATTAGGTATATTTTTTTTATTTTTGATAATTTTGTTTTTTATTTTCTGTAATTTTAGCTTATTTATTTTCTGTAATTTTAGCTTAATTTAAACTTAGGTTTTTTTATTTTTAAATTAATGTTAGTTTTTTTATTTTAATTGTAATTTAGTTTTAGTTTAATTTATGTAATGGGGTTAATTTAGAGGGATGTTAGGTCAGGGGGCTTAGTGTTCACTTATTTGTGGGCTTTTGCGGTCTAGGGGTTAATAGATTTATTAGCATAAAATGGGTTAATACTTTAATAGGTTTATTGCGTTGTGGGTTAATGGCGGATTAGGGTTTAATAGTTTTAATAGGTAGTTTGCGATCTTGGCGTTGGCGGATTTAGGGGTTAATACTTTAATTATTAGTTGCGATGTGGGTTTGATGGGGGGCATAGGGGTTAATAGTTCAATTAGACATATTTCGCTGTGGGGGGTTGTCGGTTTCTGGGTTAATACTTTTATTAGTTCCGATGTGGGTTTGATGGCGGATATAGGGGTTTTTTTACGTGTCGGGTTTATTTTTTGGAGGCATGTTAGACTTTTACGGGAGATTTGATATATATTTTATTTTTCTTAGATGCCGGTAGTTTCGTGCCGTAAGTCACTGGCGACTCCAGAAATTTGTATTTCTGCACATTTCTGGACAACGCTAGTTTATCCGACTTACGGCACTTTATGAACTGCCGGCACCGTATATGTAATACCCCGATGTGCTAGGTGAAATTACAGGCAGCGCAGGTTTCAGCGCTTGCACTGAAGCCTGCACCATATATGTAATCTTGCCCTAGATCTCTGGTTAATTTTATAAATCTGTCCCAAATGCCCCCAAAAACAGTGCAGTGTATATTACAAAAAAAAAATGTATTTTTTTTTTAATATTTTTTTTTTAAAACATTTTTTATTGAGTTTTTTTGTACATTGACAAATAAAATATAAAATAAGAACATAAGGTAAGTCAGGACAGTTAAATGATTATACAGTAAGCTAATGTCTTGCTTCAAGAACAACAACTGTGCAACAATCAGAACTTGCAAGTCAGGGATATACGATATTTCAAGAAATAGTAGGTAAGGGAATGTCCTCAGAAAAGTGATACCAACACCAGTGAAACCTTATTTTTCTTAGTAAGTATAGAATTGGGGTAACTATAGTATAGGCCACTCATGGACCAGATACGTGGAGGTCACTATTGGACCATTTGAAAATGGGTAAGGGAAGGTGAGCAGGCGAGAGCAGCTTTAAGATTGGGAGGGGGGGCGTGTCAGGAAAACTTGATGAGAAAACAGATGTCATCACAGAGCTTATCAAGTAATGAGTCAAATGACATCTAATATAGTATGTAAAATATATGTGAGCATGAGCCAGAATTTAACCTTTCAGCTATAAAAGTATAATGGTGGCTTTTATATATATATATATATATATGGGAATGGGCATACCAATTTAGATAGTAGGGAGGAAAAGTGTTGTAGCCTTAGAACATGAAATATGGAGATGTAATTTAGGTAAATATCAGTGGTAATAGCTATAACACTGAGGTTGCTTAGAGTTGATATAACTACAATTTACATGTTAAAAGTTTATGAGCCAGGCAGTCCCAGATAACCCGGTGAGAAATAACAAACCGGGAAAATAGTAGGTGCTGTAGCTAATGAAGAGACGAAAAATTATGCCGTTACATCAGTGCAAAAGGTTATTTACAAAGCTGTTATGTGGGAGTGAGCTGTATTGTCAGAAAATGGATAACTATGACCCCATATTGTAGAAGCATCAAAATCCTCAGAATCAGCAGAGATCTCCTCTAGGAGGTTAAACTAATTCAAGTATATGGATCATGAAGGACCTTTGAAATGTTCATATAGCTTATATCAGTACTATGCGATTAGGAGAAAGCTCCTGTTATGTACTAGTCTCTGAAAAACAAGTGAGCTGAACTATATAGGGAACCTGTAGACTACCATAGATATAAACATAAAAGTAATATGTATATGAGAATAAGCTTATATGAGATTTCATGCTGAGAATATGAATATTTATTGACCAAGTGTTACATGAGGTAATGATAGCAGAAGCAGGTAATGGTATTAAATGTACCTCATCATGCTACAGCTTAATATTCCAAGAGAATGACTGTGATGTATATGCTAGGAGCTTTGTCTACTTTGCCACTCCACTGAGACCTAGGTAGTTATGATATAGGGTATATATACGTCTCATTGTAGCTGGCAGAATAGGAGAGTATATGTGCTGGGGCCTGATATCTGATAATCATGTATTTGTTCATACAAAACTTTTGTGTGTGGGGGGGATCTGGAATGAAGATGTTACTGTAGATACATCTAGAAACTTATGCCATTAAATATGTGTAAGCAAAATTCCCACTAAGGATGGAGGCAATTTATCATGAACTACAGGTCTATGAAGAACAGCAACTTAGGTGTTTTTGAGTATGCGGTCACCCGTCTCCATAACATTTGTTATCACTAGACCTTAGTTTCCAAAATTTGTTGGATATTAATAGTCAGTCTGTTAAGTTTTCATTAAGAAAATAAAAGGTGCATTATATGTGTTGCCGGCATGGGAAATTGCTATACAATGGCCTTGGTTGTCCTACTTTCTAAAACTCAGGGACTTGAATAGTGAGAACTAAAACTGCTGTATTATTTTAAACACAGCCCCCATAACAAGAGGATTCTCACTAAGTAGCAGATATATGTAAAGTGAATTGAAGTATAGATTTCTCAAGATAGTATATGTAGAGTCAGTAAAGGAAATATAAGTTTCACCAGAGAATAGACTTCTCATAAATTTGAACTCTAGGTTGGCAGTGTACTTAAAGATTCAGGTCGCATTGCCGTCATATAAAAAGCCATGTGATAAAGAGGACCCCCTAAGGAACACAGCGGGCTATCTCTTTGGATTTGAAAAGATTTCTATCACCATCCAGTTCTAGAAATACAGTATGGCTGAGTGAGTAAGGGAGCCCATATATTATAATACTTAATAGACAGCTGACCCCTATACAGTGAAGTATGTAAGCACAACATTTACCCATATTAAAAGTAGGGCTTAAGAGCTAGGATATACGTGTAAAAAAGGATAAAACGTAACATATAGCATTTTTTGTAATCACTCTGCCTAAATAATATGTCAAGAATTCTGCTGAAATGGTAAGTGAATTAGTATATAGTACTACCTCAGCCGTTACATAAATTACATATAACCAATAGACTGGAAGAGCAAGAATTAAAACCACAACAGTCGGAACTTCTCTGGAGTAAAAGCGTGAGCCAAGAACAATAACACATGTAATCGCTTCTCTGATTATGTACGGCAAGCATAAGGGAAAAAATCCAGGGTTCCTGTCTCACCCTACAAATTATTTTAGAGCGATAAAAGTGCATTCCTTGTATGAAGCTAACCTATGCCTGTCTGCAAGTAAGATAGAGCATATGTACCAGGACACATACGAGTGAAATTACTGCCGCTGTGGCGTGACCTGCATGAGTGTATACCCAGTCCGGCTGCCATCTGTGTATCCGCAATCAATAAACAGGCAAGCTGCTCTCCACCGTATCTCAGTACTGCAGTCACACTGCAGAGCTTATTTCCAAGGGACCTGTAATGGGTAATACAGAGAGCTTGGGGATAAAGGTTGTAAGAGCCCAGCAAGTAGTTAATATATCCCGTAGTAGTTAGGAGCCCTGAGAGTGAGTTGCCGACCGTCTCCACTAATCTAACTTCTGGTTCTACGGTATGTCTATCTCCGCTTTCCTCCCACCATTTGTTGGCCGTATCTTCTGTGGCAGGGGCTGGGGGAAGAAAACTTGGGCTGATTGTAGCACTTCTCGGAATGGAAACAGGTTCATCTCCTCTCGTAAGCGATTCAACTTGAGCATTCCCCTTAAGGCTGTGATCATCATCAGGTATCTCCGATGTTAAGATGGCCGGTTCCACATGTATCTCTCGTACAATAGAGATCAAGCTATCAAAGTTCCTGTCCATCTTCTGCTCCAGTTCCAGTCCAGCTCCAGTCTTTGAATGTTAAATGGGAAGAAACTCTTACCACTTGTTCAGTAACCTTAATGAAAATTTTGATTGCGTATTGCAAGACACTAGTTGATCAAATTTCAAAAGAAATAGAAACTGTTCAATTGGGTTTGGATAAATTTAAAAACACCAAACAATATGGAGAACTAAATGAGATGGTTTTACAGAAAACTGATATTTATCAGAAAGAATTGATGGAAATAAAAAATCGTAAATTAGCTAGGGACAACGAAGATTATTTGAAGGGTGAAGTGTATACTTACAATAAAAAGAAAATACAGATTGAAAATACAATTAATAAGGATCACACAGATGAGGAACAGAGGATGACATTAGACACACCTATACACTCTAACCATGATGAGGGTAGATGGTTGGTAGTCAATCATCATAAAAATAAAAATAAAAATAAAAGCAAAAATAAAAATAACAATTGGACTGGTAAAAGCAATCTCAGATATCAAGATAGGGACTATAGGCAAAATCAGTATAGTCAACAAAGATTCTTTGACAATCAGCATCAGGCGATTAATCGAAGTGAGCCATTCAATGGACATTCTGCCCATATTAATTATGGACAGGGTAGAAATGAAAGAGAGTATTATCATCAAAACCGTGAAAGAAGTCATTATGACCAAAACTATAGAGGAAGGAATTCCCATGATCAATACAACTATCGTAGACCCCATGTCAATGAACAATGGCATAATACTAAATCAGTTCCTAGAGATCAACCTTCCCATTTAAGAATGCATATAGGGGCCGGTAATCTGGATTCCCCACAAGATAGAAGAGAGTTCTTTTTTCCTGAGATGAGTACATCAAATAGGTTCAATGCTTTGAACAATATTGACCCACAAGAATATGATGCTAGACCATCTGATTGCACTGAGATTAGGAATGACCAACAAGTAACGACTCCACATCATTTTTTAGATCAGCGCCCAAGACAGCCTATATGGAAACAAATAAAGATTGCCAGCTACTTAGAGCCTGTGGTCAGCCTTACATCTACACTAAAAGGAAAAAGGCCTCACATAAACGAGGATGTAGAGGATGAAATACAGCCCTCAAAAAGGCACGACTACGGGCCCTGAGAAGTGGAATCTTTAATTTGTCTTCCCATCACCTAACAAATGATGAGGTTAGGGTTTTGGGGAAGGGATTATCCTTTAGCCCATCTAATTCACACAATGTATTTTCCCTTTTTGTGGATTTGAATAGATTCACCCAGAAGCTTTCTATGCAAAAATATTTTGCAGAGAAAAGATTAAAAGAGGAATCAAGCTTAACAATCCTAACAGATAATATGGACCCAAGGCTCAATAATCAAATTCTCCCGGTTTTTGAGCCTGAATCTTTAGTGGATCAATTATGTGAAGGTTTCATTCACACATCGTTCAGAAATAAATCTAATTATGCTCCTAAACCAGCAAATAATTCCCATATAGAAATATTTAGACAACTTGTGAGTGACGAATTTGACCGGATCCCCAAAGGTATAGATAAGAACAAAAGGGGTAATTTTTATGGAAATGAGAAACAAGTTTTGGAAACCTTAAGGAATTGTCAGCCATAAAGGACCAGCCCAGGATTCAACCCAACTGCTAGCGTGAAAAGTAAAAACACACGCTAGCACACTGAGAAATATCAAGGACGTGACCCACTCAGGATTAAGAAAAGTAACTGTCCTTTTAAGGAGATAAATAAAACCAAGTGAATTTCCTTTTAGCAAGTGAATAATAAATGTCCTTTTAAGCAGGATAGCAAACAAACAGATAATCCTTTTAGCAGATCTGGATAAAGCAAGTGTCCCTTTAAGAAGGTTAGCAAATAAACAGAGATTCCTTTTAGCAGGTCTGGATAAAGTAAATGTCCCTTTAAGCAGGTTAGCAAATAAACAGCGATTCCTTTTAGCAGGTCTGAATAAAGCAAATGTCCCTTTAAGCAGGTTAGAAAACAAACAGAGATCTTTTTAGTAGGTATGAGAAAAGCAAATGTCCCTTTAAGCAGGTTTTACAAACAAACAGGATACTTTTTAGCAGGTCAGGAAAAAGCAAATGACCCTTTAAGCAGGTTAGCAAATGAACAGAGATTCCTTTAGCAGGTCTGGATAAAGCAAATGTCCCTTTAAGCAGGTTTGGCAAATAAACAGTGATTCCTTTAACAGGTCTGGATAAAGCAAATGTCCCTTTAAGCAGGTTAGCAAATAAACAGAGATTCCTTTAGCAGGTCTGATAAAGCAAATTTCCATTTAAGCAGGTTAGCAAATAAACAGATTCCTTTTAGCAGGTTTGAATAAAGCAAAAGTCACTTAAAGCAGGTTTAGTAAATAATGAAGTATTCTTTGCAGCAGTTAAAGCAACTATTCCCATAAGCAGGTTTAACAAACATACCGAGTGGCATTCTGGCAAGGAGATCCAGGCAAGGAAGGAGACATCAGGACAGACAAACACAGGTCCGGTCAGAATGAATGTAGAAAAAACAAACGGGCGCTGATTCAAATCTCCCGCCGAGATTTGAAGGCAGGGAGACTCTGACGTCAGGAGGAGAGCCGGATACCACGTCACGTTGCTAGGCAACGTAACGATACAGAGGAAATCCGTGAGCCGCGGCGACACGGCAGTGAGCGGCTCCATTCATGACAGCACCCCCCCCTCAAGGACCCCTCCGGGGGACAGGACCAGGCCTAGCAGGATAAGCTTTGTGAAAGGCCTTAATCAAAGCAGGGGCGTGTACATGCTGGGCTGGTTCCCAAGTTCGCTCCATGACAGGATAACCCTTCCAATGGATGAGATAGTATAGTTTCCTGCCACGAAGTTTGGAATCCAAAATGTGAGCAACCTCAAACTCAGGCTGTCCCTGTACCAAGAGAGGAGATGGTTTGAGCAGAGATTTAGAAAATCTATTAGATCTCACCGGTTTCAGGAGAGAAACATGGAAAACAGGGTGAGCTTTGAGAGTCTTGGGAAGAGCAACACGGTATGCAGTAGAACAAACTTGACCCAGTATTCGGAAAGGGCCCACATATCGTGGCTCCAATTTGATAGAAGGTTGTTTGAGATGAAGGTGACGAGTAGAAATCCAAACCTTGTCTCCAGGACGAAAATTAGGAGCCTTCTTTCGTCTGTGATCAGCAAAAAACTTGTATCGATTAGAGGCTTTGGAAAGAAGAACACGTATCTTACGCCAATGTCGAGTTAATCTCCGAGCAGTTTGATCGGAAGCAGGATTTTCAGAAGAAGAAGTATACAGAGGAAATGTTCTGGGTTGAAATCCGTAAGCTGCAAAAAAGGGGGAAGAGCGAAGAGATGAATTGTAACAAGCATTATGGGCCAACTCCGCCAAAGGAAGATAACGAGTCCAATTAGAATGATGATGGTCCACATAATGTCTCAGGTAAGTCTCCAGACACTGGTTTACTCTCTCGGCTTGGCCGTTAGACTGTGGATGATGAGAAGTTGATAAAGAGACTGTAGTGCCAAAATGTTTGCAAAGCCATCTCCAGAACCGAGAAACAAATTGTACCCCTCTATCGGAGACAATGTCAATAGGAAACCCATGTAATTTCACGATATGCAAAAGAAAAAACTCAGAAAGTCCCTTGGCAGATGGAAGACCAGGCAAAGGAATGAAATGAGCAGACTTAGTAAACCTGTCTACCACCACTAAAATAGTGTTGTTTCCAGCAGAAAGAGGTAGGTCTGTAATAAAATCCATAGATAAATGGGTCCAAGGCTGGTGAGGAATGGGTAAAGGTTGAAGTAAACCAGAAGGGAATTGACGAGGAGTTTTATTTGTAGCACATTGTGTGCAAACAGAGACATAATCTTTAACATCTTGAGTGAGAGTAGGCCACCAGACATAACGTTTGAGATTCCGAGTCGTGTTACTGATGCCAGGATGTCCAGAGAGAGGACTATCATGAGCCCAATGTAGAATCTTTGGACGGAGACGTTTAGGAACAAATAATAAACCGTCAGGAGGTTTGAGGGATGAAGGAAAGTCCTTTTGAGCAGACTGTAAGTCCTGTAAAGAAGAGATTGATAATTGAGCTATGACTTCCTGTGGTTGAAGTATAGTACCAGATTCTGGAGTAGAGGTAGATTGAAACTGTCTGGATAAGGCATCTGCCTTTATATTCTTAGAACCAGGTATATAGGAAAGATTGTAGTTAAAACGTGAAAAGAATAAAGACCAACAAGCTTGTCTGGAATTCAATCGTTTGGCAGTTTGAAGATAAAGAAGATTTTTATGATCCGTGAGTATGGAAAATGGAAAGGTAGTGCCCTCCAACCAATGCCTCCATAGCCATCTTGATGGCTAATAACTCTTTATTGCCAACGTCATAATTTAATTCAGAAGAAGTAAATTTCTTGGAAAAGAAACCTACAGGATGAATCTTACCCGTGTCAGGTATTCGTTGAGAAAGAACAGCCCCAGCAGCAACAGAAGAAGCATCCACTTCTAGGATAAATTGAAAATCCGGATTTGGATGACAGAGTATGGGTGCAGAAGAAAAGGCCTTTTTGAGAGATTCAAAGGCCTTAATAGCCTCTGGGGCCCATTCTTTACAATCTTGTCCCTTTCTAGTAAGTGACGTAAGGGGAGTAGTAATAGTAGCAAATCCTTTGATAAATTTCCTGTAATAATTGGCGAAGCCAAGAAACCGTTGTAGGGCCTTAAGAGAATCAGGTCTAGGCCAGTCCAAAATGGAAGAAAGTTTGTTCGGATCCATTTCAAATCCAGATTCAGATATTACATAACCCAAGAAGGATATGGATCTTTGATGAAATGAACATTTCTCCAACTTGGCGAATAGATGATTGTCTCGTAATCGTTGCAGAACCTTCCTGACGTGGTGTACATGATCTTGATAATCGTGGGAAAAAATTAAAATATCGTCAAGGTAGATAATGACGAAGGAGTTCAAAAAATCCCGAAAAAATCTCATTTACAAAGTGTTGGAAAACAGCAGGGGCATTACACAGCCCAAAGGGCATGACCAGATATTCATAATGCCCAAATCGAGTGTTGAAGGCTGTCTTCCATTCGTCACCTTTGCGCATGCGAATAAGGTTATACGCACCTCGAAGGTCCAGTTTGGTAAAAATTGTAGCTCCTTGAAGATAAGAAAACAGTTCAGGAATAAGAGGCAGAGGGTAACTATTCTTGACTGTGATTTGATTCAAACCCCGGTAATCAATACAAGGTCGTAGACCTCCATCCTTTTTTCCCACAAAAAAGAATCCTGTCCCTAGAGGAGAAGAGGAAGGTCGAATAAAACCTCTAGCCAAACTATCTTGGATATATTCCTCTAAGGCAGCATTCTCAGGCCTTGAGAGTGGATACGTCTTGCCACGAGGGTAGGTTGCCCCAGGAAGTAGATCAATGGAGCAGTCAAAAGGACGATGTGGGGGAAGCCGTTCAGCTTCTTTCTTGGAAAAGACATCAACATAATCTTGATAAGGTGCGGGTAATGACCCAGAGGTATTAATTGTGAGAGCAATAGTGAGAGCCACTTTAGTGGGTATATGAAGACACCTATTTTGACATATAGAACCCCAGGAAATGAGTTCGCCTTGAGTCCAAGAGAATACAGGATTATGTAACTGGAGCCAAGGAAGACCCAAAATTATGGGAAATTTAGGAGTCGAGATTACGTCAAAACATATAGGCCTAGATTTGGAGTTTGGCGTTAGCCGTGAAAACCAGCGTTAGAGGCTCCTAACGCTGGTTTTAGGCTACCTCCGGTATTTGGAGTCACTCAAAATAGGGTCTAACGCTCACTTTTCAGCCGCGACTTTTCCATACCGCAGATCCCCTTACGTAAATTGCGTATCCAATCTTTTCAATGGGATCTTTCTAACTCCGGTATTTAGAGTCGTGTCTGAAGTGAGCGTTAGACATCTAACGACAAAACTCCAGCCGCAGGAAAAAAGTCAGTAGTTAAGAGCTTTCTGGGCTAACGCCGGTTTATAAAGCTCTTAACTACTGTGCTCTAAAGTACACTAACACCCATAAACTACCTATGTACCCCTAAACCAAGGTCCCCCCACATCGCCGCCACTCTAATAATTTTTTTAACCCCTAATCTGCCGACCGCCACCTACGTTATCCTTATGTACCCCTAATCTGCTGCCCCTAACACCGCCGACCCCTATATTATATTTATTAACCCCTAATCTGCCCCCCACAACGTCGCCTCCACCTGCCTACACTTATTAACCCCTAATCTGCCGAGCGGACCTGAGCGCTACTATAATAAAGTTATTAACCCCTAATCCGCCTCACTAACCCTATAATAAATAGTATTAACCCCTAATCTGCGCTCCCTAACATCGCCGACACCTAACTTCAATTATTAACCCCTAATCTGCCGACCGGAGTTCACCGCTATTCTAATAAATGTATTAACCCCTAAAGCTAAGTCTAACCCTAACACTAACACCCCCCTAAATTAAATATAATTTACATCTAACAAAATTAATTAACTCTTATTAAATAAATTATTCCTATTTAAAGCTAAATACTTACCTGTAAAATAAATCCTAATATAGCTACAATATAAATAATAATTACATTGTAGCTATTTTCAGATTAATATTTATTTTACAGGCAACTTTGTAATTATTTTAACCAGGTACAATAGCTATTAAATAGTTAAGAACTAGTTAATAGTTACCTATTTAAAATAATTACAAAATTACCTGTCAAATAAATCCTAACCTAAGTTACAATTAAACCTAACACTATACTATCATTAAATTAATTAAATAGAATACCTACAATTACCTACAATTAAACCTAACACTACACTATCAATACATTAATTAAATACAATACCTACAAATAACTACAATGAAATAAACTAACTAAAGTACAAAAAAAAAGAACTAAGTTACAAAAAATAAAAAAATATCTACAAACATAAGAAAAATATTACAACAATTTTAAACTAATTACACCTACTCTAAGCCACCTAATAAAACAACAAAGCCCCCAAAATAAAAAATGCCCTACCCTATTCTAAATGACTAAAGTTAAAAGCTCTTTTACCTTACCAGCCCTGAACAGGGCCCTTTGCGGGGCATGCCCCAAGAAGTTCAGCTCTTTTGCCTGTAAAAAAAAAAACATACAATACCCCCCCAACATTACAACCCACCACCCACATACCCCTAATCTAACCCAACCCCCCCTTAAATAAACCTAACACTAAGCCCCTGAAGATCTTCCTACCTTGTCTTCACCATACCAGGTTCACCGATCGGTCCTGAAGAGCTCCTCCGATGTCCTGATCCAAGCCCAAGCGGGGGGCTGAAGATGTCCACGATCCGGTAGAAGTCTTCATCCAAGCGGGGCAGAAGAGGTCTTCCATCCGATTGAAGTCTTCATCCAGGCGGCATCTTCTATTGACATCCATCTGGAACGGAGCGGCAGCATCCTGAAGACCTCCGACGCGGAACATCCATCCTGGCCGACGACTGAACGACGAATGACGGTTCCTTTAAATTACGTCATCCAAGATGGCGTCCCTCGAATTCCGATTGGCTGATAGGATTCTAGAAGATGCTGCCTGGATGAAGACTTCAATCGGATGGAAGACCTCTTCTCCCCCGCTTGGATGAAGACTTCTACCGGATCATGGACATCTTCAGCCCCCCGCTTGGGCTTGGATCAGGACATCGGAGGAGCTCTTCAGGACCGATCGGTGAACCTGGTATGGTGAAGACAAGGTAGGAAGATCTTCAGGGGCTTAGTGTTAGGTTTATTTAAGGGGGGTTTGGGTTAGATTAGGGGTATGTGGGTGGTGGGTTGTAATGTTGGGGGGGGTATTGTATGTTTTTTTTACAGGCAAAAGAGCTGAACTTCTTGGGGCATGCCACGCAAAGGGCCCTTTTAACTTTAGTAATTTAGAATAGGGTAGGGCATTATTAATTTTGGGGGGCTTTGTTGTTTTATTAGGGGGCTTAGAGTAGGTGTAATTAGTTTAAAATTGTTGTAATATTTTTCTTATGTTTGTAGATATCTTTTTATTTTTTGTAACTTAGTTCTTTTTTATTTTTTGTACTTTAGTTAGTTTATTTCATTGTAGTTATTTGTAGGTACTGTATTTAATTAATGTATTGATAGTGTAGCGTTAGGTTTAATTGTAGGTAATTGTAGGTATTTTATTTAATTAATTTTAATGATAGTATAGTGTTAGGTTTAATTGTAACTTAGGTTAGGATTTATTTGACAGGTAATTTTGTAATTATTTTAACTAGGTAACTATTAAATAGTTCTTAACCTTTTAATAGCTATTGTACCTGGTTAAAATAATTACAAAGTTGCCTGTAAAATAAATATTAATCCTAAAATAGCTACAATGTAATTATAATTTATATTGTAGCTATATTAGGATTTATTTTACAGGTAAGTATTTAGCTTTAAATAGGAATAATTTATTTAATAAGAGTTAATTAATTTCGTTAGATGTAAATTATATTTAACTTAGGGGGGTGTTAGTGTTAGGGTTAGACTTAGCTTTAGGGGTTAATACATTTATTAGAATAGCGGTGAGCTCCGGTCGGCAGATTAGGGGTTAATAATTGAAGTTAGGTGTCGGCGATGTTAGGGAGGGCAGATTAGGGGTTAATACTATTTATTATAGGGTTAGTGAGGCGGATTAGGGGTTAATAACTTTATTATAGTAGCGCTCAGGTCCGCTCGGCAGATTAGGGGTTAATAAGTGTAGGCATGTGGAGGCGACGTTGTGGGGGGCAGATTAGGGGTTAATAAATATAATATAGGGGTCGGCGATGTTAGGGCAGCAGATTAGGGGTACATAGGGATAATGTAAGTAGCGGCGGTTTACGGAGCGGCAGATTAGGGGTTAATAATAATATGCAGGGGTCAGCGATAGCGGGGGCGGCAGATTAGGGGTTAATAAGTGTAAGGTTAGGAGTGTTTAGACTCGGGGTTCATGTTAGAGTGTTAGGTGCAGACGTAGGAAGTGTTTCCCCATAGCAAACAATGGGGCTGCGTTAGGAGCTGAACGTGGCTTTTTTGCAGGTGTTAGGTTTTTTTTCAGCTCAAACAGCCCCATTGTTTTCTATGGGAGAATCGTGCACGAGCATGTTTTTGAGGCTGGCCGCTTGCGTAAGCAACTCTGGTATCGAGAGTTGAAGCTGCGTTAAAAATGCTCTACACTCCTTTTTTTGGAGCCTAATGCAGCCTTTATGTGGACTCTCAATACCAGAGTTATTTTTATGGTGCGGCCAGAAAAAAGCCGGCGTTAGCTACGCGGGTCATTACCGACAAAACTCCAAATCTAGGCCATAGTCTCTGAATGAAGAATTCCTACAGAAAAGAGAATGGGTCTGGTAGCAGACTGGATAAGTCCGGAACCCAAAGGATCTCCACTAACAGTGGAGACAGGAATCGAATACTCCTTTTTGCATAATGGAATTGAGAGAGTAGTTACAAATGTGGAATCGATGAAGACTCCTCCAGCACCAGAGTCCACAAGGGCTTGAGTATGAATCTTGTCTCCTCCAACTTGAAGAGTAACCGGAACAAAAAGTTTATTATTAAGGGAGTGAGATCCTATTTGGCTTAACTTAGCTCCCTGGACAGAAGTTAAGCCCTGGCTTTTAACGGTCTGGTAGGACAATCTTTTAATAAATGTCCTTTAAGGCCACAGTATAAACACAATCCAAGAGAGCGTCTCCTCAGACGTTCAGTTTCAGTTAATTTAATGGTGCCTATTTCCATTGGTTCAGCCTGATCGGAAAGTGGAGAGGCAGGAGTTAAAGGGTTAGAGAGACGAGGTACCAGACGAAAAGGTTGAATAGAAGCTTTCTGACTTCTCTCTCTTTCTTGTTGGCGTTCTCGATATCTGGAATCGAGGCAAATACAAAGATTTATCAGAGCTTCTAGAGATTCTGGAAGTTCACGATAGACCAACTCATCTTTGAGACGTTCAGAGAGTCCTTTGCGAAAAGCTGCTCTAAGAGCTCCTTGATTCCAAGTAGTCTCAGAAGCTAGAGTGCGAAATTCAATGGCATATTGAGATACAGGTTGACCACCTTGTCGTAAGTCTAGAAGAGAAGCTTCAGCAGCGGCAGACCTCCCAGGTTTATCGAAGACATTTGAAAAGACAGAGAGGAATGTATCCACATCCTGGAGTATAGGATCATTCTTTTCAAGCAAAGGTGATACCCAGGCTAAGGCTCTACCTTTCATTAAGGTAATAAGGAAAGTGATCCTAGAGAAGGGTGTTGCAAAGAGAACAGGACTATTCCGAAAATAAAGGCGACACTGATTCAGAAAACCCCTACAATCCTCAGGATTCCCATCATATTTGTCCGGTAGAGGTATCCTGGGACTTAGCTGACCTTGTGACTGATTTGTAGGATTCGTAGGAGGAGAGGGATCCAAAGGAATAGGATTAGGAGGTATAGGAGCAGCCATGTTCTGAAGTAAAGCAGTTATCTGATCCAACTTTGCGTCCAAGGATTGCAAGTGAGTAGCATGAGTAGCATCCCAATAACTGTCCCTGGTGGGTCACTGTCATGGATAATTCAGTGGGGTCCATTTTATGGCCCATTTGTAATGTCAGCCGTAAAGGACCAGCCCAGGATTCAACCCAACTGCTTGCGTGAAAAGTAAAAACACACGCTAGCACACTGAGAAATATCCAGGACGTGACCCACTCAGGATTAAGAAAAGTAACTGTCCTTTTAAGGAGATAAATAAAACCAAGTGAATTTCCTTTTAGCAAGTGAATAATAAATGTCCTTTTAAGCAGGATAGCAAACAAACAGATAATCCTTTTAGCAGATCTGGATAAAGCAAGTGTCCCTTTAAGAAGGTTAGCAAATAAACAGAGATTCCTTTTAGCAGGTCTGGATAAAGTAAATGTCCCTTTAAGCAGGTTAGCAAATAAACAGTGATTCCTTTTAGCAGGTCTGAATAAAGCAAATGTCCCTTTAAGCAGGTTAGAAAACAAACAGAGATCTTTTTAGTAGGTATGAGAAAAGCAAATGTCCCTTTAAGCAGGTTTTACAAACAAACAGGATACTTTTTAGCAGGTCAGGAAAAAGCAAATGACCCTTTAAGCAGGTTAGCAAATGAACAGAGATTCCTTTAGCAGGTCTGGATAAAGCAAATGTCCCTTTAAGCAGGTTTGGCAAATAAACAGTGATTCCTTTAACAGGTCTGGATAAAGCAAATGTCCCTTTAAGCAGGTTAGCAAATAAACAGAGATTCCTTTAGCAGGTCTGATAAAGCAAATGTCCATTTAAGCAAGTTAGCAAATAAACAGATTCCTTTTAGCAGGTTTGAATAAAGCAAAAGTCACTTAAAGCAGGTTTAGTAAATAATGAAGTATTCTTTGCAGCAGTTAAAGCAACTATTCCCATAAGCAGGTTTAACAAACATACCGAGTGGCATTTTGGCAAGGAGATCCAGGCAAGGAAGGAGACATCAAGACAGACAAACACAGGTCCGGTCAGAATGAATGTAGAAAAAACAAACGGGCGCTGATTCAAATCTCCCGCCGAGATTTGAAGGCAGGGAGACTCTGAAGTCAGGAGGAGAGCCGGATACCACGTCACGTTGCTAGGCAACGTAACGATACAGAGGAGATCCGTGAGCCGCGGCGACACGGCAGTGAGCGGCTCCATTCATGACAGGAATGACAAATCTATTGTCATCAGACAGGCCGATAAAGGCGGAGGGGTTATCATTCAGGATCTGACTGACTACCTAGAGGAGGCCGGGAAGATCCTGAATGACAAAACCTATTACATCAAATTAAAATCTGACCCTACCTTGAAATATTTGGCAACTTTGCGAGATATAGTCGAATGTGCTTTTAAGGAAGGTATTGTGAATAAGAAAGAAAAAGAATACCTTGTCCCCACAGAACCTAATCGTGCATTCTATTATCACTTGCCAAAGTTGCATAAGGACCCTAGATGTCCCCCTGGCCACCCGATAATATCGGGAATTGGCAGCTTAATAGACAATGCTTCCTCATACGTTGATTTCTTTTTACAGAAATATGTTGTTGGTCTTGACTCTCATATACGAGATTCATCAGATCCGATTCGTAAACTCGAACAGATTCACATCACACGTGACCTGATTTGGATCACGTGTGATGTTCAAGCCTTATATTCCAACATTATACATGACTTAGGAATAAAGGCCGTGTATGGATTTCTTGAAACAGATCTATATCTGCCAGACTCTCAGAAACAATTCATTATATCATTAATATAATTTATTTTACACCATAATTATTTTATTTTTCAGGATGAGTATTTTCTCCAGGTTAAGGGGACGGCCATGGGTACCAGGTTCGCCCCAAGTTATGCCAATCTTTTTATGGGGTCCTTCGAACAGAAATTTATATATGACTCCAGATTTGGGGCGAGCCTGGTATACTGTACTATATACCGTTATATAGATGATCTGGTAGCAATATGGAGGGGTGACAGGTCATCAGCTGAGGAGTTTGTGAGACATCTTAATAACAACAATAAGGGTCTTAAATTCACTTGTACAATTGACGCAAAAATGCTTGTTTTTCTGGATCTCAATCTATCTTTTGATGATGACAAGATTATTACTAGTACCCATTTTAAACAAGTAGATTGTAATAGCTACTTAGATTTTAGAAGCAATCACTACCTCCCTTGGAAAAGGAACGTACCATACGGTCAGTTTAAACGGGTTCGGAGAAACTGCAGTAGTCCACAAGATTATGTAACACAAAGTAAAATCTTAAAGGATAGATTTAAAGAAAAAAGATACCCAGAAGGAATTATTAATAGTGCTTATGAAAGAGCAAAGAAGGATGATAGAAATAAATACTTTGAAAAAAAGAAAGTTAATATACAGTATCAGGATAATATTAGGAATCAGCCACTCTTTATCACAGAATATAATAGTAATTATGATGTGATCATGAAGAGTATCAATAAGCACTGGAAAATTCTATTAAAAGACCCTATATTGGGCCCAATGTTAGACCCTATACCCACGATTGTCTACAAAAGAGCACCCAATTTAAAAAGAATTCTGGCACCTAGTAAAATAGTGAAGAATAAAAATAAAGATAGAAATAACTTATTTAACGTAGAAAAGGATAGAGAAAATAATACAACTTGTAGGACACAAAGAAAGGGAAGTTATAAATGCCAAAATAAGAAATGTAAAATGTGCGAGTATATAACACACAATGTGAATACTTTTCAGTCCACTATAACATCTAAAACATATAAAATGGGGAGTCGGATGACTTGTGCATCCAACTACGTAATCTATCTTTTGTCTTGTATTTGTGGGTGCCAGTATGTGGGGCGCACCTGCAGGCGTCTGAGTTTGAGATGGTCTGAACATTTTAGAAATATTAAGGCTAATTTTAAGCTACATAGCGTGTCCAGACATTGTAATTTAAAACACAGTGGGAATTTGCATTGTATGAAAATTACCCCCATAGAACATATCCCTAGATCTAATTTTTACAATCGCTTCTTTAGGCTAAGACAGAGGGAGACGTTTTGGATCTACAGACTTCAAACGCTGTACCCCTCAGGCCTAAATATGAACATTGATCTTGCTGCATTTCAAGACTAAAAATTGGTAGCCCTTTGGCACATTTTAACAACAGTGGGGATTATCCAATAACACTGGTCCATTGACTTCTGTATATAGAGATAAAGTCATAGGGAATATCTACCAGTACCCTTTAGGTGAGATATTTAATTGCCCCCATGTTCAAGTAATACACTAGCTTATAGTACACAAGTATATAATATGTAGTGGTAGAAAAATGGAATAGATTATGCCTTTTAATGATATGGGAATGGCTGGCACATCAAAAAGTTATATGTATATGGGTTGGTTCTTAGGGAAGTCGAAATAACCACTATATTTCTGTGTGACAAAATATCAAAATATTAAAATCAACTAAGAAATAAGAAGCTTGTATATAAACTCTATTTTGCCTTTCAGTTTTAGGTATTAATAGTATATGGGTATAAAAGGTGCTTGTTTTACTGTCTAATATAATGATAATATGAGTAATGGTAAGATCCATTAAGCGTTGCAAATGACATATGAATAGTTGGTGTATGGATTGGTATAGGCGGAAGTCTGTATTTAAGGAATTTAATTTAATAATTTTATATATATTTTATTTGTATGAATTGCATTCGTTTGTATATGTTTTAGAATACGATAGCACTCACTTTTTAAGCACTCAGGGGTTAACAATAGTATCGAGTTACAGAGAATCCACTAATTGGGTGTGTGTAGTTGGACTGTTTTAATTGGATAAAGGAGGTTTATAAGCAGCAGGCTGTTTAGAAGATGTATTATAGCCTGATGAAACGGCTCTGTGTAGCCGAGAAACGCGTTGCTTTTAAAAACATTTTAATAAACTTGTTTTTACATATCCTGCTGGAGTTTGTTCTCCCCTTTATCCACTATTCTACCGAGGAATCGGAGGAGTTTCCCGGCATCTGTGGTGTACTATCTATCCCCAGCTAAGAGTGCAGAGACCCGGAGATTTCAAAAGGAAGGTGTGTCACCACTTTGGGTCCTGATTGGCTGTTGGTAGCGTGTTCCTGACCTTCGATTGGGTATTGCCTTGGTTGGTCTTCCGGGTGACGCTGAAGTCCCGGTCTGCTTGTGAAGGCACAATCCAGTGCCGCCCGGCTTGTGAGTAATAACCTATATCACTTTGCCATCAAATTTGTTTTTAGCGATATCACCCTATTTGGTGTCTTCTTTCCTTCGCTACAGATACCACATGCTCCAGTTCCAGTAGCATTCGACAGATAAAGGAACTAGCTTCCTCCATATTTGTAAAATACATATTTCTAGGGTGTCAGGAGTGTGCCGGGTGTTATTTTAAGCTGGGGGTGATCAATGCAGACCGGTTGTTAGATCATAGCTGAAGACTTGGAGCTGGAGTCGGTTTCTGGGGTCATTCACACGGCAGACTCAGATTTAATGTAGATACTAACTTTATATTTAGTGTTACTTAGCTTCTATGTTGTATACGGAGCCGCTTAATGAAGATTTTCAAGTTATATCTTAGGTATCTTCCAGAGCTTGAGGAAATGCGGCCATTTCTGTTCACAGTTTAGACACGCCCCCGCAATTTTATTTTTAATAAAATAACTGCACTAGGCAGTATTTTGGGGGTAAAATTGGCGGGAGTGGGGTGTTAGAAAAAAAAACGGCACTGAAAAGTGTCTTTAAATTGTGATCTATGGAAAATGTGTGTTCCCAGTAAATATATTTATTATATGCTTATATACATATATATTTATGAGTTAATATGTGTATATACACATATTAACACATAAATATATATGGCCTAGATTTAGAGTTTGGTGGTAGCCGTGAAAACCAGCGTTAGAGGCTCCAAACGCTGGTTTTAGGCTACCGCCGGTATTTGGAGTCAGTCAGGAAAGGGTCTAACGCTCACTTTTCAGCCACGACTTTTCCATACCGCAGATCCCTTTACGTCAATCCTATCTTTTCAATGGGTTCTTTCTAACTCCGGTATTTAGATTCGTGGCTGAAGTGAACATTAGAAATCTAACGAGAAAACTCCAGCCGCAGAAAAAAGTCAGTAGTTAAGAGCTTTCTGGGCTAACGCCGGTTCATAAAGCTCTTAACTACTGTGCTCTAAAGTTCACTAACAGCCATAAACTATCTATGTACCCCTAAACCGAGGTCCCCCCACATCGCCGCCACTCGATTAAATTTTTTTAACCCCTAATCTGCCGACCGCCACCTACGTTATACTTATGTACCCCTAATCTGCTGCCCCTAACACCGCCAACCCCTATATTATATTTATTAACCCCTAACCTGCCCCCCACAACGTCGCCGCCAGCTACCTACAATAATTAACCCCTAATCAGCCGACCGCCACCTATGTTATACTTATGTACCCCTAATCTGCTGCCCCTAACACCGCCGACCCCTATATTATATTTATTAACCCCTAATGTGCCCCCCTCAATGTCGCCTCCACCTGCCTACACTTATTAACCCCTAATCTGCCGAGCGGACCGCACCGCTACTATAATAAAGTTATTAACCCCTAATCCGCCTCAATAACCCTATAATAAATAGTATTAACCCCTAACATCGTCGACACCTAACTTCAATTATTAACCCCTAATCTGCCGACCGAATCTCGCCGCTACTGTAATAAATGGATTAACCCCTAAAGCTAAGTCTAACCCTAACCCTAACACCCCCCTAAGTTAAATATAATTTAAATCTAACGAAATAAATTAACTCTTATTAAATAAATTATTCCTATTTAAAGCTAAATACTTACCTGTAAAATAAACCCTAATATAGCTACAATATAAATTATAATTATATTATAGCTATTTTAGGATTTATATTTATTTTACAGGTAACTTTGTATTTATTTTAACCAGGTACAATAGCTATTAAATAGTTAATAACTATTTAATAGCTAAAATAGTTAAAATAATTACAAATTTACCTGTAAAATAAATCCTAACCTAAGTTACAATTAAACCTAACACTACACTATCAATAAATTAATTAAATAAAATACCTACAATTACCTACAATTAAACCTAACACTACACTATCAATAAATTAATTAAATACAATATCTACAAATAAATACAATTAAATAAACTAACTAAAGTACAAAAAATATAAAAGAACTAAGTTACAAAAAATAAAAAAATATTTACAAACATTAGAAAAATATTACAACAATTTTAAACTAATTACACCTACTCTAAGCCCCCTAATAAAATAACAAAGCCCCCCAAAATTAAAAAATGCCCTACCTTATTCTAAATTACAAAAGTTCAAAGCTCTTTTACCTTACCAGCCCTGAACAGGGCCCTTTGTGGGGCATGTCCCAAGAAATTCAGCTCTTTTGCCTGTAAAAAAACACATACAATACCCCCCCCCAACATTACAACCCACCACCCACATACCCCTAATCTAACCCAAACCCCCCTTAAATAAACCTAACACTAAGCCCCTGAAGATTTTCCTACCTTATCTTCACCTCACCGGGTATCATCGATCCGTCCTGGCTCCAAAATCTTCATCCAAGCCCAAGCAGGGGCTAGACATCCATCATCCGACGGCTGAAGAAGTCCAGAAGAGGGTCCAAAGTCTTCATCCTATCCGGGAAGAAGAGTAGATCCGGACCGGCAACCATCTTCTTCCAAGAGGCATCTTCTATCTTCATCCGATGAGGACCGGCTCCATCGTGAAGACCTCCAGCGCGGACCCATCTTCTTCAGACGACGTCCAACTGAAGAATGACGGTTCCTTTAAGGGACGTCATCCAAGATGGCGTCCCTCGAATTCCGATTGGCTGATAGGATTCTATCAGCCAATCGGAATTAAGGTAGGAAAATTCTGATTGGCTGATGGAATCAGCCAATCAGAATCAAGTTCAATTCGATTGGCTGATCCGATCAGCCAATCAGATTGAGCTCGCATTCTATTGGCTGATCGGAACAGCCAATAGAATGCAAGCTCAATCTGATTGGCTGATCGGACCCTTTGGACCCTCTTCTGGACTTCTTCAGCCGTCGGATGATGGATGTCTAGCCCCCGCTTGGGCTTAGATGAAGATTTTGGAGCCAGGACGGATCGGTGATACCCGGTGAGGTGAAGATAAGGTAGGAAGATCTTCAGGGGCTTAGTGTTAGGTTTATTTAAGGGAGGTTTGGGTTAGATTAGGGGTATGTGGGTGGTGGGTTGTAATGGTGGGGGGGTATTGTATGTGTTTTTTTACAGGCAAAAGAGCTGAATTTTTTGGGGCATGCCCCGCAAAGGGCCCTGTTCAGGGCTGGTAAGGTAAAAGAGCTTTGAACTTTTGTAATTTAGAATAGGGTAGGGCATTTTTTTTATTTTGGGGGGCTTTGCTATTTTATTAGGGGGCTTAGAGTAGGTGTAATTAGTTTAAAATGTTTGTAAATATTTTTTTATTTTTGTAACTTAGTTCTTTTTTTATTTTTTGTACTTTAGTTAGTTTATTTAATTGTATTTATTTGTAGATATTGTATTTAACTCATTTATTGATAGTGTAGTGTTAGGTTTAATTGTAGGTAATTGTAGGTATTTTATTTAATTAATTTATTGATAGTGTAGTGTTAGGTTTAATTGTAACTTAGGTTAGGATTTATTTTACAGGTAATTTTGTAATTATTTTAACTATTTTAGCTGTTAAATAGTTATTAACTATTTAATAGCTATTGTACCTGGTTAAAATAAATACAAAGTTACCTGTAAAATAAATATAAATCCTAAAATAGCTATAATATAAATATAATTTATATTGTAGCTATATTAGGATTTATTTTACAGGTACGTATTTAGCTTTAAATAGGAATAATTTATTTAATAAGAGTTAATTAATTTCGTTAGATTTAAATTATATTTAACTTAGGGGGGTGTTAGGGTAAGACTTAGCTTTAGGGGTTAATACATTTATTAGAATAGCGGTGAGCTCAAGTCGGCAGATTAGGGGTTAATGTTTGAAGATAGGTGTCGGCGATGTTAGGGAGGGCAGATTAGGGGTTAATACTATTTATTATAGGGTTAGTGAGGTGGATTAGGGGTTAATAACTTTATTATAATAGCGGTGCGGTCCGCTCGGCAGATTAGGGGTTAATAAGTGTAGGCAGGTGGAGGCGACCTTTGTGGGGGGCAGATTAGGGGTTAATAAATATAATATAGGGGTCGGCGGTGTTAGGGGCAGCAGATTAGGGGTACATAGGGATAATGTAAGTAGCGGCGGTTTACGGAGCGGCAGATTAGGGGTTAATAATAATATGCAGGGGTCAGCGATAGCGGGGGCGGCAGAATAGGGGTTAATAAGTGTAAGGTTAGGGGTGTTTAGACTCGGGGTACATGTTAGGGTGTTAGGTGCAGACATAGGAAGTGTTTCCCCATAGACAACAATGGGGCTGCGTTAGGAGCTGAACACAGCTTTTTTTGCAGGTGTTAGGTTTTTTTTCAGCTCAAACAGCCCCATTGTTTTCTATGGGGGAATCGTGCACGAGCACGTTTTTGAAGCTGGCCGCGTCCGTAAGCAACTCTGGTATTGAGAGTTGCAGTGGCGTTAAATATGCCTGTACGCTCCCTTTTTGGAGCCTAACACAGCCATTCTGTGAACTCTCAATACCAGAGGTATTTAAAAGGTGCGGCCAGAAAAAAGCCAGCGTTAGCTACGCGGGTCGTTACCGACAAAACTCTAAATCTAGCCGTATGTATATAGCCTTATACACATACAGTATATTTAATATTGCTGCCATTGCTATGCTACTTAGACCCTTTGTTGCACTTAGGTTCTGTGCCGTCTCTCGGCATCAAACTGAGGCTTTCATTGGAGCCTATGGCCTAGATTTAGAGTTTGGCGGTAGCCGTGAAAACCAGCGTTAGAGGCTCCTAAAGCTGGTTTTAGGCTACCGCCGGTATTTGGAGTCAGTCAGGAAAGGGTCTAACGCTCACTTTTCAGCCGCGACTTTTCCATACCGCAGATCCCCTTACGTCAATTGCGTATCCTATCTTTTCAATGGGATCTTTCTAACTCCGGTATTTAGAGTCGTGTCTGAAGTGAGCGTTAGAAATCTAACGACAAAACTCCAGCCGCAGAAAAAAGTCAGTAGTTAAGAGCTTTCTGGGCTAACGCCGGTTCATAAAGCTCTTAACTACTGTGCTCTAAAGTACACTAACACCCTTAAACTACCTGTGTACCCCTAAACCGAGGTCCCCCACATCGCCGCCACTTGATTACATTTTTTTAACCCCTAATCTGCCGACCGCCACCTACGTTATACTTATGTACCCCTAATCTGCTGCCCCTAACACCGCCGACCCCTATATTATATTTATTAACCCCTAATCTGCCCCCCACAACGTCGCCTCCACCTGCCTACACTTATTAACCCCTAATCTGCTTAGCGGACCGCACTGCTACTATAATAAAGTTATTAACCCCTAATCCGCCTCACTCCCGCCTCAATAACCCTATAATAAATAGTATTAACCCCTAATCTGCCCTCCCTAACATCGCCGACACCTAACTTCAATTATTAACCCCTAATCTGCCGACCGAATCTCGCCGCTACTGTAATAAATGGATTAACCCCTAAAGCTAAGTCTAACCCTAAACCTAACACCCCCCTAAATTAAATATAATTTAAATCTAACGAAATAAATTAACTCTTATTAAATAAATTATTCCTATTTAAAGCTAAATACTTACCTGTAAAATAAACCCTAATATAGCTACAATATAAATTATAATTATATTATAGCTATTTTAGGATTTATATTTATTTTACAGGTAACTTTGTAATTATTTTAACCAGGTACAATAGCTATTAAATAGTTAAGAACTATTTAATAGCTAAAATAGTTAAAATAATTACAAAATTACCTGTAAAATAAATACTAACCTAAGTTACAATTAAACCTAACACTACACTATCAATAAATTAATTAAATAAAATACCTAAAATTACCTACAATTAAACCTAACACTACACTATCAATAAATGAATTAAATACAATATCTACAAATAAATACAATTAAATAAACTAACTAAAGTACAAAAAATAAAAAAGAACTAAGTTACAAAAAATAAAAAAATATTTACAAACATTAGAAAAATATTACAACAATTTTAAACTAATTACACCTACTCTAAGGCCCCTAATAAAATAACAAAGCCCCCAAAAATAAAAAAATGCCCTACCCTATTCTAAATTACAAAAATTCAAAGCTCTTTTACCTTACCAGCCCTGAACAGGGCCCTTTGCGGGGCATGCCCCAAGAAATTCAGCTCTTTTGCCTGTAAAAAAACACATACAATACCCCCCCACATTACAACCCACCACCCACATACCCCTAATCTAACCCAAACCCCCCTTAAATAAACCTAACACTAAGCCCCTGAAGATCTTCCTACCTTATCTTCACCTCACCAGGTATCACCGATCCGTGCTGGCTCCAAAATCTTCATCCAAGCCCAAGCGGGGGCTAGACATCCATCATCCGACGGCTGAAGAAGTCCAGAAGAGGGTCCAAAGTCTTCATCCTATTCGGGAAGAAGAGTAGATCCGGACCGGCAACCATCTTCTTCCAAGCGGCATCTTCTATCTTCATCCGATGAGGACCGGCTCCATCGTGAAGACCTCCAGCTCGGACCCATCTTCTTCCGACGACGTCCAACTGAAGAATGACGGTTTCTTTAAGGGACGTCATCCAAGATGGCGTCCCTCGAATTCCGATTGGCTGATAGGATTCTAAAGTAGGAAAATTCTGATTGGCTGATGGAATCAGCCAATCAGAATCAAGCTCAATCCGATTGGCTGATTCAATCAGCTAATCAGATTGAGCTCGCATTCTATTGGCTGATCGGAACAGCCACTAGAATGCAAGCTCAATCTGATTGGCTGATTGAATCAGCCAATCGGATTGAACTTGATTCTGATTGGCTGATTCCATCAGCCAATCAGAATTTTCCTACCTTAATTCCGATTGGCTGATAGAATCCTATCAGCCAATCGGAATTCGAGGGACGCCATCTTGGATGACGTCCCTTAAAGGAACCGTCATTCTTCAGTTGGACGTCGTCGGAAGAAGATGGATCCGCACTGGAGGTCTTCACGATGGAGCCTGTCCTCATCGGATGAAGATAGAAGATGCCGCTTGGAAGAAGATGGTTGCTGGTCCGGATCTACTCTTCTTCCCGGATAGGATGAAGACTTTGGACCCTCTTCTGGACTTCTTCAGCCGTCGGATGATGGATGTCTAGCCCCCGCTTGGGCTTGGATGAAGATTTTGGAGCCAGCACGTATCGGTGATACCCGGTGAGGTGAAGATATAGGGGTTAATAAGTGTAAGGTTAGGGGTGTTTAGACTCGGGGTACATGTTAGAGTGTTAGGTGCAGACGTAGGAAGTGTTTCTCCATAGGAAACAATGGGGCTGCGTTAGGAGCTGAACGCGGCTTTTTTGTAGGTGTTAGGTTTTTTTTCAGCTCAAACAGCCCCATTGTTTTCTATGGGGGAATCGTGCACGAGCACGTTTTTGAAGCTGGCCGCGTCCGTAAGCAACTCTGGTATCGAGAGTTGCAGTGGCGTTAAATATGCCTGTACGCTCCCTTTTTGGAGCCTAACGCAGCCTTTCTGTGAACTCTCAATACCAGAGCTATTTAAAAGGTGCGGCCAGAAAAAAGCCAGCGTTAGCTACGCGGGTCGTTACCGAAAAAACTCTAAATCTAGCCGTAAGAAAGCACGATCAACTTGTAATACCAACGCACATTTTTGTATGCTGCTATTACTCAGTGGAGCACTAATATCGCTTTTGCGGAAGCAATGTTTGGTTTACCACTTGTAATCTGGTCCTAAATAGGGCTTTATCAATGAAGCATTCTATTGAACATTTAATGAATCTAGTCCTTCTTTATAATTCCTCAAATATGTCTATAAGGAAGGGTAGCAAAGTGGTTACTCAACCTATCAAAAATAAAAAATAAATAATTGAATTCCCACACTGATGTTTGATCTGTATTTTCTATTTTTATGTTTTTTTTACAAATGCTCTCAGTTTGTTGCTATTTTTTTATTGCAGTCAACTTTCTGCTTGAAATGTTTTAGTATGCCAAACCAGCTAAGAATAATGTTAATGATGAGTCGTAAGAATACATTCACTGTTAACCTGTCAGATCAGGTATTAGCCGAAGAACATTTTGTTGGTGTAATTGATGCAATATCCCTGAAAGCGCTTTGCTTTCTTTAATGCTCATCTGTCAAACTGTATTAATTGTAAACTGCATTTTAGGGATTGCTCATACAGCCTTGAATATAATTGTTATGTTATCCCAACATGTTTTAGAAACAGAAAGAATAGCAAATCCTGCTATCAAGCAGAAAAAAATGGAAAGTCTGATTACATAACATGTGTCCTCAAGCTTTATTGTATGTGATACAGCGGCTTAATATTTCATATATATATTTATAATTAATGGTCCATGGAATTTACACTCTCACCTCCAATACAGCTGCCAGTGTGCCGGAAACCAAATGATGCAAATGCTGTAGTAAATAATCCACACTTTTTGGGGACTTAAATCCCCTTCCTCAGACCAACCAGTGTGTCAGACAAACAGTGGAATTTAAAGACCAAACCCCTACTAACCATACATGTTTGACAGTGTACACAGTTAACCTGTTTGAGACATGAAAAAAAATACATCTTAATTTTTTTTAGTAATAAAGGCTTCATTACCATTGACCAAAGACAATAAGGCCTCTAATTATCAAGCCGTCAATAATATGCTGGAATTCTGCAGCGTATTTGTGGCGAGGCTGATTTGCTGTAGTTATCAAGCCCTACAGACTGGCAAAAGTAGAATCTAGTGACATAAGCTACGATCCGCCGGACTCAGTCCGACACAGATTGATTCTTACGTCACTCCAGATGTTCCGAACGCAAATTCGGCCCAATCTGACTACTTTTGCTAGTTATCAAAGAACTAGCAGGTATGCTTCGCACTTTTCCGGCCCAGGGTACCTGGTTTTCAATCCGCCGCCCTGGAGGCGGCGGATCCCATAGGAATAAATGGGAGTCTGACAGTAGCGAGAGCTCATGTTCGCTGCTGCTCGATATACTTTATATTTATTAACCCCTAAACCGCCACTCCGGGACCCCGCCGCCACCTACATTATACTTATTAACCCTTAATCTGCCACCCCCTACACCGCCGCCACCTACATTATACCTATTAACCCCTAATCTGCTGCCCCCTATACCGCCGCCACCTACATAATGTTATTAACCCCTATCCTGCGGATCCCGGACCCCGCCACAACTAAATAAATTATTTAACCCCTAAACCGCCGCTCCCGGATCCCGCCGCCATTTATATTAAACTTATTAACCCCTAAACCTAATAACTACCTTGCTAAAATATAGACAAAATTACCTGTAACATAAATCCTAACTTAAGTTACAATTACACCTAACACTACACTATAATTAAATGAATTAATCATATTTAAAACTAAATACTTACCTATAAAATAAACCCTAATATAGCTACAATATAACTAATAGTTACATTATAGCTATTTTAGGATTTATTTTTATTTTACAGGCAAATTTGTATTTATTTTAACTAGGTAGAATATTTATTAAATAGTTAATAACTATTTAATAGCTACCTAGTTAAAATAAAGACAAAATTACCTGTAAAATAAATCCTAACCTAAGTTACAATTACACCTAACACTACACTATCATTAAATTAAATTAAATTAATTAACTACACTTACCTAAAATGAAATACAATTAAATAAACTAAACTATAGTACAAAAAAACAAACACTAAATTACAGAAAATAAAAAAATGTACAAGAAGTTTAAACTAATTACACCTAATCTAAGCCCCCTAATAAAGTAAAAAAGCCCCCCCCAAAAAAAATAAAATGCCCTACCCTATACTAAATTACAAAGTAATCAGCTTTTTTGCAGGGCATTGCCCCAAAGTAATCAGCTCTTTTACCTGTAAAAAAAATACAACCCCCCCCAACATTAAAACCCACCACCAACGTACTCCTACTGTAACCCACCCAAACTCCCCTTAAAAAAACCTAACACTAACCCCCTGAAGATCACCCTACCTTGAGCTGTCTTCACCCAACCGGGCCAAACTCTTCATCCAAGCAGGGCAGAAGAGGTCATCCATCCGGAAGAAGTCTTCATCCAAGCGGGGCAGAAGAGGTCCTCCATCCGGTAGAAGTCTTCATCCAAGCGGCGTCTTCTATCTTCAATCATGCGGAGCAGAGTCATCTTCCATCCATCCGACATTCAGCCATCTTCTTTCAACGACGTCCTAACACCGAATGAAGGTACCTTTAAGGGACATCATCCAAGATGGTGTCCCTCGATTTCCGATTGGCTGATAGGATTCTATCAGCCAATCGGAATTAAGGTAGGAAAAATCCGATTGGCTGATTCAATCAGCCAATCAGATTGAAGTTCAATCCGATTGGCTGATCCAATGTTATAACCCTGAACCAAAAGTGTGAGTGTACTTGTTTTTGTGAGGATTTCCTGAAAGCAGTTCTGTAGAATTTATGCAGCTTACTTGAATAGGTTAACTTAAGCAAAGTGATAAATGTTACAGATAGCTTAATTACAATATGCAATTGGCAATATTAAACTATCTGTCTTAATGTTTGCCTATAAACTGCAGACTGCAGACTTGGAGGTTATAGCTTTAAGCAGAAGGTAACCATACAAATACAATCAGGTTTAAATGAGAGAGAGATTTCAGTAACAATTCACAGGTTACTAAGCATGAAGCTAAATTGACTTAGCATAAGATAATAAGTTATACAACCTGCCTTAGACCTTAGTGAGTTAGAGTCCAGTGCTGCTACAGGTTTCCCAGGAACAGAAGAGTTCAGCGTGTATGAGAATGCTGAACTGCAGGTAACAAGCTTGAGAGTGAGGGGTGAGAGCTGTGGCAGTAGCTGATGATGTCAGTCCTGCACACAGGTGGTTCTGTGTGAGAGGGAGAGAGCTGCAGCACAGGAAGTGGTTGCTCTGTGTAGCAGAAGAATGATTCCCCTATGTCAGATAGCAGATTAGCTGAGAAGCTTTCTCATGCAGGGATGTGAAAACATTAATCCAGCAATGAGGTAAGAGAAGTGGGAGGTTATATAGGGAGTAAGGACAATTGCTTAAAGAGACAGCAAAAGCTACACTGTAGAATCTGACATAGCCCCCCGAAAAGGAACCCACCACGAGGGTTCAGGGAGCTGGACGGTCTGGGTTTCGGCGATGAAACAGGGAAACACATCTCGGAGCAGATACAGAAGCAGCTGGTTCCCAAGTATCCTCAGAATGATCAAAGCCCTTCCAGTGAATCAAGTATTCCAGTGTCCCGCGTCTACGTCTGGAGTCAATGATAGACTGCACCTCATACTCTTGATCGTGTGAGACTGTATGCGAGACTGCATTTGCAGATAATTTGTCAGAAAGACAAGGCTTTACCAGAGAGACGTGAAATGTGGGATGAATTTTATAGATGTCGGGAAGACGAAGTGTAACAGTAGCAGGATTTTTAATATCCACAATTGGAAATGGTCCAATGAATAATTTCTTTGAGGGAGTATGTAATTTTAAATTTTTCGTTGACAACCATACCATTTGGCCTATCTGATACGTTGGTTGAGGAGTGTGACGTAAGTCATAGTATTTTTTCTGCAAATTTTGAGCATGTTGTATATTTTGTTGAGCAATGGTGAAAGTTTGAGAGATATCGTTAACTGTATCATTCACTTTTGGGTTGGAACTTGGTAAGTATGGGTAAAAAGAGATTCTAGGATGTAAGCCATAGTTGACGTAGAATGGACTAAGTCGAGTGGAGGAGTTGGTAGCATTGTTGTAGGCAAACTCTGCCAAAGCTAAATGCTTTGTCCACATTTCTTGTTGATTTGAGCAAAAGCAACACAGATACTGCTCCAACCATTGGTTGGTTCGTTCCACTTGCCCGTTGGATTGGGGATGGTAAGAGGTCGTAAGTTTTTGAGTGATATGCAGAGTTTGACAAAGAGATTTCCAAAAACATGAGGTAAACTGTGAACCCCTGTCCGAGAGTATCACCGTGGGAAGTCCATGTAACCGAACAACTTCTTTAATGAATAACTCACTGGTTTCCTGAGCTGTCGGCAACCCAACTGCTGGAATAAAATGTGCCATTTTACTCAAAAGATCTACAACAACTAGTATTGTAGAATAGGAAAAAGAGCTTAGGAGGTCAACAATAAAATCCATAGCAATATGGCTCCAGGGAGTTTTCGGGTACTGGATAAGATTGGAGTAACCCAACAGGGAAATGACGAGACGGTTTGGAAGTAGAACAGGTTGTACACTGTGCGATGTATTCCTGAACTGTTGAGGTCATCGCTGGCCACCAATAGTGTCGTCGTAGTAAGTCCAGAGTTTTATTAAGACCTAAGTGTCCAGATGTTGGAGAGTCGTGGCAGGAGTAAAGGAGTTGTAACCTATATTGTGGTGGTATGTAAAGGAGGTTTCCATGGTAGTATAAGCCGTCCACCTTTGCTTGCAAGAGATGCATTGGCTTTGAGGAATCCTGGTTTTGACAGGTTTGGAATTCAGGATGTGGGGATATAAGTAATCCCAGAATTTTAGAACTAGGAATGACTGTGGATGGAACTTCTTCAGAAGAAGGTCTAGAATCCCGTCTGGATAGTGCGTCCGCTTTACCATTACGACTTCCCGGACGGTACATAATAAGAAAGTCAAAACGAGAAAAATATAGATTCCATCGTAGTTGTCTGGAAGATAGGGTTCTGTTCTGCTGTAAATATTGCAAGTTTTTGTGATCAGTTATAACTATAACAGGGAAAGTAGCACCTTCTAGAAGGTGTCGCCACTGTTCAAATGCAGTTTTAATTGCCAATAATTATTTTTCCCCCACGGGATTATTGCAGGAGACAGGAGTCTGGAGAGATATGCTACTGGATGTAACTTATCTGTTAAAGATGTTTTTTGCGAGAGTATAGCCCTAACAGGGAAATGACGAGACGGTTTGGAAGTAGAACAGGTTGTACACTGTGCGATGTATTCCTGAACTGTTGAGGTCATCGCTGGCCACCAATAGTGTCGTCGTAGTAAGTCCAGAGTTTTATTAAGACCTAAGTGTCCAGATGTTGGAGAGTCGTGGCAGGAGTAAAGGAGTTGTAACCTATATTGTGGTGGTATGTAAAGGAGGTTTCCATGGTAGTATAAGCCGTCCACCTTTGCTTGCAAGAGATGCATTGGCTTTGAGGAATCCTGGGTTTGACAGGTTTGGAATTCAGGATGTGGGGATATAAGTAATCCCAGAATTTTAGAACTAGGAATGACTGTGGATGGAACTTCTTCAGAAGAAGGTCTAGAATCCCGTCTGGATAGTGCGTCCGCTTTACCATTACGACTTCCCGGACGGAACATAATAAGAAAGTCAAAACGAGAAAAATATAGATTCCATCGTAGTTGTCTGGAAGATAGGGTTCTGTTCTGCTGTAAATATTGCAAGTTTTTGTGATCAGTTATAACTATAACAGGGAAAGTAGCACCTTCTAGAAGGTGTCGCCACTGTTCAAATGCAGTTTTAATTGCCAATAATTCTTTTTCCCCCACGGGATTATTGCCGGAGACAGGAGTCTGGAGAGATATGCTA
This sequence comes from Bombina bombina, assembly GCF_027579735.1. Taxonomy (NCBI): domain Eukaryota; kingdom Metazoa; phylum Chordata; class Amphibia; order Anura; family Bombinatoridae; genus Bombina; species Bombina bombina. Next base: position 1,302,308,099 of record NC_069500.1, read on the forward strand.
CTGGATGTAACTTATCTGTTAAAGATGTTTTTTGCAAGAGTATAGCCCCGAGAGCATAATCTGATGCGTCCACTTTGACAATAAACTGTAAGTTGGGGTCTGGGAACTGCAGAATGGGTGCTGTGGTGAAATCTGTTTTTAGTTTTTCGAATACCCTTTCACAGTCCTGTGTCCAGTCAAATGAGTTTTTTCCCTTAGTTAGGTCAGTTAGAGGTTTAGCCGTGTGTGCAAAATTATGTATACATTTTCGGTAAAAGTTGGCAAAGTCAAGAAATCTCTGTACCTGTTTCTTGGTTTTAGGAGTTGGCCACTGTGTTATAGCATGTATTTTTGAATCGTCCATAGTGATTCCTGTGCTTGAGATAACATAACCCAGAAATGTCACTTCAGGCCTGTTGAACTCACATTTCACTAATTTGGCGTACAATTTGTGTTGTCTTAAACGAGCTAATACTGTTCTAACATGAGTTAAATGTTGTTGGGATTCAGAGAAGATAAGTATATCGTCTAGGTACACGACTACAAAATTGTCTAAGATGTCATGAAAGATGTCATTAATAAAGCATTGAAATGTTGCTGGAGCATTACAAAGACCAAACGGCATGACAGTATATTCGTAAAGGCCATATCGAGTTCTAAATGCTGTCAACCATTCATCTCCAGCCCTCATTCGTATGAGGTTATATGCACCCCTGAGATCCAATTTTGTAAAGATCTTGACAGTGCGTAACCTCTCAATAAGTTTGGGTATTAACAGGAGTGGGTAACGGTTTTTCTTTGTTCTTTTATTTAGCTCCCTATAGTCAATTATGGGCCTAAGTGACTGGTCTTTATTTTTAACAAAAAAGATTCCAGCTCCAGCTGGGGACGTGGATGGTCTAATAAAACCTTTTGCTAGGTTTTCTTGTAGGTATAACTTTAAGTGATCTAATTCAGGTCTTGATAGAGGATATATGTGTCCAACGGGAATTGTTGCACCAGGCAAAAGGTCAATGGGGCAATCGTATGACCTATGGGGCGGTAGAACCTGTGCCTCTGAAAATCCTCTAGATCACTAGGTAATATAACATCCTTTGTGAGTAAAATATGAGGTAATGGAAAACAAGTCTGAGTGCAGTAGGAAGAAGTTAAATCAACAGTCATACGTTGCCAGTCAAAGGTTGGTTTGTGTATGTGTAACCAAGACAACCCAAGGATAATTGGGTATAGAGGACTTGGAATTAAGTCGAAAGATATCGATTCCCTATGTCCAGATCTAGTACAGAGTAATAAAGGTGTTGTTTCATGTGTAATGGGGCCTGTGGAGAGAGAAGAGCCATCAACTAAATTAATGGAGACAGGAGACTGTTTTGCTAGGAAGGGAATTTTATTTAAATTGACAAAATGAATATCAATATAACTTGATGACACTCCTGTGTCAATAAGAGCCTCAACTTCTATGTGGTGGCGATCCCACTGCAAAGTAAGAGGTAACGTTATATGAGAATGAGTATGTTTAGATAGAGACAGACTAAGGCCTAGATTTGGAGTTCGGCGGTAAAAGGGCTGTTAACGCTCCGCGGGCTTTTTTCTGGCCGCACCATAAAATTAACTCTGGTATCGAGAGTTCAAACAAATGCTGCGTTAGGCTCCAAAAAAGGAGCGTAGAGCATTTTTACCGCAAAAGCAACTCTCGATACCAGAGTTGCTTACGGACACGGCCGGCCTCAAAAACGTGCTCGTGCACGATTCCCCCATAGGAAACAATGGGGCTGTTTGAGCTAAAAAAAACCTAACACCTGCAAAAAAGCAGCGTTCAGCTCCTAACGCAGCCCCATTGTTTCCTATGGGGAAACACTTCCTACGTCTGCACCTAACACTCTAACATGTACCCCGAGTCTAAACACCCCTAACCTTACACTTATTAACCCCAAATCTGCCGCCCCCGCTATCGCTGACCCCTGCATAATTTTTTAAACCCCTAATCTGCCGCTTCGTAAACCGCCGACACCTACGTTATCCCTATGTACCCCTAATCTGCTACCCCTAACACCGCCGACCCCTATATTATATTTATTAACCCCTAATCTGCCCCCCACAACGTCGCCGACACCTGCCTACACTTATTAACCCCTAATCTGCCGAGCGGACCTGAGCGCTACTATAATAAAGTTATTAACCCCTAATCCGCCTCACTAACCCTATCATAAATAGTATTAACCCCTAATCTGCCCTCCCTAACATCGCCGACACCTACCTTCAATTATTAACCCCTAATCTGCCGAGCGGAGCTCACCGCTACTATAATAAATGGATTAACCCCTAAAGCTAAGTCTAACCCTAACACCCCCCTAAGTTAAATATAATATTTATCTAACGAAATAAATTAACTCTTATTAAATAACTTATTTCTATTTAAAGCTAAATACTTACCTGTAAAATAAACCCTAATATAGCTACAATATAAATTATAATTATATTATAGCTATTTTAGGATTAATATTTATTTTACAGGTAACTTTGTATTTATTTTAACCAGGTACAATAGCTATTAAATAGTTAAGAACTATTTAATAGTTACCTAGTTAAAATAATAACAAATTTACCTGTAAAATAAATCCTAACCTAAGTTATAATTAAACCTAACACTACCCTATCAATAAAATAATTAAATAAACTACCTACAATTACCTACAATTAACCTAACACTACACTATCAATAAATTAATTAAACACAATTCCTACAAATAAATACAATTAAATAAACTAGCTAAAGTACAAAAAATAAAAAAGAACTAAGTTACAGAAAATAAAAAAATATTTACAAACATAAGAAAAATATTACAACAATTTTAAACTAATTACACCTACTCTAAGCCCCCTAATAAAATAACAAAGCCCCCCAAAATAAAAAATTCCCTACCCTATTCTAAATTAAAAAAGTTACAAGCTCTTTTACCTTACCAGCCCTGAACAGGGCCCTTTGCGGGGCATGCCCCAAGAATTTCAGCTCTTTTGCCTGTAAAAAAAAACATACAATACCCCCCCCCCAACATTACAACCCACCACCCACATACCCCTAATCTAACCCAAACCCCCCTTAAATAAACCTATCACTAAGCCCCTGAAGATCTTCCTACCTTGTCTTCACCATCCAGGTATCACCGATCCGTCCTGGCTCCAAGATCTTCATCCAACCCAAGCGGGGGTTGGCGATCCATAATCCGGTCCAGAAGAGGCTCCAAAGTCTTCCTCCTATCCGGCAAGAAGAGGACATCCGGACCGGCAAACATCTTCTCCAAGCGGCATCTTCGATCTTCTTCCATCCGGAGCGAAGCGGCAGGATCCTGAAGACATCCAGCGCGGAACATCCATCCGGACCGACGACTGAACGACGAATGACTGTTCCTTTAAGGGACGTCATCCAAGATGGCGTCCCTCGAATTCCAATTGGCTGATAGGATTCTATCAGCCAATCGGAATTAAGGTAGGAATTTTCTGATTGGCTGATGGAATCAGCCAATCAGAATCTAGTTCAATCCGATTGGCCGATCCAATCAGCCAATCAGATTGAGCTCGCATTCTATTGGCTGATCGGAACAGCCAATAGAATGCGAGCTCAATCTGATTGGCTGATTGGATCAGCCAATCGGATTGAACTTGATTCTGATTGGCTGATTCCATCAGCCAATCAGAAAATTCCTACCTTAATTCCGATTGGCTGATAGAATCCTATCAGCCAATCGGAATTCGAGGGACGCCATCTTGGATGACGTCCCTTAAAGGAACAGTCATTCGTCGTTCAGTCGTCGGTCCGGATGGATGTTCCGTGCTGGATGTCTTCAGGATCCTGCCGCTTCGCTCCGGATGGAAGAAGATCGAAGATGCCGCTTGGAGAAGATGTTTGCCGGTCCGGATGTCCTCTTCTTGCCGGATAGGAGGAAGACTTTGGAGCCTCTTCTGGACCGGATTATGGATCGCCAACCCCCGCTTGGGTTGGATGAAGATCTTGGAGCCAGGACGGATCGGTGATACCTGGATGGTGAAGACAAGGTAGGAAGATCTTCAGGGGCTTAGTGATAGGTTTATTTAAGGGGGGTTTGGGTTAGATTAGGGGTATGTGGGTGGTGGGTTGTAATGTTGGGGGGGGGGTATTGTATGTTTTTTTTTACAGGCAAAAGAGCTGAAATTCTTGGGGCATGCCCCGCAAAGGGCCCTGTTCAGGGCTGGTAAGGTAAAAGAGCTTGTAACTTTTTTAATTTAGAATAGGGTAGGGAATTTTTTATTTTGGGGGGCTTTGTTATTTTATTAGGGGGCTTAGAGTAGGTGTAATTAGTTTAAAATTGTTGTAATATTTTTCTTATGTTTGTAAATATTTTTTTATTTTCTGTAACTTAGTTCTTTTTTATTTTTTGTACTTTAGCTAGTTTATTTAATTGTATTTATTTGTAGGAATTGTGTTTAATTAATTTATTGATAGTGTAGTGTTAGGTTAATTGTAGGTAATTGTAGGTAGTTTATTTAATTATTTTATTGATAGGGTAGTGTTAGGTTTAATTATAACTTAGGTTAGGATTTATTTTACAGGTAAATTTGTTATTATTTTAACTAGGTAACTATTAAATAGTTCTTAACTATTTAATAGCTATTGTACCTGGTTAAAATAAATACAAAGTTACCTGTAAAATAAATATTAATCCTAAAATAGCTATAATATAATTATAATTTATATTGTAGCTATATTAGGATTTATTTTACAGGTAAGTATTTAGCTTTAAATAGGAATAAGTTATTTAATAAGAGTTAATTTATTTCGTTAGATAAAAATTATATTTAACTTAGGGGGGTGTTAGTGTTAGGGTTAGACTTAGCTTTAGGGGTTAATACATTTATTAGAATAGCGGTGAGCTCCGGTCGGCAGATTAGGGGTTAATAATTGAAGTTAGGTGTCGGCGATGTTAGGGAGGGCAGATTAGGGGTTAATACTATTTATGATAGGGTTAGTGAGGCGGATTAGGGGTTAATACATTTATTATAGTAGCGCTCAGGTCCGCTCGGCAGATTAGGGGTTAATAAGTGTAGGCAGGTGTCGGCGACGTTGAGGGGGGCAGATTAGGGGTTAATAAATATAATATAGGGGTCGGCGATGTTAGGGGCAGCAGATTAGGGGTACATAGGGATAACGTAGGTGGCGGCGATTTGCGGTCGGAAGATTAGGGGTTAATTATTTTAAGTAGCTGGCGGCGACGTTGTGGGGGGCAGGTTAGGGGTTAATAAATGTAATACAGGGGTCGGCGGGGTTAGGGGCAGCAGATTAGGGGTACATAAATATAACGTAGGTGGCGGTCGGCAGATTAGGGGTTAAAAATTTTAATCGAGTGGCGGCGGTGTGGGGGGGCCTCGGTTTAGGGGTACATAGGTAGTTTATGGGTGTTAGTGTACTTTAGGGTACAGTAGTTAAGAGCTTTATGAACCGGCGTTAGCCAGAAAGCTCTTAACTCCTGCTATTTTCAGGCGGCTGGAATCTTGTCGTTAGAGCTCTAACGCTCACTTCAGAAACGACTCTAAATACCAGCGTTAGAAAGATCCCATTGAAAAGCTAGGCTACGCAAATGGCGTAGGGGGATCTGCGGTATGGAAAAGTCGCGGCTGAAAAGTGAGCGTTAGACCCTTTAATCACTGACTCCAAATACCAGCGGGCGGCCAAAACCAGCGTTAGGAGCCTCTAACGCTGGTTTTGACGGCTACCGCCGAACTCCAAATCTAGGCCTAAGTGTGTTAAATTCTATCTTACCAGCTTTTGTCTTTTTAAGAAGTGGACAAGATGACACATCATGCTCTGGGGAGGCACAGTACAAGCATAGTCTCAATGCCCGCCTTCTACTTTTCTCGTCAGTGGAGAGAGGACCACGCATAAAACCTATTTCTCCAACATTGGTGTGTCCGGTCCACGGCGTCATCCTTACTTGTGGGATATTCTCTTCCCCAACAGGAAATGGCAAAGAGTCCCAGCAAAGCTGGTCACATGATCCCTCCTAGGCTCCACCCACCCCAGTCATTCTCTTTGCCGTTGCACAGGCAACATCTCCACGGAGATGGTTAAGAGTTTTTTGGTGTTTAAATGTAGTTTTTATTCTTCTATCAAGTGTTTGTTATTTTAAAATAGTGCTGGTATGTACTATTTACTCTGAAACAGAAAAGGATGAAGATTTCTGTTTGTAAGAGGAAGATGATTTTAGCAGAAAGTAACTAAAATCGATTGCTGTTTCCACACAGGACTGTTGAGATGAAGTAACTTCAGTTGGGGGAAACAGTTAGCAGACCTTTCTGCTTAAGGTATGACTAGCCATATTTCTAACAAGACCATGTAATGCTGGAAGGCTGTCATTTCCCCTCATGGGGACCGGTAAGCCATTTTCTTAGTCAAATATAAAAGAATAAAGGGCTTAAAAAAGGGCTTAAAAACTGGTAGACATTTTTATGGGCTAAAACGATTGCTTTATTGGGGCATATTATGCAGATTGTAGCTAATAATTGGCATTATAATCTTGGGGAACGTTTAAAAAACGGCAGGCACTGTGTTGGACACCTTTTTTAGTCTGGGGGCCTTTCTAGTTATAGACTCAGCCTCATTTTCGCGCCATTACTGCGCAGTTGTTTTTGAAGAGCAAGGCATGCAGATGCATGTGTGAGGATTTAAGAATCACTAAAAAAGCTTCTAGAAGGCGTCATTTGGTATCGTATTCCCCTCTGGGCTTGGTTGGGTCTCAGCAAAGCATATAGCTGGGACTGTATAGGGGTTAAATTTTAAAACGGCTCCGGTTCCGTTAATTTAAGGGTTAAAGCTCTGAAATTTGGTGTGCAATACTTTTAATGCTTTAAGACACTGTGGTGAAATTTTGGTGAATTTTGAACAATTCCTTCATACTTTTTCACATATTCAGTTATAAAGTGTTTTCAGTTTGAAATTTAAAGTGACAGTAACGGTTTTATTTTAAAACGTTTTTTGTGCTTTGTTGACAAGTTTAAGCCTGTTTAACATGTCTGTACCATCAGATAAGCTATGTTCTATATGTATGAAAGCCAATGTGTCTCCCCATTTAAATTTATGTGATAATTGTGCCATAGTGTCCAAACAAAGTAAGGACAGTAATGCCACAGATAATGATATTGCCCAAGATGATTCCTCAAATGAGGGGAGTAAACATGATACTACATCATCCCCTACTGTGTCTACACCAGTTATGCCCACACAGGAGGCCCCTAGTACATCTAGTGCGCCAATACTTATTACCATGCAACAATTAACGGCTGTAATGGATAACTCCATAGCAAATCTTTTATCCAAAATGCCTACTTATCAGAGAAAGCGCGATTGCTCTGTTTTAAACACTGAAGAGCAAGAGGACGCTGATGATAACTGTTCTGACATACCCTCACACCAATCTCAAGGGGCCATGAGGGAGGTTTTTTCTGATGGAGAAATCTCAGATTCAGGAAAAATTTCTCATCAAGCTGAACCTGATGTTGTGACATTTAAATTTAAATTAGAACATCTCCGCGCACTGCTTAAGGAGGTGTTATCTACTCTGGATGATTGTGACAATTTGGTAATTCCAGAGAAATTATGTAAGATGGACAAGTTCCTAGAGGTTCCGGTGCCCCCCGACGCTTTTCCTATACCCAAGCGGGTGGCGGACAAAGTAAATAAAGAGTGGGAAAGGCCCGGCATACCTTTTGTTCCCCCCCCTATATTTAAGAAATTATTTCCTATAGTCGACCCCAGAAAGGACTTATGGCAGACAGTCCCCAAGGTCGAGGGGGCGGTTTCTACTCTAAACAAACGCACTACTATTCCTATCGAAGATAGTTGTGCTTTCAAAGATCCTATGGATAAGAAATTAGAGGGTTTGCTTAAAAAGATTTTTGTACAGCAAGGTTACCTTCTACAACCAATTTCATGCATTGTTCCTGTCACTACGGCAGCGTGTTTCTGGTTCGAGGAACTAGAAAAGTCGCTCAGTAAAGAATCTTCGTATGAGGAGGTTATGGACAGAGTTCAAGCACTTAAATTGGCTAACTCTTTTGTTTTAGATGCCGCTTTGCAATTAGCTAGATTAGCGGCGAAAAATTCAGGGTTTGCTATCGTGGCGCGCAGAGCGCTTTGGCTAAAGTCTTGGTCAGCGGATGTGTCTTCCAAGACAAAATTGCTTAACATTCCTTTCAAAGGTAAAACATTATTTGGACCTGATTTGAAAGAGATTATTTCAGACATCACTGGGGGAAAGGGCCACGCCCTCCCACAGGATAGGTCTTTTAAGGCTAAAAATAAGCCTAATTTTCGTCCCTTTCGCAGAAACGGACCAGCCTCTAATTCTGTATCCTCTAAGCAAGAGGGTAATACTTCACAACCCAAACCAGCCTGGAAACCAATGCAAGGCTGGAACAAGGGTAAGCAGGCCAAGAAGCCTACCACTGCTACCAAAACAGCATGAAGGGATAGCCCCCGATCCGGGACCGGATCTAGTGGGGGGCAGACTTTCTCTCTTTGCTCAGGCTTGGGCAAGAGATGTTCAGGATCCTTGGGCGCTAGAAATAGTTTCTCAAGGTTATCTCCTGGAATTCAAGGAACTACCCCCAAGGGGAAGGTTCCACAGGTCTCAATTATCTTCAAACCAAATAAAGAGACAGGCATTCTTACATTGTGTAGAAGACCTGTTAAAGATGGGAGTGATACATCCAGTTCCAATAAGAGAACAAGGAATGGGATTTTATTCCAATCTGTTCATAGTTCCCAAAAAAGAGGGAACATTCAGACCAATTTTGGATCTAAAGATCCTAAACAAATTTCTCAGGGTACCATCGTTCAAAATGGAAACTATTCGAACGATCCTACCTACTATCCAGGAAAATCAGTTTATGACTACCGTGGATTTAAAGGATGCGTACCTACATATTCCTATCCACAAGGAACATCATCAGTTCCTAAGGTTCGCTTTTCTGGACAAGCATTACCAGTTTGTGGCACTTCCATTCGGATTAGCCACTGCTCCAAGGATTTTCACAAAGGTACTAGGGTCCCTTCTAGCGGTTCTAAGACCAAGGGGCATTGCAGTAGTACCTTACTTGGACGACATCCTGATTCAAGCGTCGTCCCTGTCAAAAGCAAAGGCTCATACGGACATCGTCCTAGCCTTTCTCAGATCTCACGGATAGAAGGTGAACAAAGAAAAAAGTTCTCTGTCCCCGTCAACAAGAGTTCCCTTCTTGGGAACAATAATAGATTCCTTAGAAATGAGGATTTTTCTGACAGAGGTCAGAAAATCAAAACTTCTAAGCTCTTGTCAAGTACTTCATTCTGTTCCTCGTCCTTCCATAGCGCAGTGCATGGAAGTAATAGGATTGATGGTTGCAACAATGGACATAGTTCCTTTTGCACGAATTCATCTAAGACCACTACAACTGTGCATGCTCAGACAGTGGAATGGGGATTATACAGACTTGTCTCCGATGATTCAAGTAGATCAAAAGACCAGAGATTCACTCCGTTGGTGGCTGATCCTGGACAATCTGTCACAGGGAATGAGCTTCCGCAGACCAGAGTGGGTCATTGTCACGACCGACGCCAGCCTAGTGGGCTGGGGCGCAGTCTGGGAATCCCTGAAAGCTCAGGGTCTATGGTCTCGGGAAGAGTCTCGTCTCCCGATAAACATTCTGGAACTAAGAGCGATATTCAATGCTCTCAGAGCTTGGCCTCAACTAGCAAAGGCCAAATTCATAAGGTTTCAGTCAGACAACATGACGACCGTTGCATATATCAATCATCAGGGGGGAACAAGGAGTTCCCTGGCGATGAAAGAAGTGACCAAGATAATTCAATGGGCGGAGGATCACTCCGCCCAAAAATTGGGAAGCGGATTTTCTGAGTCGTCAGACATTCCATCCGGGGGAGTGGGAACTCCATCCGGAAATCTTTGCCCAAATAACTCAATTATGGGGCATTCCAGACATGGATCTGATGGCGTCTCGTCAGAACTTCAAGGTTCCTTGCTACGGGTCCAGATCCAGGGATCCCAAGGCGACTCTAGTAGATGCACTAGTAGCACCTTGGACCTTCAACCTAGCTTATGTATTCCCACCGTTTCCTCTCATCCCCAGGCTGGTAGCCAGGATCAATCAGGAGAGGGCCTCAGTGATCTTGATAGCTCCTGCGTGGCCACGCAGGACTTGGTATGCAGACCTGGTGAATATGTCATCGGCTCCACCATGGAAGCTACCTTTGAGACAGGACCTTCTTGTTCAGGGTCCATTCGAACATCCGAATCTGGTTTCCCTCCAACTGACGGCTTGGAGATTGAACGCTTGATTTTATCAAAGCGTGGGTTTTCAGATTCTGTAATAGATACTCTGATTCAGGCTAGAAAGCCTGTAACTAGAAAAATTTACCATAAAATATGGAAAAAATATATCTGTTGGTGTGAATCTAAAGGATTCCCATGGAACAAGATAAGAATTCCTAAGATTCTATCCTTTCTACAAGAAGGTTTGGAGAAAGGATTATCTGCAAGTTCTCTAAAGGGACAGATCTCTGCTTTATCTGTTTTACTTCACAAAAGACTGGCAGCCGTGCCAGATGTTCAAGCATTTGTTCAGGCTCTGGTTAGGATCAAGCCTGTTTACAGACCTTTGACTCCTCCCTGGAGTCTAAATCTAGTTCTTTCAGTTCTTCAAGGGGTTCCGTTTGAACCCTTACATTCCGTAGATATTAAGTTACTATCTTGGAAAGTTTTGTTTTTGGTTGCAATTTCTTCTGCTAGAAGAGTTTCAGAGTTATCTGCTCTGCAGTGTTCTCCGCCCTATCTGGTGTTCCATGCAGATAAGGTGGTTTTGCGTACTAAGCCTGGTTTTCTTCCGAAAGTTGTTTCCAACAAAAATATTAACCAGGAGATAGTTGTACCTTCTTTGTGTCCGAATCCAGTTTCAAAGAAGGAACGTTTGTTACACAATTTGGACGTAGTCCGTGCTCTAAAATTCTATTTAGAGGCTACTAAAGATTTCAGACAAACATCTTCCTTGTTTGTTGTTTATTCTGGTAAAAGGAGAGGTCAAAAAGCGACTTCTACCTCTCTTTCCTTTTGGCTTAAAAGCATTATCCGATTGGCTTATGAGACTGCCGGACGGCAGCCTCCTGAAAGAATCACAGCTCACTCCACTAGGGCTGTGGCTTCCACATGGGCCTTCAAGAACGAGGCTTCTGTTGACCAGATATGTAAGGCAGCGACTTGGTCTTCACTGCACACTTTTGCCAAATTTTACAAATTTGATACTTTTGCTTCTTCGGAGGCTATTTTTGGGAGAAGGGTTTTGCAAGCCGTGGTGCCTTCCATTTAGGTGACCTGATTTGCTCCCTCCCTTCATCCGTGTCCTAAAGCTTTGGTATTGGTTCCCACAAGTAAGGATGACGCCGTGGACCAGACACACCAATGTTGGAGAAAACAGAATTTATGCTTACCTGATAAATTACTTTCTCCAACGGTGTGTCCGGTCCACGGCCCGCCCTGGTTTTTTAATCAGGTCTGATGAATTATTTTCTCTAACTACAGTCACCACGGTATCATATGGTTTCTCCTATATATATTTCCTCCTGTCCGTCGGTCGAATGACTGGGGTGGGCGGAGCCTAGGAGGGATCATGTGACCAGCTTTGCTGGGACTCTTTGCCATTTCCTGTTGGGGAAGAGAATATCCCACAAGTAAGGATGACGCCGTGGACCGGACACACCGTTGGAGAAAGTAATTTATCAGGTAAGCATAAATTCTGTTTTCCATAGGTGATTCGGTTTCCTTGGAACTTGATGGAGAGGGGGTGAACCTTTTGTAGGGAGCTGACGTATTAGACCTCTCATGTTTATGCTCACGTAGTCGTCAGTCTATAGTGGTACAGAGATTGCAAAGATCCTCCAGTCTCTGGGGTACACCTGTGTGGGACAACTCATCCTTAATATCTTCACTAAGCCCACTTCTAAATTGGTGTCTCAGTGACGCCTCGTTCCATTTTGACTCAATGGCAAATATTTTAAATTGTGAAATATAATCCTCCACAGGATGCCGGCCTTGTTTTAAGGCCCTGAGTGAAGCCTCAGCAGATTCCTGCTTGAAAGGATCGTCATACAGAGAAGAAAGTGCTTTTAGAAAGTCTTGAAAAGAATCCAATAAGGTATTTTGGTTTTCAAATAAACTATCAGCCCAACTGCGAGGCTCTCCCCTTAAATAGGAAATCATGGTTAAAACCTTAAGGCGATCAGTGCTATAGGTTTTAGGCTTGAGTTCAAACAGGAGTAAACAGGCATTTCTAAATTCTTTGAAATTAGACCTATTACCGCTAAATTTATCAGGTAATGACACTTGCGGTTCAGGTTGAGCGGTTTTTGAAGCATACATTTCTCTAACACAATCTTTCAACAATTGATACTCAGTTTGCAATTCTCTAATTGACTGGGTAACATTATCCATACGCTGTGAAAGTGCTGTGACTTGATTAGTGATTTCAGTTAATTCCATAACTGCTTTCAACCTCTACAAATTTAGGCTGGATTAATCTGTTATAACCCTGAACAAAAAGTGTGAGTGTACTTGTTTTTGTGAGGATTTCCTGAAAGCAGTTCTGTAGAATTTATGCAGCTTACTTGAATAGGTTAACTTAAGCAAAGAGATAGATGTTACAGATAGCTTAATTACAATATGCAATTGGCAATATTAAACTATCTGTCTTAATGTTTGCCTATAAACTATTTCTCCAGAGTCACTGCAGACTTGGAGGTTATAGCTTTAAGCAGAAGGTAACTATACAAATACAATCAGGTTTAAATGAGAGAGAGATTTCAGTAACAATTCACAGGTTACTAAGCATGAAGCTAAATTGACTTAGCATAAGATAATAAGTTATACAACCTGCCTCAGACCTTAGTGATTTAGAGTCCAGTGCTGCTACAGGTTTCCCAGGAACAGAAGAGTTCAGCGTGTATGAGAATGCTGAACTGCAGGTAACAAGCTTGAGAGTGAGAGGTGAGAGCTGTGGCAGTAGCTGATGATGTCAGTCCTGCACACAGGTGGTTCTGTGTGAGAGGGAGAGAGCTGCAGCACAGGAAGTGGTTGCTCTGTGTAGCAGAAGAATGATTCCCCTATGTCAGATATCAGATTGGCTGAGAAGCTTTCTCATGCATGGATGTGAAAACATTAATCCAGCAATGAGGTAAGAGAAGTGGGAGGTTATATAGGGAGTAAGGACAATTGCTTAAAGAGACAGCATAAGCTACACTGTAGAATCTGACATCCAATCAGCCAATCGGATTGACCTCGCATTCTATCGGAACATGAAGACTTCTACCGGATGGAGGACCTCTTCTGCGCCGCTTGGATGAAGAGTTCGTCCCGGCTGGATGAAGACGGCTCAAGGTAGGGTGATCTTCAGGGGATTAGTGTTAGGTTTTTTTAAGGGGGGTTTGGGTGGGTTAGAGTAGGGGTATGTGGGTTGTGGGTTTTAATGTTATGGGGGGGTTGTATTTTTTACAGGTAAAAGAGCTGATTACTTTGGGGCAAAGCCCCGCAAAAAGCCCTGGCTGGTAAAAGAGCTGATTACTTTGTAATTTAGTATAGGGTAGGGCATTTTATTTTTTTGGGGGGCTTTTTATTTTATTATTGGGCTTAGATTAGGTGTAATTAGTTGAAACTTGTAATTTTTTTATTTTCTGTAATTTAGTGGGGGGGGGGGTTTGTACTATAGTTTAGTTTATTTAATTGTATTTAATTTTAGGTAATTGTAGTTAATTTATTTAATTAATTTAATGATAGTGTAGTGTTAAGTGTAATTGTAATTTGGTTAGGTTTTATTTGACAGGTCATTTTGTAATTATTTTAACTAGGTAGTTATTAAATAGTTATTAACTATTTATGATAAAGTAATTTTTATTATTTTGTTGCAAGTGCATAATAACAAAAAGAAACATAATTCAAGAAATTAACAGTGCAAAATAACAGAAATCCTGGTTTTCTAAAATCACACCATGAATAAAGTGGTACAAGTTACGTGTCATTAAATCATTCAATCCCCATATCATAACCACTAAGGCCACTGTTGGAAACAGAGGACTTCATAACACCCAGCATTTATGAAACAATATTCAATATAATAAAGGATTTTCTCTTATAGCTGGGTTAAGAGTAACTTAGCATACAATTGTGGTGCTTTGAGGTTCTCTTAGATTACATACTGCCAGGGATAAGAAATAATAAGTTGAAGAGATAGTGAAGGGGGAAAAAGTTAGAGAGAGTGAAGAGAGGAAGAGAGAGGTGTGGAATAGGGGAAAGGGTGTCTCCTGACCATTCTACCCAGTTTTATTCGGAATTTGGTTATATGTGGGGTTATTATGGCTCCCATTAATCTGAATTTTATCTATCATGTTTTGGGGGTTTTGAGGTACAGAAATTATGACAGTCCAAGTGGAGGGTTCTAGAAGACTAGACTAGTGTATTAGGACATATTGTGTAATATCCAGTAGTACCATACTTTCTGGAAGGTTTCTTGGGTATCTAGAAGGAATGCTGCCTGCTCTGACATGTTATAATAGAATTTAATTTTTAGTTTGATTTCGTCCCAGTGTGGGGCGCACTCCCTCCAATGGCGGGCTATACATATTCTCGTGGCTGTGCATGCTATCCTAATAAATAGATTAATGTATTTATTAAATTCTTCGAGTCTAACGTGGAGTAATGCTTGTTCTATAGTAAGCTTGATGGGGCTGTCTATAATATAGCTCAAGAACCGTGATAGTTGGTTCCACACCCTGCGTATTTGTGGGCAGTCCCACCACATATGTTTGTAGTCCCCTAGCTCCCCGCAGCCTCTGTAACAGAGTCTAGATCTATCCTTGGTGGAGTGTGAGGTTATCAGTGGTGTTAGATACCAGCGGAAGTTGGTCTTGATACAGTTTTCCCACATGTCTGCGTTTAAGAGTCCCTTCCCTGCACTAGATAGCATGACATGCCACTCCTGAGTCTCCACCTCCCTATTGATATCCCTTTCCCATTTGGTTTGTAGGGTGGATTTAGTAGTATCTGATGCAAGCTGGATTGCTTGGTATAGCCTAGAGATGGTTTTCTTGGGCCTGGATGAGGTGCTACATATGTTTTCTAGTACAGAGGATATGTTTTTAGATATGGATGGTAGTATAGGGTGAATGATAGAGCTGAGTTGTAGGTATAAAAACCATTCTAATTTGATTGGCTGCAGTTTTTCCTGTAGTTGTGTGTAGCTCATTATTTTACCACCCACCAGCAGGTCAGCTATTCTGTATAGTCCTCTGTTTTCCCATTTTTGGATAGTGGGGATCAGTTCGTGTCTAACCAAGCTTGTAAGTGTGGCTTTCGCGGAATGTGTGGGAAGAAGAGTTAAAGAGGTGGTCAATCTAGACCATTGTTTAATCATAAGGTCTATTACTGGATAGGTGTGATGTTTCCTGTCAAGGCACTGTTTAGGGTCCCAAAGAATCATGTCTCGTGGGTTGATTTCTGCTATATCTGCTTCTAATTGTGTCCAAATAATGTCTCTGTCTGGGTCATTGAGGAGTGCGGTCTGTGCTAGTCTTGCTGCCTGATAATAGTGATTAAGGTTAGGTGCCCCCACCCCCCCCCATTTGTCTGTTCCTAGAAAGGACTGCTGAAGGAATTCGGGCCTTTTTATTCCCTCTTATAAAACCTATTAAATGCTTTTGTAGGTCGTCTAAATCTGGACCTGGTATTCTAATTGGCAGGGTACGGAATAAATATAAGATCCTTGGTAGTATCATCATTTTGACTGCTGACAGTCTACCAAACCATGTAAATCTCATTTTACTCCATTTATTTAAGTCTTGTTTAATAGATTTATATATAGGGGGATAGTTTGTCTGGTATAATTTCGATGAGCATGAGGTTAGGTTTATCCCTAAATATCTAAGGGAGTTTTTAGCCCATTTAAATTCAAAATTGGCCTCAATCAGTTTTTTGGTATGATCCGGGAGGTGTATGGGTAGGGCTTCGCATTTCTCTAGGTTCATTTTATAGCCTGAAATTAAGGAAAAGGAGTTAAGGGTTTGGTAAAGGTTCGGGAGAGTCACCAGTGGTCTTGATAAAGAGAGTAGGACGTCGTCCGCGAAGAGAGTGAGTTTATATTCTTTTTGTTTAATTTTAATACCAGTTATATCAGGGGATTTTCTAATATGTTGGGCTAGGGGTTCGATACATAGCGCGAACAATAACGGGGATAAAGGGCAGCCCTGACGGGTTCCATTGAGGACAGCAAATCTTTCAGATTGGTGGCCCATGGCTCTTACGCTTGCTGAGGGAGAGGAGTATATACTTTGGATTGCTGTCATAAATTCTCCAGATATACCTATTTTAGATAATACTGTCTGCATGTATGTCCAGTCAACTCTGTCAAACGCCTTCTCTGCGTCCAATGAGAGGAGCAGAGAAGGCGTCCGTGTCCCGTCCATGTAGTCAATCAGGGATATCATTCTCCTGATATTATCAGGAGCTTCCCTGTTTTGAATAAAACCAACCTGGTCTGGGTGGATCAGTTTGGGGAGTAAGGGCTTAAGGCGATTAGCCAGAATCTTGGTGAAGATTTTTAAATCCTGGTTTATTAAAGATATTGGTCTATAGCTCTGACACCGTGTCCTGTCTTTGCCTGGTTTTGGGAGTACTATGATTTTAGCGTCTAGTAAGTCAGGGGGGATCATATGGCCTTTTAATATGGAATTGCAGAATTGAACTAGATGTTTTGTGAGGGAAGGTTTGAAATGTTTGTAATATTCCCCTGGGAAACCATCAGGGCCTGCCGCCTTGCCTGGCTTTAAGTCCTTAAGAACCCCAAGGACCTCTCTGTCTGTAATGTCGGCATTTAAAGAGTCTAATTCTTGATTACTGATCTTAGGTAGGGCTGCTTCCTCCAGAAAAACGTCAAGGGATGTCTGTGTCATTTCTGTTTTTGTTACTTTCCGGCCATCATACAGAGAGCCGTAGTAGGCTGCGAACGAGTCAACTATATCTTTGGGGTTTGACGTCAGAGTCCCTTGAGAATTATAAAGGAAGGGGATGGACATGTCTCTGGTTCTGTTCCTAATTTTGTGGGCCATAAATTTATCTGGTTTATTAGCATATAGAAAATATTTAGACTGAAGTCTGAGTCCTGCTCTGGATGACTGGTCGGAAAGCAATTTGTCTAGTGCTTGTCTTTTGTCTTGTAAAGATTTATAGAGACTTGGTGAGCCAGAAAGTTTGTGTCGTCTCTCTAGGTTAGAAATATCCCTTTGGAGTGATTCAAAAAAAGCTTTGGTTTTACGTTTGGCATGTGACTTCATTTGGATTAACAACCCTCTTATAACTGACTTATGAGCTGCCCATACCTGTATAGGGTTATCCACAGTGTTTGTATTTAGAGTCCAGTATTCCTCCATGTGTCTGAGGACCTTCTCCTTATGTGTTGGATATTTTAATGTTAAAGGATCGAAAGACCAACTTTTTGTGTTATTGTGTGGGAGAATCCCTTTCATTTTTAGTAAGATTATGGAGTGATCAGACCACACACATGGATGAATAGAGGAAGACACTAGGTTGGCTACAAGAATCTGGCTTGAAAAAATGTAGTCTAAGCGGAAGTATTTGCGATGCGCTGTGGAATAAAATGTGTGATCTGTTGTAATGCCGTAAAGGGCTTTCCATGTGTCTAGTAGGTTGTGCCCCGCCAAAGTCTGGAGTATTGCAAGAGCCTTTTTATTTAGTCTATGTTGTGTAGCTGAGAGTGGTATGTTTAAGGTTTGAGACTGTGTGTAAAGAGATACATTAAAGTCCCCTGCTAAGAAAATTCTGGTTGCTTTCCAGCTGGTGAGGAGGTAAGATAAATTGGTGAAGAACTGTTCTTGGTGTTCGTTGGGGGCGTATACATTACAAAAGACCAGTTCAATGTCATTAATGGTGCCTCTGATAATGAGGTATCTACCTTCTCTGTCTGCTATAGATTCAATTAGGTGGAAGTTTAGAGAGGAGTGTAGGAGTATGGTCACCCCCCGTTTTTTCTGGTTAAGCGTTGAGTGGTAATGTAGAGGGAATTGTCTTTCCCAATATTTCGGGATCTGGGAGGACGGGAAGTGAGTCTCTTGCATGAATATGACTGTGGCCCCTAGGAGTTTATATTGTGACATGGCTTTCCGTCTTTTGGTGTCTGAGTTAAGGCCTCTAACATTATGTGAGACTAATGTAATATTTGTACTAGCCATCTAGGTGTTGAATAAGTGCCTTAATGTCGTGATGTATCTGTGTGTTTGAGATTACCTGACCCCTCGTGTTGGATCTATCCAAGTTTGGTGAGTCCGAGATTCCCCCTTGAGTATCAGTCCAACTTCCATATGGTAGGAGCATTTTTGGTCTTATGGTGAGTAATGGTGAGGAGAAGAAAAGAGAGGTAAGAAAGAAAGTATTCTGGTAGAAAGAGAGGGGAGAAAAACATAACAGGTTAATCAAGTTGTACATCATGTTATCAATCCAAGTAGTTAAACCTGTAATAAATAATAGAAAAAATATTTCTCGACAAAACATGTAAAAATAAACTTTTTCTAGAGGGGTTGTCAGGGGCCGGGGAGATGCCGCACACCCACCCTCTTGGTGTTTAAGGCAAACATAGTAAGAGAGGTCTTACTAGCTAAACAGTGCTAATAATGTAGATTTCGTCTCCAACCTTTCTATCTTCAAATCTATAAACTATAACTGTTTGGGATGGAGGACACCCCCTACATTCTTTACCAAACTCTGATCTAACAAGAAACAAAACTATATTCTAAAATTCTAACATTGCTGCTGAAAAAATGATAACAGGCTTTGGTGTTAAAGTTCTTGAAGTGAGTCACCCTGTCTCGTTGCCCAAGTGTTTGGGGGCTAGACAGAAAGAAAGTTAGTGCAACTGGGTCTAGGTTGAGCCCATCAGGTGTTTTTAGGTCTTTTCGTGGGGATCCTTGCCCACTGTGATCTTTGTGACTTCATGGGTATCCTCTGTGGTTTCGGTGTCTCCGTGGATGATGAAGGATCTGGCGTGGGGGGTATGTCTAGACCTAAAGCATCACAAATATCTGGGATCCCCTCTGCATCCCTGATTGTCAACAATTTATTGTCTTTTGATATATGAAGGGCAAAAGGGTATCCCCATCTGTATTGGATCTGGTGCTTTCTTAAGAGGGTTGTTATTAACTATTTAATAGCTATTGTACCTAGTTAAAATAAATACAAATTTGCCTGTAAAATAAAAATAAATCCTAAAATAGCTATAATGTAACTATTAGTTATATTGTAGCTATATTAGGGTTTATTTTATAGGTAAGTATTTAGTTTTAAATAGGATTAATTAATTTAATTATAGTGTAGTGTTTTTAATTATAGTGTAGTGTTAGGTGTAATTGTAACTTAGCTTAGGATTTATTTTACAGGTAATTTTGTCTTTATTTTAGCTAGGTAGTTATTAAATAGTTAATAACTATTTAATAACTATTGTACCTAGTTAAAATAAATTCAAATTTGCCTGTAAAATAAAAATAAACCCTAAGCTAGCTACAATGTAATTATTGATTATATTGTAGCTATCTTAGGGTTTATTTTACAGGTAGGTATTTAGTTTTAAATAGGAATAATTTAGTTAATAATAGTAAGTTTTATTTAGATTTATTAAAATAATATTAAAGTTAAGGGGGTGTTAGTGTTAGTGTTAGACTTAGGTTTAGGGGTTAATAAGTTTAATATAGGTGGCGGCGGTATAGGGGGGCAGGATAGGGGTTAATAAGTTTAATATAGGTGGCGGCGGGGTCCGGGAGCGACGATTTAGGGGTTAAACATTTAATTTAGTTGCAGCGGGGTCCGGGAGCGGCGGTTTAGGGGTTAATGAGTTTAATGTAGGTGGTGGTGGTGTAGTGGGGGGCAGGATAGGGGTTAATAAATGTAATGTAGGTGGCGGTGGGCTCCGGGTGCGGTGGTTTAGGGGTTAAACAATTTATTTAGTTGTGGCGGGTTACAGGATCCACAGGATGGGGTTAATAACTTTAATATAGGTGGCGGCGGTATAGGGGGGGCAGGATAGGGGTTAATAACTTTATGTAGGTGGCGGTGGTATAGGGGGCGGTATAATAAGGTATAATGTAGGTGGCGGCGGGGTCCGGGAGCAGCGGTTTAGGGGTTAATATATTTATGATAGTTGCGGCGGGGTCCGGGAGCGGCTTTTTATGGGTTAAGAACTTTATTTAGTTGCTTGGGGCTCCGGGAGTGGCGGTATAGGGGTTAAAACAGTATAGTATAGTGTGAGTGCTTAGTGACAGGCTAGCAATAAAGCTGGGAGAAAGCCAAAGAGCAGCAAGATCGATGACTGATAAATAACACAGTCCGCTGCTCATCGCTCCGTACTTGGTGCGCAGCTTTTTGACAGCTTTATTGATAAATTTGGCGAGCGTGTTCAGGTGCATGGCACCGAGGTTAGGAGAACGTAGGTGGGCCTATTGGGGCCGGCGAATGCAGGTAAGTATGGAGCTTAATAACTAGAGGCCTATGTATTAAAAGCCAGCCTTGGCGTCTTCCTCTGAGAAAGGACCTTCTCTTTTAAGGTCCCTGCTTCCATCTCAAATCTATCACTTTGATGGGATAGCTATTAAACGTCTGATATTGTGTCAGAAAGGTTTTTTTCAGATAAAGTGATAGACACTTTTATTCAGGCCGGTAAGCCTGTTACGTATTTATCAAAAAGTTTGGAAAGTTTTTCTTTCCTGGTGAGTCTAAGAGTTACCATGGAAACTCTTTCAGATTTCTCAAGTTCTTTTTGCAGGATGGTCTGGTAAGGGTTTAAGGGCCAAACTTGTGTCCTTTCAGTCTTGTATCACAAGAACATTGTGAGACTTCTAGACATTCAAGCCTTTATTTACGTTTTGGTCAGGATAAGACCAGTTATCATGCCTGCTTTTTTCTTTGTGGTGCCTTGACTTGGTTTTTAGGGTTTAATCAGGCACAGCTGTTTGAACTTAGATTTAGCAAAAAGTATTGGTACCCTTCCACTCTTTTAGGACAATGCACAATATTCTCTGAACTAAGTAAACATTTACAACGGTATTTGGTATACACCATTCTTTATTTCTAATCTAATAGAACAGAAACTTTACTTTTGATTTATGACTTCACATTTTACCTTTAACCAGAGCTTTCCAAACTTTTCATGTTGGGGACACACTTTTTAGACCTACATCGCTTTGTGACACAGTAATTCAGTTGTACAAGCAAACAGGAGGTTAAACTAACTTGTTTTAAGAGATACGGACACATACATAAATTATATAATAATGAAATGTATTTACAAGTAACAGTATGTAAGAATGTGCAAGAATTAAAAAAGTTTAATAACTCCAATAGCTACTTATTATTTTATTGGGATGTATGAGGTTGATGGGATGAACATGGTTTCTGAATATTTAGTGGAATATTAAAGACACTCGCATTTCATCATCAAGCATTTTTAAGCTTCCATTTCCTATCCATATATCAAGAGCAGGAGCAGCAATGCACTACTGGGAGCTGTGGTTATTAATTAATTTAAAATATGTTTACTTTATACTAAATATAATATACTAAATCTCTATGGTGAAATCACTAAAACCAATACAAATAAGTTGTGAAATAAACTCTATGAGAGGGTCTCCATTATTTCCAAACAGTTTATTTAGGAATCAATATATGTTAATAATAAGATAAATATTTACTGGTATATATACAAATCTATTTTACAGCAACACAGTCCACCTTTAAGACAGGGCAACTTTACTACAATAACCACAATTTGTCCAATAATGCTAAAATAATCATAGGAATATACTTAGCCACATTTTCTGAGGTGTCCACCATCAGCCATCTTTCCAGGATAAGTAAGATAAGAAAAAGAGGCAGAGGTTTTGGTGTTACAATATTTTATACCTCAATTCAAAAGGGAGTGGTTTATCAAATGCCACGCAAAGGCTATTGGGAGTGTCCTACTTAGACAGACACTAGACAAAAGAACTACTTGAATATTCAACTTTAAAACCAGCTATGTGAATTGTCAGGTATAAAATCTGTGAGCTATATTTTATTATTCCTGTGATAAAATGTCACCACATTCCCTCACTTTTTCTTCTCCTATGTTGCCCCGTTTTCTAGTTATACCCACTAGTACAGAAGAACACAGTGGGAGCGAAAACCTTGCAGGAACAATTCTCCCACCATCCCTTAGGACTCGGCGATATGAGCTCTTCTGTACTTTCCTAGGACTGTCAATTCCTAGTCTAACTTTATACAATTCATTAAAAAAAAATGCATTTAAAATTATACATAGAAACACAAAATCCTATGCTTAATCCCATTAGCAACATTTATACAATGGTCTTAAAAATTGGGAAAAATTAAAAATTCATGTGTGAGTGTGGGTACACTAGATAGGTATGTGTGTAGTAAAATCTTTATTAATAAAGTGTGAATTGTGCCTGTAAAACAAACGTTATAATGGTTCACTGAAGTTTTTTGTTGTCATTTTTTGGCATCTGGTCCTTGCTTTTGCTTTACCAATCGTCTCTCTTTGAACCACTTTATTTTTTCCAAGACCCTCAAAGGAATGAAAAGAGATTAAAACCAGGCATATATTTACTTCACACTACAACACTCCATCTGCAGTAGAAACCACATTCACAGTTATTAACTTCAAGTTGGGATGTGCCTCTATCATTGCATCATCCCACTTGCACCCTTACTTACTCTTATGTTGCTTGTCCTATATTGTTATTTACCCCTTTATTCTATATATATTATTTTGGCCTAATGCACCATTTTACATCTCCATTGTGATACGTTATACTTATTTAATTTGTCCATCGCCACCATCATAGCTTCATGGTAAGATCAGTCCTGAAGACACCTGAAAAACAACAATCTATACTATGTGTTATTGGGGAAAAACTGGAAGGAAAGGTGAGAAGCCTTCTATCTTCATTGGTTTTCTTCCTGCAAGATAAGACTTCAGACAGTTTACATAGAAATGTTATTGCATGTGGCTTCCCAAAACTAATCACAATGGAGGTATCTGTTATTGTTTTTTTAGAACGAGAATGCATCAATTAACTATACATTCTAAATATTGGCATTTAAAACTTAATAATGAAAAACACTTAAAATTATTAATTGAACTTAAAACTAAAGTACACATTACACGATACAAATGTACTGCAAACAAATATGCTTATAAACAAAAATGAATGATTTAATTTGAGCCCTCTAGTTCTGTCAGTTGCTTCTTTAGAAACCCAATTTCATCTCTCATTCTCCTGTTTTTTGTTTGAGTTCCCAATAACTTAAGTTGGCCTTATTGTTCATCTCATTTGACCTCAGCCTCCAATTTTTATACTTATTTCTCTTGTAAGATGTATCGAGTCCACAGATTCATCCATACTTGTGGGACATTCTCCTTCCCTACAGGAAGTGGCAGAGAGAGCACCCACAACAGAGCTGTTTATATAGCTCCTTTAGCTCCACCCCCCAGTCATTCTCTCTGCCTGCTTAACTGCTAGGAAGGGCAAAGAGGAGTGTGGTGACAAAATTTTTAGTTTTTATTTTCTCAAGCAAAAGTTTGTTATTTTAAAT
The DNA here is from genome assembly GCF_027579735.1 of Bombina bombina. NCBI lineage: Eukaryota > Metazoa > Chordata > Amphibia > Anura > Bombinatoridae > Bombina > Bombina bombina. The sequence continues at coordinate 1,302,331,801 of NC_069500.1, forward strand.
GGTACAGGTGTGTACTATTTACTCTTTGGCAGAAAAGGGATGAAGATTTCTGCAAGGAGGATGATGATCTTAGCATTTTGCAACTAAGATCCACTGCTGTTCTCACAAGGGCTGAAGAGTACAGGAAAACATCAGTTGGGGGAACAGTTTGCAGGCTAAACTGCATTAAGGTATGTTCAGTCTATTTTTTTCTAGACAGACTGTGTTATTTCTAGAAAAGGCTGGCAATATCCCCATGAGGGAAAGGTAAGCTGTATTCAGTAAAAGAGGAATCCAAGCTTGCATAAAGGGCTCATGGTTACTGGTGACACTAATAGAAACAATGTTTTGGTTTAATTACTAATAAAATGTTTTTGAAGGACTTTAAGGGGTCTTTGTGGCTTGTTTAAGGGTTATTAACCCATATGGCTAGTTTAAGAAACACTCTGTGGTGTTTTTTAGGCCCCATAACATCGAGTGAGGTGGGTGGGGCCTATTTTCAGTTGCACAGTTTATTTACCTCAGAAGCACCCAGCTACTTCTCCAGAGATTCCTGCTGTATTTGAGGGCTGTAAAGAGGTTTATTTCCCCCACAAATCGTTCCTAAAGGGCAGGTAGATGCCACAGCAGAGCTGTGGCAAGGTGCTGAACGTTATTTTACCGGTTTTGACGTTTTTCAATCCGGTTTTTACATTAAGGGGTTAATTGTTTATTTGCATAGTTGTGCAAAGTTACTAAGGCTTTATGATGCTACTGTAAACATTGTGTTGTGTTTACTGCTTTTTTACACTGTTTTGCAGAGTTTGTGCAGCTTTTTTTCTCTTAAAGGCACTGTACCGTTTTTGTTTAAAGTGTCATTTACTTTGATTAAAGTGTTTTCCAAGCTTGCTTGTTACATTACTAGCCTGTTTAACAAGTCTGACACCAAGGAGAATCCTTGTTCTATTTGTTTAGAAGCCATTGTGGAACCCCCTCTTAGAATGTGTCCCGCTTGCACTGATATTTCTATAAATTATAAAGAGCATATTTTAGCACTTAAAAATATTGCAATAGATGATTCTCAGTTAGAAGGAAATGCGGGTTTAGCATCTAGCTCTCCCCAAGTGTCACAACCAGTAACGCCCGCACAAGTGACGCCAAGTGCCTCTAGTGCGTCTAATTAATTTACTTTACAAGATATGGCCACAGTTATGAATAAAACCCTCACATAGGTTTTCTCTAAACTGCCTGGTTTACAAGGAAAGCGTGTCAGCTCTGGGTTAAGAACAAATGCTGAGCCGTCTGACGCTTTAGTAGCCGTATCCGATATACCCTCACAATGTTCTGAAGTAGGGGTAAGGGATTTGTTATCTGAAGGAGAGATTTCTGATTCAGGAAAGACGCTCCCCCAGACAGATTCGGATATGACGGCCTTTAAATTTAAGCTTGAACACCTCCGCTTATTGCTCAAGGAGGTATTAGCTACTCTAGACGATTGTGACCCTATAGTGGTCCCAGAGAAATTGTGTAAAATGGACAGATACTTAGAGGTTCCTGTTTACAATGATGTTTTTCTGTCCTGTTCGCTCCCCATCCAGTTTTTAAGAAAATGTTTCCCATATCTGACACCATACAGGACTCGTGGCAGACTGTTCCTAAAGTGGAGGGAGCTATTTCTACTATTGCTAAGCGTACAACTATACCTATCAAAGAAAGTTGTGCTTTCAAAGATCCTATGGATAAAAAATTAGAGAGTTTCCTAAAGATAATTTTTGTTCATCAAGGTTTTCTTCTCCAACCTATTGCATGCATTGCTCCTGTAACTACTGCAGCTGCTTTCTGGTTTGAGGCTCTAGAAGAGGCTCTCCAGGTGGAGACTCCATTAGAGGATATTATGGATAGAATTAAGGCCCTTAAGTTGGCTAATTCTTTCATTACAGATGCCGCTTTCCAAATGGCTAAATTAGCGGCAAAGAATTCAGGTTTTGCCATTTTAGAATGCAGGGCGTTATGGCTTAAGTCCTGGTCTGCTGATGTGTCATCAAAATCTAAATTGTTGAACATCCCTTTCAAAGGAAAGACCCTAATCGGGCCTGCACTGAAAGAAATTATTTCAGACATCACTGGAGGGAAAGTCCATGCCCTCCCTCAGGATAAAACAAATAAGATGAGGACCAAACAAAATAATTTTCGTTCCTTTCGGAACTTCAAGGGTGGTCCCGCTTCATCTTCCCCTGCAGCACAAGAGGGGAATTCTGTCCAATCCAAGTCAGTCTGGAGACCTAACCAGGCTTGGAACAAAGGTAAACAGGCCAAGGAGCCTGCTGCTGCCTCTAAGACAGAATGAAGATGTAGCCCCCGATCCAGGACCGGATCTAGTAGGGGGCAGACTCTCTCTTTTTGCTCAGGCTTGAGCAAGAGATGTTCATGATTCCTGGGCTTTACAAATTGTGTTCCAAGGATATCTTCTGGACTTCAAAGACTCCCCCCCCCCAGGGGGAGATTTCACATTTCTCAATTGTCTGCAAACCACACAAAGAGAGAGGCGTTCTTACGCTGTGTAGAAGACCTACATACCATGGGAGTGATTCGACCAGTTACAAGAGTGGAACAAGGGCTAGGTTTTTACTCCAACCTGTTTGTGGTTCCCAAAAAAGATGGAACTTTCAGACCAATCTTGGATCTCAAAATTCTAAACAAATTCCTCAGAGTACCATCTTTCAAGATGGAGACTATTAGGACTATTCTTCCTCTGATCCAGGAGGGTCAATATATGACTTCCGTGGACTTAAAGGATGCGTATCTACACATCCCTATTCACAGAGATCATCATCAATTCCTCAGATTCGCCTTTCCTCCCTTTTGGCGGTTCTAAGACCACGGGGTATAGCAGTGGCGCCTTATCTAGACGACATCTTAATTCAGGCGTCAACTTTCCAGCTAGCCAAGTCTGACACGGACATCGTGTTGGCTATTATAATATCTCACTGGTGGAAGGTGAACATAAAAAAGAGTTCTCTCGTCCCTCTTACAAGAGTTTACTTCCTAGGGACTCTGATAGACTCAGTAGAAATGAAAATATTTCTAACGGAGGTCAGAAAATCAAAACTTTTAATCACTTGCCGAGCTCTTCCTTCCATTCCTCAGCCATCAGTGGCTCAGTGTATGGAGGTAATCGGACTTATGGTAGCGGCAATGGACATAGTTCCTTATACCCGCCTACACCTCAGACCACTGCAACTATGCATGCTCAAACAGTGGAATGGGGATTATGCAGATTAATCTCCTCAACTGCATCTGGACCAAGAGACCAGAGATTCTCTTCTCTGGTGGTTGTCTCAGGACCACCTGTCTCAGGGAATATGTTTCAGCAGGCCAGAGTGGCTCATAATAACGACAGATGCCAGCCTGCTAGGCTGGGGTGCAGTCTGGAAATCCCTGAAAGCACAAGGCTTATGGTCTCGGGAGGAATCTCTCCTCCCGATAAACATTCTAGTACTGGGAGCGATATTCAATGCGCTTCAGGTGTGGCCTCAGCTAGCTGTGGCCAAATTCATCAGATTTCAGTCGGACAACATCACGACTGTAGCCTATATCAGTCATCAAGGAGGAACATGGAGTTTTCTAGCGATGATGGAGATAACCAAAATTATCCGATGGGTGGAGGATCATTCTTGCTATCTCTCAGGAATCCATATCCCAGGGGTAGAGAACTGGGAGGCGCATTTCCTAAGTCGTCAGACTTTTCATCCGGGGGAGTGGGAGCTCCATCCTGAGGTATTTGCCCAGCTGACTCAGCTATGGGGCACACCAGAATTGGATCTGATGGCATCCCGACAGAACGCCAAACTTCCACGTTACGGGTCCAGGTCCCGGGATCCCCAGGCGGTACTGATAGATGCTCTAGCAGTGCCCTGGTCCTTCAATCTGGCTTATGTATTTCCACTGTTTCCTCTCCTCCCACATCTGGTTGCCAGAATCAAGCAGGAGAGAGCTTCAGTGATTCTGATAGCGCCTGCGTGGCCACGCAGGACTTGGTATGCAGACCTGGTGGACATGTCATCTGTTCCACCATGGACTCTGCCAATGAGGCAGGACCTTCTAATCCAATGTCCGTTCAAGCATCCAAATCTAATTTCTCTGCGTCTGACTGCTTGGAGATTGAACACCTGATTCTATCAAAGCGTGGTTTCTCTGAGTCAGTCATTGATACCCTGATTCAGGCTAGAAAGCCTGTCACCAGGAAAATCTATCATAAGATTTGGCGCAAATATCTTTGTTGGTATGAATCCAAGGGTTACTCATGGAGTAAGATTAGGATTCCTAGAATTTTGTCTTTTCTCCAAGAAGGATTGAAGAAGGGATTATCAGCTAGTTCCTTAAAGGGACAAATATCTGCTTTATCTATTCTTTTACACAAACGTCTGACAGATGTCCCAGACGTTCAAGCGTTTAGTCAGGCCTTGGTCAGGATCAAGCCTGTATTTAAACCTGTTGCTCCGCCATGGAGCCAGCCTAAACTTGGTTCTTAAAGTTCTTCAAGGGGTTCCGTTTGAACCTATGCATTCCATAGATATTAAGCTTCTATCTTGGAAAGTTTTGTTTTTAGTAGCTATCTCTTCGGCTCGAAGAGTTTCTGAGTTATCTGCTTTACAGTGTGACTCACCTTATCTTAGTTTCCATGCAGATAAGGTGGTTTTACGTACCAAACCTGGATTCCTTCCTAAGGTTGTTTCTAATAGGAATATCAATCAGGAAATTGTTGTTCCTTCGCTGTGTCCTAATCCTTCTTCAAAGAAGGAACGTCTGTTGCACAATCTTGATGTGGTTCGTGATTTAAAGTTCTACTTACAAGCAACCAAAGATTTCCGTCAAACATCTTCATTGTTTGTTGTCTATTCTGGTAAGCGGAGAGGTCAAAAGGCTACGGCTACCTCTCTTTCTTTTTGGCTGCAAAGCATCATCCGTATTGCTTATGAGATTGCTGGCCAGCAGCCTCCTGAAAGAATTACTGCTCATTCTACTAGAGCAGTGGCTTCCACATGGGCTTTTAAAAATGAGGTTTCTGTTGAACCGATTTGTAAGGCGGCGACTTGGTCTTCGCTTCATACTTTTTCCAAATTTTAAAAATTCGATTCTTTTGCTTCTTCGGAGGCTATTTTTGGGAGAAGCAGTGGTGCAGTGGTGCCTTCCGTTTAAGGAACCTGTCTTGTCCCTCCCTTCATCCGTGTCCTAAAGCTTTGGTATTGGTATCCCACAAGTATGGATAAATCAGTGGACTCGATACATCTTACAAGAGAAAACAGAATTTATGCTTACCTGATAAATTTCTTTCTCTTGTGGTATATCGAGTCCACAGCCCGCCCTGTCTATTTAAGACAGGTAGTATATTTTTATTTAAAAAACTTCAGTCACCACTGCACCCTATAGTTTCTCCTTTTTCTTCTTAGCCTTCGGTCAAATGACTGGGGGGTGGAGCTAAGGGAGGAGCTATATAGACAGCTCTGCTATGGGTGCTCTCTCTGCCACTTCCTGTAGGGAAGGAGAATATCCCACAAGTATGGATGAATCCGTTGACTCGATACATCACAAGAGAAAGAAATGTATCAGGTAAGCATACATTCTGTTTTTCTCCTCTGTTAATATCACCATTTAAATTCCTGCCTCTCCAGTTTTCTGAATTTGATGCTCTACTTTTCTGATATCCACAAAGATTCCTTCTGTTACCCCTCTCTGATTCCTGCCTGTGAATGTTCAGATTATTCTCCATTGACTGCTTCACTGCAGAAATTGCCTTAATTGTGTATGGGTCATATTTCCACCACTTCTCAGCTCTAGTGAGCACCATATCTAAGTTTGTGGCATTTGGATCATGCAGCTTTACAAACTCCTGACATTTTCTGGGGAGAGCTTCAAGTGCCCTCTGTATGTGAGCTGGTGACCCCCAGACCATTTGGGTCTGTGGCTGGCGCAGCACACACCAGAATAAATCTCTTTTTGCTTCTTCAAATGGCCCATCTAGTGGTCTCATGGTAATTTCACTAATCTCTTTTTCTAGACTAGTAAAATTGAAAGGCTGTATCCTCCCAGCCTAATCACATATGCTTGAGTTGAATCCTAATAACCTGTTGGCATAGGGGCCCATGGCATCTTGAAGCAATTCTGTCCATTCCTGCATGCTCATACCTAATTTTATGGCTTTTTCAGTTCCCTTGTAAAACCAATGTGAAAAGTTATTAAAGCTGTTTGTGGGGATTGTGCCACACCATTTCTTAAAAATGTCTTTATCTGCTACAGTCATCGGCCTAGTCTGATTTGAAAAACCTGTAGGAACTTTCAGGTTGTTAAAATTCTCAGATATTATGACAGGGGCAATTGGAACAGAACTTGTTTTTTTAGTGGGACCCACTTGCATTTTATCTTGTTTTATTACTTGTTTTGGCTCTTTCCTTTGTGGCAGTAAGTGATCACTATCTGCATTGTTCCCAGAAATATCACTAATTATTTTTCTTTTTGTTCAATTTTCATCTGTAACTCAGTAATTTTAATTGAGTATTCGTTTCTGCTGTGTTCTGTTAATTTTAATTGACATTGTAATTTACCGATCTGCATGGTGTTAGTTAAAGCAGAAAGTTTAATACAATCTCTATCAGACTGTGTTTTTTCTAACTTTAATTTAAGATCTGTATTTTGCTCTGTCAAGTCTCCAATAATGTTTGTTAGTCCCCTTATTGTTGACATCACTGCCTGCGCTATCATACATTTTCTTTTATTATTATTAATCTTTTTAATAGATATTACCTGAGTGAGTATCTCTAAAACACTTTCACAGTTTGGGTTCTTAGCTACTGGGATGAGGAATGGACCCTTGTATTTATGAATATAATTGTTAAAATAATCACAAATTTCCTGTGAAATATAGTTTTTTCCAGACATTTTTAACAGATAGCCGTTAGAACTAAAATAAAAAATAAAATATATATATACTAGAACAGACTCTGACTAGTGTGTCTCTCACATCATAGTAGTTTTTTTTTTAGTTTTTTTTTTAAAATGTTAACACAGGATGTACAAGATACCATTGAGATGCTAATTTTACACAACAAAGGACATAGCAGTTAAGCCATCTATAAGGGGTAGTAATTAGATCTTTTATTAGCAGGTCAGCATTTCAGCAGAGGCGGTAATATAAGTAAATTTAGTTTTTCTAACCACTGCTCAGTATTCTTTATTTTAAATCTGGGGAACAGACTTAAAATAGTGTGTCTCTCACAGCATAGTTTGCCATACTATTTTACCTGCCCCAAATGCAAGGAATTATCATATCTATAGGGCAATGAAACACCAGACTAAACAGAAGTTAAACAGAACAAAATTAAAAAATTAAATATTGTTCTCTTTTAAAAGGTGTAAACCATCAATAATACTAACCTAAATAAAATAAATGAAAAAAGCAAAGCAAGGAAGCCTTTTTACTGATATTTTCCTAAAACAATTAGCTAAAGCAATGGAAGCATACAGTGTTAAATTGAGGAAAAACTATAATAATATTTTAAATTTTGATTGTTTAGAGGAAGAGGGAATCAGATTAATCTTAATGTACATTTTAGAGGGACAGTCTAGTCAAACTTTCATTATTCAGATAGGACATGTCATTTTAATCAACTTTCCAAATTACTTTTATCATCAAATTTGCTTTTTTTTTTTTCTTGGTATTCTTAGTTTCATAGGTAGGCTCATATACTATTTTCTAAGCCTTTGAGGGCTGCCTCTTATCACAAGCTTTTTAACAACACAAAGAGACAGAAAGTACACGTGGGCCATATAGATAACACTGTGTACAGGCACAGGGAGTTATTTAAGATGTAGTCCAAAACAATGCTAACTGCAAGACAATAGATAATAAACAGTCACAGTCATGTGATCAGGGGGCTGGAAGAATGTTCTTAGATACAAGGTACATTCTTCAGTGATAAAAAGTATATTAATATAACAGTGTTGGTTGTGCAAAACTGGGGCATGTGTAATAAAGGGATTATCTATCTTTTAAAACAATAACAATTCTATGGTAGACTGTCCCTTTAAGGCAAATAAATGTATTAAGGCTTACAACCTCATAAACCAGTTTGTAAGCAAACTGCACTTTTATTTGGTTTCAGGTAAGTACAGGAAGTTTATATAGAACTTTTTGAAATGCTAATTTCAACTGTAGTTTTGGTTCCAGGATCTGCTCCAAACACAGGAAAATGCAAATTTTTAACTTTGTTACCCAAACAAATGTTACACCTTTTTTTATTCCATACAAACTTAATTAAAAATCTGAACTATATACTTACAAACAAAGAAATGGAAGAAGAGGGAGAGAAAAAACAAAATATGCTTTAAACTGCTTATGGCTTAGCATATTCCCAAAGTATTTCTTATCTTTAAATTCTACACAATTTCCCATACAATCTGAAACATTTGCTCACAAAAGTGAACATTCAAACAAAACCAAATTTGAATTGTACTAGACTATACATTTAAAGTTAAAATCCCATGCAAATAAATACATACACAAATTCCAGAACAATTCAGAATAAAATTTATTTATAGGGCAAGCTACAGCTCTGGGTGTAACACATTCACAGAAACGAATCCTTTGAAAAAAGAAAGTTACTATCTTTATAAAATGTACATTATATTCCATTTATAAAGGAGCAGAAGTCAATCACTTTAACCTTACTATGACACATATTAAATAGTACTGTAAAGCTTTTGTTTGTAAAAACATTTAGATGGGACCAACACAACACATGTCTTTAAATTTCATTAGATTTTTACAGAAAACAAAAATTCTAAACTATTATACTCTCAAATAAAATGCAGGTCAAATGTAAAGCTACAGACAATCTATAAATCCCAGCAGTGAAAATAAACAAAGTTTACCAAAAAAACTAATATCTTATACAACAGGCCTGCTGAAACCAACCATTATTTGCACAGGGGTTATTTAAGATTTAGCAAGCTACAGACAATCTATAAATCCCAGCAGTAAAAATAAATAAAGTTTACCAAACCTAGTACCCATAAGCAACAGGCCTGCTGAAACCAACCGTTATTTGCTCTATTTAAATACAGAACTGCATACAAAAACTTTGCTATAATCTAACTTTACTGCAGTTAAATTTAAACATTTGCAGTAACATACAATTGTATTATTTGCTCTAAAATGAGAAGTTTTCTTTGACTGAGCTACTAATTTACCATCACGCACGAAACTCTATAGAAATGCAAATTTATACAGAGAATTCCACCTGAAATACAGGTTTTCAAAACCATGCATTTTCTTCAGAAAATGTTTTAAAAAAATGAATATATATATATATATATATCCTGCAATATTCTGAAATAAATCAACATTCATTTGATTCCTGCAAAACTAGTTGGCATATGCATTTGTCTACAACTTCATGGCCGTCAAAATTTGGTTATTTATTAATTTAAAATATATTTACTTTATGCTAAATAGAATTCTAATTTAGTCATCTCTATGGTAATACCACTAAAACCAATACAAATAAGTTGTGAAATAAACTCTATGAAAGGGTCTCCATTATTTCTTAACAGTTTATTAAGGAATCAATATATGTTAATAATAAGATAAATATTTACAGGTATATATACAAATCTATTTTACAGCAACACAGTCCACCTTTAAGACAGGGCACCTTTACTACAATAACCACAATTTGTCCAATAATGCTAAAATAATCATAGGAATATACTTAGCCACATTTAACAAGGTGTCCACCATCAGCCATCTTTCCAGGATAAGTAAGATAAGAAAAAGAGGCAGAGATTTTGGTGTTACAGTATTTTATACCCAAATTCAAAAGCGAGTGGTTTATCAAATGCCACTCAAAAGCTATTGGGAGTGTCCTACTTAGACAGACACTAGACAAAAGAACTACTTGAATATTCAACTTTAAAACCAGCTATGTGAATTGCCAGGTATACAATCTGTGAGCTATATTTTAATATTCCTGTGATAAAATGTCACCACAGGAGCTAGCTGCAAAAAAAAAAAAACTTTGACTTCTGACTTCAGTTCAGCATTTAAGCTGCTGTCCTCAGTGTCCTACGAGTCTGACTGACTACTGCCCACGCTGCAAAAACACTGCTGTCCCACTCACTGACTACACATGCAATCAATAGCTGATTGAGGAGTCTACACGTGCAATCAGGAGCCAATGTTCCACCAATGGGAATAATGTCAGTTCCCGCCAAGCTGCGCCAATAGGTTAAGATGATCTATGACCCAATAGGTATCAACCACGTGATATGCGTAGCAGGCAGGCGGAAACAAAAAAAAAAAAAAGGTAAACATTTTAAATTCAAAAACATTTGTGCTGAAGCAGGGACACACCTACACACTAATGTGTCACGACACACAGTTTGGAAAGCACTGCCTTAAACAGTACAACAAATGAGAATGGCATAGACAAAAATATTGCTACTTTTAACATATTTCACAAAAGGTAAGCAGGCATCTGTAATGCCGCCCGTCTGGCTTCTATCTCTACTGGGATTTCTGGGCACTTGGCTCCACAACAGGCCGAGTTCCATGAAGGTAAATCGCTCTCTATGGGCAAGATTACAAGTCCCGCGGTATGTATTTTCCACTTGCGATATGTTTTATTCGCAAGCAAATTTTACTGTGCAGATATTACAGTATATATATATATAGAAATATTTATTTACAAAAAATAAAACATATTCCGTTAACAAAACATTCTAGCAATATGAAATATTCACATTTTCATGTATACTTATCGAGGAGAATACGTCATGGGCTTTGCGCAACTGATCAGGTTTTTTTTTTTTTCTATTTGTCTCCATTGACTTCCATGGGGGAATACGTGAATGCGCATGCAATATGGAATTTTGGACTATGTGGGTTAACGTGCGTGAAAACCTTAAAGCATGCAGTGTTTTCGCAAATGCGAAAAACAAATTTGACGAGCGACTTGTAATCTTGCCCTATGTGTTCAGAAATTAAAGTTTCTGCAATCTGAGTAGGATTAACAGTAGGAGTAACAGGTACCAAAGTGAATAGGGCTTCAATCTCCCATTTGATGCACTAAAAGTAGTCCTCCAAGCTTAAGGTCTATTATTTCTGTTGTGGCCATCATAGCCATGACATATTCTAGCAAATTTGTCTAGCTCAAGGTCTAACACTCATTTGGTGATTCGACAGAGAACCGAAAGTACTCTGCCGGGGATTGGTGGGATGCTGCTGCCTCCATTGTAGCTCTGGAGCCTTGCAGCTGACACCAATCTATAAGATATTGAGTTCCTCTGTTAAAGCATCTTTAGCTGATTTCAAATGTATAAATTGCAATATAGGGTGACATCTTGGTAAGGCAAAGTTCTAATGCTAGAGCAGCATGGAAAGTTGTGACCAGTCTTGGCCGCTGCCCCGGAAGTTCCCCCAATTTAAGGCAATTTGTATTGCACCATATACTATTTGTTAGGGTATGATTAATTGAGCTGGTTTGTGGATCTCAACTGCAGAGTAAGAGGCCTTTGTAGATAAGCAAAACTGTGTCTTTACAGTAACCTCTCACTTGCAACAAGTAGCGAGAGATTATTTTATGTGGCAAAATGCAAAATACACTTTCTTATGTCTTATGCTAGATAAATTAACAGTCCTGGGTGAAAGACTAGCATGCAAGGAAGATTGTAGAGAAACAATATAAAGATTTTGACAGTAACTATAGTGAATCAGGTATCTTGTCATACTACTGCGATAGACAAAGTAAGGTGTAAAACAGCAGGAGCCTGTTTAAGCATTAGACACAACTGTAATATCTGATATGTAGCCGTGAAGTATGCGGAGGCTTAAGGAAGCAATCCTCTATGAATCACAGATCCATGGCAACCTATGAAGTCAGAGGGTAGGAGGAGCCAGGTCCGTTGAACAGAATGGAATCTTGCTCCGAATTCGGCTTGCTTTTAGGGTTCGGCTCAATTGAATTTGTGGCAGGGAAGATATTCCAGGTTAGAGGTATGTGTGAGAGATGGCAGGCAGCCGTTACCTTAATTCCTATGACTGTGGGTGAATGGCAGTATGGCTTGAATGGAAAACCCAGATGATTCTTGGTACACTACCCCAAATTAGGGATCACAGCTGCAGAGCTGTTTAAGGCTGAAGCTAGAAAGTCCGTAAACCTGACTGTAGATGATAGGTACTTCCAATAATATGAAAAATTAGAATTCTGAATTGCGAAGATAAGCACTCCGTTGTGTAGACAGGAATGTGGCTGTTTAGTCAGCGTAGGCAAAGTTGGATACAGGCTTGTAAAGAAATACTTCAGTGTAGGAATTACCTGCTTACTGAAAAGTGCAAATTACTAAGCACCTGGAGAGGGGTGAGTTGGCCTTATGTAGCCTGTTTTATTTAAAGTTACAGGACTGAGAGGTGAAGCGTGATAGAACCTGACACATCCCACCCTCAAGCAAGCTGCCCAGCAGTTTGAGGAAATTGTCTATCCGGATGGCGTCTGTGGAATAGGGAGACCAGTCTAGGAGCTTTGAGGTTGGCGGATGGTTCCCAAGAGTCCTTCTCAGGAGAGTACCCCTTCCAATGAACTAACTATTGTAGGTGGCCTTTGTAAAGTCTGGCATTGAGTATGCTTTGAACTTCATACTCTTTGTCATCTTGGTACAACGCACCTGGTGGTAGAACTTGACCCTGAGATCTCATATATAAGGGTGTATTTGGAAATTAGTAGGCAAGTTGAGAGTAACTGCATTGGGATTGACTACTCTCAAGATCTCAAAAGGACCAATAAAGAGTCACCTAATTTTTTACTGAGAATCTGTAGCTTGAGGTTTTTCATGGACAACCAGACTTTATCTCTGATAGCATATGATGGGGCTGGACGCCTCCTTAAGTCATAACATCTTTTTAGTGAGGTCTGTGCATTTTGAATATTCTCCTTTAGAAGTCTAAAGTTGTCAATTAAGGAATTGGTGGCGTCATCTACCAGCGGAGAAGGGGAGTTAGCATTATTTTTTTCTGATCTTCAGAGTTCTACTATAACATCCAGCAAGGGGTGAATCATGATGAGCCTTCAGTATAGTGTCCCTCAAGGAAATCGGAATATATAATCTTTTATCATAATAGTAGAATCCATCTTTGTTTTTTTGTTGATTATGGTAAGGTATATCAGAAACCGTTGTCAAGGTCTGTTGTAGTATCTTTGTGAATTGAGGGGTTAAGCCAATGAAATGTTCAGGTGGAATCATAGCTGTAGGGTGTTCAGTGTATAATTTTTTTTGTCTTTACAGGATAAGTCATTCGCTTTACCGTTTTTGCTACCAGGTCTATAAATGATGTGGTAGTTAAACCTGGAGAAATACAAGCTCCATCAAACTTGTCTCGATGAGAGTTTTTTGTTAGCTTGTAGGTATTCCAGGTTTTTATGGTCTGTATATATTATGATGGGGAGTTGAGTACTTTCCACAAGGTGCCGCCAATGTTCAAGAGAACATTTAATGACAAGAAGTTATTTTTCTCCAATAGGATAGTTCATTTCAGTGGAAGACATTACTCTGGAATAGAAGGCAACAGGATGGATTGGATCTGTAAATGTTGTATGTTGAAAGAGGACAGCCCCTATGGCATATTCCGAAGCATTGACTTCTAAGATGTATTGGAGTTTTGGATCTGACAAGCGTAATATGGGAGCATTAGTAAATCTATTCTTGAGGTTGTTGAAAGTATCTTGTGCTTCAGAATTTCAACTGAACTGAGTAGTTTTACTGGTGAGACGGGTTAGATGTTTAGCAATGGAAGAGAATCCTTTGATAAATTTGAGATAGTAATTTGCAAATCCGAAAAAAAGTTGAATGTATTTTCTTAAGGTTGGTATGAGCCATTGTTTGATTGCGTCAACCTTCTTTTCCTCCATTTGAATACCATTGGAACTGATTTGATAACCAAGGGAAGATATCTCTTCGGAGTGGAATAAACATTTCTCTGGTTTTGCATAAAGTTGATGGGTTCTAAGTCTGGACAATACCCATCTGACATGTTTTGTGTGTTCCTGGAGGGTTTTGAATATATATGGATGTCGACTAGGTAGACAACCATACATACATCCAGTAGATCTCTGAAATGTCATTGATAAAATTTTGGAAAGTGGCAGGGGCACTACAGAGACCAAAAGGCATTACCATGTACTCAAAGAGCCCATAAGGTTTTCTGAACGCGGTAAGCCATTCATTTCCCTCTCTGATCTGAACCAGGTTGTAGGCACCCCTGAGGTCTAGCTTGGTGAATATTTTAGCCTCATATAACCATTCAATGAGTTCAGATATTAATGGTAATGGCTATCTGTTCTTGACTGTCCTTTTTTTAAGTTCTCTATAATCTATGATGGGTCTGAGAGATTCATCTTTTTTTATAATGAAGAAAATTCCTGCTCCTGAATGCAGGTTGTCATCTATGTAAGACTTCAGATGTGTCAGTTCGGGTTGGGATAGAGGATTTACATGCCCGTATAGTATGGTTGATCCAGGTTGTAACTCGATAGGACAATCATATATGCAGTGAGGGGGTAAGGTCTCACCCTCCTTTTTGCTAAAAACATCAGAGTCAGAATAAGCTTCAGGTAAACAAACGTCAGAGGGCTAAAGTAAGATGATATGTGGGAAACAATTTTTTTTGGCAGAATTGAGAATGAAAGTTGATCTGGAGATCTTTTCAATTTATCTCTGGTTGGTGTAGTTGTAACCATTTCAGACCTAAGATAATAGGAAAGAGAGGAGAGGGTAATATATCAAAGCATAAAAACTCAGTATGACCAGAAGTAGTTTTCACCATGATGGGAATGGTCTGATGTTTGATAGGACCAACACTGATCTGTGAACCATCAATCACAAGAATGGAGACAGGAGCTGTTTTTAGCACAAGTGGAATTTTATATTTCAATACTAGTGATTTATCTATAAAGTTTCCATAGACCCCGGAATCTACTATGGCATCAGTTATCAGACAATTTCGACCCCACTGTAAGTAAAGAGATAGGAGACAATAAGATGCATTTCTGGTATTATAAGTTTATGAAGAATACATACGTTGTGACTTACTCTTCTTTGTTTTGAGAAGAATAGGACAGTCGTTCACTGCATGAGATGGTGACGCACAATACATGTACAGATTCTTCAATCTCCTACTACTCCTTTCTTCGGAAGTAAGAGGTCCCTTAATAAATCCAATCTCCATTGGCTCTGGTGAAAATGTTGATGGAGTTGGTGGTTGACTGCTATAACTCTGAAAGAAAGGTTCTGCAGCATGCCTTTCAGACTTCCTCTACCTAAGCCTTCAATCGATTTGGATGGACAGGTTCATCAAAGCTTCCAAAGTTTTCGGTAAATCAGATCTGGCAAGTTCATCCTTAATGGAATCTGCGAGACCTAATCTAAATTGGTTTCTGAATGGAACCTCATTACACTGTGAATCTTTTGCATATTGCTTGAAATCTGTAATATATTCCTCCATAAAGCATCTCCCCTGTTTTAGAGAGCGCATGTTAGCTTTGGATGTGAGTTGTAGTTTACTGTCTTTATAATGCTGTCCCATAGACTTAAAGAATTTATCCAAGGATCCAAGTATTGGATCAACTGTTTTAAAGAATGAATCTGCCCAAACCCTGGGCTCGCCTCTCAAGTAGGGTATCATGGTTAAAACCTTAACCCTTTCAGTGCAGTAGGTTCTTGGCTTGAAGGTAAAGAGCAGGGTGCAGGCGTTTTTAAACTGCCTGTATAATCTTCTATCCCCTGTGAACTTTTCAGGGGCACATACTTGGGGTTCAGGCACACACTCAGGTAGCTAATTTTGTTGCTAATTAATCTTTGATGATGCTATGAAGCGTCTCATTATCTATTTGAAATTTCCTGAGGCCTTGGCTGAGCATGTCTACCCTTTGGGATAAGCTGATAACATGCATGAGTAAATCAGCTGGATCCATTGTAGGCTTCGTAATGTGTTAGGGTATGATTGAATAAGCTGGTTTGTGGATCTCAACTATAGAGTAAGAGGCCTTGGTAGGAATTTTAAAATAAGCAACACTGTTTCTTTACAGTAAAACAGCAGGAGCTTGTGTCAGCAGTAAATACACCTGTAACATCTGAGATGTAGCCGTGAAGTATGTGAAGGCTTAAAGAAGCGATCCTCTATGAGTCACAGATCCACAGCAATCTATGACGTCAGAAGGTAGGAGGAGCCAGGTCCGTTGAACAGAATGGAATCTTGCTCCGAATTCGGCTTGCTTTTAGGGTTCGGCTCAATTGAATTTGTGGCAGGGAAGATTTTCTAGGTTAGAGGTATGTGTGAGAGACAGCAGGCAGCCGTTACCTTAATTCCTATGACTGCGGCCAATTGGCAGTATGGCTTCAATGGTAAACCCAGACGCTTTTTAGTACACTACCCCGGATTAGGGATCACAGCTGCAGAGCTGTTTAAGGCTGAAGCTAGAAAGTCCATAAACCTGACTGTAGATGATAGGTTCTTCCAATAATAGTAAATATGAGATTGCTTAATTGCGAGGATAGGCACTCCATTGTGTAGACAGGAATGTGGCTATTTAGTCAGTGTTGGCTAAATTGGATACAGGCTTGTAACAAAATACTTCAGTGTAGGAATTACCTGTTTACTGGAGAGTACAAATTACTAAGCACCTGGAGAGGGGTGTGTTGGCCTTATGTACCCTGTTTTACTTAAAGAGACAGGACTGAGAGATGAAGCGTGATGGAACCTGACACTTATATTTAATTTGAACGTATTAAGTGTTTATATTTCAGGTATAGTAAATTAAAATTGCCTGAGGTTTAAATGGCATTCATTAGAAACTAAAGGGACAAAAATAATTAACAATAATAAAGTATTCTGATAAGATTAGAGTATTGCACTATTGATTACTCCTTGTAAGTGATTTGAATATATAAAGACAGCTCTTGACTGCCAGTGCGCCCCTGATTAAGAGCTCAAGACAGCCATTTAGTCAATTAGGGCTTGTAAAATTCAAATTCTGCTGTGTAATGCCACTCGGTGCTGAATTTAACTTCAATATGTGTTTAATACTTTTGTGTAAATTGAACAAACAGTTATGTTCCAGCAAAAGTGCTATAATAAAACACGATTGCATGTTAGAACACTTTATTATTTCTCTTTTATGTGTTTTTAAAGACCAACAAAGGATCTATTTTAGATGTTCCTACATGTGGCTCTACAGCC
The DNA here is from genome assembly GCF_027579735.1 of Bombina bombina. Classification (NCBI taxonomy): domain Eukaryota; kingdom Metazoa; phylum Chordata; class Amphibia; order Anura; family Bombinatoridae; genus Bombina; species Bombina bombina. The sequence continues at coordinate 1,302,349,043 of NC_069500.1, forward strand.
ATTTACTGCCTTTTTCAATGTGTAAGAGTGTAATTTTAACACTTGTGACCCAGTAACTCTAAGAGTCTGATGATTTAAAACTCTTTGGTCTGGCAAGAATATATATGTCTTGTCATTACTGAGAGGTCTTTCAAATAATTTTTGTAGGAAAGGTTTAGCATGAGAATGGTTTATTTAAGTATGCAGGATTCTAGATTTTTAATCATCAGTAGTAATGTCGCAAACCTAAAAATTTGGGTTCGCGAACTGCAAACGCGAACTCCCTCAAAAGTTTGTGAACCGGGCGAACCCCTATAGACTTCAATGGGCAGACAAATTTTAAAACCCACAGGGACTCTTTCTGGCCACAATAGTGATGGGAAAGTTGTTTAAAGGGGACTAACACCTGGACTGTGGCATGCCGGAGGGGGATCCATGGCAAAACTCCCACGGAAAATTACATAGTTGATGCAGAGTCTGGTTTTATTCCATAAAGGGCATAAATCACCTAACATTCCTAAATTGTTTGGAATAACATGCTTTAAAACATCAGGTATGACAAGATATGAGTGATGGCACTGGGCAAGTGGGCACAGTATACGGTGTGAGCCTGACACAAAAAAGCAGACTGATGTTTCACAGTCCCAAAAAAATATATTTTTTTAAATGTACACTTACACTACTATTAAACAAGATATGAGTGGTGGCACTGGGCAAGGGGGCACAGTATACGCTGTGAGCCTGACACAAAAAAGCAGACTGATGTTTCACAGTCCAAATTTTTTTTTTTTAAATATACACTTACAGTACTACAGTATTAAACAAGATATGAGTGGTGGCACTGGGAAAGTGGGCCCAGTATAAGCTGTGAGCCTGACACAAAAAAAGCAGACTGATGTTTCACAGCCCAAAAAGTTTTTTTTGTTTTTAAATGTACACTTACACTACTATTAAACAAGATATGAGTGGTGGCACTGGGCAAGTGGGCCCAGTATAAGCTGTGAGCCTGACACAAAAAAGCAGACTGATGTTTCACAGTCCAAAAAGTTTTTATTTTTTTAAATGTACACTTACACTACTATTAAACAAGATATGAATGGTGGCACTGGGCAAGTGGGCACAGTATACGCTGTGAGCATGACACAAAAAAGCAGACTGATGTTTCACAGTCCAAAAAGTTTTTTTTTTTTAAATTTACACTACTATTACACCAGATATGAGTGGTGGCTCTGGGCAAGTGGGCACATTATACGCTGTGAGTCTGGCACACACGCTGGCAACTGCAATTAGATTACACGAGCAGACTGATTTCTTTCATGTAATTAGCAAGAGTCCATGAGCTAGTGACGTATGGGATATACATTCCTACCAGGAGGGGCAAAGTTTCCCAAACCTCAAAATGCCTATAAATACACCCCTCACCACACCCACAATTCAGTTTTACAAACTTTGCCTCCCATGGAGGTGGTGAAGTAAGTTTGTGCTAGATTCTACGTTGATATGCGCTTTGCAGCAGGCTGGAGCCCGGCTTTCCTCTCAGAGTGCAGTGAATGTCAGAGGGATGTGAAGAGAGTATTGCCTATTTGAATATCATGGTCTTCCTCTAGGGGATCTATTTCATAGGTTCTCTGTTATCAGTCATAGAGATTTCTTCTCCAACCTCCCTTTTCAGATCGACGATATACTCTTATATACCATTACCTCTACTGATTCTCGTTTCAGTACTGGTTTGGCTATCTACTATATGTAGATGAGTGTCTTAGGGTAAGTAAGTCTTATTTTATTATGACACTCTAAGCTATGGTTGGGCACTTTATATGTAAAGTTCTAAATATATGTCTTTAAACTTATATTTGCCATGATTCAGGATAATCAGTATTCCTTCTTTCAGACAGTCAGTTTCATTATTTGGGATAATGCATATGAATAATTATTTTTTTCTTACCTTTTAAAAAATTTTCAATTGACTTTTTTCCCTGTGGGCAGTTAGGCTCGTGGGGGCTGAAAATGCTACAATTTATTGCATCATTTTTGGCGCAGACTTTTTGGCTCAAAAATGTTGTCATTTCCGGCGCCCTTATTGATGGCAGAAGTTTGTTTGTGGTTGCGTCATTTTTTGACGTATATGTGTTCAGACTTTTTTGCGCCAAAAATGTGGGCGTCGTTTTTTCGGCGTCACAGGATGTGGCGTCATACTTGGCACTAAAAAATATGGGCGTTGTACTTGGCACCAATAATGTGGGCATCATTTTTGGCGCCAAAAAATGTGGGCATCATTCTTGTCTCCACCTTTTTTTCACATTATTTCAGTCTCATTTTTCATTGCTTCTGGTTGCTAAAGGCTTGTTCATTTGGCATTTTTTCCCATTCCTGAAACTGTCATTTAAGGAATTTGATAATTTTGCTTTATATGTTGTTTTTTCTATTACATATTGCAAGATGTCTCTACCCTGACCCTGGATCAGAATCTACTTCTGGAAAGTAGCTGCCTGATGCTGGTTCTACCAAAGTTAAGTGCATCTGTTGTACACTTTTGGTAACTGTTCCTCCGGCTGTAGTTTGTGATAACTGTCATGATAAACTTTCTAATGCAGATTGTGTTTCTATTAGTAATAATCCATTACCTGTTGTTGTTCCTTCAACATCTAATGTTAAGGATGTCCCTATTAATGTAAAAGAATTTGTTTCTAAATCTATTAGGAAGGCTCTGTCTGTTATTCCTCCTTCCAGTAAACGTAAAAGGTCTTTTAAAACTTCTCATATTTCAGATGAATTTTCAAGTGATCGCCATCATTCTGACTTATCTGTTTCTGATGAGGATCTATCTGGTTCAGAAGATTCTGCCTCAGATATTGACACTGATAAATCTTCATATTTATTTAAGATGGAGTTTATTCATTCTTTACTTAAAGAACTGTTAATTGCATTAGATATGGAGGAGTCTAGTCCTCTTGATACTAAATCTACTAATCGTTTAAATTCGGTTTTCAAACCTCATGTAGTTATTCCAGAAGTTTTTCCAGTTCCTGATGCTATTTCAGAAGTAATTTCTGGGTACTTCATTTACTCCTTCTCAAAGGTTTAAGAAATTGTACCCTGTGCCATCTGATAGATTAGAGTTTTGGGACAAAATCCCTAAAGTTGATGGGCTATCTCTACTCTTGATAAACGTACTACTATTCCTACGGCGGATAGTACTTCCTTTAAGGATCCTTTAGATAGAAAGCTTGAATCCTTTCTAAGGAGAGCTTATTTATGTTCAGTTAATCTTCTTAGACCTTCTATTTCTTTGGCTGATGTTGCTGCAGCTTCCACTTTCTGGTTGGAGGCTTTAGCACAACAAATGTCAGACCATAATGCTTATAGCATTGTTAAACTTCTTCAACATGCTAATAACTTTATTTGTGATGACATTTTTGATATCATTAGAATTGATGTCAGGTATATGTCTTTAGCTATTTTAGCTAGAAGAGCTTTATGGCTTAAATCTTGGAATGCAGATATGACTTCTAAGTCAACTTTGGTTTCTCTTTCTTTCCAAGGTAATAAATTATTTGGTTCACAGTTGGATTCTATTATTTCAACTGTTACTGGGGGGAAAGGAACCTTTTTGCCTCAGGACAAAAAATCTAAAGGTAAATACAGGGCTGCTAATCGTTTTCATTCCTTTCATCAGAATAAGGAACAGAAGCCTGACCCATCCCCTAAAGGAACAGTTTCCATTTGGAAACCTTCTCCAGTCTGGAATAAATCCAAGCCTTTTAGAAAGTCAAAACCAGCTCCCAAATCTGCATGAAGGTGCAGCCCTCATTCCAGCACAGCTGGTAGGGGGCAGGTTACGATTTTTCAAAGATATTTGGATCAATTCGATTCACAGTCTTTGGATTCAGAACATTGTTTCTCAAGGGTACAGAATAGGTTTCAAGGTAAGGCCACCTGTGAGAAGATTTTTTCTCTCTCGCATTCCAGTAAACCTAGTGAAGGCTTAGGCATTTCTGAAATGTGTTTCAGATCTAGAGTTGGCTGGGGTAATTGTGCCAGTTCCAGTTCTGGAATGGGGTCTGGGGTTTTACTCAAATCTATTCATTGTACCAAAGAAGCAGAATTCCTTCAGACCAGTTCTGGATCTAAAAATATTGAATCGTTATGTAAGGATACCAACATTCAAAATGGTGACTATAAGGACTATTCTGCCTTTTGTTCAGCAAGGGCATTATATGTCCACAATAGATTTACAGGATGCATATCTTCATATTCCATTACCAGTTTGTTGCCCTTCCGTTTGGCCTAGCAACAGCTCCAAGGATCTTTTCAAAGGTTCTTGGTCCCCTTCTCTCTGTAATCAGAGAACAGGGTATTGTGGTATTTCCTTATTTGGACGATATCTTGGTACTTGCTCAGTCTTAACATTCTGCAGAATTTCATACAAATCAACTTGTGTCGTTTCTTCAAAGACATAGTTGGAGGATCAATTTACCAAAGAGTTTTTTGATTCCTAAGAAAAAGGTAACCTTTTTGGGCTTTCAAATAGATTCAGTGTCCATAACTTTGTCTCTAACAGAAAAGAGACATCTGAAGTTGGTTTCAGCTTGTCGAAACCTTCAGTCTCAATCATTCCCTTCGGTAGCTTTTTGCATGGAAATTCTAGGTCTCATGACTGCTGCATCGGACGTGATACCCTTTGATCGTTTTCACATGAGACCTCTTCAGCTTTGTATGCTGAACCAGTGGTGCAGGGATTATACAAAGATATCAAAAATAATATCCTTAAATCCCAATGTTCGATCTTCTATGACTTGGTGGTTGAATCACCATCGTCTAATTCATTCGTCCAACCTGGACTGTAATCTCAACAGTTGTGAGTCTTTCAGGTTGGGGAGCTGTATGGGGATCTCTGACAGCGCAGGGGGTTTGGGAATCTCAGGAGGCGAGATTGCCAATCAACATTTTAGAACTCTGTGCGATTTTCAGAGCTCTTCAGTTCTGGCCTCTTCTGAAGAAAGAATCGTTTATTTGTTTTCAGACAGACAATGTCACAACCGTGGCGTATGTCAATCATCAAGGTGGGACTCACAGTCCTCAAGCTATGACAGAAGTATCTCGGATACTTGTATGGGCGGAATCCAGCTCCTGTCTAATTTCTGCGGTTCACATCACAGGTGTAGACAATTGGGAAGCGGATTATCTCTGTCGCCAGACGTTACATCCGGGCGAATGGTCTCTTCACCCAGAGGTATTTCTTCAGATTGTTCAAATCTGGGGACTTCCAGAAATAGATCTGATGGCCTCTCATCTAAACAAGAAACGTTCCAGGTATCTGTCCAGATCCAGGGATCCTCAGGCGGAAGCAGTGGAGGCGTTGTCGCTTCCTTGGAATTATCATCCTGCCTTTATCTTTCTGCCTCTAGTTCTTCTTCCAAAGGTGATTTCCAAAATTCTAATGGAACGTTAGTTTGTACTGCTGGTGGCTCCAGCATTGACTCACAGGTTTTGGTATGCGGATCTCATTCGGATGGCCAGTTGCCAACCTTGGACACTTCCGTTAAGACTAGACCTTCTATCTCAAGGCCCATTTTTCCATCAGGATCTCAAATCATTAAATTTGAAGGTATGGAAATTGAACGCTTGATTCTTAGTCATAGAGGTTTCTCTGACTCAGTAATTAATACTATGTTACAGGCTTGTAAATCTGTGTCTAGGAAGATTTATTATCGAGTATGGAAGACTTACATTTCTTGGTGTTCTTCTCATAAATTCTCCTGGCATTCTTTTAGAATTCCTAGAATTTTACAGTTTCTTCAGGATGGTTTGGATAAAGGTTTGTCTGCAAGTTCTTTGAAAGGACAAATCTCCGCTCTTTCTGTTCTTTGTCACAGAAAGATTGCTAATCTTCCTGATATTCATTGTTTTGTACAGGCTTTGGTTCATATCAAACCTGTCATTAAGTCAATCTCTCCTCCTTGGAGTCTTAATTTGGTTCTGAGGGCTTTACAGGCTCCTCCGTTTGAACCTATGCATTCTCTGGATATTAAATTACTTTCTTGGAAAGTTTTGTTCCTTTTGGCCATCTCTTCTGCTAGAAGAGTTTCTGAGTTATCTGCTCTTTCTTGTGAATCTGCTTTTCTGATTTTTCATCAGGATAAGGCAGTGTTGCGGACTTCATTTCAATTTTTACCTAAGGTTGTGAATTCTAACAACATTAGTAGAGAAATTGTTGTCCCTTCATTGTGTCCTAATCCTAAGAATTCTCTGGAGAGATCTTTACATTCTTTGGATGTAGTAAGAGCTTTGAAATATTATGTTGATGCTACTAAAGATTTCAGAAAGACTTCTAGTCTATTTGTTATCTTTTCTGGTTCCAGGAAAGGTCAGAAAGCTTCTGCCATTTCTTTGGCGTCTTGGTTAAAGTCTTTGATTCATCATGCTTATGTGGAGTTGTGTAAGTCCCTGCCTCAAAGGATTACAGCTCATTCTACTAGGTCAGTTTCTGCTTCCTGGGCTTTTAGGAATGAAGCTTCTGTTGATCAGATTTGCAAAGCAGCAACTTGGTCTTCTTTGCATACTTTTTACTAAATTCTACCATTTTGATGTTTTCTCTTCTTCTGAAGCAGTTTTTGGTAGAAAAGTACTTCAGGCAGCTGTTTCAGTTTGATTCTTCTGCTTATAATTTCAGGGTTTTTTTTCATTATAAGATTAAAACTTTTGATTTGGGTTGTGGATTATTTTTTCAGTGGAATTGGCTGTCTTTATTTTATCCCTCCCTCTCTAGTGACTCTTGCGTGGAAGTTCCACATCTTGGGTATCTGCTATCCCATACGTCACTAGCTCATGGACTAATTACATGAAAGAAAACATAATTTATGTAAGAACTTACATGATAAATTAATTTCTTTCATATTAGCAAGAATCCATGAGGCCCACCCTTTTTTGTGGTGGTTATGATTTTTTTGTATAAAGCACAATTATTCCAATTCCTTATTTTTGATGCTTTCACTCCTTTCTTATCACCCCACTTCTTGGCTATTCATTAAACTGAATTGTGGGTGTGGTGAGGGGTGTATTTATAGACATTTTGAGGTTTGGGAAACTTTGCCCCTCCTGGTAGAAATGTAAATGCCATACGTCACTAGCTCATGGACTCTTGCTAATATGAAAGAAATTAATTTATCAGGTAAGTTCTTACATAAATTATGTTGTTTCACAGTCAAAAAAGTTTTTTTTTAAATGTACACTTACACTACTATTAAACAAGATATGAGTGGTGGCACTGGGCAAGTGGGCACAATATACGCTGTGAGCCTGACACAAGAAAGCAGACTGATGTTTCACAGTCCAAAAAGTTTTTTGTTTTTAAATTTACACTATTGTTACACCAGATATGAATGGTGGCACTGGGCAAGTGGGCACATTATACGCTGTGAGCCTGGCACACACGCTGGCAACTGCAATTAGATTACGCGAGCAGACTGATGTTTCACAGTCAAAAAAGTTTTTTTTTTAAATTTACACTACTGTAACACCAGATATGAGTGGGGCCACTAGGCAAGTGGGCACAGTATACGCTGTGAGCCTGGCACACATGCTGGCAGGCAGGCAACTGCAATTAGATTACACTAGCAGACTGATGTTTTACAGTCCAAAAAGTTTTTTTTTTTTAAATTTACACTACTGTTACACCAGATATGAGTGGTGGCACTGGGCAAGTGGGCCTGGCAGTCAGGCAACTGCAATTAGATTACACAAGCAGACTGATGTTTCACAGTCAAAAAAGTTTTATTTTTAAATTTACACTACTGTTACACAAGGTATGAGTGGGGCCACTGGGCAAGTGGGCACAGTATACGCTGTGAGCCTGGCACACATGCTGGCAGGCAGGCAACTGCAAATAGATTACACTAGCAGACTGATGTTTCACTGTTACTGTTTTTTAAATTTACACTACTGTTACACCAGATATGAGTGGTGGCACTGGGCAAGTGGCTTGGCAGGCAGGCTGGCAGGCAACTGCAATTAGATTACAGAGGGAAAAAAATGATGTTCTAGCCCTAAAAAGGGCTTTTTGGGGTGCTGTCCTTACAGCAGAGATCAGATGAGTCCTTCAGGACTGTAGTGGACACTGAATACACTAACCTAGCTATCAATTTCCCTATTAAATCACCAGCAGCTACACTGTCCCTCCTCTCACTAAGAATGCAGCTTCCAAATGAATCTAAAATGGATGCTCTCCAGGAGGTAGGAGAGTCTGGGAGGGAGGGTCTGCTGCTGATTGGCTGGAATGTCTCTGCAGACTGTGAGATACAGGGTCAAAGTTTACTCAATGATGATGAATAGGGGGCGGATCAAACATTGCATATATTCGCCCGCCGTGGCGAACGCGAACATGCTATGTTCGCCGGGAACTATTCGCCGGCGAACTATTCGCGACATCACTAATCATCAGTTCCTATACATTTAACCCTGCAGAGAACTGCTGATCCTAGTGGAAACTGCTACTCGCTTTTTGACTGCTGCTGCTAATTGGGATAAGGGAAGTTTCAGCTCTGGACCAGCAGTTATCTGTATCTATGTTTATAGATGTGTTTAACCTAGTTAAGATATACGGCACTTAAAGGGACACTGAACCCAAATTTTTTTATTTTGTGATTCAGATAGAGCATGCAATTTTAAGAAACTTTCTAATTGACTCATATTATCAAATAGTCTTCATTCTCTTGGTATCTTTATTTGAAAAGCAAGAATGTAAATTTAGATGCCGGCCCATTTTTGGTGAACAAACTGGGTTGTTCCTGCTGATTGGTGGATAAATTCACCCACCAAATAAACAAGTGCTCTCCATGGTTCTTAACCAAAAAATAGCTTATATGCCTTCTTTTTCAAATAAAGAAAGCAAGAGAACTAAGAAAGATTGATAAAATGTGTAAATTAGAAAGTTGCTTAAAATTGCATGCTCTATCTGAATCATGAAAGAAAATATTTGGGTTCAGTGTCCCTTTAAAATTAAGTTGTATAAATTAGAGGAGGTTTAGCTCATGGTTATAAAATTGTGACGTATTTCACAGAAGTCACAATTAAGTGATAAGTAAAAATAGCTGTATGTTTGCATAGGGAGCTGGAATGTGAGTGTAATAATATTATATTTGGACATAAATAGAAAGTAAAAATACACTCTACCAAAATGCCTGTTGCTTTGACCATATGTTGTCAGTCTCTCACTATCCACTTGAGGCTTTCCAAACAAATAAACATTTTTGTAAATTGTATATTGTTTATTATTGTTTATTGTTTTTTTATTGATTTTGAAAGAGGAGGTATGTTATGCCAGAATCTATACAGTTTGTAGTAGTCGGGCTAACTCTCAATTGATTCAGCAAGAGATTGCTGCGAAATGGCTCCAAGGACAATTCCGGTAGACTGGCAGTAATGCATCAGTACTGGTGAGCCAACCAACACCAATGCAATGTGAGGAGAGAAAAACAAATTGAGGCAATGGTGTTGTGGTGCTGCTGTGCTGTGCATGACAACAGTGCTGACAAGGTGACACAACCTTATGAACTGGTATGGCATGTATGAAGGACTTTAACCTACAATCCTTTTTTTTAATAGTATTTATTACTTGAATATTTAAATATTTATTGTGAATGTGAATTATCAATTACCCAAACCCTGACCGTAACCCTAACACCCCCTAACTTTAACATAATTAAAATAGATCTAAATTAAATTTGCAATTATTAACTAAATAATTCCTATTTAAAACTACTTACCTGTGAAATAAAACCTAAGCTAGCTACAATATAACTAATAGTTATTTTGTAGCTAGCTTAGGTTTTATTTTTATTTCACAGGTAAGTTTGTATTAATTTTAACTAGGTAGTCTAGTTAGTAAATAGTTATTAAATATTTAATACTGTAACTACCTACTTAAAATAAATAAATACAAACTTACCTGTCAAATAAAACCTAAGCCGCCTTACACTAAAACCTAATATTACAAAAAATAAAAAAACCTAACATTACAAAAAAAAGAAACCAAAATTATCCCAAAAAATAAAAAATATTCCCAATAAACTACCAAGGGCCCTTAAAAGGGCCTTTTGGGACCCTTAAAAGGGCCTTTTGTAGGTCATTGCCCTAAGTTAAACAGCTCTTTTGCTATAAAAATAAACAAACACCACCTAACAGTATAAAAAAAACCCAGCCCCCAAACTACCAAGGGCCATTAAAAGGGCCTTTTTGGAGGTCCTTAAAAGGGCCTTTTGAAGGGCATTGTCCTAAGTTAAACAGCTCGTTTGCTACAAAAAATATACAAACACCCCCTAACAGTATACAAACCCCCACCCCCAAACTACCAAAGGCCCTTAAAAGGGCCTTTTGGGGACCCTTAAAAGGGCCTTTTGTAGGGCATTGCCCTACGTTAAACAGCTCTTTTGCTACAAAAAAACCCAAACACCACCTAACAGTATAAAAAAAAAACAGCCCCCAAACTACCAAGGGCCATTAAAAGGGCCTTTTTGGGGGTCCTTAAAATGGCCTTTTGAAGGGCATTGTCCTAAGTTAAACAGCTATTTTGCTACAAAAAACAAACACCCCCTAAAAAATGTATTACACAAAATAACATACAAATTACCAAAACTAATAAAAATTATTCCTATTCTAATACCCATTAAAAAAATAAAAAATAAAAATAAAAAACCTAATCTAGAATACACTAATAATGGCCATTAAAAGGGCCTTTTGTAGGGCTTTTTTTGTTTGTTAATTTAGTTATTTTTAATAAGGTTTAATAGTAGATTTAAATAAATTGAGTAAGGTTAGGGTTTTTTAAATATGTAATTTAGTTAATTGAATTGCTAGTTTAATTTAATTGTAGGATAATAGTTAGGGTAGGTTAATTAATAGTTTAAAAATAGTTTATTTTAATTCTACAGGTAAGTTTAAATTTATTTTAAGATAGGGATGTCGTAATTTTAATTTAAAGTTAGCAGGTTGTTAGGTTTAGGGGTTAATAGCTTAATTTAGTTTATGGCAATGTGGGGGACTGGTGGTTTAGGGGTTAATAGGTTTAGTTAGTGGTAGTGATGTGGGATGCCAGAGGTTTAGGGGTTAATACATTTATTTAGTGGCAGCGGGGTCCGGGAGCAGCGGGACAGGGGTTAATAACTTTATTTAGGTTGCGGCGGGGTCTGGGAGTGGCGGGATAGGGGTTAATAACTTTATTTAGGTTGCGGCAGGGTCTGGGAGCGGCGGAATAGGGGTTAAACATTTTTGTATAGTGGCGGCGTTTAGTGACAGGCAATAAATAAAATATTGGTAAAAGCCGAATAGACGCGAGATCGATGACTGCTAGTTAACAGCTGTCCGATGCTCATCGCCCCGTACTTAGTGCACATCTTTTTGCTGTTTTTTTTTTTAAATATGGAGATCATATTCAGGTCCGCAGCCGCGATATTAGGCGAGCGTATTGATGCCGTCGAATGCAAAACAGTTGACGGCTTCATAGATATCCCCCCATATCTTTGGGGCAGTGCCCACAAAAGGCCCTTTTAAGGGCTATTGGTAGTTTATTGTAGGCTAGGTTTTTTTTATTTTGGCTGGACATTTTTATTTTGATTAAGTGTAATACTTTTTTTATTTTTGATCATTTTGTTTGTTATATTTCATAATTTAGTGTTAAGTCTGTTTTATTTCTTGTATTTAGATCGTTTGTAAGTTTTAGAGTAGTGTTAAGATTTTTTTTAATGTGTTGTTTAGTTGAATTTAATTGGTAGTTAGTTTAATTTTAGTTTAATAGTTATATTAGTTTAATTGTTAGTTTAAAGTTATTTTTTTTAATTGACAGGTAAGTTTTAATTTAATTTAAGATAGGGACATTTTTAATTTTCATATAAAGTTAGGGGGCGTTAGGTTTAGGGGTTACTAGTTTAATTTAGTTTATTGCGATGTGGGGGCTTTTGGTTTAGGGGTTAATAGGTTTATTATAGTGGCTGCCGTGTAGGGCTTAATAACTTTATTATAGTAGGGGCGATGTGGGCAGACGGAAGATTAGGGGTTAATTATATTTAAATAGTGTTTGCGATGCGGGAGGGCAGCATTTTAGGGGTTAATAAGTTTATTATAGTGGTGACGATGTCGGGGAGTGGCGGAATAGGGGTTAATAAAATTTTTAGTGGTGGCGATGTCGGTAGCAGCAGATTAGGGGTTAATAAGTTTAATATACTGTTTGGGATGCGGGAGGGCCTCGGTTTAGGTGTTAAGAGGTAGTTTATGGGTGTTTAGTGTACTTTGAAGCAGTTTAGTTATGAGTTTTATGTTACAGATTTGTAGCATAACACTCATAACTACTGACTTTAGATTGCGTTACGGATCTTGTCGTTTTAGGCTGTAACACCATTTTTTTTAGCCAGGACCCAAAACTCGTAATACCCTTGCTATGGGAATCATATAAAAAAATATAATTTATGCTTACCTGATAAATTTATTTCTCTTGTAGTGTATTCAGTCCACGGGTCATCCATTACTTATGGGATATATTCCCTTCCCAACAGGAAGTTGCAAGAGGATCACCCAAGCAGAGCTGCTATATAGCTCCTCCCCTCACATGTCATATCCAGTCATTCGACCGAAACAAGACAAGAAAGGAGAAACCATAGGGTGCAGTGGTGACTGGAGTTTTAATTAAAATTTAGATCTGCCTTGAAAAGACAGGGCGGGCTGTGGACTGAATACACTACAAGAGAAATAAATTTATCAGGTAAGCATAAATTATGTTTTCTCTTGTTAAGTGTATTCAGTCCACGGGTCATCCATTACTTATGGGATACCAATACCAAAGCTAAAGTACACGGATGATGGGAGGGACAAGGCAGGAACTTAAATGGAAGGAACCACTGCCTGTAGAACCTTTCTCCCAAAAACGGCCTCCGAAGAAGCAAAAGTGTCAAATTTGTAAAATTTTGAAAAAGTGAGAAGCGAAGACCAAGTTGCAGCCTTGCAAATCTGTTCAACAGAAGCCTCATTCTTAAAGGCCCAGGTGGAAGCCACAGCTCTAGTGGAATGAGCTGTAATTCTTTCAGGGGGCTGCTGTCCAACAGTCTCATAGGCTAAACGTATTATGCTACGAAGCCAGAAGGATAGAGAGGTTGCCGAAGCTTTTTGACCTCTCCTCTGACCAGAGTACATGACAAACAGGGAAGAAGTTTGACGAAAATCTTTAGTTGCCTGTAAATAGAACTTCAGGGCACGGATTACGTCCAGATTATGTAAAAGTCGTTCCTTCTTTGAAGAAAGATTAGGACATAATGATGGAACAACAATCTCCTGATTGATATTTCTGTTAGAAACTACCTTAGGTAAAAACCCAGGTTTAGTACGCAGAACTACCTTGTCTGAATGGAAAATCAGATAAGGAGAATCACAATGTAAGGCCGATAACTCAGAGACTCTTCGAGCCGAGGAAATAGCCATCAAAAACAGAACTTTCCAAGATAAAAGCTTAATATCAATGGAATGAAGGGGTTCAAACGGAACCCCTTGAAGAACTTTAAGAACCAAGTTTAAGCTCCACGGAGGAGCAACAGTCTTAAACACAGGCTTAATCCTAGCCAAAACCTGACAAAAAGCCTGGACGTCTGGAACTTCTGCCAGACGTTTGTGTAAGAGAATAGACAGAGCAGAAATCTGTCACTTTATCGAACTAGCAGATAAGCCCTTTTCTAAACCCTCTTGTAGAAAGGACAATATCCTAGGAATCCTAACCTTACTCCATGAGTAACCCTTGGATTCGCACCAATATAAATATTTACGCCATATGTTATGGTAAATTTTTCTGGTAACAGGCTTCCATGCCTGTATTAAGGTTTCAATAACTGACTCCGAGAAGCCACGCTTTGATAGGATCAAGCGTTCAATCTCCATGCAGTCAGCCTCAGAGAAATTAGATTTGGATGTTTGAAAGGACCTTGTATTAGAAGGTCCTGCCTCAGAGGTAGAGACCATGGTGGACAGGACGACATGTCCACTAGGTCTGCATACCAGGTCCTGCGTGGCCACGCAGGCGCTATCAGAATCACTGATGCTCTCTCCTGTTTGATCTTGACAATCAGTCGAGGTAGCATCGGAAATGGTGGAAACACATAAGCCATGTTGAAGACCCAAGGGGCTGTCAGAGCATCTACCAGCGCCGCTCCCGGGTCCCTGGACCTGGATCCGTAACAAGGAAGCTTGGCATTCTGGCGAGACGCCATGAGATCCAGATCTGGTTTGCCCCAACGATGAATCAGTTGAGCGAAGACCTCCGGATGAAGTTCCCACTCCCCCGGATGAAAAGTCTGGCGACTTAGAAAATCCGCCTCCCAGTTCTCCACGCCTGGGATGTAGATCGCTGACAGGTGGCAAGAGTGAGACTCTGCCCAGCGAATTATCTTTGAGACTTCCAACATCGCTAGGGAACTCCTGCTTCCCCCTTGATGGTTGATGTAAGCCACAGTCATGATGTTGTCCGACTGAAATCTGATGAACCTCAGTGTTGCTAACTGAGGCCAAGCTAGAAGAGCATTGAATATTGCTCTCAACTCCAGAATATTTATTGGGAGGAGTTTCTCCTCCTGAGTCCATAATCCCTGAGCCTTCAGGGAGTTCCAGACTGCGCCCCAACCTAGAAGGCTGGCATCTGTTGTTACAATTGTCCAATCTGGCCTGCGAAAGGTCATCCCCTTGGACAGGATCTCTTGATCCAGATTTAGTAGAGGGGACAAATCTGAGTAATCCCCATTCCACTGACTTAATTGCAGTGGTCTGAGATGCAGGCGCGCAAATGGTACTATGTCCATTGCCGCTTCCATTAAGCCGATTACTTCCATGCACTGAGCTACTGACGGGCGTGGAATGGAATGAAGGACACGGCAAGCATTTAAGAGTTTTGATAACCTGGCCTCCGTCAGGTAAATTTTCATTTCTACAGAATCTATCAGAGTCCCTAGGAAGGAGACTCTTGTGAGTGGTGATAGAGAACTCTTTTCCACGTTCACCTTCCACCCATGCGACCTCAGAAATGCCAGAACTATCTCTGAGACTTGGCAATTTGAAAACTTGATGCTTGTATCAGAATGTCGTCTAGGTACGGCACCACCGCTATGCCTCGTGGCCTTAGCACCGCTAGGAGTGAGCCCAGAACCTTTGTAAAAATTCTCGGGGCCGTAGCTAACCCGAAGGGAAGAGCTACAAACTGGTAATGCCTGTTTAGAAAGGCAAATCTTAGGTACCGATAATGATCTTTGTGAATCGGTATATGAAGGTAGGCATCCTTTAAATCTACTGTGGTCATGTATTGACCCTCTTGGATCATGGGTAGGATGGTTCGAATAGTTTCCATTTTGAATGATGGAACTCTTAGGAATTTGTTTAAGATTTTTAGATCCAAGATTGGTCTGAAGGTTCCCTCTTTCTTGGGAACCACAAACAGATTTGAGTAAAACCCTTGCCCTTGTTCCGTCCGCGGAACTGGGTGGATCACCCCCATTACTAAGAGGTCTTGCACACAGCATAGAAATGCCTCTTTCTTTATTTGGTTTGCTGATAACCTTGAAAGATGAAATCTCCCTTGTGGAGGACAAGCTTTGAAGTCCAGAAGATATCCCTGAGATATGATCTCCCACGCCCAGGGATCCTGGACATCTCTTGCCCAAGCCTGGGCGAAGAGAGATAGTCTGCCCCCTACTAGATCTGTTTCCGGATCGGGGGCCCTCACTTCATGCTGTCTTAGGGGCAGAAGTAGGCTTTCTGGCCTGCTTGCCCTTGTTCCAGGGCTGGTTAGCTTTCCAGCCCTGTCTGTAACGAGCAACAGGTCCTTCCTGTTTTGGAGCGGAGGAAGTTGATGCTGCTCCTGCCTTGAAGTTACGAAAGGTACGAAAATTAGACTGTTTGGCCTTTGATTTGGCCCTGTCCTGAGGAAGAGTATGACCCTTACCTCCAGTAATGTCAGCAATAATTTCTTTCAAGCCGGGCCCGAATAAGGTCTGCCCTTTGAAAGGAATATTAAGCAATTTAGATTTAGAAGTCACGTCAGCTGACCAGGATTTAAGCCATAGCGCTCTGCGCACCTGGATGGCGAATCCGGAGTTCTTAGCTGTTAGTTTGGTTAAATGTACAATGGCAACAGAAACAAATGCATTAGCTAGCTTAAGTGCTTTAAGCTTGGCCATAATCTCATCCAATGGAGCTGTGCGAATGGCCTCTTCCAGAGACTCAAACCAGAATGCCGCAGCAGCAGTGACAGGCGCAATGCATGCAAGGGGCTGTAAGATAAAACCTTGTTGAACAAACATTTTCTTAAGGTAACCTTCTAATTTTTTATCCATTGGATCCAAAAAAGCACAACTATCCTCCACCGGGATAGTGGTACGTTTAGCTAAAGTAGAAACTGCTCCCTCCACCTTAGGGACCGTCTGCCATAAGTCTTGTGTGGTGGCGTCTATTGGAAACATTTTTCTAAATATCGGAGGAGGGGAAAAGGGCACACCGGGTCTATCCCACTCCTTGCTAATAATTTCTGTAAGCCTTTTAGGTATAGGAAAAACGTCAGTACACACCGGTACCGCAAAGTATCTATCCAACCTACATATTTTCTCTGGAATTGCAACCGTGTTACAATCATTCAGAGCAGCTTATACCTCCCCTAGCAATACATGGAGGTTCTCAAGCTTAAATTTAAAATTAGAAATCTCTGAATCCGGTCTCCCTGGATCAGATCCGTCACCCACAGAATGAAGCTCTCCGTCCTCATGTTCTGCAAATTGTGACGCAGTATCGGACATGGCTCTCACATCATCAGCGCGCTCTGTCCTTAACCCAGAGCTATCGCGCTTTCCTCTTAATTCAGGCAATTTAGATAATACCTCTGTCATAACAGCAGCCATGTCTTACAAAGTGATTTGTATGGGCCTCTCTGATGTACTTGGCGCCACAATATCACGCGCCTCCTGAGCGGGAGGCGAAGGTACTGACACGTGAGGAGAGTTAGTCGGCATAACTTCCCCCTCGTTGTCTGGTGATAATTTCTTTACAGATAAAATTTGACTTTTATTCAAAGTGACATCAATACATTTAGTACACATATTTCTGTGGGGCTCCACATTGGCCTTCAAACATAGTGAACAAACAGATTCATCTGTGTCAGACATGTTTAAACAGACTAGCAATGAGACTAGCAAGTTTGGAAAATCCTTTCAAATAAGTTTACAAGCAATATAAAAAACGCTACTGAGCCTTTAAGAAGCACAAAAAAATCGTCACAGTTGAAATAACAATGAACCAAATCAGTTATAGCAACCAAATTTTCACAGTAAATGTATTAAGTTAGCAAAGCATTGCACCCACTAGCAAATGGATGATTAACCCCTTAATACCCAAAAACGGATAATCAATTTAACAATTAACGTTTTTATCACAGTCAAACACACTGTCACAGGTCTGCTGTGACTGATTACCTCCCTCAAAATGAATTTTGAAGACCCCTGAGCTCTCTAGAGACATCCTGGATCAAGGAGGAAGAAGCAGGAAGACTGTAACTGAATTTTTACTGCGCCAAAAAGGGCTAAAATAGGCCCCTCCCACTCATATTACAGCAGTGGGAAACCTCAGTTAATCGTTTCTATATAGAAATAAACGACAGCCATGTGGAAAATCATGCCCCAAAAGATTTATCACCAAAGTACCTCACAAAAAAACGAATAACATGCCAGTAAACGTTTTAAACATGCATTTTAAAAGTTAGGTAGTGTTATTAATAAGCCTGCTACCAGTCGCTTCTACTGCAGTTAAGGCTCATACATTACCTCAGTATTAACAGTATTTTCTTAGTCAATTCCATTCATTAGAAAATTACTTATTGTACATACATTCATCAGCCTGATACCAGTCGCTACTGCATTTAAGGCTGTACTTACATTACATCGGTATCAGCAGTATTTTCTTAGTCAATTCCATTCCTTAGAAAAATAATTTACTGCACATACCTTGTTTGCAGGATTCCCCACACGCTATTCCCTTTCTGAAAGTTACCCCACTGCTCAGAATATGCGAGAACAGCCAGTGGATCTTAGTTACTTCTGCTAAGATCATAGAAAACGCAGGCAGATTCTTCTTCCAAACACTGCCTGAGAACAAACAGCACGCTCCGGTGCCATTTAAAATAACAAACTTTTGATTGAAGAAATAAACTAAGTATAAAAAACACCACAGACCTCTCACAACGTCCTATCTAGTTGAGTTGCAAGAGAATGACTGGATATGACATGTGAGGGGAGGAGCTATATAGCAGCTCTGCTTGGGTGATCCTCTTGCAACTTCCTGTTGGGAAGGGAATATATCCCATAAGTAATGGATGACCCGTGGACTGAATACACTTAACAAAAGAAAATGTAAATTTTAAGAATGCGGTACTGATGTTGTGTTACAGGCTAAAATGCTTGCGGTACACCTATACCGACAAGACTTGTAATGGCTGTGGTCAGGGCCGGTGCTAGGATTTTTGGCTACACAGGCAAAGACACATTTTGCCGCCCCCCCCCCCCAAAAAAAAAAAAAAGATATACCCTGCTACTTAATAAAATGTTCTTGTAATGTGTAGTAGCTATTTCTGCATGGTATAATGTGCAGGTAACAACATTTACCTACACACACACAATTTTACACATGCATACATATTTTCACACACATACACACACATACATTTACACATACATACACACACACTCTTACACATATATACACATTTACACACACACACACACACATTTACATACACATTTACACACACATACATATACATACACATTTACACATACATACACACATATTTACACATACATACACACATACACATACAAACATACACACATATTTACACATACATACACACATATTTACACATACATACACACATTTACACATATTTACACACACACATTTACACATACATACACACATATTTACACATACATACACACACATATTTACACATACATACACACACATATTTACACACATATTTACACATACATACACACACATATTTACACATACATACATACACACACATTTACACATACATACACACATATTTACACATACACACACACACACATATTTACACACACATATTTACACATACATACACACACATATTTACACATACATACACACACATATTTACACACATATTTACACATACATACACACACATATTTACACATACATACACACACATATTTACACATACATACATACACACACATTTACACATACATACACACATATTTACACATACACACACACACACATATTTACACACACATATTTACACATACATACACACACATATTTACACATACATACACACACATATTTACACACACATATTTACACATACATACACACACATATTTACACATACATACACACACACATTTACACATACATACACACATATTTACACATACATACACACACATATTTACACATACATACACACACATATTTACACATACATACACACACATATTTACACACACATATTTACACATACATACACACACATATTTACACATACATACACACACACATTTACACATACATACACACATATTTACACACACATATTTACACATACATACACACATATTTACACATACATACACACACATATTTACACATACATACACACACACACATATTTACACATACATACACACACACATTTACACATACATACACACATATTTACACATACATACACACACACATTTACACATACATACACACATATTTACACATACATACACACACATATTTACACATACATACATACACACACATTTACACATACATACACACATATTTACACATACATACACACACATATTTACACATACATACACACACATATTTACACACACATATTTACACATACATACACACATATTTACACATACATACACACACATATTTACACATACATACACACATATTTACACATACATACACACACACATTTACACATACATACACACACATATTTACACATACATACACACATATTTACACATACATACACACACATATTTACACATACATACACACATATTTACACATACATACACACACATATTTACACATACATACACACATATTTACACACACATATTTACACATACATACACACATATTTACACATACATACACACACATATTTACACATACATACACACATATTTACACATGCATACACACACATATTTACACATACATACACACATATTTACACATACATACACACACATATTTACACACACATATTTACACATACATACACACACATATTTACACATACATACACACACATTTACACATACATACACACATATTTACACATACATACACACACATATTTACACATACATACACACACATATTTACACACACATATTTACACATACATACACACATATTTACACATACATACACACACATATTTACACATACATACATACACACACATTTACACATACATACACACATATTTACACATACATACACACACATATTTACACATACATACACACACATATTTACACATACATACACACACACATTTACACATACATACACACATATTTACACATACATACACACACACATTTACACATACATACACACATATTTATACATACATACACACACATATTTACACATACATACACACATATTTACACATACATACACACACATATTTACACATACATACACACATATTTACACATACATACACACACACATTTACACATACATACACACATATTTACACATACATACACACACATATTTACACATACATACACACACACATTTACACATACATACACACATATTTACACATACATACACACACACATTTACACATACATACACACATATTTACACATACATACACACATATTTACACATACATACACACACACATTTACACATACATACACACATATTTACACATACATACACACACACATTTACACATACATACACACATATTTACACATACATACACACACACATTTACACATACATACACACATATTTACACATACATACACACACATATTTACACATACATACATGTTTAGAGCAGCATAAGTGTCATATCACTTATTGAAATCATATATTATATCCCCAAGTTGAGCTGAACTAGCAAACACTTCAGTTCAGTGAACACTACAGACACAGCCGAGCAAAACTCTCTCCCTACCCATCCCCCTCTCCTGTTTGCCTACCCTCTGCTTACTGTGAGGGGCTTGTGTCCGATTTCCCAGTTAAATTGTGACCACTGACCTCCCTCTGCAGGAACAGCTCCCTGGCTTATTAATCTTGTTGTTTAACACAGAACGGCATCTCTCTGCACGGAGCTTGGACTGCATTAAGCAGATACTCCCACAAATCATGGCACTAAGGACAAACACAGCGCTCCCCAATCAAAATTGTCCATTTTAGAACATTAACATTTATTCAACAGCCCTGCATTACTGCATGCATAAATCAGAACAAATATATATATATTTAAAAAAACAAAGCAAGCTTGTCTTTTAAAGCAAGTGTTTATTTAAGCAAATGGTTCAGGACATGCAGCATGGAAAATAGCTCAGACAGTGAAGTAAAAGTAAACTTGTACTTAACTGTCTGATATATTTTGCATGGTGAAGTTTCTGAGCCGTTTGCTTAAATAAACACTTCCTTTTACAGGACAGGCTTTGTTTTTTTACTGCTTTAGTACAGGCTTTGCTTTACCTGCTGTGACTGCTGCCAAATCAGAACTGCTGAGCTACTTGCAAGTTACAACACAAATCTGTTCCAGGATAGCGCGACTCCTGCATAGCTGCTCCAGCAGCTCCACCCCCTCCTCCTTTCCCTACAGAAGCCCGCGCGCACTGAACAGATGCAGCCTGTGCTGTGCGCGCGGGAAATATTTGATTTGAATTTAAGACAATATGTATATATTAGCACGGCAGTAGCATAAGCGCCACGGCACCCCAATTTCCCAATTCCCCCAAAGAAAATTCAAGGTTGCCTTGCCTGGACTGGGGGCGGACCGCAAATGTAAAAAATAAAAAAAAAAAAAATGTTGCTGCTGCTTGTCACCGGCTGAGCCTGTTTGCGCCCCAATACTGTGGCGCCCTAAGGCCATTGCCTAACTTGCCTATAGGCAAGCGCCGGCCCTGGCTGTGGTGCTGTTTTAACGCTGAAAATATGGTTAGGAGCCGTAACGCACAACTCGTAATATAGCTGTTTGTTTTTAATATAAACTTGCGTGTTTTCTTTTTAGCAAAATGCTGAACAGTCTTAAAGTTGGAGTAAATTTGGATGTCAGGATCCCATAAGCTACTCCGAGGATCCCATAAGCTAAGATCTTACCAAAATACAAGCTGCACGGTGTGGATACCACTGGTGATTTACCCCACTGCGCCATGCCTGGGATCAAACTAGGAGACTCCAGATTCGGAGTCCGGCTTGCTGTGGTTGTGCCACTAGAGAATGTTTTTTTTCTGGAGTTTTTGGAAGAATATTGTCATCAATGGGTTTGTCTCCCAGCTTCAACCTCTCTGGATGCCAGCCAATCAGGAAGGTGCTCTCTGAGTATATAAAGAGCAGCCTAGACCTTTTCTCCTTGCTCTGGCATTGGAGTGTTTCCTGTTTTTGTGTTCCTGGTTTCTGTTTGTTCTGTCCTGGATTTCCTGGCTGTGACCTTGCCTGTTTTTTGGACTTGACATGTGCTGCTTGTCTTTGAATAACAGACTGGCTAGTTTTCCCAGCTCCAGTACCTTGCCTGATTTGCCAATTTGCTTCTTCAGCTCTGCAGCAGCTTGCAGCCTCTATTCAGTATCAGCACCCTGTTATCCTTTGTTTGGCCCAGAAGTCAGCACTCCTTTGATTGGCCCAAAAGAGGGCACTTCCTTGCCTTTTTTTGTTTTGCACGTTTTTAGCAGAAAAGGCCTTTTCTTGTGCTTAGTACTTTTTTTATCAGCATAGGATCTGGGAAGTCACCCAAAACTGACATATAATAGCACTTTCACACCTCTTAAGGTTACAGTAAAGTGCTCTTGAATTACCCCTTTGTTTAGTGTTTAAGAGAATTGCTTATTTACATGTGCAATCCAAATCCCCCCTCACCACTGCTTAATCATCTGAATGCCATTTGTATCTAGGCATGATAAACATACTAAGCACAATTGCTCAGTTACTATATTCTCACTTTTAATATTTTACAAGTATTTTTTTTATAATTATTGATTGTAAATGCACCATTTCTGGTTTGTGATGACTACAGGAAGACTACAGGTTTCTATCACATGTACATCATATACTGTATTTTAGAAGTACTTAAATTGTAAAGCATGAACCCGTTCCATTGCAATATTGTATCTGTATAGAAGATGTTTAAATGCGATTGCACCTTTGTGATCGTGAATTTATAGGAACGCACCTTTATGCACGTTAAGTCCAAACTTGGATATGACAGTGTGCTTTACAGTGCTTTTGCCTACATTTTTGAACTTACATTCACAAAGACACAAACCTGTTTAGAATTTCAATAATACAGGTGCAAGTACCGTAAAACTCACTGTCGTGGCCCAATCTCATTTGAACATCTTCTATGCAGATACAATATTATGATGGAGTGGGTTCATGCTTTACTGTTTCAGTATTGTTAATATCCAGTATAAGAAGGTATCATAAATCCATGTAATAAGAACATGTAGCCTTCTTCTTGTTTTCAGATTATGCAGGAAAAAATGCTTTAATAATCAATAAATGTAAATTTTGTAAAGCAATTATTTTAATATATTAAAAATGACAATGTAGTAATTGACAATCATGCCCAGTATGCCTATTTTGCCTACATACAAATGGCATTCAGATGCTTAAGCAGTGGTGAGGATGGATTCAGATTGTAAATGAGTGCCCTGGTCACTGGAGACAGACTATACAATAAAGATAAATAGAGCTTTAATGAATTGATACCAACCTCATCTATGTTAATACACCTCTACAATGTGTTCTGTGGCCAGAGTGTAATAGAATGTTTCATGGTAGTTTTGGAATACTTGCAAATATGTAAAAGGACATTTCAGGGCTTTATCAAATGCGGTGCTGAATTTTAAAAGGAAAAACCGGTAAAAAAAAAATGTGGGTGAAGAGAATTACTTATAATCTACTATTGCTTTGAATTGAATAGGCCGAAAAAAGATCTGAAAAGGCTTATAATAATGTCCCTGACTTCTCCTGTTAAGGTTCTTGGTTAAACAACATCTCTATGGATGTGTCTAGAAAACAGATGTTTATTCAAAGGTTAAAACTTTTGTTAATGCCAAAGATTAAGTTGTCTGTATCCTTAGTATATATTGTAGTAGGTAACTATTCACTATCAATAATTCTTTGTTGGATTTAGAAAAACATTGGAACTGAGGAAAATGTAGAGGTTGGATACTTTTTGGTGAATTCAATATACTAATCTACATGCTAGTGATTTTATCTCATGTTAATTTGTATTTATTTTAACTAGGTAGACTAGTTAGTAAATAGTTATTAACTATTTACTAACTACCTAGTTAAAATAAATACAAACTTACCTGTGAAATAAAACCTAACCTGCCTTACACTAAAACCTAACATTACAAAATAAAAAAACCTACCATTACAAAAAATAACAAACATTATCCAAAACAATAAAAATGATTGCTATTCTAATACCTTTTAAAAATAAAAAAACCCACCCCAAAATAAAAAACAGAATTTATGCTTACCTGATAAATTACTTTCTCTTGCGGTGTATCCAGTCCACGGATTCATCCTTACTTGTGGGATATTCTCATTCCCTACAGGAAGTGGCAAAGAGAGCACACAGCAGAGCTGTCCATATAGCTCCCCCTCTAGCTCCGCCCCCCAGTCATTCGATCGACGGTTAGGAGAAAAAGGAGAAACCATAGGGTGCAGTGGTGACTGTAGTTCAAACAAAAAAATTTAACCTGACTTAATTGCCAGGGCGGGCTGTGGACTGGATACACCGCAAGAGAAAGTAATTTATCAGGTAAGCATAAATTCTGTTTTCTCTTGCAAGGTGTAGCCAGTCCACGGATTCATCCTTACTTGTGGTATACCAATACCAAAGCTTTAGGACACGGGTGAAGGGAGGGAACAAGACAGGTAACCTAAAAGGAAGGCACCACTGCTTGCAAAACCTTTCTCCCAAAAATAGCCTCCGAAGAAGCAAAAGTATCGAATTTGTAAAATTTGGCAAAAGTATCCAGTGAAGACCAAGTCGCTGCCTTACAAATCTGTTCAACAGAAGCCTCATTCTTAAAAGCCCATGTGGAAGCCACAGCTCTGGTGGAATGAACTGTAATTTGTTCAGGAGGCTGCTGCCCAGCAGTCTCATAAGCCAATCGGATGATGCTTTTCAACCAGAAGGAAAGAGAGGTAGCAGTCGCTTTCTGACCTCTCCTCTTACCGGAATAGACAACAAACAAGGATGATGTTTGTCTGAAAATAGAATTTCAAAGCACGAACCACATCAAGATTGTGTAAAAGCCATTCCTTCTTAGAAGCTGGATTAGGACAAAGGGAAGGAACAATGATTGCCTGGTTAATATTCTTATTAGAAACAACTTTAGGAAGAAAACCAGGTTTGGTACGCAAAACTACCTTATCTGCATGGAACACCAGATAGGGTGAATTACACTGCAAAGCAGACAATTCTGAAACTCTTCTAGCAGAAGATATAGCAACCAAAAACAAAACTTTCCAAGATAATAACTTAATATCTATGGAATGTAAAGGTTCAAACGGAACCCCTTGAAGAACTGAAAGAACTAAATTTAAACTCCATGGAGGATCCACAGGTCTATAGACAGGCTTGATTCTGACTAAAGCCTGTGCAAACGCTTGAATGTCTGGTACTTCTGCCAGACACTTGTGTAAAAGGATAGACAGAGCGGATATCTGTCCCTTTAAGGAACTAGCTGACAAACCTTTCTCCAATCCCTCTTGGAGAAAAGACGATATCCTTGGAATCCTAATCTTACTCCACGAGTAACCCTTGGATTCACACCAAAAAAGATATTTCCGCCATATCTTATGGTAAATTTTCCTGGTGACAGGCTTTCTAGCCTGGATCAGAGTATCTATGACTGATTCCCAGAACCCACGCTTGGATAGAATTAAGCGTTCAATCTCCAAGCAGTCAGCTGCAGAGAAACTAGATTTGGATGCTTGAATGGACCCTGTATTAGAAGATCCTTCCTCGTTGGCAGTGTCCATGGTGGGACAGATGACATGTCCACTAGGTCTGCATACCAAGTCTTGCGTGGCCACGCAGGTGCTATCAGAATTAACGAAGCCTTCTCCTGTTTGATTCTGGCTACCAGCCGAGGGAGAAGGGGAAACGGTGGAAAGACATTGTTACAAACTGCTATTTGTAACTGGCCCTTTAAATGGAAAATTGCCCTGCTTCCCTGGATTGTGGAGAAGCCTATTTGCCAGCCTCCTTCGTCATGACTATGGCCCCTGGAAGATTGTGCCCCTGAAAACGTGTAAACTTTTATTGGGTGTGTATGGCCCTTTAAGAACCGTCTGGGGACATATTGTGACTTTGGTGAACAATGCCCCTTTAAGACTATGCCCCCAGACCTGTAAAATAACTTGTCCCTGGCTATCTCCCACTTGGTTCAGTAAATAGGGCTTACTGAACCAAGTACCACACAGGCAGAGTGTTCCACAGAAAGGGAGCACTGTTACAAAAGCATTAGTTTTCATTGTGTGCCATTAAGTGCTATGTGACAGACCCTTCGGTCAGAACTAAAGAGTTAACTTTGTTCAGCTTCAACAAACTACTTTCTAAATACAAGTTTGCTGGGATCAGCTCTAATTAAGTTTAGTGATAAACATTCCCATTGTCTAATCACCTCCAGAGTCAGCCTGATATTTGATAAGATGGACTGCATTGTTTTATTGTGTGTAACTTGTTATCTGCTGAAGTAATGTTGTGGCCTGTCAAAGGGCGTTGTCTCTATCTAAATGTATCAAATGTGTGATTGGGGATTTTATGCCTCCCCCTGAGAGTGTCCTTTTTTTGCATGTAACCTCAATAAAAAGCAGGCTGTGTGTTCCAGCACATCAGACCTATTCTGACCCTCTAACTTGCAGCCTTGACTCATGTTTGTAGGGGATAGCTATAATCACTACAGGGATTGCTATGCTCTATATACTCCCTTAGCTACTGAGCTCCTGTAAGAGCTCTTGTTCCTTATCCTGCTTCGCTCTACAGAAGGAAGAGGTTCACCTACTGGAGCCTGGTCGTAGGTCCAGGGCGCAGAGCAGACGGTGAGATACCAGCCCAGCAGCGGTGGTTCGTAGAGTCAGCATTACTTATGGTGGCTACGCAGCAGTTATAGTGTCCACTGTGCTGATGATCCTTTGGTGAGCGCTAGGAGCATCCTTTTCTACGGTCCAACTTCCAGCCAGCCTGGAGGCAACCGTAACAGACATAGGCCAGATTGAAGGACCAAGGCGCTACTAGAGCATCTATCAATGCCGCCTTGGGGTCCCTGCACCTGGATCCGTAAAGAGGAAGTTTGGTGTTCTGACGGGACGCCATCAGATCCAATTCTGGAATGCCCCATAGCTGAGTCAGCTGAACAAAAACCTCCGGGTGGAGTTCCCACTCCCCCGGGTGAAAAGTCTGACGACTTAGGAAATCCGCTTCCAGTTGTCTACTCCTGGGATTTGAAATGCAGATAGATGGCAAGAGTGATCCTCCGCCCACCTGATTATTTTGGTTACTTCCTTCATCGCTAAGGAACTCTTTGTTCCTCCCTGATGATTGATGTGTGCTACAGTCGTGATGTTGTCAGACTGAAATCTGATGAATTTGGCCGCCGCTAGCTGAGGCCATGCCTGGAGCATGTTGAATATCGCTCTCAGTTCCAAAATGTTTATCAGGAGAAGAGACTCTTCCTGAGACCATAGGCCCTGAGCTGTCAGGGAGTCTCAGACCGCACCCCAGCCTAACAGACTGGCGTCGGTCGTTACAATGATCCACTCCAGTCTGCAGAAGCACATTCCTTGAGACAGGTGATCCTGAGACAACCACCAGAGAAGAGAATCTCTGGTCTTTTGGTCCAGTTGGATTTGAGGAGACAAATCTGCATAATCCCCATTCCACTGTTTGAGCATGCACAATTGCAGTGGCCTCAGATGAATTCGAGCAAAAGGGACTACGTCCATTTCTGCTACCATTAATCCGATTACCTCCATGCACTGAGCTACAGATGGCCGAGGAATGGAATGAAGAGCTCGGTTAAAAGCTTTAACCTTCTGACCTCCGTCAGAAATATTTTCATTTCTACCGAGTCTATTAATGTTCCCAGGAAGGGAACCCTTGTGAGCGGGGACAGAGAACTTTTTTCTGTGTTCACCTTCCACCCGTGAGACCTTAGAAAGGCCAGAACAATCTCCGTATGAGCCTTGGCTCTGGGAAAAGACGACGCCTGTATTAAGATGTCGTCCAGATAAGGTGCTAATGCAATGTCCCGCGGTCAAGGTACCGCTAGAAGGGACCCTAGCACTTTTGTGAAAATTCTGGGAGCGATGGCCAACCCGAGGGGAGGGCCACGAACTGGTAATGCTTGTCCAGAAAGGCGAACCTTAGGAACAGATGGTGATCTTTGTGGATAGGAATATGAAGGTACGCATCTTTTAGATCCACTGTAGTCATATATTGACCTTCCTGGATCATCGGTAAGATTGTCCGAATGGTCTCCATTTTGAATGATGGAACTCTGAGAAATTTGTTTAGAATTTTCAGATCCAGGATTGGCCTGAAGGTTCCTTCGTTTTTGGGAACCACAAACAGGTTTGAGTAAAAACCCAGTCCTTGTTCTGTAATTGGAACTGGATTTATCACTCCCATCTTGAGTAGATCTTCTACACAGCGTAAGAACGCCTCTTTCTTTGTCTGGTCTGTAGACAGAAGAGAAATGTGGAACCTTCCCCTTGGAGGAGAGTCCTTGAATTCTAGAATATATCCCTGAGCAACGATCTCTAATGCCCAGGGATCGGGAACATCTCTTGCCCAAGCCTGAGAGAGAGAGTCTGCCCCCTACCAGATCCGGTCCCGGATTCGGGGCTACCCCTTCATGCTGTCTTAGTAGCAGCCACAGGCTTTTTGGCTTGTTTACTCTTGTTCCAGCCCTGCAAAGGCTTCCAGGTTGCCTTGGGCTGTGAAGCGTTACCCTCTTGTTTTGCGGTTGCAGAGGTTGAAGCAGGACCGCTCCTGAAGTTGCGAAAGGAACGAAAATTAGCCTTGTTTTTAGCCTTAAAAGGCCTATCTTGCGGGAGGGCATGGCCCTTTCCCCCAGTGATATCCGAAATAATCTCTTTCAACTCTGGCCCGAAAAGGGTCTTTCCCTTGAAAGGAATATTTAGTAATTTTGTTTTGGACGACACGTCGGCCGACCATGACTTGAGCCAAAGCGCTCTGCGCGCCATAATGGCAAAACCAGAATTTTTCGCCGCTAACTTAGCTAATTGCAAAGCGGCATCAGTGATAAAAGAATTAGCCAGCTTTAGAGCATTAATTCTATCCATGACTTCGTCATATGAAGTCTCCCTCTGGAGCGACTCGCAGGCAATAGGTTGGAGAAGGAAACCTTGTTGAACAAATATTTTCTTTAGTAAACCTTCTAATTTTTTATCCATAGGATCTTTGAAAGCACAGCTGTCTTCAATTGGTATGGTTGTGCACTTGGCTAGTGTTGAAACTGCCCCCTCTACCTTAGGGACCGCCTGCCACGTGTCCCGCCTGGGATAAGTTATGAGGAACATTTTCTTAAAGATAAGGGGGGGAACAAAGGGTACACCTGGTCTCTCCCACTCCCTAGCAACAATATCTGCCACCCTCTTAGGGATTGGAAACGCATCAGTGTATACATGGACTTCTAGATATTTGTCCATTTTACACAATTTCTCTGGGACCACCATAGGGTCACAATCATCCAGAGTTGATAAAACCTCCCTAAGCAATACACGGAGGTGTTCCAATTTAAATTTAAATGCTAGTGAATCTGATTCTGCCCGCTGAGAAACTTTTCCTGAGTCAGAAATTTCTCCCTCAGACATTACATCCCTCGCCCCTACTTCAGAGTGTTGTGAGGGTACATCAGATAAACCTCCCAAAGCTTCCGACTGCTTCTCATCTGTTCTCAAGACAGAGCTATCACGCTTTTTAGGGAAAACTGGCAGTTTGGATAGAAAGGCCGCAAGGGAATTATCCATGACTGCCGCTATTTGTTGCAATGTAATAGGTGCCAATGCACTAGAGGTACTAGGTATCACTTGAGCGGGCGTAACTGGTGATGACACATGGGGAGAGGAAGGCAGACTATCCTCATTACCTTCAGTCAAAGAATCATCTAGGGCTATATTTTTAAGTGACACAATATGATCTTTAAAGTGTATAGACACATTAGTGCACTCGGGACACATTTTGAGTGGGGGTTCCACCGTGGCTTCTTAACACATAGAGCAAGGTTTTTCCTTAGTGTCAGACATGTTTAACAGATTAGTATTATACACAAGCAGGCTTGGAAAAGCACTTTATCAAGTAAAAAACACAATTTGCAATAAATGGTACTGTGCCTTTAAGAAAATAAAATCGCACACAATTTTACAAACGGTGAAAAAATGAACCAAATGTGCCTAATGCTTCGATATGATTGCACAGCAAGTTTCAGCCTGATTAACCCTTTAATACCCAAACCAGAGCCGCCTAAAGCAAACAAGCGGTTAATAAACTACAGCACCTTGCAACAGCAGCCTGCTGTGGCCCTACCTTCCCTTAAGGATTGGATTTGAGAAAAGCAAGCCTCTTGAAGTCCTCAAGCAGTCTCTGGACCCATGTGAAACAGCATGCAAAGAAATCTGTCAGAATAAACTACGCAACTGAGGTGCAAAATTAGGCCCCTCCCACTCCACTCCGGAGCTGTGGGGCCTTCAGAAACCAATTTAGGTGACTAAAAATAATGCCATGTGGAATAAAACCCAGAATAAACACACCAAAAGTGCTTTAAAAGTGTCAATAATGAGTATTTTGTCAATTAAAATAATCGATT
Organism: Bombina bombina; assembly: GCF_027579735.1. Lineage (NCBI taxonomy): Eukaryota > Metazoa > Chordata > Amphibia > Anura > Bombinatoridae > Bombina > Bombina bombina. The sequence continues at coordinate 1,302,380,233 of NC_069500.1, forward strand.
GCCCTGCAAAACTGTTAACCAGTCTATTGAGCCCTCTTAAATAAGCCTCTAGTTCTATACTAAGTCTCAGAACATGGCTTACCCTTCCCACATGGGGATTCTTGTCAGTCTTCTAGCATTATCTTGACTAGAAAAAATATGACTGAAATACCTCAAAGCAGTTAAAACTGTTCCCCCCAATTGAAGTTTTCTGGTACTCCTCAGTCCTGTGTGGGAACAGCAATGGATTTTAGTTACAACATGCTAAAATAATTTTCCTCTCAGCAGAATTCTTCATCACATTTCTGCCAGAGAGTAAATAGCACAAACCGGTACTATTTAAAAATAACAAACTTTTGATTGAAGATATAAAACTACAAATCTAACACCACATTCACTTTACCCTCCCGTGGAGATGCCCTATCTGTTAGAGCGGCAAAGAGAATGACTGGGGGCGGAGCTAGAGGGGGAGCTATATGGACAGCTCTGCTGTGTGCTCTCTTTGCCACTTCCTGTAGGGAATGAGAATATCCCACAAGTAAAGATGAATCCGTGGACTGGATACACCTTGCAAGAGAAAACCCTAATCTATAATAAACTACCAAGGACCCTTAAAAGGGCCTTTTGTAGGGCATTGCCCTTAAGTTTACAGCTCTTTTGCTAAAAAGACAAACAAACACCCCCTAACAGTATACAAACCCCCACCCCCAAACCCACAAAAGGAAATGAAAGTAAAACCTAATCTACCCATTGCCCTGAAAAGGGCATTTGTATGGGCATTGCCCTTAAAAGGGCATTTAGCTCTTTTGCTGCCCAAGCCCTAATCTAAAAATAAAAACCCACCCCAAAACAAAAAAATACATTACACAAAATAACAAACAAATTATCAAAAATAATAAAACATATTCCTATTCTAATACCCATTTAAAAAAACACCCTAAAATAAAAAGCTAATCTAGAATAAACTACAAATGGCCCTTAAAAGTGCCTTTTGTAGGGCATTGCCCTAAAGATATCAGTTCTTTTTCTGAAATTTTTTTTACAAACCCCCACTAACATTACAAACCCCCACCCCAAACCCACAAAATAAAAAAAAACTGTCTAAAAAACCTAAGCTACCCATTGCCCTGAAAAGCGAATTTGGATGGGCATTGCCCTTAAAAGGGCATTTATCTCTTTTACATGCCCAAACCCTAATCTAAAATAAAAACCCACCCAAAAAACCCTTAAAAAAACCTATCACTAACCCCTGAAGATCCACTTACAGTTTTTTAAGTCCGGCTTGAACGATCTTCATCCAGGTGGCGAGAAGTCTTAAGCATTAATAGATAGTTTATGGGTGTTTAGTGTACTTTGTAGAAGTTTAGTTATGAGTTTTATGTTACAGATTTTTAGCGTAAAACTCTACTGCTTTTAGATGGCGTTACGGATCTTGTCATTTTAGGCTGTAACACCATTTTGTTTAGCTAGAATGCAAAACTCGCAATGGCAGCGATATGGGAATCCCATTAAAAAATTTCAAACTACCAAGGGCCATTAAAAGGGTCTTTTTGGGGGTCCTTAAAAGGGCCTTTTGAAGGGCATTGTCCTATGTAAAACAGCTCGTTTGCTACAAAAAATAAACAAACACCCCGTAACAGTATACAAACCCCCACCCCCCAAACGCACAGACTTGAAATCTTACTGATAGTTAATTCTTTCCATCGTGTGTTATTACTTGTTATTTTCTTGCCACAGCGTATACGCTGTGACTTTACTTCACCAGACTTCAAACTGAGACTAAGTTTACATACTCATTCAAAGAATTATGTGACCCAAAATTCCACATGCTGCTTAGGGACTCAGTGTAGCTTATTTTTGCCATCTGGGGGTCGATCCGATAAAAATCGTCGCCCGCAAAAGCCGGCGACGCCAATAATTGCGCGGATTTGGTATCCTATATACGGCGTAAGCTAGAAGTTACGCGCGTATATTTCTGCCGTCGCCCGCAGTTTTTTGGGCCATAGGCAGGTATACCAAACCCGCGCAGTTTGGTATCCAATATGCAGCGTAAGGACTTACGTGGCGAAAATGGAGAAAACTTACTCCATTTTCACCTCGCCACAAAAAGCAGCCGTAAGAAGCCTTACGCTGACTATTGGAGCCCCGTAACTTCCTAAACTGGCTGCTAAAATAAACCTAACACCTAACGCATGCGCAATGTCTATCTCCCTGTCAACCGCGATCTGCTAAAATAAACCTAACACCTAACGCATGCGCAATGTCTATCTCCCTGTCAACCGCGATCCCCCCCCCCCCGAAATCCCTAATAAAGTTATTACCCCCTAAAACGCCGCTCCCGGACCCCGCCGCCATCTACATAAACTAACCCCCTACTGTGAGCCCCTAAAACCGCCGCCATCTACCTTATCTATCCCGTAATCTGACCCCTTACACCGCCGCCACCTATATAAAAATTATTAACCCCTAATTTAATCTACCTACCCCGCCGCCAGCTATATAAAAATTATTAACCCCTAATCTAATCCCCCTATACCGCCGCCAGCTATATTAATATTATTAACCCCTAATGTAAGCCCCTTACACCGCCGCCATCTCTATTAAAATGATTAACCCCTAATTTAATCTACCTACCCCGCCGCCAGCTATATTATCTATATTAACCCTAAGTATATTATAGTTAATATAGTTATTACATTATATATATTAACTATATTAACCCTAATTATATTAGGGTTAATATAGTTACGATAGTATTTATATTAACTATATTAACTCTATCTAACCCTAACTACATTTATATTAAATTAATCTAATTAATTTATAAACTAAAATATACCTATTTAAATCTAAATACTTACCTATAAAATAAACCCTAAGATAGCTACAATATAATTAATAATTACATTGTAGCTATGTTATGGTTAATATTTATTTTACAGGTAAATAGTTAATTATTTTAACTAGGTATAATAGATATTAAATAGTTATTAACTATTTAATTGGTGAAGAGAAAAAGAGAGCGCCTCATAGTGCAGATATCTCTAGACAGGTAGGAAGATTTAGTATAAACCAAAAGACAGGTACTCACAAGTGGAGTGGCACTTTCCGTTAAAAAAGTGCATACAGGCAGGCTGACATTCTCAGCAGTCAGCACGCTGACCAAAGCGATAAGGTGCTGGTCTCTCGGTGTCTTACGATCCCAGGACAAAATTCCCAAACTCTCCTTTGTTGGATGCCGTACTCGGTAAGGTGTTTGTTTATTTATTCCAGTTGGAATCGGAACCTCTTAAGCAGTAGTAAACAGTGTGAACTGTTATAAGGCTGAGGTATGCGTCTCTTTGCACAAGAAAATAAAATGAAACTCAATCCAGGCTGAGTAACTGGAAAAAGGGGTTTTATTTTTTTCCAAAAATAAAACCCCTTTTTCCAGTTACTCAGCCTGGATTGAGTTTCATTTTATTTTCTTGTGCAAAGAGACGCATACCTCAGCCTTATAACAGTTCACACTGTTTACTACTGCTTAAGAGGTTCCGATTCCAACTGGAATAAATAAACAAACACCTTACCGAGTACGGCATCCAACAAAGGAGAGTTTGGGAATTTTGTCCTGGGATCGTAAGACACCGAGAGACCAGCACCTTATCGCTTTGGTCAGCGTGCTGACTGCTGAGAATGTCAGCCTGCCTGTATGCACTTTTTTAACGGAAAGTGCCACTCCACTTGTGAGTACCTGTCTTTTGGTTTATACTAAATCTTCCTACCTGTCTAGAGATATCTGCACTATGAGGCGCTCTCTTTTTCTCTTCACCATTTAGATTTCTGACTCACCGACAGCACCAAGAGAAGCAGCCTCGCCGCACGGATTTCGCCTGTTTGATTGATTGAACTTTCATAAGACTTTTATCTTATTTTTGGCATCACTGATGGACACTTTTGGGTTTGCATTATTTTATAATTATTAATCACCGTTTTTTTCACCTGATCATTTACCTTTATTTTTATGTTATAAATTGCATCACATCACCAAGTTTTATAAGCACTACCATTACCATTATCAATTCCACTATATTCTATCTCAGAATCACTTACCTGTTTGAGACATAACACAAACACCACCTCAGCGTTGAAACATTTCTGTTTATTTATAACAAAAAATTCTGCCACATAGATACACACTTTTTTCCACAGATTTTTTTCCAAATATATTTTTTCAGTACTCAGCAACACATCTTTTCTCTAAGAAATTTTCTATATGGCGCCCCCTATCTATATTCAATAATATATATTTCCTTTAGATTAACTATTTAATATCTACCTAGTTAAAATAATTACCCAATTACCTGTAAAATAAATCCTAACCTAAGTTACAAATACACCTACACTATCAATAAATTTAATAAACTACAAACATCTATCTAAAAATACAATTAAATTAACTAAACTAAATTACAAAAAAAAAAAACACTAAATTACAAAAAATAAAAAAAAGATTACAAGATTTTTAAGCTAATTACACCTATTCTAAGCCCCCTAATAAAATAATAAACCCCCAAAATAAAAAAAATTCCCTGCCCTATTATAAATTAAACAAATTTCAAAGCTCTTTACCTTACCAGCCCTTAAAAGGGCCTTTTGTGGGGCATGCCCCAAAGAATTCAGCTCTTTTGCATTCAACAAATACAATCCCCCCCCCCCCCATTACAACCCACCACCCACATACTCCTATTCTAAACCCACCCAAACCCCCCTTAAAAAAGCCTAACACTACCCCCCTGAAGATCTCCCTACCTTGTCTTCACCACACCGGGCCGAACTCCTGATCCGATCCGGGCGATGTCGTCCTCCAAGCGGCAAAGAAGAATTCTTCCTCCGGCGACGTCTTCCTCCAAGCGGCAGCAAAGTCTTCATTCTTCCGGCGGCATCTTCAATCTTCTTTCTTCGCTCCGCCGCCGCGGAGCATCCATCCCGGCCGACTGCTGAACTTGGAATGAGGTACCTTTAAATGACGTCATCCAAGATGGCGTCCGCCGAATTCCGATTGGCTGATAGGATTCTATCAGCCAATCGGAATTAAGTTAAAAAAATCTGATTGGCTGATTGAATCAGCCAATCAGATTCAAGTTCAATCCGATTGGCTGATCCAATCAGCCAATCAGATTGAGCTCGCATTCTATTGGCTGTTCCGATCAGCCAATAGAATGCGAGCTCAATCTGATTGGCTGATTGGATCAGCCAATCGGATTGAACTTGAATCTGATTGGCTGATTCAATCAGCCAATCAGATTTTTTTAACTTAATTCCGATTGGCTGATAGAATCCTATCAGCCAATCGGAATTCGGTGGACGCCATCTTGGATGACGTCATTTAAAGGTACCTCATTCCAAGTTCAGCAGTCGGCCGGGATGGATGCTCCGCGGCGGCGGAGCGAAGAAAGAAGATTGAAGATGCCGCCGGAAGAATGAAGACTTTGCTGCCGCTTGGAGGAAGACGTCGCCGGAGGAAGAATTCTTCTTTGCCGCTTGGAGGACGACATCGCCCGGATCGGATCAGGAGTTCGGCCCGGTGTGGTGCAGACAAGGTAGGGAGATCTTCAGGGGGGTAGTGTTAGGCTTTTTTAAGGGGGGTTTGGGTGGGTTTAGAATAGGGGTATGTGGGTGGTGGGTTGTAATGGGGGGGGGGGGGATTGTATTTGTTGAATGCAAAAGAGCTGAATTCTTTGGGGCATGCCCCACAAAAGGCCCTTTTAAGGGCTGGTAAGGTAAAGAGCTTTGAAATTTGTTTAATTTAGAATAGGGCAGGGAATTTTTTTTATTTTGGGGGTTTATTATTTTATTAGGGGGCTTAGAATAGGTGTAATTAGCTTAAAAATCTTGTAATCTTTTTTTTATTTTTTGTAATTTAGTGTTTGTTTGTTTTTGTAATTTAGTTTAGTTAATTTAATTGTATTTTTAGATAGATGTTTGTAATTTATTAAATTTATTGATAGTGTAGGTGTATTTGTAACTTAGGTTAGGATTTATTTTACAGGTAATTGGGTAATTATTTTAACTAGGTAGATATTAAATAGTTAATAACTATTTAATATCTATTATACCTAGTTAAAATAATTAACTATTTACCTGTAAAATAAATATTAACCCTAACATAGCTACAATGTAATTATTAATTATATTGTAGCTATCTTATGGTTTATTTTATAGGTAAGTATTTAGATTTAAATAGGAATATTTTAGTTTATAAATGAATTAGATTAATTTAATATAAATTTAGTTAGGGTTAGATAGAGTTAATATAGTTAATATAAATACTATAGTAACTATATTAACTATATTAACCCTAATATAATTAGGGTTAATATAGTTAATATATATAATGTAATACCTATATTAACTATAATATACTTAGGGTTAATATAGATAATATAGCTGGCGGCAGGGTAGGTAGATTAAATTAGGGGTTAATCATTTTAATAGAGATGGCGGCGGTGTAAGGGGCTTACATTAGGGGTTAATAATTTTAATATAGATGGCGGCGGTGTTAAGGGCTCACTTTAGGGGGTTATAGATATAATATAGCTGGCGGCGGGGTACGGGAGCGGCGGTTTAGGGGTTAATAACTTTATTAGGTTGCGGCGGGGTAAAGGAGCGGCGGTTTAGGGGTTAATAGCTTTTTTATTGTTAGGATAGTGAGGGGGGATAGCGGATAGAGGGTTAGACAGTGCGGGCTATGTTAGGGAGGCGTGTTAGACAGTGCGGGCTATGTTAGGGAGGCGTGTTAGACAGTGCGGGTGTTTTAGACTTTAGTCAGGTTTTATAGGCGCCGGCAGATTCTAACGTGGCGCAAGTCACTGGCGACGCCAGAAATTTGTACTTGCGCAGATTTCTGGACATCGCTGGTTTGTGAGACTTACGGCACGTTAGCATCTGACGGCGACCTATATGGGATGGCTCGAGTTGCGAGCTGAAACTGCGGGCGACGCCGGTCTCCTCGCTTGCGCCGCAAACTGCGATCGATATCGGATCGCGCCCCATATTGTTATTAGTACTTGTCTCATATGCTTTCTTATAGTTTTAAAGGGACAGTAAATTAAAAATTAAACTTTTATGATTCAGATAGAGGATGCAATTTTTAACAAGTTCCCAGTTTACTTGTTTTATCTGATTTGCTTTGTTCTCTTGGTATCCTTTATTGAAAAGCTTACATAGGTAGGCGGCTCAGGGGAAACAAGGCCCTACTGGGAGGAGCTAGCTGCTAACTGGTAGCAGCAAATATTTGCCTTTTATCATTGTCTCAATATATGTGTTCAGATAGCTCCTAATATGCTGCTCCTTCAAAAAATGATGCCAGGAGAATAAAGCAAATTTGATAATAGATGTTAATTGGAAAACTGTTAAAATGTTATTCTCTCTCTGACTTATGAAAGAAAAATATGGGTTTTAAGTGCCTTTAAATAAAAAAAAATAAAAAAAAAAGTTTCCTTCTTTATATTTTTTCAGCAGGAGGCAGCCCAAACTTATATTAGATAATTGTTAGTTCCATCTGCTTTTTGTACTCAGGTCTTATTCACTCTCCTGTTTTCTTATTATTTTCTTAATTCCATTTCATATTACAATCTGCTCAATACAATAATCTTGACTTTAATGGTTATTGTCTAGCTCCTGGGAAGAACTCTTTTATGATAACCTTATTAGGTCAGCTTTGGTTGAAAATCCTGTTTGTGAATACTTTCATTACTAAAAGAACAAAAACTTCAATTTAGCAGCTTTCAAACGATCAATTTACAGCGAAGAAGTGCACCTTTTAATGAAACCTGCTCAATAGAAAGTCTGTTATATGAGCTTTCTTTATGCAGTTAATAAAGAGGCGATCAGCAGTGCTACAAATTATTGAGTCAATAAAAGGGACCTAATACCGAACATTCAATCTACCTATAAATCATTTAACAGATGAGAAAAAATAACAATGCAATACACATTCAGTTTTTATTTTGCCTGCTTTTGCTGTAAATACCTCTGTCTTTGTTCCTCTTCTTCCAGAGAGTCTCCATCATTCTTAAAGGGATGCTAAACACCTTGAGATATTTATATAAAATGTTTAGTTATGCATAATGAAACAACTTTGCAATTTATTCTAATTCTCAGAACGTAAAGGGACAGTAAAGTCAAAATTAGACATTCATGATTCATATAAAGCGGTAGATTTATCATGTAGCGGATCATGTCCGCTGCACATCGATAAGCTGTCGGCATTTATCATTGCACCAGCAGTTCTTGTGAACTGCTAGTGCAATGCCGCCCCCTGCAGATTTGTGACCATTCGGCCGCTAGCAAGGGGTGTCAATCAACCCGATCGGATTGATTTCTGTCCGCGGCCTCAGAGCAGGCGGACAAGATATGGAGCAGTGGTCTTTAGACGGAGCTTGATAAATCAGCCCCAGAGCATGCAATTATAAACCACTTTCCAATTTACTTTTATTATCAAATTGCTTTGTTCTTTGGTCACCATTTGTTGAAGAGTAAACCTAGGTAAGCTTATAGGAGCTTTGGAGCCTACACATGTCTTTAGCAGCCTATGGCAGTAGTATTTGCAAAATTGTATAACACTGCAATAAACAATGTTGCAAATACTGCTGCCAGATGGCTAAAGACACATGCACGCTCCTAAAATAACCTGGAATTACTCTTTAACAAATAGAACCAGGAAACCAACACCTAGATTACGAGTTTTGTGTTAGGCTTAAAAAGCAGCGTTGGCCTGTCCTAACGCTGCTTTTTAACGCCCGCTGGTATTACGAGTCTTGCAGGTACAGGTGTACCGCTCACTTTTTTGGCCAGAATGGAAATACTGCAAATCCACTTACGTAAATTGCGTATCCTCTTTTTTCAATGGGACTTGCATAGCGCCGGTATTACAAGTCTGCCAAAAAGTGAGCGGTAGACCCTCTCCTGTCAAGACTGGTACCGCATTTTAAAGTCAGTAGTTAAGAGTTTTACACTACAACGCTGTAGCATAAAACTCTTAACTAAAGTGCTAAAAAGTACACTAACACCCATAAACTACCTATTAACCCCTAAACCGAGGCCCTCCCACATCGCAAACACCATCTTGGATGACCTCACTTAAAGGTACCTTCATTCTTCAGTCGCTGTGGAAAGAAGAGGATGCTCCGCGTCGGATGTCTTGAAGATGGACCCACTCCGCGCCGGATGGATGAAGATAGAAGATGCCGTCTGGATGAAGACTTCTGCCCGTCTGGAGGACCACTTCTGCCGGATTCGTTGAGGACTTCGGCCCGGTTGGATGAAGACTTCTCCCGGTAAGGTGATCTTCAAGGGGTTAGTGTTAGGTTTTTTAAGGGGGTATTGGGTGGGTTTTAGAGTAGGGTTGGTTGAGTGGGTGGTGGGTTTTAATGTTGGGGGGGATTTGTAATTTTTTTTACAGGTAAAAGAGCTGATTACTTTGGGGCAATGCCCCACAAAATGCCCTTTTAAGGGCTATTTGTAATTTAGTGTAGGCTAGGGCTTTTTTATTTTGGGTGGGCCTTTTTATTTTGTTAGGGGGGTTAGATTAGGTGTAATTAGTTTAAAAATATTGTAATTTGTTTATTATTTTCTGTAATTTAGTGGGGTTTTTTTTTGTACTTTAGCTAATTTTATTTAATTGTATTTAATTGTATTTAGTTTAGGGAATTAATTGAATTATAGTGTAGTGTTAGGTGTTATTGTAACTTAGGTTAGGTTTAATTTTACAGGTACTTTTGTATTTATTTTAGCTAGGTAGTTTATTAAATAGTTAATAACTATTTAGTAACTATTCTACCTAGTTAAAATAAATACAAACCTGTAAAATAAAAATAAACCCTAAACTAGATACAATGTAATTATTAGCTATATTGTAGCTAGCTTAGGGTTTATTTTATAGGTAAGTATTTAGTTTTAAATAGGAATAATTATAGTTAAATATAGTAATTTTATTTAGATTTATTTAAATTATATTTAAGTTAGGGGGGGTTAGGGTTAGACAGGTTTAGTGGTTAATATGTTTATTATAGTGGCGGCGACGTTGGGGGCGGCAGATTCGGGGTTAATAAGTATAGGTAGGTTGCGTCGACATTTGGGGGCGGCAAATTAGGGGTTAATAAATATAATGTAGGTGTTGGCAATGTTGGGGGCAGCAGTATAATGTACATAAGTATAATGTAGATGGCTGCGGTGTCCGGAGCGGCAGATTAGAAGTTAATAAATATAATGTAGGTGTCGGCGATGTCGGGGGCGGCAGATTAGGGGTTAAAAAGTGGCAGATTAGGGGTGTTTAGACTCGGGGTTCATGTTATGGTGTTAGGTGTAGACATAAATTTTATTTCCCCATAGGAATCAATGGGGCTGCGTTAAGGAACTTTACACTGCTTTTTTGCAGGTGTTAGACTTTTTTTCATCCGGTTCTCCCCGTTGATTCCTATGGGGAAATCGTGCACGAGCAAGTTACACCAGCTCACCGCTGACTTAAGCAGCGCTGGTATTGGAGTGCGGTAATGAGCAAAATTTTGCTCAACACTCACTTCTTGTCTTTTAACAACAAGTTTGTAAAAACCCATAATTCCAGCTCTGTCTGTAAGTGAGCGGTGAGCATAAACTGCTTGTTAGCACAGCATAGCCTCTAACGCAAAACTCGTAATCTAGCCACAAGAGAACTAAGCAAATTGATAATAGAAGTAAACTGGAAAGTTGTTTAAAGTTTCATTCTCTATCCAGTCAATTTGTTTAATTTTTACTTAACTGTCCCTTTAAAATGCACCCTGCTGACTTATCAAGACTAATACTGCTACCATGCGCATCTGTATACATTTTGCTGGGAGGGGGGCACACAAAAAAATAAATATATATATATATATATTCCCGAAGCATAATGATATCAGTTCAAACATGAGAAGCAGACAGAGTTGCTTGTTGTACGCATGACTTGAAAATCTAGAAACCAGGACAAAAATAAACTTTTGGGGTTGATATGGTGAAATTTATGTGGCAATGCATCATTTTTTGCGGTAATTTTTTTTAGCTCATAGAACAAGACTATTTCCATATGACTCTAGTTGACCACAGCAAAGCAGACCAGGAGTTAGATTTTTACAACGCTTTTCAAGAGGTGTATCCCTGTCAGTCTCCCACCCCTGGTGCTATAATTTCATGCAGTAAACAACTTTCCAACTTTTTTGGATTAGCTTCACAGGGTTTTTCTTCTTTTTCTGTTGGATCCTCAGTACTGACTTTGTTGTCCCACACATCTCTTATGGTTGCTGATTTTACTAGGCTTATCTGTTTGTGTTTTGAGTTTTGTTTGGCTACTGGAATTACCTTGTGCCTAATTTGTTATCAAATCTAATTGTCCAGCTACTCTCCTGGACCTTTGATGGTACTGTATCTGCCAGATCTGTTGCACACCTTACTGCCATCCTCTTATTACCACAGCAGGTTCCATCCAGTGTGTTGGGTGAGCTTGCCTATATTTACCTGGGCTGACATTTACTACATGCCTTGAAGCTGACCCCACAACACATCACATGGGCAATAGTTATCCAACGTGATCTGGGCATAACACCTTACACTGTACAAAGGTAAAACCATTCAGTACAGTTTATTCATACATTGTTATGTGCACTTTCTCCTGGTTGCTATGCCTGGGTGCCTCCACTAAAGTTTGAAGATGTTTCTGTTTCTTCAGCAAAGTTATAATTAGTGGAAACGTGCAATTCAATGTTTTAGAAGAACAGCAATTTTTTTTTTAACTGTGGGACACGTGTTTCTATGTACTTAGGGATTTTATTAATATATTATAGCCTTTATTTGAGCTGCTTGCTATCACTTGAGGATTATGTTGTTTTTATTTTCACTTTTTAGAATTATTGCTTTTTCTATAAATCTAGTAATTAATATTTAGTCCTATATTATACATTGTAAACCTTTTAAACTTTAATCCTCCTCAGACTTAAAGGGACACTGAACCGAATTTTTTCTTTCATGATTCAGATAGAGCATGCAATGGTGAGCAACTTTCTAATTTACTTCTATTATCAAATTCTCTTCATTCTCTTGCTATCTTTATTTGAAAAAGAAGGCATCTAAGCTAAGGAGCAAGCAAATTTTTAGTTCAGACCATGGACAGCACTTGTTTATTGGTACTGTCCAATTAGCAAGGACAACCCAGGTTGTTCACCAAAACAAACATCTAAACTTACATCCTTGCTTTTCAAATAAACATACCGAGAGAATGAAGAAAATTAGTAATGAATGTTTGGTAGGTTTAGACTGTCTAGCTGGTGGGGAATCTAGCACACCTGAAGTAAACTTTATCCCAAAGTTTAAAGAGTTATAGTTAGTTGTAGTAGGTGGCGCAAAACAAGTTGCTATTCCCAATGTGCCTTACTGTAAATATGTGTGATAATATGTGGGCTGAATATATGTTAATGTTTTGATGAGTCTTAATTTTATATTCTCTTTTGGAAAAAATGGATGTCGAAACTATTTAAGAAATAAATATGATCCTTTATTTGATTATGGTAAATTTACCCAATAGTAGTGATGCTAAAAGTACAGTTAAACAAAAATTATTACAATTCCTTCAAAGTTTAAAAAATGACACCAGTGTCTCTATGTATAAAAATGTACATAATATATAAAAAATAAATTGAATTAAAATAATAACGTTGAAATCTTATAATTTATACAGTTTTGGGTTTATCACAAGTTGTAATTTCTAACAGAATGTTTGTAGATACAATTTTATAGTGGATAAAACAATAGTTGCTGTATAGTTCATATAGGATACTTTGTTTCAAGTTCAGCTATGCAATTGAGATCTTATCTTAGGCAACTATATATCAAATGTAGAGGTATGTTGGTGCGATTTTTATCACACTATAATATAAGTATACAAATTAGTACCTTGAAGTGTATCTGTTTGATATCACTTTTGTGAGATAATTGCGGTTAAATAAACGCTGCTATGCCAGTGTTTTGATTAAGTTTCAAGATCAAGCTGGTGGCAGTTCTATATGAGCTGCTGGCGGTTAAATAAATGTCGCTTTGGTTTCCTCTTATTAGGTGGGCTTATCTGTTTGCTGTGAGAAAATTCACTTTTATATAAGTGTTTGGGTAGTTGTCGTGGCCGCTCAGTTACCTTATCCTTTGTCGGTCAGTGACCGATCGCGCTCTTAAGGGTTTCTTGGTGGGATCTTCATTGCGGTTAAGTGCTAACCGTTTGCTGATGTTTTTTAAGTATCTCCGGTTTTTCTATTCTGTGGCTTGTCTGTCGGAGGTTATCCAACAACCATACCATCGTGATCGGTCACTGACCGACAGACAAGCCACAGAATAGAAAAAACGGGGTTAATAATTTTTGTTTAAATTTACCATAATCAAATAAAGGATCATATTTATTTCTTAAATAGTTTCGACATCCATTTTTTCCAAAAGAGAATATAAAATTAGGGCTCATCAAAACATTAACATATATTGAGCCCACATATTATCACACATATTTACAGTAAGACACATTGGGAATAGCAACTTGTTTTGCGCCACCTACTACAACTAAAGAAAATTAGTAAATTAGTTGCTTAAAATTGCATGGTCTAAATCACAAAAGAAAAAAATTGGATTCCATGTCCCTTTAACCCTTTAATGACCAAGGACGTGCCAGGAACATCCTACAAAAAAACAACCTTAACGACCAAGGATGTTCCTGGCACGTCCTCTGGTCTTTCAAGCGGTGGAAGCGATCCTGATCTCTTCCAGCCGCTTTTATGGTATTGCTGTGATACCTCGATATTGAGGCATCCTGCAATACCATTTTTTTACAAACTGATGCAGAGAGAGACACTCTGTGGCCTTCTTTGCACCGGTAGCGATGGTGCCGATCGATCATCGTTGGTGGGTAGGAGCATTGGCGGGTGGGCAGCCCAATCGCTACCCGGCATCCGGTTCCTCTATGTGCATTGTGCACGCCAGGTGCCTGGAACGTGTGGGGGGCCTGCGTGGGGCACGAGCGTGTAGCAAACCACTGCCATCAATGAAAGTGAATAGTTAGGAGGGAGAGGGGGGGAATAAGGATCGGAGGATCTGGGAGGGGGAGAGGGAGGGGGTTTTGAGGGGGGGCTGCTACACTACAGAAAAATTTAATTTATTGAAAAAAAAATAAAACAACTTTTTTTTGGAGCAAAATGGGTACAGGCAGACAGCTGCCAGTACCCAAGATGGCGGCACATAGGTAGCGGGGGAAGGGTTAGAGAGCTGTTTGGGGGAGATCATGGAGGTTGGGGGCTTAGGGGGGTCCATCAGAGCTACATAATTATTATTTAGAAAAAAAAAAAGCCTTTTATTTTAGTACTGGCAGACTTTCTGCCAGTACTCAAGATGGCGGGGACAGTTGTGTCAGGTGGAAGGCTGATCTCTACACTAAAGCTAAAATTAACCCTGCAAGTTCCCTACAAGCTACCTAATTAACCCCTTCACTGCTGGGCATAATACAAGTGTGGTGCGCAGCGGCATTTAGCGGCGTTCAAATTGCCAAAAAGCAACGCCAAAGCCATATATGTCTTCTATTTCTGAACAAAGGGGATCCCAGAGAAGCATTTACAAAAGCATTTGTGCCATGATTGCACAAGCTGTTTGTAAATAATTTCTGTTAGAAACCTAAATGGCTAGATTACGAGTCTTGCGTTAGCCTTAAAAAGCAGCGTTAAGTGGTCCTAACGCTGCTTTTTAACGCCCGCTGGTATTACGAGTCAGGCAGGAGAGGGTCTACCGCTCACTTTTTTCCACGATTTTAGCTTACCGCAAATCCCCTTACGTCAATTGCGTATCCTATCTTTTTAATGGGATTTATCTAACGCTGGTATTACGATCACCTGAAAAAGTGTATAAAAGTCAGTAGTTAGGAGTTTTATGGGCTAACGCCGTAACATAAAGCTCTTAACTAAAGTGCTACAAAGTACACTAACACCCATAAACTACATATTAACCCCTAAACCAAGCCCCCCCATCGCAAACACTATAATAAAATTATTTAACCCCTAATCTGCCGACCGGACATCGCCGCCACTTTAATAAATGTATTAACCCCTAAACCGCCGCACTCCCGCATCGCAAACACTAGTTAAATTTTATTAACCCCCTAATCTGCCGTCCTTAACATCGCCGACACCTACCTACATTTATTAACTCCTAATCTGCCGCCCCCAACGTCGCCGCTACTATATTAAATGTATTAACCCCTAAATCTAAATCTAACCCTAACCCCCCCAACTTAAATATAATTTAAATAAAACTAAATTAAATTACTATAATTAAATAAATTAATCCTATTTAAAACTAAATACTTACCTATAAAATAAACCCTAAGATAGCTACAATATAATTAATAATTACATTGTAGCCATCTTAGGGTTTATTTTTTATTTTACAGGCAACTTTGTATTTATTTTAACTAGGTACAATAGTTATTAAATAGTTATTAACTATTTAATAACTACCTAGCTAAAATAAGTACAAAAGTACCTGTAAAATAAACCCTAACCTAAGTTACAATTACACTTAACACTATACTATAATTAAACTAATTACCTAAACTACCTACAATTAATTACAATTAAATTAAATAAACTAAATTACTAAAAAAAAAACACTAAATTACAGAAAATAAAAAAAGAATTACAAGAATTTTAAAATAATTACACCTAATCTAATCCCACTAATAAAATAAAAAAGCCCCCCAAAATAATAAAATTCCCTACCCTATACTAAATTACAAATAGCCCTTAAAAGGGCCTTTTGCGGGGCATTGCCCCAAAGTAATCAGCTTTCACCTGAAAAAAAAAAAAATACAATACCCTCCCCACCAACATTACAACTCACCACCCACACACCCAACCCTACTCTAAAACCCACCCAATCCCCCCATAAAACCTAACACTACCCCCTTGAAGATCACCCTACCTTGAGACGTCTTTACCCAGCCGGGCACAAGTGGTCCTCCAGAGGGTCCGAAGTCTTCATCCTATCCGGCCAGAAGAGCACATCCAGACCGGCAGAAGGCTTCATCCAGGCGGCATCTTCTATCTTCATCTTTGCGGAGCGGGTCCATCTTCAAGACATCCGATGTGGAGCATCCTCTTCATCCGACGGCCGACGACTGAATGACTGGTCCTTTAAGTGACGTCATCCAAGATGGCGTCCCTTGAATTCCAATTGGCTGATAGAATCCTATCAGCCAATCGATATTAAGGTAGGAAAAATCCTATTGGCTGATGCAATCAGCCAATAGGATTGAAATTCAATCCGTTTGGCTGATCCAATCAGCCAATAGGATTGAGCTTGCATTCTATTTGGCTGTTCCAATCAGCCAATAGAATGTGAGGTCAATCCTATTGGCTGATTGCAAATTGTAAATTTATTTAAATGTATTTAAATTATATTTAAGTTAGAGGGGTGTTAGGGTTAGACTTAGGTTTAGGGGTTAATAAATTTATTATAGTGGCGGCGACGTTGGCGGTGGCAGATTAGGGGTTAATAAATTTATTATAGTGGCGGCGGCAGATTAGGGGTTAATAAGTGTAGGTAGGTTGCGGTGACGTTGGGGGGGGCAGATTAGGGGTTAATAACTATAATGTAGGTGTCGGCGATGTTGGGGGCAGTAGATTAGGGGTAGCGGCCGTGTCTGGAGTGGCATATTATAATATAATATAATAATATAATGTAGGTGTCAGTGATAGCGGGGGAGGCAGATTAGGGATTAATAAGTGTAATATTAGTGGTGTTTAGACTCGGGGTTCATGTTAGGGTGTTAGGTGCAGACATAAAATTCCTTTCCCCATAGGAAACAATGGGGCTGCGTTAGGATGTTAGGTTTTTTAAGCCAGCTCAGCCCCATTGTTTCCCATGGGGATATCGTGCACGAGCACGTTTTGCCAGCTTACCGCTACCGTAAGCAACGCTGGTATTGAGGTGAGATGTGGAGCTAAATTCTGCTCTACGCTCACCGGCTAATGCCAGGTTTAAAAAAACCTGTAATACCAGCGTTACTTTAGGTGAGCAGTGAGCTGAAACTAAGAGTTAGCAACGCACCCCTGTTACCGCAAAACTCGTAATCTCACGGAAAGTTTGAGAAAAAGTTTGTGAAAAAGTGAACATTTTTTAAATTTGATCGAAGTTAGCGGTGAAATGGTGGCAAGAAATATATCAAAATGGGCCTAGATCAATAGTTTGGGTTGTCTACTACACTACACTAAAGTTAAAATTAACCCTACAAGCTCCCTAATTAACCCCTTCTCTGCTGGGCATAATAAACATGTGGTGCGCAGCGGCATTTAGCGGCCTCCAAAAAGCAACGGCAAAGCCATATATGTCTGCTATTTCTGAAAAAAGGGGATCCCAGAGAAGCATTTACAACCATTTGTGTCATAATTGCACAAGCGGTTTGTAAATAATTTCAGTGAGAAACCTAAAATTGTGAAAAATTTTAACTATTTTTTTAAGTTTGTGAAAAAGTTTGTGAAAAAGTGAATGATTTTTTTATTTGATCAAATTTGGCGGTGAAATGGTGGCATGAAATATACCAAAATGGGCCTAGATCAATACTTGGGGGTGTCTACTACACTACACTACACTAAAGCTAAAAATAGCCCTACACGCTCCCTACAAGCTCCTTAATTAACCCCTTCACTACTGGGCATAATAAACGCGTGGTACGCAGCTGCATTTAGCGGCCTTCTAATTACCATAAAGCAATACCAAAGCCATATATGTTTGCTATTTCTGAACAAAGGGGATCCCAGAGAAGCACTTACAACCATTTATGCCATAATTTCACAAGCTATTTGTAAATAATTTCAGTGCTACTTGTACTTATTGCCCTATAACTTACAAAAAAGCAAAGAACATGTAAACATTGGGTACTAAACTCAGGACAAAATTTAGAAACTATTTAGCATAAGAGTTTTTTTGGTGGTTGTAGATGTGGAACAGATTTTGGGGGTCAAAGTTTGAAAAAGTATGTTTTTTTTCCATTTTTTCCTCATATTTTATACTTTTTTTATAGTAAATTATAAGATATGATGAAAAAGTAAATTTATGCTTACCTCTTGGTACGACGAGTTTACGGATTCATCCTTTACTTGTGGGATATTATCCTTCTGCTAACAGGAAGTGGCAAAGAGCACCACAGCAGAGTTGTCTATATAGCTCCTCCCTTAGCTCCACCCCCAGTCATTTAACCAAAGGTACAGGAAGAAAAAGGAGAAACTACAAGGTGCAGAGGTGACTGAAGTTTAAAATAAAAAATATAATCTGTCTTAAAATGACAGCGCGGGCCGTGGACTCGTCGTACCATAGAAGAAATTAATTTATCAGGTAAGCATAAATTTACTTTTCTTCTATAAGGTACGACGAGTCCACGGATTCATCCTTTACTTGTGGGATACAATAGCAAAGCTACAGGACACGGATGAACGGGAGGGACAAAACAGATGGTTAAACCAAAGGAACCACTGCTTGAAGAACTTTTCTCCCAAAAATAGCCTCCAAAGAAGCAAAAGTATCAAATTTGTAAAATTTTGAAAAGGTATGAAGTGAAGACCAAGTCGCAGCCTTACAAATCTGTTCAACAGAAGCATTATTTTTAAAACCCCATGTGGAAGCCTCCGCTCTAGTAGAGTGAGCTGTAATCCTTTCAGGAGGCTGCTGTCCAGCAGTCTCGTATGCCAAACGGATGATGCTTTTCAGCCAAAAAGAAAGAGAGGTAGCCGTAGCTTTTTGACCTCTACGTTTTCCAGAATAGACAACAATTAAAGAAGATGTTTGACGGAAATCCTTGGTTGCTTGCAAGTAAAACTTCAAAGCACGAACCACGTCCAAGTTGTGCAACAGACGCTCCTTCTTAGAGGAAGGATTAGGACACAGCGAAGGAACAACAATTTCCTGGTTGATATGCCTATTAGTAACAACCTTAGGAAGGAATCCAGGTTTGGTACGCAAAACCACCTTATCAGCATGGAAAACAAGATAAGGTGAGTCGCATTGCAACGCAGATAGTTCAGAAACTCTTTGAGCCGAAGAGATAGCAACTAAAAACAGAACTTAAAGCTTAAAGGGACACTGTGCCCCAAAAAAATATTTTGTGATTCAGATTGAGAATGAAATTTTAAGCAACTTTCTAATTTACTCCTATTATCAAATTTTCTTCTTTCTCTTGGTATCTTTATTTGAAATGCAAGAATGTAAGTTTAGATGCCGGCCCATTTTTGGTAAACATCCTGGGTTGTCCTTGCTGATTGGTGGATAAATTCATCCACCAATAAAAAGTGCTGTCCAGAGTACAGAAACAAAAAAAAAGCTTAGATGTCTTCTTTTTCAAATAATGATAGCAAGAGAACGAAGAAAAAAATTGATAATAGGAGTAAATTAGAAAGTTGCTTAAAATTACATGCTCTTTCTGAATTACAAAATAATTTTTTTGGGTACAGTGTCCCTTTAATATCTATGGAATGCATAGGTTCAAACGGAACCCCTTGAAGAACTTTAAGAACTAAATTCAGACTCCATGGCGGAGCAACAGGTTTAAACACAGGCTTGATTCTAACTAAAGCCTGAAAGAACGACTGAACGTCTGGAACATCTGCCAGACGCTTGTGCAGTAGAATTGATAAAGCAGATATCTGTCCCTTTTTAAGGAACTAGCTGATAGCCCCTTCTCCAATCCTTCTTGGAGAAAGGAAAAAATCCTAGGAATCCTGATCTTACTCCATGAGTAGCCTTTGGATTCACACCAATAAAGATATTTACGCCATATCTTATGATAAATTTTCCTAGTGACAGGCTTTCGAGCCTGAATCAAGGTATCTATGACCGACTCAGAGAAACCCCGCTTGGATAAAATCAAGCTTTCAATCTCCAAACAGTCAGCCGCAGAGAAACTAGATTTGGATGCTGGAACGGACCTTGAATCAGAAGGTCCTGTCTCAGCGGCAGAGTCCATGGTGGAAGAGATGACATGTCCACCAGGTCTGCATATCAAGTCCTGCGTGGCCACGCAGGTGCTATCAAAATCACCGAAGCTCTCTCCTGTTTTATTTTGGCAATCAAACGAGGAAGGAGAGGAAATGGTGGAAACACATAAGCCAGGTTGAACGACCAGGGTACTGCTAGAGCATCTATCAGTACTGCCTGAGGATCCCTTGACCTGGACCCGTAACAAGGAAGTTTGACATTCTGACGAGACGCCATCAGATCCAATTCTGGTGTGCCCCATTGCTGAATTAATTGTGCAAACAACTCCGGATGGAGTTCCCACTCCCCCGGATGAAAAGTCTGACGACTTAGAAAATCCGCTTCCCAGTTCTTCACTCCTGGGATATAGATTGCTGATAGATGACAAGAGTGAGTCTCTGCCCATCAAATTATTTTGGTAACCTCTATCATCGCTAGAGAACTCTTTGTTCCCCCCTGATAATTGATATATGCTACAGTCATGATATTGTCCGACTGGAATCTTATGAATCTGGCCAAAGCCAGCTGAGGCCATGCCTGAAGCGCGTTGAATATCACTCTCAGTTCTAGAATATTTATCGGGAGGAGAGCCTCCTCCTGAGTCCACAAACCTTGAGATTTCAGGGGATTCCAGACTGCACCCCAGCCCAATAGGCTGGCATCCGTCATCACTATGACCCATGCTGGCCTCCATACACTGAGCCACTGATGGCCGAGGAATGGAATGAAGAGCTTGGCAGGTGGTTAAAAGTTGTGATTTCCTGACCTCCGTCAGAAAAATTTTCATGTCCACCGAATCTATCAGAGTTCCCAGGAATGGAACTCTTGTGAGAGGGATAAGTGAACTCTTTTTTACGTTCACCTTCCACCCGTGAGATCTTAGAAAAGCCAACACGATGTCGGTGTGAGATTTGGCTAGTTGGTAAGTCGACGCCTGAATTAAGATATCGTCCAGATAAGGCGCCACTGCTATGCCCTGCGGCCTTAGAACCGCCAGAAGGGACCCTAGCACCTTTGTGAAAATTCTGGGAGCTGTGGCCAACCCGAAGGGAAGAGCTACAAACTGGTAATGCTTGTCCAGAAAGGCGAACCTGGGGAACTGGTGATGATCTTTGTGGATAGGGATGTGTAGATACGCATCCTTTAAGTCCACGGTGGTCATATATTGACCCTCCTGGATCATTGGTAAAATAGTCAGAATGGTCTCCATCTTGAAGGATGGGACTCTGAGGAATTTGTTTAGGATTTTGAGATCTAAAATTGGTCTGAAGGTTCCCTCTTTTTTGGGAACCACAAACAGATTGGAGTAGAACCCCTGCCCCTGTTCTGTTTCCGGAACTGGGCAGATCACACCCATGGTATATGGGTCTTCTACACAGTGTAAGAACGCCTATCTTTTTGTCTGGTTTACAGACAATTGAGAAAGATGGAATCTCCCCCTTGGAGGAGAATCTTTGAAATCTAGAAGATATCCCTGGTTTAAATTTCTAAAGCCCAGGAGTCCTGAATGTCTCTTGCCCAAGCCTGAGCAAAGAGAGAAAGTCTGCCCCCTTCTAGATCCGGTACCGGATCGGGGGCTACCCCTTCATGCTGTCTTGGTGGCAGCAGCGGGCTTCTTGGCCTGTTTACCTTTGTTCCAAGTCTGGTTAGGTCTCCAGACTGACTTGGATTGAGCAAAATTCCCCTCTTGCTTTTCAGCAGGGGAAGAGGTAGAGGGACCACCTTTGAAGTTTCAAAAGGAACGAAAATTATTTTGTTTGGTCCTCATCTTATTTGTCTTATCCTGAGGAAGGGCATGGCCTTTCCCTCCAGTGATGTCTGAAATGATCTCTTTCAGTTCAGGCCCGAATAGGGTCTTACCCTAGAAAGGGATGGCTAAAAGCTTAGATTTTGATAACACATCAGCAGACCAGGACTTAAGCCATAATGCGCTACGCGCTAAAATGGCAAAACCTGAATTCTTTGCCTCTAATTTAGCCAGTTGAAAAGTGGCATCTGTAATGAAAGAATTAGCTAGCTTGAGAGCCCTAATTCTATCCAGAATATCATCTAATGGGGTCTCAACCTGAAGAGCCTCCTCCAGAGCCTCAAACCAAAAAGCAGCTGCAGTAGTTACGGGAACAGTGCACGCTATAGGTTGGAGAAGAAAACCCTGATGAACAAATATTTTCTTTAGGAGACCCTCTAATTTTTTATTTTTTTTTTATTTATTTTTTTATAAATAGTTTTTATTGAGGTATGTAAAATACAATATAGAGTGAAAATACAATTGAAATTTCAAATATTCTCCAAAGACAGAATACGATATACAAATTGCATAAACTATTAGTTTAACACGCAGTTAAAATTGTAACAGTGATACCTCATTTTTTATTTATGATCTCTAATATGCAGTCCCCTGTAGTCCATAAAGGTCACTCATGGACCCAATTGCTCGAATAATACAATATAGGGGAGATAGTAAATGAAATAGTCTCTTTTGGGCCTTATTATCTATTCAAAACTTATCCACAAACAAAAGTACAGTAAAGGATACTATCAAATAGGTAACAAGAGTCTAGCTGCTGCCAACTACAAAGTAAAATAAAGTTATTTGCTGGTTAGTGAGTCAGTATATAAAAAAAAATAATAATATCACAGCAATATCAACATTATACATTCACAGAGAGACAGGAAATTAACTTTGTATATGTCCCATTGAAGGAAAAACAGGTTGATCGTGTTAAGAGGCAAGCCAACATGTATCTCTGCAGCCCTTTGCTATATTAATACATGCTAGTGATGCGTGACACTTGACAACACAAGAACAGCTAATTGTATAGCTATAGGCTATGGTATATACAACCTGGCATTGAGTAATAAAGTGCTAGGTAAGGCTGTGGAAGTTCTGCAACAGATTCACCACATGGATAAGAGTGACAACTTAGGGACTATAATAGACTATTAGCTGGCATTTCCAGGGTTAATTATTACAAGACAACCTCCTCCTATTCCCATGCTGATGTAAACTCCATTTATGTGAAAGGTGAGCTGAGACCAGGGGGCCAGTAACTAAATTAATTCACACCAAACAGTACATGGATTTGCTTTAAGAGAGACTAAGTTGGGGGCAAGCGGCATGAGATGTATTTTTCCCAGATGGATCGCTGCTCAGGGGTTTACACAGTGAGGAAACCTATGATGACTGATGACTATAATAATTGTAGATAGTGTGAACTGATGTCTTAATATACAGGGTAATATCCCAAACCTAATCAACTACATTGCTAGCACGTATGCTCCATTACACACAGTAAGAGAGAGGGAATAGGTAAATGTTAAGCGTTCCTTGTATATTTTACCCCTTAAGCATGATCAGCTGCTGGTCCAGGATTTGTGTCCTTGCATTATATGCATAAACTGTCAGACTAGTGCAATGTACTCGTGGAGTATTTGCAAGCCCTATTACCCTTGCATAGACCTCGGGTCGTCAAATTAGATCCTCCTGGGTCAAACAGGTGGCATAAGCTTCCTTCAGGCTCAAACCCTGATGCTCTGCAATTTGAGTCTTCTGGAGGTTGAACTAACTGAAGAACCATGACAGCCAGATGCTGTGCTGGGAAGGGAACTGTGACACGATGACATCCAGGCTGTGCATAATTAGATCTCAGTGGGAATAGCGTTTGCGGCCCTGCGTGTCCAATTTCCTGGGGAGGAACATCAGCAGGGAATTTTGCAGGTCTGGATGATAACTTGTCCTGAGTCAACTTGAAGGAGGAGCGGTCCGCATTTTGGGAGCTCTTGGCATCTGCTAGGATTATATGGAGTCCCGCAACCCTCTCCATGCTCTCGGCTGTAGCCTCTCCACACTCTGCCTCCGGCTTCACTGAGCCAGCCTCTGATATGGGTCCTACATAGGTGAGTAGCGGGCACTGGGACACTGAAGCACCACAGCTTCCCTGCTGCGATGAGGGTGACTCCATTGGGGTAGGATGGTCCGAAGCACAGCCACTGTTGCCATTAGGTTCCTTGTTCAGTGCAACATCAATTGCAATGAGGTAACCATCT
This sequence comes from Bombina bombina, assembly GCF_027579735.1. Classification (NCBI taxonomy): domain Eukaryota; kingdom Metazoa; phylum Chordata; class Amphibia; order Anura; family Bombinatoridae; genus Bombina; species Bombina bombina. Next base: position 1,302,404,299 of record NC_069500.1, read on the forward strand.
AACAGGCGGCGTAGTTCCTCAAGAATAACTGTAGTAGACTCCATAGTAATCATGTACAGGAGGTGTCAGACAATGAATTTAGTGCTCTAAGTAGTAAGGGCAATGTGTAGTAGGGAGCAGCTTCCTGTGATATTGCAGTTAGTTAAAAAAATAAGATGCCCTTTAGAGTAAGAACTGCGCATTCAAAGCACAGCTAGTTGTGGGGACGGAACTGAGGCTTCAAGTTTAGGGGAAGGCCTCAAATAGATAGTCCGGTACTGATGGTAAATAAAACCACGCCACAATCTAAAACCCTATATCTCAGATCTAGACGTCATCAGCCAAGCTTCTCCGCTGTGTTAAACAGGATATTACCAGAGATACTTTGCAAAATTGAGAAATAGCAAAGAAAGCTTGAGGAGCTGAAGCTCAGTGCGACCAGTAAGGTGGCCGCCGCCCGGAAGTCGCGACCCTCTAATTTTTTATCCATAGGATCTTTGAAAGCACAACTGTCCTCAATAAGTATAGTTGTACGTTTAGCCAGGGTAGAAATAGCTCCCTCCACCTTAAGGACTGTCTGCCACGAGTCCCGCATGGTGTCTGATATGGGAAACATTTTCTTAAAAGTAGGAGGGGGAGCGAACAGAATACCTGGTCTATCCCACTCCTTAGTAACAATGTCCGAAATCCTCTTAGGGACTGGAAAAACATCAGTGTAAGCAGGAACCTCTAGAAATCTGTCCATTTTACACAATTTCTCTGGAACTACAATAGGGTCAAAATCATCCAGAGTCACTAAAACCTCCCTGAGCAATAAGCGGAGGTGTTCCAGTTTAAATTTAAAAGCCGTCATATCTGAGTCTGTCTGAGGGAACATCTTTCCTGAATCAGAAATCTCTCCCTCAGACAGCAAATCCCTCACCCCCAACTCAGAACATTGGGAGGGTACATCGGATATAGCTAATAAAGCGTCAGAGGGCTCAGCATTTGTTCTCACACCAGACCTACTGCACTTCCCTTGCAACCCAGGCAGCTTAAATAAATCCTCTGCGAGGGTAGTATTCATAACTGCGGCCATATCTTGCAGGGTGAAAGAATTAGACGCACTAGAAGTACTTGGCATCGCTTGTGCGGGCGTTAATGGTTGTGACACTTGGGGAGAATTAGATGGCATAACCTGTTTCCCTTCTGACTGAGAATCATCCTGCGACATACTTTTAGTAGCTAAAATATGTTCTTTGCAATTTATTGACCTTTGAGTGCATGAGGGACACATTCTAAGTGGGGGTTCCACAATGGCTTCTAAACATATTGAACAATGACTTTCCTCAATGTCAGACATGTTGATCAGGCTAGTAATGACTACAAACAAGCATGAAAACACTTTATTTAGTGAAAAACAACAATCTTTTTTCAAATTTTTGGTAGCAGACTCAATATGTGTAGTTAAGTTTGCCCCACAAGAAAATTTAACATTTAACCCTTTATTGTGCAAACCGGATTGAATTAAGGCCTAAATCCAGAAAAAACACCCCCAGCACCTTGCCACAGCCCTGCTGGGGCGCCTACCTGTCCTCAGGGATAGTAAATATGGGGTTAAAGCTTCGATTTGGCCCAAAATATCCACAAGGGCCCTCAGGAGTTGGAGCTTGCTGCTTGCTGAATGAAAACTACTGCGCATCTGAGGCACGAAAATAGGCCCCGCCCATCTCACTCGATGTCTCTACAGCCTCAAAGAACCGCACCAGAGTGGTTTTAACTAGCCATGTGGGTTCTGAGACCCAAAAAAATAAGCCAAGTGTACCCTCAATAAAGTTGCCCACAAAACGTTAATAGCACTCCCAGTTCATAAAACGTTTGCCCACAAACATTCAAAAACCAGTGTCAACCATTTTTTAATTAGCCCCTTATGCAAGCTTAGTAATGCCTTTCTATAGCTCTTAGGATTACCACTTACCCTTAACCTTATGGGGATACTGTCAGCCTTTCTGAAATAAACAATCTCTCCAGAAAAAATGACTGAACATACTTCACTGCTATATAGCATGAAAACGTTCCTCACACTGAAGTTTCCTGTACTCCTCAGCCTCTGTGAGAACAGCACTGGATCTTAGTTACAAATGCTAAGATCATCATACTCCAGGCAGAAGTCTTCATCTGCTGCCTGAGAGTAAATATTACACACCGGTACCATTTAAAACAAAAAACTCTTGCTTGAAGAAAGTAAAAACAAATATTTTATCACCTCTTTCATTTTACCCTTCCTAGTACTTAGAGTAGGCAAAGAGAATGACTGGGGGGTGGGGCTAAGGGAGGAGCTATATAGACAGCTCTGCTGTGGTGCTCTTTGCCACTTCCTGTTAGCAGGAGGATAATATCCCACAAGTAAAGGATGAATCCGTGGACTCGTCATACCTTATAGAAGATATAATGGTATCTTTAGAAAGTCCATTAAGTGGTGAGAAAAACAATATATAATATGTGTGATTACAGTAAATGAGTAAGAGGAAAATTACAGCTAAACACAAACACTGCAGAAATGCAAAAATAGCCTTGGTCCCAGACGGTCAACAAATGGAAAAGTGCTCTGATCATGAAGGGGTTAAAGGGATACTAAACCCAATTTTTTTTCCGTTCATGATTCAGATAGAGCATGCAATTTTTTTTTTCAAATATTTATTTATATTCAACAAGGACCCATAACAATCATACAGTAATAAAAGAAACATAGCCATTAAATAAGAACAAAAGTAGAACTTTTTCCAAACCATAGCTTGGGTATAACAAGTGTGCATATAGTATATAAATTATTCCACATTCAATACTATGTTATAGATACCCATCAACTCTTTGGATGTGATTTATACAGAGAAAGATAATAACCCAGATAATAATATTATGCTTTGTGATATTCTATACCTTGTTGGGTTTTTATTTTTACATAGGAAAACAGCACAATACCCCCAAACAACAAAATAAACAAAATCAACACAACAACAAAAAAGAAAGGAGAAGAGAGAAAAAAAAAAAAAAGAAAGGGGAAGCACCCCTTCACCATCTCCCTAGCAGAACCAGTTCAGAATTACGTAAAGGATGTATCAAATATTCAATTTCCGTGGAAGAAAAAACTTTTATAAATGCTGACCATTTGAGAAAGAATTTAACAACATGGACATCATTGTCAGCACTAATATTATATTGTTCAAGAATACATTGTTTTTTTAAACAGTTTTTAATTTCTGATATACTAGGGACCGTAAGCGTTTTCCATTTTTTAAAGATAAGATATCTAACAGCCAATATAGTTATATTAATAAACTTCACATTGAGTTGTCTATCTTCTGGGTCAGGAAAGAGAAAAATGATATGTCTGCCTATCAAATTTAATGATGAGAGCTTTAGTATCTTGCAAAGCCAAAATTGGACTTTGGACCATACGTTTTTAATTTTAGGGCAGGTCCATAACATGTGCAGGAGGTTTGCGGAGGGAAACGAACATATGGGACATATAATAAAGTTCGTGCTGCCGCATTTCGTTCCTTTTTCTGGTGTAAAATATGTCATGTGTAACAACTTCAGATGAGATTCTCTCCATGTGGCAGAAAGGGTTGTTTGAGTAACCTTTCGAATTGAAAGAGAAGGTATTTTAGATTCTACTTCCTGAGATATCAATGTGGCCCAATTAATAGCAATTTTATCAAGATTAATTGTGCCCTTATCGGAGACAATAATCAGATAACATGGAGAAATTGACATGAGTCTATTTTTTGCCAGAATAAACCAGTTTTCTATGCGCCCCAATGACCAATTCCAGCCATACTCATTCACTAACTTCATAGCATAGTGTCTAGCCTGAAGATAGGCAAAAAAAAATTTCTGGGAGATATTAAATTCCACCCTAATAGCATCAAATGATTTCACACATCTTTTTTTTATATCAAGTATCTGAAGAACATTCACAAGCCCTTGGGTCTTCCACTCTAAAAAGATTGAAGATGGTGTTCCTGACTGAAATTGTGGGTTCCCCAGAAAACCTAGGAAACTCGACACCCGATGTTCTATTCCTAGCAAAGTACATATCTTTCTCCAAGCTAAAATTATATTATAAATAGATCTATAGCGTTTAACTTGGGGTGGGATATGAGTAGTGTCGAGATGAATCAACGCAATAGGTGAAAAAGGGTACAACATACTGGTCTCTAAGTCATTATTTGTAACATAATTATGAGCAAAAAGCCAATCTGCTAGAATACGGACCAAGAATACATAATTATATACTCGTAGATCAGGTAAAGCCAGGCCACCGGATCCTATTGGAAAGGAGAGTTTTGCAAGTGATATTCTGGATTTCCTACCTTGCCACAGAAAAAAACGGAGTTGTGAGTTAAATAAACTCAAATCGTTCTTTCTCAAAATCAGAGGAATATTTTGAAGGACATATAGAATTTTTGGTAATAAGATCATCTTATAAGCTGCTATTCGTCCAGACAAGGACAAGGGTAGAGTCTGCCAGTTCTTAAAAACTGATTTGACCTTATTCAACACAGGAAGAATATTCAAAGAATACCAGGAATCAGGGTTACTTGAGACATTTATACCTAAATATCTAAATGAGTCATTCACTATGGAGAAGGGTACATCTATAGGAGAACAGTCAGTGTGCCTTATCCAGAGAAGTTGAGATTTCTTTAAATTTACCTTATATCCTGAGAAGGAACCAAACTGATGTATAGTTGATAGGAGAATAGGTAGATTTCTACGTAAATTAGAAAGATAAATAAGAATATCATCAGCATACAATGCTATTTTCAACTCCCGCCCAGCCACCCCAATCCCCTCTAATCTTTGTCTTATCATTATAGCAAAAGGTTCTATAGCAATATTAAAAAGAAGTGGGGAAAGGGGACACCCTTGCCTAGTCCCCCTATGCAGAATTATTTCTGGGGATAACTGGCCATTTACTATCATTCTTGTGGAGGCTGTACAATAAAGTTTTTCAATAAACTTAGCAAATTTACCTTTTAGCCCAAATTGTTCTAATGAAAATAGAAGATGATCATGGTAAACTGAATCAAAGGCTTTTTCGGCGTCGATAGCCAAAATTGCCAAGTCTGAATTACCTCCCTCCTCTAAATGATCAGCATCCGTACCATTCGAAAAATAATCCAAGGTAAGCAGGAGTTCCCTTATTTTAGCCGCAGAGTTCCTATTCTTCATGAAACCAGCCTGATCTGGGCTAATAATCAAGGGAAGAAGGGACTGGAGTCTCTGGGCGAGAATCGAAGTCAACAATTTATAATCGGTGTTCATCAAAGCTATGGGTCTATATGACTCGACCATTCTTGCATCTTTACCCTTTTTTAAAATTAAAGACGTATATGAGGCTGTAAAGTTAGATGAGGGTTCATTTCCCTCTATATATATATGATTGAATAATAAGGTCAAATCAGGTATTACCGTGGAGGGTATCATTTTATAAAACTCATTAGGTATTCCGTCCGGACCGGGTGCTTTGTTATGTGCCAAATTATTAATTGCCTTTGCAACTTCTATTTCCGTAATGGGGGATTCAAGTTCCTTAATTAGACTAGGTGTTAATGTTGGGAAGAAGATTTCTCCCCAGAATTTCCGACGTTCTATGAAGTCAGAGGTCCTGGGGGAATATATTCCCTTATAGTAGTCATAGAAAATTTGAACAAGATCCTGAGAGGAACTAAACAACCGTCCCTCTCTTTCTAGGGAATCTATTAACTGAGAACCTAAGTCCTGCCTTAACATTCTAGCCAAAAGTTTTCCCGTCTTGTTCCCATATTTGTAGAATTTCGCAGAAAACCGAACTTCCTGCTGGGTAGATTTATATAGTAAGAATGAATCTCTCTCTTCTAATGCAGCAATGTATTTAACCCATTTCTGGGGCGTTTTTTCTAATAGATATGAGTTATAAGCATTTGTAACTGCGCGAAGAAGTTCATTTTCGCGTTTTTTTAAATTTCTTGGTACGCCTAATAGTGTATGCCAGAATTTCCCCCCTCAGCACTGCTTTAGCAGTTTCCCAGAACAAAGAAGGACGGACTCTAGCCTCCGCATTAAACAAGGCAAAGTCCTGAAACTTAGTTTCAAGGAAGCCTCTGAATCCAGAATCAGCAGACAAATATTTAGGAAAGAAAAACCGATTATTTATATGTGAAAGGCCAGTCGCATAAATCTCAAAGCAGATTGGAGCATGGTCAGATACCACAATAGGCAAGATTTGAGCTGATACTTTGTGTTAACAAAGTCTTTCGTCAACCAAAAATAAATCAATCCGTGACAGTGATTTATGTGCTTTTGAGAGACATGTAAAATCACGTGTATCCGGATTCAATATCCTCCAAATATCCCTAACTCTCAAATTAGAAAAGATTCTGGAAAACAACTTTGCCTCAAGATTATCTCTTTTGGTTTTTTTTAACTAATGGCTGCTGCCTCATTCTATCAATTGGGTATTGGGGAGCCATGTTAAAGTCACCAGCTAAAATGAAAAAAACCCTCTGCACATGTCATGAGCCTGGCCTGAAGTGTATCCCAAAATGAGAGACTAAAAACATTTGGAGCATATACATTGCATAAAGTATACAAAACATTAACAATCTTAATTTTCAATATGATATATCTCCCCTCCTCATCTGATTCACTTTGTATTATCTCATATTTAAGTTTTTTACCCAGAAGAATAGCAACTCCACCTTTTCGGCTAGAACTAGGTAAAAAAAAGACCTCCTTAACCCAAGAAGATTTTAATTTAAGAATTTCTTGAGTCTTTAAGTGGGTTTCTTGTAGAAAAGCAATAGCAGAACCTATTTTCTTCAAATAGGAAATTATCGTCTTTCTCTTAATAGGAGAAGTTAGCCCTCCTATATTCCATGAAGTAAACTTAATCCCAGTCATTATAATAAAGATCTATGTTCCAGAAGGGAAGGTGGTGAAGAGAAAAAAAAAAAAAAAAAAAAAAAAGAAGAAAAAGAGAACCCCAAAACATACGACTAATCCACCTGAGCCGTATGCTGCCCATTTGCTGAAAAGGGCCCATCTTAGAGAATAAATAAGAAATAACAGATCTATTCTAATATTTACCAAGGGGAAAAAAAACTAAATAGTATATCACCTCAACTGCTCAGGTGTGCAGTTTTTGGTGAAAAAAGCTTCTGCCGTATGGGCAGAATCAAAAAAGTGCAGAGTGTTGTTACACACAAGACGTAACCTGGCAGGATGTAAGATTGTCGCTCGCAGCCCCTGCTGTATAAACTTAGTGCATACCGGAGCCAACTGCCTTCTTTTTGAGGCAGTTTCAGCTGCATAGTCTTGAAATAAAAGGATCTTCGTACCTTCTAGTAATATAGGTTGATTTTTACGAAAGGCTTGTAAAAATGTAATCTTGTCCTGGTAATTCAAGAATTTAACTATGATTGGTCTTGGCCTCATATTTTCCTTAGGTAGAGGTGATGGCCCTATCCTATGCACCCTTTCTATGACTGGCTGCGTTTGAGGTATGTTCAACAATGTTGGTAGTGTTTGTGTTATGAATTTATTTAAATCCTCAAACTGCTTCCCCTCAGGTACCCCCACTACTTTCAAGTTATTGCGCCTAGCGCGATTTTCCAAATCTTCTACTTTATTTTGCAATTTAGCAAGGGCTGAGGAAGTAGCTTCTAGTTTACTATTTTGAGCTAAAGTGAGATCTTCTAAGTCAGAGACTCTCTGTTCAATTTCGGAGAACCTTTCGGAGAATTGTTTGACTTCTGCAGCTAGCTGCGCAATATCTTGTTTGATTTCTATTCTAAGTGAATCAAACTTGGGTGCAAGAGCAGCAGAAATATTTAAAACTAGGGACTGTGTGTCAGCAGAATCAGGTAAATTTGAGGATTCTTGGATTACCATTTGTGGCTCACCCACAGGCTCTATATTAGATTTATGTTTTTTATCCCTCTGTCTGGCCGACATGACTGAAGGTGATGTGCGAGATTGTGTGTGTAAAAATTTATCCATAAGATAGTGGGAAAGGATTGTGATAGGGAACAGGGAAGAAAGAAAAAAAAAAAAAAAGGCAGAGTAATCTACTAAGAAGGGGAGGGAGATGTGAGGGATGTGTGAAAAAAGAAAAGTGCAGACTTTTGTGTATTGTTAATGTTATCTTCTCCTCTGAAAGGAGAGAGAACCAAGAAAAATTAACCGTGAACTAAGTGAGTCAGGTTCAGTCATGCTGGTGACAAGATAAGATATATCATATCACAGAAAAGGGGTCCTGCTGTAGAGCCCACAAACTTTAGAAAAGCCCTCAATAGAAATTAATATACCGTTTTAAATTTTCAATTGAGAACAGAAGAGACAGTGTTTAACCACTCAAGTCTCCAGTCCTAGGCCATCAGATCAATGTTTTGTAATTTTTAAGAGAAACTCAGCTTTTAAGGTACTTTTAAACTAATTGGTACTCAGATTATTTCGCCTGTATGTATCTGGCACACCAGATTACTTGTAGGCTATTAGCACACCTTTAGACTAAGTATAATTTACTGCTATAAGACCAGTTCTCATAATATGTTTTAGCAGAACTTGATGTGACTTTAAGAGTTAAGCAAAACTATATAAGGTAATCCAATATTATACTACGTTTGCTGTGGGTCTGAGAAAAAAAACAGAAAAAACCCCCAGTCAATCAGTAACATTCTGAATGGTTCAAAAAATATGATAATACAGTGTTTCACATTTTGCTGCTGCAGATTAACAACATACCATTTCCAGAAGAGATATATTCCAGTTAGAAACTAGGGGGTTCTAGGTTTAAAGTTGTCAGGAATACAAAATTTAAGGAAGAGAAACCTAACAAATTTAGGTATTATAATGCACTTATAGGCCAATAGCCGTTACTTATGTCAGGGTCAAACACACCCCTGAGCTAAATATAATTTACTTCTTTAAGGCCAATACTCATAGTATATTTTAACACCGCTGGATGTGACTTCAAAGCTTAAACATAGCTACATAGAATGGTCCGGTGTCAAGATACACTTGCTATGGGCCTGAGAGAGAGACAAGCAAACACCCCCAGTCGATTAGTAACAAACTAAATGATTCAGGAAATAAGATAATACAATGTTTCACATTTTGCTGCTATAAGTTAACAACATGCGCTTTCAAGAGAAAATAAATGCCATTTAGAAACTAAGGTGTTCTAAGTTTTAACTTATCATAAATAGCAGCTAAAGAAAACAGGTCTAACAAGTTTAGATGTTATACAGTGCTTGGAAACAAATAGCCGTTATTTCTAACAAAGTCAGGCCTGCTATCACCTCTTATGGACTCTTATGTGCAAACCCCAGCAAAGGAAAAAAGAAATAATTATTAAGGGTCCAATACTGAGCCAAGTCCTTCCAGGGTAGAAGAGGCTAAAAAGGAGAGCAAAACTGCAGATTTTATCCCAGGAGTTCTACGTTACCCAGAACCATTAGCCCAAGGTTTGAGCAGGAGATAGCCAGCGGTCATCAACCTCAGCCCCCCCTCACGCAGCATCGGTGGGAAGGGGAGCGTCTTCCAGGTTAGGGGGACAACAATTGCCGGGAAACAAGTCAGCAGACTGTGCTGCACAGAAACCAATAACCTCGCCTCCTGTGACTTTTTCAGAAAAGCCGGTCAGCTACTTTCAAGGGTGTGACTCAAATGCTGCCACAATCACTCTTATCGGCCGACATCCACAATACTCCTGAGTCTCAACACCTTGGCAAGTGGCAGAGGAAAGAAGGCAGAGGCGGGGGGGAAGGCATCCACAATTACCGCTCCAACAGCTCACCGTTATCCTTCCCGGAACCAGCCTTGCACCAAGGATCGACCCGTCTCCTCCAGCAGTGGCCCCCCCTCACGCAGCACCGGTGGGAGGGGGAGCGCCACTTCAGCGCAAAAAATGCAGAAAAGAGAAACAACGGGCTACACCATCCACACCCTCTGGACCAAGCACAATGCGGGGACGACACACGGGTAACTCCAGTTCCCACTCCCAGGCATTCAGCAAAGCTGCACTCAGGAAAGCAGCAAGTTCTCAGAGACCACACAGCTCATGACAAGTGCAGCGGCTCTCAGCTCCGTCCTCCGCTACAATTTATTCGGCAGTGATCGGGGATTTAGCTTGCCTGTTGGTTTAACTGAGCACTTTTTCTTGGGTTACCCCGGGTCAATAAGGGGGCTGTGAGACAGCAGGCATTTTCTTTCTATTTCCTTCTTAACAAATATTAGTTTTACTATGATAAAAGGTCCTTTTTCAGGGCTGCTACCTGCAGCTATTTAGTGCAATGTCAGGGCACTATGGAGTTTCCAGCAGCGGTGATATTCAGCAATACAAGCCACCCTAAACTAGAGGGTTTTTAGGCGTGGTTCCACACCAACAGCTTGTAGGTAGGAGAAATCAGGACAGGTGCAGCACCTGAACACACACCTGTGCTCCTCCTCCGGAAGCTCTAGGGCATGTCTAGAGCATGCAATTTTAAGCAACTTTCTAATTTACTCCTATTATACTTTTTTCTTTTTCTCTTGCTATCTTTATTTGAAAAGCAGGAATGTAAAGCTTAGGAGCCGGCCCATTTTTGGTTCAGCACCTGGGTAGCATTTGCTGATTAGTGGCTAAATGTAGCCACCAATAAGCAAGTGCTATCCAGGGGGCTGAACCTAAAATGGGCCAGCTCCTAAGCTTTACATCACTGCCTTTCCAATAAAGATAGCAAGAGAACTAAGAAAATTTGATAACATGAGAAAATTAGAAAGTTGCTCTATCTAAATCATGAAATAAAAATTTTGGGTTTAGTATCCCTTTAAGCTACTCAACCTTATCTTTCTGTCATTCTATAAATCAATCAATTAGCTTCTATCAACTATCACATTACAACAGCACCAAAGTTCAGAGACTTAAAGGGACAGTTCACTCAAACATTTTCTCCCATTTAAATTGTTTCCAATTATCCATTTTACCTGCTGGATTGTATTAAATTGTTTACCAGTAGCTCCTTTAACCCTATTTTGGCCTTTGAAATAGCTGATTTAGCCTGTGGTTTCCAAACCTATACTGAACGTTTTGATACTGGAGTCTCAGCTATTGAATAGCCTAAGCAAACACAGCCAGCAGAAGAAATTAAACTCACAGTGGGGTGCAGGATAGTTAAGTAATACAATTATATTTTTCCATTTTTTTCTCTATGTATTGAGATTTAGTTTTCCAGACAAATATAAGATAAGGAAGCAAGTGTGTGTACATAAAGTGATAACATAATGAGATATGATATTACCTGAAGCTCAACCCATTGTAATTGGCTGTGGTTTAAAAGCAAAAAAACAGTTACTTCATATAAACAAATAAACCCGAAAATGCAATTTCTCATACTGTTTATACTCTGCAGCTGGTAAAACAAGTCATTGAAAATACATTATTATAAAAACAATTTTACAGTGTACTGTCCCTTTAAACCTTGGGATAGCTCACAGGAATCAGTAACATCCATTACTTGAAATTGTGGCTGCTATAGCATAATAGCAATCACCATTATGTGCAGCTATTGACAGTGCTACAGAAACCTTGATTTTAATAGTCACTATGTTTACACCAATTTCAATAATCATAACTACAATGTGCTGCACTGCAATTTACGCTAGCCATGACATCCCCAACCTGAATAAATTCAATTAGTAATAATGTCCCACTGCAGCCTAATTTATTGCCCAGCTCCCAATATTATTCCTCCGTTTCGGTAATCCTCCACTTACAGTGAAGACATGTTTATGTTGCTGGAGATTAAATCTTCTTTCCTATAGCCTTAAATGGTTGCATAATGTCAGAAAGAATCGTCATGGAATAAACAGCGCTTCCACTAACTCTATATATGGGCCTTGAATATATTTATATAAAGTAATCATATCACCTCTTAAGCACCTTTTTTCTAGCGTCAGACTTAATTTGGTGAACCTCTCTTTATTGTTTAAATACTCAATTCCCCTTTTTTTATTTTTACTTTTATCCAGTTCTGCAATGTCCACTTTTAGAATTTGCCCCCAGAAATAAACTCCTTACTCAAGGTGAGGTTTACCAGTGATTTAATTATGCTTTCTTCCCTTACATATATGCCTCTTTTAATACATACTAGTATCTTATTAGCCCTAGAAGCCACTGCCTTGCATTGCACTCATTGTTAGCTTGCTATCTATAAGTATGCCTAGATAAATTTCCTCCACTGTTTTGCTAAGTCTAGTTCCATTTAAATAATAAAATAATAAGTAGCCTGCATATTTTTATTTCTAAAATATAGAACCTTACATTTACCAGTATTAAATCTCTTTTGCCATTTACCAGCCCATTCCTCCAATTTTTGAATATCGCCTTACAAAGCAATCACATCCTGCACTGACCTAATCACCTTAAACAATGTTGGATCATCTGCAAAATAAAGATGTTGCAATTTAATGCTTCCTCTAAGTTATTTATAAAAATATTAAAAAGAACCGTGCCAAGTATTGATCCTTGAGGGACCCCACTAATTACTTTCGTCCAATCTGAGTATGAGCCATTTACTATAGCACATTGCTCCTTGTCTTTTATCTAGTTTTTTTATCCATGAGTTAACATTTTCAGCTATTCTCAGTCCTTTCATTTTGTACAATAATCTCTGATATGGCACTGTATAAAAAGCTTTTGGAAATCCAAGTAAATCACATCAACTGGTTCACCTCTATTTTTATTTTGCTTACCTCCTCATAGAATCTAATTAGATTTGTTTGACATGATCTACTGATGGTCTATAGCTTCCTGGATCAGTCTTGCTACCCTTTTTAAAAAGTGTCAAAAAAGCTTTACAATAGTCCTGGGGTACTAATTATGTCTGTTGATAACAAGTCTTGAAACATTAAGGCAGAAGTTTGGCTATGACAGTGCTTTGTTCCTTTAGAGCTCTTGGGTGTATTCCATCTGGACCTAGAATTAAATTGACCTTGATATTATCCTGTTTATTTTCTTGCGGATATCACTTAGAGATAACCCAACTATTTGTTTGGGCTTCTATGCTGTAGTTAGTTTTAACGTCTATCCCATTGGTTTTAGGAAACAAATATTACCAAAAATGTTTCTAGTAAAAAAAAAAAAATCACTATTTCAGACACGTATGCCACAGAGACATGATAAATACCTAGGCCTCTATTTATCAAGCCATCAACCGCAAATACGCTGGAATTCCGCAGTGTATTTGTGGTGAGGCTGATTCACCATAGTTATCAAGCCCTACAGACCGGCAAAAGTAGAATCTAGTGACGTAACATACGATCCGCCGGACTCAGTCCGACACAGATCGATGGTTACGTCACTCCAGATGTTCCAAACACACGTTCAGCACAATCTGACTACTTTTGGTAGTTATCAAAGAACAACCAGGTACGCTCGCCACTATTCTGGCACTATTCCCATAGGAATCAATGGAAGTCTGACAGCAGCGAGAGCTCATGTTCGCTGCTGCCCGATATTCCATTGATTCCTATGGGAAGTGTCTGCACCTAACACCCTAACATGTACCCCGAGTCTAAACACCCCTAATCTGTCCCCCCTACACCGCCGCCACCTACTTTATACTTATTAACCCCTAAACCGCCGCCCCGCCACCACCTACATAATACGTATTAACCCCAAAACCGCTTCCCCGACACCGCCGCCACCTACATTATACGTATTAACCCCTAAACCGCCGCCCTGCCACCGCTGCCACCTACATTATACGTATTAACCCCTAAACCGCAGCTCCCGGACCCCGCTGCAACGAAATAAAATGTTTAACCCCTAAACCGCCGCTCATGGACCCCACCGCAACTATAATAAATTTATTAACCCCTACACCGCCACCACCTACTTTATACTTATTAACCCCTAAACCGACGCTCCCAGACCCTGCTGCCACCTACATTATACCTATTAACCCCTAATCTGCTGCCCCCTATACCGCCGCCACCTACATAAAGTTATTAATCCCCTACCCTGCCAATCCCGGACCCCGCCGCAAATAAATTAATTGTTTAACCCCTAAAGCGCCGCTCCCGGAGCCCACCGCCACCTACATTACATTTATTAACCCCTAATCTGCCCCCCCTACACCGCCGCCACCTACATTATATCTATTAACCCCTAAACCTAAGTCTAACCCTAACACCCCCCTAACTTAAATATTATTTAAATTAATCTAAATAAATATTCCTATAAATTATTCCTATTTAAAACTAAATACTTAGCTATAAAATAAACCCTAAGATAGCTACAATATAACTAATAGTTACATTGTAGCTATTTTAGGGTTTATATTTATTTTACAGGCAACTTTGTATTTATTTTAACTAGGTACAATAGTTATTAAATAGTTATTAACTATTTAATAGCTACCTAGTTAAAATAAATACAAATATACCTGTAAAATAAAGCCTAACCTAAGTTACAATTACACCTAACACTATACTACAATTAAATAAATTAAATTAATTAAATACAATTACCTACAATTAAATAAAAAATAACTAAAATTAACTAAAGTACAAAAAAAACCCTCTAAATTACAGAAAATTAAAAAAAAATTACAAGAAGTTTAAACTATTTACACCTAATCTAAGCCCCCTAATAAAATAAAAAATCCCCTCAAAATAATAAAATTCCCTACCCCAGTGTTTTTCAACCAGTGTGCCGTGGCACACTAGTGTGCCGTGAGAGATCCTCAGGTGTGCCCCGGCAGACTGACAACAGTGTGACATATTTTTTAAATTTTGCTTGTTTTTTACTCTGGGGCGTTTTTTTAATTTTGAGTGAGATGATGACTGAGGGTATCTGCGCAGCGGCAACTCGCGTCCCCGACCCGTGTTCACACTTGGAAGGAACCCCCATAACACGTGTCTAGTGCTCCTCCTCCAGAACAGTTCCAGCTAGGTCACGTCATTCACGTTTCTTCTCAGCACAAGGAACATGACCGGAGGACTGGAGACTCACTGTAGAGGAAGAAGGAGGAGCCAGCCAGCCGGTGCTGTGTGGACTCGGAGTGTGTGCAGAACTAGCGTGGGGGAAGGAGCAGCACTGGCTGTTACAGTCTGGCAGTGGCACAGAAAGAACGTCCGTGTGACGAAGTCAGAAGATAGGGAAGGTCTGAATCTGGGCAGTGGGGTTTCAGGAGTGTCAGAGTGTAATAAGGTAAACAAAAACAAAAAACAAATCCCCAAATTTACTGACTGTTACTGAAATTCACTGTACCAACATTATATCATGTTGTTTGTAATTTTTGTGTGCAGTGGAAGTTAACTGCAGGTCAAATCATATCCTGAAAAAAACATAACCAAGCACCTCCATTATGATTCACTGTTTCAGGAGTGTAACGTTCAAAAAAAGGCTTCAAATTTACTGTTACCACCTTTATATCTTCTTTCTTGGTAATTTGGCTGTGCAAGTTGACTGCTGGTCAAATATCACTAAAAAAGCATAACCAAGCTAGCACCTCCATACTTTTCCATAATTTTACTAGAGTTCAGGAGGGAAACGTTTTTCAAAAGAAGGAAAAACAGAGGTGTTTTTTTTTACTAGATTTCAGGAGGGAAACGGTTTCTAAGATATCCAGAGAAGAAATAGGTCAATAGAATTAAGTAAATTAGTTTATATGTGTATTGTATCTGCTGTCTGAATTGTTTTGTTGTCATGTATGTGTGTGTATGTATGCATTTGTGTGTATGTATGTATGTATGTGTGTGTATGTGTGTGTATGTATGCATTTGTGTGTGTTTATGTGTTTGTGTGTATATGTATGTGTGAGTGTGTATGCATGTGTGTATGTATGTATGCATGTGTGTATGTATGTATGCATGTGTGTATGCTTGTGTGTGTGTGTATATATATATGTGTATATATATATATATATATATATATATATATATATATATATATATATATATATACCATGCTCCACATATAATCTTGTGCTCCACAGATAACACAGTTTGCGGGGAGGGGGGTTCCCAGTGGGGGGGTGTCCCTCTTTCAAATTTTGAAATTTTGGGAGGTATGTGACAGGTTTATCACGCAGACATAATTTACAGCCATGATTGTTTGTGAATGAATGTCAATATGTCACGTATAGTTTGTAGGAGGCATGGCATGACAACACAGTACAGTATGTGTGTGTGTGTGTGTATATATACCGTTATATATATATATGCTGTATTAGGCTACAATGTGTGATTTTGTAAAATTTTGGGATGGTGGTGTGCTGCAGGATTTTTTAATGTAAAAAAGTGTGCCACGGCAAAAAAAAGATTGAAAATCACTGCCCTACCCTATACTAAATTACAAATAGCCCTTAAAAGGGCTTTTTGCGGGGCATTGCCCCAAAGTAATCAGCTCTTTTACCTGTAAAAAAATAAATACACCCCCCCCAACATTAAAACCCACCACCCACACCCAACCTTACTCTAAAACCCACCCAAACCCCCCTTAAAAAAACCTAACACGAACCCCATGAAGATCACCCTACCTTGAGCCGTCTTCACCCAGCCGGGCCCAAGTCCTCAACGAATCTGGGTGAAGTGGTCCTCCAGATGGGCAGAAGTCTTCATCCAATCCGGCCAGAAGAGGCCCTCCAGATGGGCAGAAGTCTTCATCTAAGCGACATCTTCTATCTTCTTCCATCCGACGAGGAGTGGCACCATCTTGAAGACATCCGACGCTGAGCATCCATCGATCCCGGCAACTAAACGACGAATGATGGTTCCTTTAAATGACGTCATCCAAGATGGCGTCCCTTGAATTCTGATTGGCTGATAGGATTCTATCAGCCAATCGGAATTAAGGTAGGAAAAATCTGATTGGCTGATGAAATCAGCCAATTGGATTGAAGTTCAATCTGTTTGGCTTATCCAATCAGCCAATAGGATTGACCTTGCATTCTATTGGCTGATTGGATCAGCCAATCGGATTGAAGTTCAATCCGATTGGCTGATTTCATCAGCCAATCGGATTTTTCCTACCTTAATTACGATTGGCTGATAGAATTCTATCAGCCAATCGGAATTCAAGGGACGCCATCTTGGATGACATCATTTAAAGGAACCTTCATTTGTCGTTTAGTCGTTGGGATCGATGGTGCAGCTCCTCGTCGGATGGAAGAAGATGCTGCTTGGATGAAGACTTCTGCCCATCTGGAGGACCTCTTCTGGCCGGATTGGATGAAGACTTCTGCCCATCTGGAGGACCACTTCGCCCGGATTCTTTGAGGACTTAGGCCCGGCTGGGTGAAGACAGCTCAAGGTAGGGTGATCTTCAGAGGGTTAGTGTTTTTTAAGGGGTGTTTGGGTGGGTTTTAGAGTAAGGTTGTGTGTGGGTGGTGGGTTTTAATGTTGGGGGGATGTATTTCTTTTTT
This sequence comes from Bombina bombina, assembly GCF_027579735.1. Taxonomy (NCBI): domain Eukaryota; kingdom Metazoa; phylum Chordata; class Amphibia; order Anura; family Bombinatoridae; genus Bombina; species Bombina bombina. Next base: position 1,302,421,713 of record NC_069500.1, read on the forward strand.
TACAGGTAAAAGAGCTGATTACTTTGGGGCAATGCCCCGCAAAAAGCCCTTTTAAGGGCTATTTGTAATTTAGTATAGGGTAGGGAATTTTATTATTTTGGCTGATTTTTTTATTTTATAAGGGGGCTTAGATTAGGTGTAATTAGTTTGAACTTTATTTATTTTTTTTCTGTAATTTAGAGGTTTTTTTTGTACTTTAGTTAATTTTAGTTATTTTTATTTAATTGTAGGTAATTGTATTGAATTAATTTAATTTATTTAATTGTAGTATAGTGTTAGGTGTAATTGTAACTTAGGTTAGGTTTTATTTTACAGGTAAATTTGTAGTTATTTTTAACTAGGTAGCTATTAAATAGTTAATAACTATTTAATAGCTATTGTACCTAGTTAAAATAAATACAAAGTTGCCTGTAAAATAAAAATAAACCCTAAAATAGCTACAATGTAACTATTAGTTATATTGTAGCTATCTTAGGGTTTATTTTATAGGTAGATATTTAGTTTTAAATAGGAATAATTTATTTAATTATAGGAATACTTATTTAGATTAATTTAAATAATATTTAAGTTAGGGGGGTGTTAGGGTTAGGGTTAGACTTAGGTTTAGGGTTTAATAGATATAATGTAGGTGGCAGTGGTGTAGGGAGGGCAGATTAGGGGTTAATAAATGTAATGTAGGTGGCGATTGGCTCAGAGAGCAGTGGTTTAAGGGTTAAACATTTTATTTATTTGCGGTGGGGTCCGGGAGCGGCAAGATAGGGGTTAATAACTTTATGTAGGTGGTGGCGGTATAGGGGTGGCAGATTAGGGGTTAATAGGTATACTGTAGGCAGCGGCGGGGTCCGAGAGCGGCGGTTTAGGGGTTAATATATTTATTTAGTTGCGGCGGGGTCCGGGAGTGGCGGTTTAGGGGTTAATAACTTTATTTAGTTGCGGGGGGCTCCAGGAGCGGCGGTGTAGGGGGTAAAACAGTAAAGTATAGTGTGGGTGCTTAGTGACAGGCTAGCAAGAAAGCTGTAAATAAGCCGATGAGCAGCGAGATCGATGACTGTTAGTTAACAACAGTCCGCTGCTCATCGCACTGTACTTGATGCGCGGCTTTTTGACAGCTTTCTTGATAAATTTGGTGAACGTATTCAGGTCCGCAGCGGCGATGTTAGGCGAGCTTGATAAATAGAGGCCTTAGTGTGTACAAATATATTTATGTATTTTAATATATAGAAATATTTATTTATGAATAAATATAACTTTTTCTTCTATGTGAAGAACATTTGAATGTGAAATTTTCATGTTTTCATGTCGGGTTAGAGCACTTGAGAATATGCAATCGTGTTTGTGTGCAAGTTGGGTGTTAGCTTTTTTCACTTTTGTTGCTTTATTGACTTCTATGGGAGAATACGTGAACGTGCACGTGATATTCTAAGCTTGGCTTTTTGGGCTCATCGGAATAGAGTGAGAGAGAAAACAATTTACTTTCAACTAATAATATGAAAGCAACCCAACAAGCCCAAAAAGCCAAACGTCTAGCGCAGTAAACGCTCAGTTCTAGATTGTAAGTTCCCACGGGAATAGGGCCCTCAATCCCTCCTGTATGTGTTTGTATATTTTGTCCTGTATCTTACAAGTCTTGTATTGTTTTATTTAAATTAACTGTATCCATGGACAGCGCTGCAGAATATGTTGGCGCTTAATAAATAAAGAATAATAATAATAATAATAATAATAAGGTCTCCCCTTGTAATCTGGCCAAAAATGAAAAGTGAAATTACCTCATGCAAATTTCAGTTTTGAACATTTTGTCCCATTAAAAATGTTATAGCATCTAAATAAGGAATTGCATGCATAAGCATAAATGCACATTCTGATTACTGCATTTTTGTACAGTACACATTTAATAGTTCAAAAGTGTGATTTCAACAATACTTTTAAAGTTTTTATTAAACCAGTAAATAATTATCATATTTCCCTTAAACTAAACACATGCAAGCATATAAAACAACTCTGTGCAAATAGTATGAGTAGATCAATCAAGCATTTGAGAACCTATGTGAAAAGGTTTTTCTGATTGAAATACCGTTGCTGAAAATTCTCATTGTAAAGAATATAGCAGGGTATTCCCTGAAAATTGTGTTTCTTGAGGATTAGAATGATCTTGAGTTTAAAAAACCCAATGAAAATGTTGAAAAACATGTTATAATATTCTTTGTAAGCAAGGGAATACATGCCAGGTTAGTTCTGTATTTTGAAACTTATGTATTACTTTCATCAAAATCGGTAGGCATCCTCTTAAAAAGTAAAAGGTGAAAAAGGGTAAGAAACTGTAGCAGACCACCAATAAATGCAACGAGTCTTGAAATACGGTCCAATAGAAACAATTGATGCATGTGTATCCAATCACCCCTAGAAGATATATTACCCCAATATCATACAACCGCTGACATTCTCACCATGCAGCTGCACGCCCGCTTCAGGTGCCTCCCGGCCTCTAGGATTAATCCTCTTTTCACGAATACAACGCTGTCTTCGCCGGATATTATCACCGTTTACGGGGCCTCTGCAGCTTCTCTTTTCCACGAGGACAGAGTGTCGCGTTGACGTCAGACGTGACATGATCCAAACAACCAATGGGGTAGGGGGAGGATGATACGGAGTGACCTTCGAGTCTGTATCTGTATCCAGCATAACAATCCTTAGGTTTCTGGTTAGCTTGTCCAGTGCCCAACATGGAATGTAAATGATGCACGAACCATCCTGCTGGTGGGCAAGGCAGGAAGAAAGGATAATCGGACATCAGTATGGCTTACGCGTTTCTGCTTTATGTCGTATGCATGGCTATGAATACGGCATAAAGCCCAAAAGCGTAAGCCACACTGGTGTTGCGCCTCTTCTGTGCGGATGTTTGCTGCTTTCCATTTTTAATAATTGCAAATAAAGCTTGAAGTTTTTAAACACGGACTGTCCGATTATCCTTTGTTCCGGCATCCTCTTAAAAAACCTTAAAATTTTTTTTAAAAAATCTTGTTTTGAGAAAAGGTAAAATATTTTTATTGGATGTGAATCTTGAAAAGATTAGATGGAATTTATTTGAATCTTTAAAAGCCATAATGTTTGAAAATGTTGTCTTCCATACAGGGTATGACTGTAGAAAAGCTTGGGCGCAGACCTCTTCTAATTGGAGGATTTGGCATGATGACAGTATTCTTTGGAATTTTGACTGTATCTCTGACTTTTCAGGTAAGAAGTGTAAGAGATTTATTGTTGTTCATATTATCTCTTCTTGTGTACAATTTTAGGGTGTCTGTAATAGACCTCAATCTACTGTTATTAGTTTGTGTTAAGTTTGGGTGCAGAATTAAATTTTCTTATTAATTTACAGAAAATACAATGCCAATTAGTTCCATTTTTTTTTTATGTTTGCCAAGATCTCACATCTCCTAGAGTATCTTAATGTAGAAATGTCATGGTCCAATATAGTTTGGCATAGGTTTATATCATCATACAGTGTAGGGAATATAATGGTTACATAGGTTGATTATTTCAGAGATTGGTACATTTTGTTCTCAGTGATGCCAACTACTATATTATATTACTATGTGTTTATGGTATTTGTCGGATTGCCACAAAGCTTTGATATGTTGCAACCGGAGGCTTAAAAAATGTTAATTTTGAAAAATAGCTTCTTCAATTTAGTAAGGGAGAAACAAAAAAACAAAAAACAAACATAATTCAGACTTTAGTTGCTCTAAATTCAGTGACATCAGTAGTTCCTGTCTCCGTTCTCTGCCTTTTGCATTTTTAGTAGCATTGCTAAAGCTCCTGCCAAGTCAAATCTTCACATTCTCTTTCTAATAGATTGTTGGAACAGGGGCTAGTATAAAGAATCACTACATTATGGGAGTTCTCCAATTGTATTTCCTTGTTCCCTGTCTGACATACAGTATAAGTTACGTGATGTTCTATAGTTGAGCTGTAGCCACCTATCCCTTTACATTTTTTAACTTGATTAATTATTATTCAATATTGTTTGCGATCATTTAAATCATTAGAAAACTTAACAGGTGCTTTTTGTTAATAGATGGCCTGACATTGTCATCGATCTTATACCTGTATAATTTATTTGGGTTGACGTACTGAGATTCAAAAATGTTGCCTTCTGCTTGCTGTTAATAGTACAGGTTGCAGATGCTGGTTTATTCATGTGCCTCTGCTATATCATTAATCTTTTTTTAATCATTTGTTATATCGCTAACAAAGAAGCGCATCTGGAAATCTTTGCTTCAAATAATACTTTTTTTTATAGATAATCTGAGCAATAAACGGTTGTTAAATGATATAGGGAGCACATCCTACAAATATCTCAATTTTATCAATCTAATATTAAGCATACCAACCTAATAATGAAAACATTTCCAATCTTTCATTGGGGAATATCTCAATCCTGTGCCAATTTTTTTTCAAAAGACAAACCTGTTGCAAACAAAAGAGATTTGACAGCAATCACAATCCTGGCACAAGTAATTTTAACCAACCCCCTTCAGCTACTTTTCTTTTGAAATTGCAGTTACATTTACTATCTCTACAAAACCTCCTGTAATAATTATATCCACCAACAGAAATTATCACTAGTGAGGTCGCGAATAGTTCGCCGCCCCCTATTCATCATCATTGAGTAAACTTTGACCCTCTACCTCACAGTCAGCATACACATTCCAGCCAATCAGCGGCAGACATTCCCTCCCAGACCCTCCCACCTCCTGGACAGCATCCATTTTAGATTCATTTGGAAGCTGCATTCTTAGTGAGAGGAGGGACAATGTAGCTGCTGCTGATTTAATAGGGAAATTGATAGCTAGGCTAGTATATTCAGTGTCCACTACAGTCCTGAAGGACTCATCTGATCTCTGCTGTAAGTACAGCACCCCAAAAAGCCCTTTTTAGGGCTAGAACATCAGTCTGTTTTTTTTTCCCCTATGTAATCTAATTGCAGTTGCCTGCCTGCCAATCCACTTGCCCAGTGCAACCACTCATATCTGGTGTAACAGTAGTGTAAATTTTAAAAAAATAAACTTTTTTGACTGTGAAACATCAGTCTGCTAGTGTAATCTAATTGCAGTTGCCTGCCTGCCAGCGTGTGTGCCAGGCTCACAGCGTATACTGTGCCCACTTGCCCAGTGCCACCACTCATATCTGGTGTAACAGTAGTGTAAATTTAAAAAAAAAAACTTTTTTAACTGTGAAACATCAGTCTGCTTGTGTAATCTAATAGCAGTTGCCTGCCTGCCAGCGTTTGTGCCAGGCCTACTTGCCCAGTGCCACCACTCATATCTGGTGTAACAGTAGTGTAAATTTAAAAAAACAACATTTTTGACTGTGAAACATCAGTCTGCTAGTGTAATCTAATAGCAGTTGCCTGCCTGCCAGCATGTGTGCCAGGTTCACAGCGTATACTGTGCCCACTTGCCCAGTGCCACCACTCATATCTGGTGTAACAGTAGTGTAAATTTAAAAAAAAAAAAACTTTTTTTGACTGTGAAACATCAGTCTGCTTGTGTAATCTAATTGCAGTTGCCTGCATGCCAGCGTGTGTGCCAGGCCCACTTGCCCAGTGCCACCACTCATATCTGGTGTAACAGTAGTGTAAATTAAAAAAAAAAAAAAACCTTTTTGACTGTGAAACATCAGTCTGTTTGTGTAATCTAATAGCAGTTGCCTGCCTGCCAGCGTGTGTGCAAGGCCCACTTGCCCAGTGCCACCACTCATATCTGGTGTAACAGTAGTGTAAATTTAAAAAAAAAAAACTTTTTTGATTGTGAAACATCAGTCTGCTAGTGTAATCTAATTGCAGTTGCCTGCCTGCCAGGCCACTTGCCCAGTGCCACCACTCATATCTGGTGTAACAGTAGTGTAAATTTAAAAAAAACAAACTTTTTTGACTGTGAAACATCAGTCTGCTAGTGTAATCTAATTGCAGTTGCCTGCCTGCCAGTGTGTGTGCCAGGCCCACTTGCCCAGTGCCACCACTCATATCTGGTGTAACAGTAGTGTAAATTTAAAAAAAAAACTTTTTTGACTGTGAAACATCAGTCTTCTTGTGTAATCTAATAGCAGTTGCCTGCCTGCCAGCGTGTGTGCCAGGCCCACTTGCCTAGTGCCACCACTCATATCTGGTGTAACAGTAGTGTAAATTAAAAAAAACCAACTTTTTTGACTGTGAAACATCAGTCTGTTAGTGTAATCTAATAGCAGTTGCCTGCCTGCCAGCATGTGTGCCAGGTTCACAGCGTATACTGTGCCCACCTGCCCAGTGCCACCACTCATATCTGGTGTAACAGTAGTGTAAATTTAAAAGAAAATTTTTTTTTGGACTGTGAAACATCAGACTGCTTGTGTAAACTAATTGCAGTTGCTGGCTTGCCAGTGTGTGTGCCAGGCCCACTTGCCCAGTGCCACCACTCATATCTGGTGTAACAGTAGTGTAAATGTAAAAAAAAATACTTTTTTGACTGTGAAACATCAGTCTGCTAGTGTAATCTAATTGCAGTTGCCTGCCTGCCAGGCCACTTGCCCAGTGCCACCACTCATATCTGGTGTAACAGTAGTGTAAATTTAAAAAAAACAAACTTTTTTGACTGTGAAACATCAGTCTGCTAGTGTAATCTAATTGCAGTTGCCTGCCTGCCAGTGTGTGTGCCAGGCCCACTTGCCCAGTGCCACCACTCATATCTGGTGTAACAGTAGTGTAAATTTAAAAAAAAAACTTTTTTGACTGTGAAACATCAGTCTTCTTGTGTAATCTAATAGCAGTTGCCTGCCTGCCAGCGTGTGTGCCAGGCCCACTTGCCCAGTGCCACCACTCATATCTGGTGTAACAGTAGTGTAAATTAAAAAAAACCAACTTTTTTGACTGTGAAACATCAGTCTGTTAGTGTAATCTAATAGCAGTTGCCTGCCTGCCAGCATGTGTGCCAGGTTCACAGCATATACTGTGCCCACCTGCCCAGTGCCACCACTCATATCTGGTGTAACAGTAGTGTAAATTTAAAAGAAAAATTTTTTTTGGACTGTGAAACATCAGACTGCTTGTGTAAACTAATTGCAGTTGCTGGCTTGCCAGTGTGTGTGCCAGGCCCACTTGCCCAGTGCCACCACTCATATCTGGTGTAACAGTAGTGTAAATGTAAAAAAATTTTACTTTTTTGACTGTGAAACATCAGTCTGCTTGTGTAATCTAATTGCAGTTGCCTGCCTGCCAGCGTGTGTGCCAGGCCCACTTGCCCAGTGCCACCACTCATATCTGGTGTAACAGTAGTGTAAATTAAAAAAAAAAAAAAAAACTTTTTTGACTGTGAAACATCAGTCTGTTTGTTTAATATAATTGCAGTTGCCTGCCTGCCAGCGTGTGTGCAAGGCCCACTTGCCCAGTGCCACCACTCATATCTGGTGTAACAGTAGTGTAAATTTAAAAAAAAAAAAAACTTTTTTGACTGTGAAACATCAGTCTGCTAGTGTAATCTAATTGCAGTTGCCTGCCTGCCAGCGTGTTTGCAAGGCTCACAGCGTATACTGTGCTCACTTGCCCAGTGCCACCACTCGTATCTTGTTTAATAGTAGTGTAAGTGTACATTTAAAAAAAAAAAATGTTTGGACTGTGAAACATCAGTCTGCTTTTTTGTGTCAGGCTCACAGCGTATACTGTGCCCACTTGCCCGGTGCCACCACTCATATCTTGTTTAATAGTAGTGTAAGTGTACATTTTAAAAAAAAAAAAAAGTTTTGGACTGTGAAACATCAGACTGTTTTTTTGTGTCTGGCTCACAGCGTATGCTGTGCCCACTTGCCCAGTGCCACCACTCATATCTTGTTTAATAGTAGTGTAAGTGTACTTTTTAAAAAAAAAAAAATGTTTGGACTGTGAAACATCAGTCTGCTTTTTTGTGTCAGGCTCACAGCGTATACTGTGCCCACTTGCCCAGTGCAACCACTCATATCTTGTTTACTAGTAGTGTAAGTGTACATTTTAAAAAAAAAAAAATGTTTGGACTGTGAAACATCAGTCTGCTTTTTTGTGTCAGGCTCACAGCGTATACTGTGCCCACCTGCCCAGTGCCACCACTCATATCTGGTGTAACAGTAGTGTAAATTTAAAAGAAAAATTTTTTTTGGACTGTGAAACATCAGACTGCTTGTGTAAACTAATTGCAGTTGCTGGCTTGCCAGTGTGTGTGCCAGGCCCACTTGCCCAGTGCCACCACTCATATCTGGTGTAACAGTAGTGTAAATGTAAAAAAAATTACTTTTTTGACTGTGAAACATCAGTCTGCTAGTGTAATCTAATTGCAGTTGCCTGCCTGCCAGGCCACTTGCCCAGTGCCACCACTCATATCTGGTGTAACAGTAGTGTAAATTTAAAAAAAACAAACTTTTTTGACTGTGAAACATCAGTCTGCTAGTGTAATCTAATTGCAGTTGCCTGCCTGCCAGTGTGTGTGCCAGGCCCACTTGCCCAGTGCCACCACTCATATCTGGTGTAACAGTAGTGTAAATTTTAAAAAAAAACTTTTTTGACTGTGAAATATCAGTCTTCTTGTGTAATCTAATAGCAGTTGCCTGCCTGCCAGCGTGTGTGCCAGGCCCACTTGCCCAGTGCCACCACTCATATCTGGTGTAACAGTAGTGTAAATTAAAAAAAAACAACTTTTTTGACTGTGAAACATCAGTCTGTTAGTGTAATCTAATAGCAGTTGCCTGCCTGCCAGCATGTGTGCCAGGTTCACAGCATATACTGTGCCCACCTGCCCAGTGCCACCACTCATATCTGGTGTAACAGTAGTGTAAATTTAAAAGAAAATTTTTTTTTGGACTGTGAAACATCAGACTGCTTGTGTAAACTAATTGCAGTTGCTGGCTTGCCAGTGTGTGTGCCAGGCCCACTTGCCCAGTGCCACCACTCATATCTGGTGTAACAGTAGTGTAAATGTAAAAAAATTTACTTTTTTGACTGTGAAACATCAGTCTGCTTGTGTAATCTAATTGCAGTTGCCTGCCTGCCAGCGTGTGTGCCAGGCCCACTTGCCCAGTGCCACCACTCATATCTGGTGTAACAGTAGTGTAAATTAAAAAAAAAAAAAAAAAACTTTTTTGACTGTGAAACATCAGTCTGTTTGTTTAATATAATTGCAGTTGCCTGCCTGCCAGCGTGTGTGCAAGGCCCACTTGCCCAGTGCCACCACTCATATCTGGTGTAACAGTAGTGTAAATTTAAAAAAAAAAAAAACTTTTTTGACTGTGAAACATCAGTCTGCTAGTGTAATCTAATTGCAGTTGCCTGCCTGCCAGCGTGTTTGCAAGGCTCACAGCGTATACTGTGCTCACTTGCCCAGTGCCACCACTCGTATCTTGTTTAATAGTAGTGTAAGTGTACATTTAAAAAAAAAAAATGTTTGGACTGTGAAACATCAGTCTGCTTTTTTGTGTCAGGCTCACAGCGTATACTGTGCCCACTTGCCCAGTGCAACCACTCATATCTTGTTTACTAGTAGTGTAAGTGTACATTTTAAAAAAAAAAAATGTTTGGACTGTGAAACATCAGTCTGCTTTTTTGTGTCAGGCTCACAGCGTATACTGTGCCCACCTGCCCAGTGCCACCACTCATATCTGGTGTAACAGTAGTGTAAATTTAAAAGAAAAATTTTTTTTGGACTGTGAAACATCAGACTGCTTGTGTAAACTAATTGCAGTTGCTGGCTTGCCAGTGTGTGTGCCAGGCCCACTTGCCCAGTGCCACCACTCATATCTGGTGTAACAGTAGTGTAAATGTAAAAAAAATTACTTTTTTGACTGTGAAACATCAGTCTGCTAGTGTAATCTAATTGCAGTTGCCTGCCTGCCAGGCCACTTGCCCAGTGCCACCACTCATATCTGGTGTAACAGTAGTGTAAATTTAAAAAAAACAAACTTTTTTGACTGTGAAACATCAGTCTGCTAGTGTAATCTAATTGCAGTTGCCTGCCTGCCAGTGTGTGTGCCAGGCCCACTTGCCCAGTGCCACCACTCATATCTGGTGTAACAGTAGTGTAAATTTTAAAAAAAAACTTTTTTGACTGTGAAATATCAGTCTTCTTGTGTAATCTAATAGCAGTTGCCTGCCTGCCAGCGTGTGTGCCAGGCCCACTTGCCCAGTGCCACCACTCATATCTGGTGTAACAGTAGTGTAAATTAAAAAAAAACAACTTTTTTGACTGTGAAACATCAGTCTGTTAGTGTAATCTAATAGCAGTTGCCTGCCTGCCAGCATGTGTGCCAGGTTCACAGCATATACTGTGCCCACCTGCCCAGTGCCACCACTCATATCTGGTGTAACAGTAGTGTAAATTTAAAAGAAATTTTTTTTTTGGACTGTGAAACATCAGACTGCTTGTGTAAACTAATTGCAGTTGCTGGCTTGCCAGTGTGTGTGCCAGGCCCACTTGCCCAGTGCCACCACTCATATCTGGTGTAACAGTAGTGTAAATGTAAAAAAATTTACTTTTTTGACTGTGAAACATCAGTCTGCTTGTGTAATCTAATTGCAGTTGCCTGCCTGCCAGCGTGTGTGCCAGGCCCACTTGCCCAGTGCCACCACTCATATCTGGTGTAACAGTAGTGTAAATTAAAAAAAAAAAAAAAAAAACTTTTTTGACTGTGAAACATCAGTCTGTTTGTTTAATATAATTGCAGTTGCCTGCCTGCCAGCGTGTGTGCAAGGCCCACTTGCCCAGTGCCACCACTCATATCTGGTGTAACAGTAGTGTAAATTTAAAAAAAAAAAAACTTTTTTGACTGTGAAACATCAGTCTGCTAGTGTAATCTAATTGCAGTTGCCTGCCTGCCAGCGTGTTTGCAAGGCTCACAGCGTATACTGTGCTCACTTGCCCAGTGCCACCACTCGTATCTTGTTTAATAGTAGTGTAAGTGTACATTTAAAAAAAAAAAAATGTTTGGACTGTGAAACATCAGTCTGCTTTTTTGTGTCAGGCTCACAGCGTATACTGTGCCCACTTGCCCGGTGCCACCACTCATATCTTGTTTAATAGTAGTGTAAGTGTACATTTAAAAAAAAAAAAAAAGTTTTGGACTGTGAAACATCAGACTGTTTTTTTGTGTCTGGCTCACAGCGTATGCTGTGCCCACTTGCCCAGTGCCACCACTCATATCTTGTTTAATAGTAGTGTAAGTGTACTTTTTAAAAAAAAAAAAATGTTTGGACTGTGAAACATCAGTCTGCTTTTTTGTGTCAGGCTCACAGCGTATACTGTGCCCACTTGCCCAGTGCAACCACTCATATCTTGTTTACTAGTAGTGTAAGTGTACATTTAAAAAAATAAAAACTTTTTGGACTGTGAAATATCAGTCTGCTTTTTTGTGTCAGGCTCACAGCGTATACTGTGCCCACTTGCCCAGTGCCACCACTCATATCTTGTTTAATAGTAGTGTAAGTGTACATTTAAAAAAATAAAAACTTTTTGGACTGTGAAACATCAGTCTGCTTTTTGGTGTCAGGCTCACAGCGTATATTGTGCCCACTTGCCCAGTGGCACCACTCATATCTTGTTTAATAGTAGTGTAAGTGTACATTTAAAAAAAAATGACAGGCAGAGGCAGGCCACCCCGCAGGTGCCGTCGTGGTTGTGGTGCTGTGATTCCCTTTGGCCCTAGAATAATGCCCAGTGTTCAGAGGCCACGTACCATGAACTCGAAAAGTTCTGAGGTCATAGTTGACTTTTTAACACAGGACACCCAATCTTCTATAGCTTCCGCTCCGAACCTTGACGCACCATCCTCCTCCAGCTTATCTTCGGGCAGCACCTCTCAAGTTATCACTCGCCCGCCTGCCGCCACCACCAACACTAGCACCACAGCCGCTTCACTTGATCTGTCAGAGGAGTTATTTACACATCAGTTTGAAGAAATGAGTGATGCACAACCATTATTGCCAGAGGATGTAGATAACAGGGATATGTCTCAGTCAGGCAGCATTACACACATGGACGTATGGTGTGATGATGATGATGTTGTACCCGCTGCGGGATTTTGGTCTGTCACTGTGAAGCGGGCATAACCCTTACACTACCTGATCGATACATCATACCTGATGTTTTAAAGCACAATTTTCCAAACAATTTAGGAATGTTAGGTGATTTATGCCCTTTATGGATTAAAACCAGAATCTGCATCAACTATATAATTTTCCATGGGAGTTTTGCCATGGATCCCCCTCCGGCACGCCACAGTCCAGGTGTTAGTCCCCTTGAAACAACTTTCCCATCACTATTGTGGCCAGAAAGAGTCCCTGTGGGTTTTAAAATTCGCCTGCCCATTGAAGTCAATGGGGGTTCGCCCGGTTTGCGGTTCGTGAACTTTTGCGGGAGTTCGCGAACCCAAATTTTTAGGTTCGCGACATCACTAATTATCACCAGTAAACTTCAACATCATTTAAATTTAATTATGCCACCCCTCTACTCATAGCAGCTTATGGGGCCATGATTATTAGTATGACTGAGATTACTGTTAGTACTGAGTTTGCTTGTGGAAGTGAGTTTGAGTTCCTAATAGAACTGAGATTATTAGTTGACCTAGGTTAATGAAGCTGGCATTCCTAGTGGGACTGGGTTTTTAGTGTGGCCACAATGGCTAGTAGACATAGGATAACCAGTGTTTCCTTGTAAGATGGGTTCATGTAGACATGGAATGGAATTGCTAGCTGTATTGGACATGGAGTTTATAGTAGGCTCAGGGTTGCTAGTCTTGATAGGGTTTCTAGACTGAGAATGATAGTGGAACTATGGTTGCAGGTAAACCCAGGATTTCTAGAAAGGCTAAGACAGAGTTGCTAGGGTACTAGTACACCCAAAATTGCAAATAGTGCTATGACTGATAGTTGCTAATGTCGCTAGTACAAACAGGATCACAAGTACAGTTAAGATTGATAGTTGCAAGGGTTGCTAGTACACCCAGAATTACTAGTAGGGCTAAGGCAGATAGTTGCTATGGTTACTAGTACACCCAGAATGGCAAGTAGTGCTAAGACTGATAGTTGCTAATGTTGCTAGTACAAACAGGATTGCTAGTAGGCTTAAGACAGATAGTTGCTAAGGTTACTAGTACATCCAGAATTGCAAGTAGGGCTAAGAGGTTACTAGTACACCCAGAATTGCAAGTAGGGCTAAGACTGATAGTTCCCAATGTTGCTAGTACAAACAGGATAGCTAGTAGGGTTAAGACTGATAGTTGCAAATGTTGCTAGTACTAACAGGATTGCTAGTAGGGTTAAGACTGATAGTTGCAAGGGTTGCTAGTACACCTGTAATAGCTAGTGGGAATAAGACTGATAGTTGCTATAGTTTGTAGTATACACAGGGTTGCTAGTACACACAGGATTGATAGTTGCTATGGTTTATAACATACACAGGATTGCTAGTAGGGCTGATACTGGTTGTGGGGCTGGAGTTGCTAGTAGTAGTAGGCCATTGCTGTTAGGGTTAGTTACAGTGAGAGGAGGTTATGCTTATTGGCATAGTAAGTTACGTAACATCAGTACCTATATCAGTAGTTTAAAGGGGATTTCATTTTAATTTTCCTTTACCCTCTAATTCAAAGAATGTAGGGACAGTGGTGTGTAGTGTGTGGTGTGGTGGCAAAAAAAAAATAACTTAGTTACTCTACGCTTTAAGAAAAAGCTTCTCAAGTATGCTTTTTTCACATTTTATATAACTTTATAAAGTGCAATATATAATATAGCAACATAAAACATAACCTTTATTTTTTTATAAATGAAAACAATCTTGCAAAGAGTCATCAGAAATTAGATGTCCCTGCTAGTGATGTCGCGAATAGTTCGCCGGCGAATAGTTCCCGGCGAACATAGCATGTTCGCATTCGCCGCGGCGAGCGAATATATGCAATGTTTGATCCGCCCCCTATTCGTCATCATTGAGTAATACTTTGACCCTGTACCGCACAGTCAGAAGACACATTCCAGCCAATCAGCAGCAGACACTCCCTCCCAGACCCTCCTACCTCCTGGACAGCATCCATTTTAGATTCATTTGGAAGCTGCATTCTTAGTGAGAGGAGGGAAAGTGTAGCTGCTGCTGATTTAATAGGGAAATTGATAGCTAGGCTAGTGTATTCAGTGTCCACTACAGTCCTGAAGGACTCATCTGATCTCTGCTGTAAGGACAGCACCCCAAAAAGCCCTTTTTAGGGCTAGAACATCAGTCTGCTTTTTTTTTTTTCCTGTGTAATCTAATTGCAGTTGCCTGCCTGCCAGAGTGTGTGTCAGACTCACAGTGTATACTGTGCCCACTTGCCCAGTGCCACCACTCATATCTGGTGTAACAGTAGTGTAGATTTTAAAAAAAAAACACTCTTTTTTGACTGTGTTAAATAATAGCAGTCATTTTCCTTCACACATGTGCGTTTCAGGGCCTGCCTACCAGGGCACAGTGTCAACCCAGTGCAACTCATATCTGGTGTAACAGTAGTGTAGATTTAAAAAAAAAAAAACACTTTTTTGACTGTGTTAAATAATAGCAGTCATTTTCCTTCACACATGTGCGTTTCAGGGCCTGCCTGCCAGGGCACAGTGTCACCCCAGTGCAACTGATATCTGGTGTAACAGTAGTGTAGATTTAAAAAAAAAAACACTTTTTTGACTGTGTTAAATAATAGCACTCAGTTTCCTTCACACGTGTGCGTTTCAGTGCCTGCCTGCCAGGGCACAGTGTCACCCCAGTGCAACTCATATCTGGTGTAACAGTAGTGTAGATTTAAAAAAAACAACACTTTTTTGACTGTGTTAAATAATAGCAGTCAGTTTCCTTCACACGTGTGCGTTTCAGGGCCTGCCTGCCAGGGCACAGTGTCACCCCAGTGCAACTCATATCTGGTGTAACAGTAGTGTAGATTTAAAAAAAAAAACACTTTTTTGACTGTGTTAAATAATAGCAGTCAGTTTCCTTCACACGTGTGCGTTTCAGGGCCTGCCTGCCTGCCAGGGCACAGTGTCACCCCAGTGCAACTCATATCTGGTGTAACAGTAGTGTAGATTTTTAAAAAAACAACACTTTTTTGACTGTGTTAGATAATAGCAGTCAGTTTCCTTCACACGTGTGCGTTTCAGGGCCTGCCTGCCAGGGCACAGTGTCACCCCAGTGCAACTCATATCTGGTGTAACATAGAGTAGATTTAAAAAAAACAACACTTTTTTGACTGTGTTAAATAATAGCAGTCAGTTTCCTTTACACATGTGCGTTTCAGGGCCTGCCTGCCAGGGCACAGCGTCACCCCAGTGCAACTCATATCTGGTGTAACAGTAGTGTAGATTTAAAAAAAACAACACTTTTTTGACTGTGTTAAATAATAGCAGTCAGTTTCCTTCACACGTTTGCGTTTCAGGGCCTGCCCCAGGGCACAGCGTCACCCCAGTGCAACTCATATCTGGTGTAACAGTAGTGTAGATTTAAAAAAAACAACACTTTATGGACTGTGTTAAATAATAGCAGTCAGTTTCCTTCACATAAAGGGCAAAGGATGTAGTGAAAAAATATCTTGTTGCAAATAATTATGAATGCTTCCCTTTTAACCCCTTAACGACCGAGGACGTGCAGGGTACGTCCTCAAAAAAAAGGCAGTTAATGCCTGAGAACGTACCCTGCACGTCCTCGGTTTGGAAAGCAGCTGGAAGCGATCCTGCTCGCTTCCAGCTGCTTTCCGGTTATTGCAGTGATGCCTCGATATGGAGGCATCCTGCAATAACCTTTGGTAGCCATCCGGTGCAGAGAGAGCCACTCTGTGGCCCTCTCTGCACCGGAGATCGGTGGCTACCTGCGTTGGTGGGTGGGAGCCGGACCGGGAGGCGGGTGGCGGCCATCGATGGCCCTGGTTATGTGCAGGGGGGGCGGGATCGTGGGCGGGGACGAGCAGGGGCGCGCACGGACGCGCGCGCGTGCACGGGAGGGCGGGGGTGGGCGCGTGCACGGGGAGGGAGCGGGTGGGAACCGCTACACTACAGAAAATGATTTAATAAAAAATGTATAAATATCGAAATCTGGAAAAAAAAAAAAGATCAGCAAGGTGGTGGGGGATTGTCTGTGTGGGGGGGGGAAGCTACACTACAGAAAAAAGCCCCAAAAAAATAAAAAAAGCACTTTTTTTTGCAAACTGGGTACTGGCAGACAGCTGCCAGTACCCAAGATGGCCCCCAATGAGGCAGAGGGGAGGGTTAGAGAGCGGTTTTGGGGGGGATCAGGGAGGTTGGGGGCTAAGGGGGGGATCCTACACCCTAGCATATGTAAATATGCTAAAAAAATTTTTTATTTTTTTTAAAAAACCCTTTTATTTTAGTACTGGCAGACTTTCTGCCAGTACTTAAGATGGCGGGGACAATTGTGGGGTG
The DNA here is from genome assembly GCF_027579735.1 of Bombina bombina. NCBI lineage: Eukaryota > Metazoa > Chordata > Amphibia > Anura > Bombinatoridae > Bombina > Bombina bombina. The sequence continues at coordinate 1,302,438,148 of NC_069500.1, forward strand.
GGGGAGGGAAGGGAGCTGTTTGGGAGGGATCAGGGGGTGGGATGTGTCAGGTGGGAGGCTGATCTCTACACTAAAGCTAAAATTAACCCTGCAAGCTCCCTACAAACTCCCTAATTAACCCCTTCACTGCTAGCCATAATACACGTGTGAGGCGCAGCAGGATTTAGCGGCCTTCTAATTACCAGAAAGCAACGCCAAAGTCATATATGTCTGCTATTTCTGAACAAAGGGGATCCCAGACAAGTATTTACAACCATTTGTGCCATAATTGCACAAGCTGTTTGTAAATTATTTCAGTGAGAAACCTAAAATTGTGAAAAATTTAACTTTTTTTTCAATTTGATCGCATTTGGCGGTGAAATGGTGGCATGAAATATACCAAAATGTGCCTAGATCAATACTTGGGGTTGTCTACTATACTACACTAAAGCTAAAATTAACCCTACAAGCTCCCTAAAAGCTCCCTAATTAACCCCTTAACTGCTGGGCATAATACACTTGTGGTGCGCAGTGGCATTTAGCGGCCTTCTAATTACCAAAAAGCAACGCCAAAGCCATATATGTCTGCTATTTCTGAACAAAGGGGATCCCAGAGAAGAATTTACAACCATGTATGCCATAATTGCACAAGTTGTTTGTAAATAATTTCAGTGAGAAACCAAAAGTTTGTGAAAAAATTTGTGAAAAAGTGAACGATTTTTTGTATTTGATCGCATTTGGCCGTGAAATGGTGGTATGAAATATACCAAAATTGTCCTAGATCAATACTTTGGGATGTCTACTAAAAAAAAATATATACATGTCAAGGGATATTCAGGGATTCCTGAAAGATATTAGTGTTCTAATGTAACTAGCGCTAATTTTGGAAAAAAGTGGTTTGGAAATAGCAAAGTGCTACTTGTATTTATGGCCCTATAACTTGCACAAAAAGCAAAGAACATGTAAACATTGGGTATTTCTAAACTCAGGACAAAATTTTGAAACTATTTAGCATGGGTGTTTTTTGGTGGTTGTAGATATGTAACAGATTTTGGGGGTCAAAGTTAGAAAAAGTGTGTTTTTTTCAATTTTTCCTCATATTTTATATTTTTTTTTATAGTAAATTATAAGATATGATGAAAATAATGGTATCTTTAGAAAGTCCATTTAGTGGCGAGAAAAACGGTATATAATATGTGTGGGTACAGTAAATGAGTAAGAAGAAAATTACAGCTAAACACAAATACCGCAAAAATGTAAAAATAGCCTTGGTCCCAAACGGACAGAAAATGGAAAAGTGCTGTGGTCATTAAGGGGTTAATATGAAGTTGTCTTATTTTTTATACTTCCAAGTCATAGTTGGAATGAAATGTTGTCCCCTTTTTTTTTTTCCTGTGTAATCTAATTGCAGTTGCCTGCCTGCCAGAGTGTGTGTCAGGCTCACAGCGTATACTGTGCTCACTTGCCCAGTGCAACCACTCCTATCTGGTGTAACAGTAGTGTAGATTTAAAAAAAAAAAAACGCTTTTTTGACTGTGTTAAATAATAGCAGTCATTTTCCTTCAAACATGTGCGTTTCAGGGCCTGCCTGCCAGGGCACAGTGTCAACCCAGGGCCTGCCTGTCAGGCTCAAAGCGTATATTGTGCCCACTTTTTAAATGTACACTTACACTACTATTAAACAAGATATGAGTGGTGGCACTGGGCAAGTGGGCACAGCATACGCTGTGAGCCTGACACAAAAAAGCAGACTGACACAACACTTTTTTGACTGTTAAATAATAGCAGTCAGTTTCCTTCACACGTGTGCGTTTCAGGGCCTGCCTGCCAGGGCACAGTGTCACCCCAGTGCAACTCATATCTGGTGTAACAGTAGAGTAGATTTAAAAAAAACAACACTTTTTTGACTGTGTTAAATAATAGCAGTCAGTTTTCTTCACACGTGTGCGTTTCAGGGCCTGCCCCAGGGCACAGCGTCACCCCAGTGCAACTCATATCTGGTGTAACAGTAGTGTAGATTTAAAAAAAAAAAACACTTTTTGGACTGTGTTAAATAATAGCAGTCAGTTTCCTTCACATAAAGGGCAAAGGATGTAGTGAAAAAATATCTTGTTGCAAATAATTATGAATGTTTCCCTTTTAATATGAAGTTGTCTTATTTTTTTATACTTCCAAGTCATAGTTGGAATGAAATGTTGTCCCCTATAAATAACCATAAAATTCTGCATCAAGTACTTATTTCAGTTTATGTTATAATTATTACATAGCACTCAGGTGTGTAATTTGTAATTTCTCTTTTAGTTAACTATATCCCGTAGAAGTAATCTTTTAATTGCGGATGGGTTAGCACTGTATTACAAGTTAAAAGTAAAAAGTTTCAGCACAAAGGAAACCCGTTGTGTGCTATCATCAGGACTTCGGATATCACAACCACATTAACTTCTTCTCCCCCTAGGCGTCAATGGAGCGTGCTTAATAAAAAAAAACTAACACTTATTGCTCGCACTGTAACCTGACACACATTAGACCTACAGATGTTAGTTATGAGTATTTTACATTCCAATGTTCTTCAGATTTATTTTAATATATTTATTTAAATACAGTATATATATATATATATATATATATATATAATTTTTTGTACCTTTATATCTAGATGAAAAATAACAATTATATATATATATATATATATATATATATATATATATATATATATATATATATATATATATATATATATATATATATATATAAATAAAAAGAACATTTTCTTCTAAGTGAAGAACATTGGAATGTAAAATATTTACATAAAAAAATGTAAACCGTTAAAAAATATTAAAATTGATTAAGAATGATTTTCGTGTTTAAATGTTTTTGAGTGGAAAGGGCTAATATGTGTGTGTATGCATATACATGTGTATATATGTGTTTATATGTGTATATTTGCATGTATATACACATATTTAGACACACATACACATATATATAATAAACTTAGAGATGGTGTACAACTATTATATATCTTTATGCACCTATTATGTAAAAAAACATGGTCCTTTTTATTTTAAATAAGGAAATAAATGTTAACATAACTTTTTGTATCCCCTCACAGTATTGGAAATAAGTATTAATTTGTGTGCAATTATTGCTGCTGATCCCTGTATGAGAGTCATTAGCTATGACTTGTGGAATGAAAGAAATGTTGGATTGATATGTGATAGTGAATGCAGAAACACAAGTTACTGAACTGAAACGACTTGCTTCTGAAAGATTAATTAAGATCTCTAACTGTTCTCCTTTTCGCAGTAATAATCATTTCCCATTGGCACACACGATCGTTTTGTATGACCTTTTTCCAGTTATAAAATTGTACAGTAATAGATAAAATGTAAATCACAGAGCTGTGAAACTTATTAAATTTTTTTAAATTAGGAATAACTTGTAGAAAGTGAAAGAAAGGTGTTTTAACTGTCTAGCTACCAAAAAAGGCTCAGATAGGACTAGATTATGAGTGGCGCTAACTGTTGCATGCAAATGAAAAGGGGTTTATTGTGGCTCTTTGCGAGCATCAGAAGTAGCGCGTGTATTACGAGTTGATAGTAAATGCTTTCGCTTGAGCACAATTGAATTTAAGGCACGTCAGGATAGAGTGACTTCAGACCTCTGGTTAACTGTTACACTCGACTAAAAAGTGGGAAAAACCATAAAAAATACATTCAAAGTACAATTACAATAATAATAACACTCGGCTAGATTACGAGTTTTGCGTTATGGCTCATAGCGCTGCTTTTTCACTACTGCTGCTATTATGAGTCTTGTAGGTATAGCTGTACTGCACACCTTTTTGGCCGTAACGCAACGTAACTACCGCAACTTTCAAAAAGTCCTTTTTCAATGGGACTCCGATAGCGCCGGTATTACGAGTTTTGCCTGGGAGGCCAAAAAGTGAGCTCTATAGCCTATACCGACAAGATTCGTACTGCCATCTAAAGTCAGTAGTTATGGGTTTTGCGCTACAAAGCTGTAGCATAAAACTCCTAACTTAAGGGTTACAAAGTACACTAACACCCATAAACTACCTATTAACCCCTAAACCAAGGCCCTCCTGCATCACAAACACTATAATAAAATTATTAACCCCTAATCTGCCGCTCCGGACATCTCTGCCACTATAATAAACATATTAACCCCTAAACCGCCGCACTCCTGCAACGCAAACACTAGTTAAATATTATTAACCCTTAATCTTCCGCCCCCAACGTCGCCACCGCAACTATACTAAAGTTATTAATCCCTAAACCTAACCCTAACCCTAAATCTAACCCTAACACCCCTAACTTTAATATAATTAAAATAAATCTAAATAAAAATTACTATCATTACCTAATTAATTACTATTTAAAACTAAATACTTACCTGTAAAATAAACCCTAACGCCTAGATTTAGAGTTCTGTGGCCAAAGGGGTGCGTTAGCTACACATGCTTTTTTCTGGCCGCACCATTTAAATACCGCTGGTATTTAGAGTTCACAGAATGGCTGCGTTAGGCTCCAAAAAAGGAGTGTATAGCATATTTACCGCAACTTCAACTCTCAATACCAGCGGTGCTTACGGACGCGGCCAGCTTCAAAAACGTGCTCGTGCACGATTCCCCCATAGAAAACAATGGGGCTGTTTGAGCTGAAAAAAAACCTAACACCTGTAAAAAAGCTGCGTTCAGCTCCTAACGTAGCCCCATTGTTTTCTATGGGGAAACACTTCCTACGTCTGCACCTAACACTCTAACATGTACCCCGAGTCTAAACACCCCTAACCTTACACTTATTAACCCCTAATCTGCCGCCCCCGCTATCGCTGACCCCTGCATATTATTTTTAACCCCTAATCTGCCGCTCCGTACACCCCCGCCACCTACATTATCCCTTTGTACCCCTAATCTGCTGCCCTAACATCGCCGACCCCTATATTATATTTATTAACCCCTAATCTGCCGCCCCCAACGTCGCCTCCACCTAACTACACTTATTAACCCCTAATCTGCCGACCGGACCTGAGCGATACTATAATAAATGTATTAACCCCTAATCCGCCTCACTCCAGCCTCAATAACCCTATAATAAATAGTATTAACCCCTAATCTGCCCTCCCTAACATTGCCGACACCTAACTTCAAGTATTAACCCCTAATCTGCCGACAGGAGCTCACCGCTACTCTAATAAATTTATTAACCCCTAAAGCTAAGTCTAACTTTAACCCTAACACCCCCCTAAATTAAATATAATTTAAATCTAACGAAATAAATTAACTCTTATTAAATAAATTATTCCTATTTAAAGCTAAATACTTACCTGTAAAATAAACCCTAATATAGCTACAATATAAATTATAATTATATTATAGCTATTTTAGGATTTATATTTATTTTACAGGTAACTTTGTATTTTATTTAACCAGGTACAATAGATATTAAATAGTTAAGAACTATTTAATAGCTAAAATAGTTAAAATAATTACAAAATTACCTGTAAAATAAATCCTAACCTAAGTTACAATTAAACCTAACACTACACTATCAATAAATTAATTAAATACAATACCTACAAATAACTACAATTAAATAAACTAACTAAAGTAAAAAAAATAAAAAAGAACTAAGTTACAAAAAATAAAAAAATATTTACAAACATTAGAAAAATATTACAACAATTTTAAACTAATTACACCTACTCTAAGCCCCCTAATGAAATTACAAAGCCCCCCAAAATAAAAAAAATGCCCTACCCTATTCTAAATTACAAAAGTTCAAAGCTCTTTTACCTTACCAGCCCTGAACAGGGCCCTTTGCGGTGCATGCCCCAAGAAATTCAGCTCTTTTGCCTGTAAAAAAACACATACAATACCCCCCCAACATTACAACCCACCACCCACATACCCCTAATCTAACCCAAACCCCCCTTAAATAAACCTAACACTAAGCCCCTGAAGATCTTCCTACCTTATCTTCACCTCACCGGGTATCACCGATCGGTCCTGGCTCCAAAATCTTCATCCAACCCAAGCGGGGGCTGGCGATCCATAATCCTGCGGCTGAAAAGGTCCAGAAGAGGCTCCAAAGTCTTCATCCTATCCGGGAAGAAGAGGCGATCCAGACCGGCAACCATCTTGATCCAAGCGGCATCTTCTATCTTTATCCGATGAGGAACGGCTCCATCGTGAAGACCTCCAGCGCGGATCAATCTTCTTCCGACGACGTCCAACTGAAGAATGACGGTTCCTTTAAGGGACGTCATCCAAGATGGCATCCGTCGAATTCCGATTGGCTGATAGGATTCTATCAGCCAATCGGAATTAAGGTAGGAAAATTCTGATTGGCTGATGGAATCAGGATAACGTAGGTAGCGGCGCTTTGCGGTCGGCAGATTAGGGATAATTATTGTAGGTAGCTGGCGGCGACGTTGTGGGGGGCAGGTTAGGGGTTAATAAATATAATATAGGGGTCGGCGGTGTTAGGGGCAGCAGATTAGGGGTACATAAGTATAACGTAGGTGGCGGTCGGCAGATTAGGGGTTAAAAAAATGTAATAGAGTGGCGGCGATGTGGGGGGACCTCGGTTTAGGGGTACATAGGTAGTTTATGGGTGTTAGTGTACTTTAGAGCACAGTAGTTAAGAGCTTTATAAACCGGCGTTAGCCCAGAAAGCTCTTAACTACTGACTTTTTTCTGCGGCTGGAGTTTTGTCAATTTTAACGCTCACTTCAGCCAAGACTCTACATACCGGCGTTAGAAAGATCCCATTGAAAAGATAGGATACGCAATTGACGTAAGGGGAGCTGCAGTATGGAAAAGTCGCGGCTGAAAAGTGAGCGTTAGACCCTTTAATGACTGACTCCAAATACCAGAGGGCGGTAAAAACCAGCGTTAGGAGCCTCTAACGCTGGTTTTGACGGCTACTGCCCAACTCTAAATCTAGGCCTAAGATAGCTACAATATAATTAATAGTTACATTGTAGCTATCTTAGTTTTTTTTTTATTTCACACCTAAGTTTGTATTTATTTTAACTAGGTAGATTAGTTATTAAATAGTTATTAACTACTTGTTAGCTACCTAGTTAAAATAAATAGAAGTTTACCTGTAAAATAAAACCTAACCTGAGTTGTTAAACCTAACATTACACTAAAATTAAATAAATTACATTAATTAAATACAATTAACTAAATTACAAAAAAAAAAAAAAATACTAAATTACACAAAATAAAAAAGAAATGATCAAATATTTAAACTAATTACACCTAATCTAATAGCCCTATCAAAATAAAAAAGACCCCCCAAAATTAAAAAAACCCTAGCCTAAACTAAACTGCCAATCGCCCTTAAAAGGGCCTTTTGCGGGGCATTGCCCCAAAGAAATTTGCTCTTTTACCTGTAAAAAAAAAATACAAACAACCCCCCAACAGTAAAACCCACCACCCACACAACCAACCCCCCCAAAAAAAACCTACCTAAAAAACCTAAGTTCCCCATTGCCCTAAAAAAATGGCATTTGGATGGGCATTACCCTTAAAAGGACATTTAGCTCTTTTTCGTTGCCCAAAGTCCCTAAGCTAAAAATAAAACCCACCCAATAAACCCTTAAAAAAAACCTAACACTAACCCCCGAAGATCCACTTACAGTTTTTGAAGACCAGACATCCATCCTCATCCAAGCCGGCAGAAGTCCTCTTCGAAGTGGCAAGAAGTCCTCAACGAAGCCGGGAGAAGTCTTCATCCAAGCGGCAATAAGTTGTCCTCAAGGCGGGCAGAAGTCTTCATCCAGACGGCATCTTCTATCTTCATTCTTCCGACACGGAGTGTATCCATCTTCAAGACATCTGGCGCGGAGCATCCTCTTCTTTCGACTCCTCTTGAAGAATGAAGGTTCCTTTAACTGACTTCATCCAAGATGGCGTCCCTTGAATTCCAATTGGTTGATAGAATTCTATCAGCCAATCGGAATTAAAGGGTAAAAAAATCCTATTGGCTGATGCAATCAACCAATAGGATTGAGTTTCAATCCTATTGGCTGATCCAATCAGCCAATAGAATGCAAGCTCAATCCTATTGGCTACAGAGCTCAGCCACAGTACATTAGCATGCTGAGCTATCATTCCAGCATTAGTTATATTGTAGCTAGATTAGGGTTTATTTCATAGGTAATTATTAAGTTTTAAATAGGAATTAGGTAATGATAGTAATTTTTATTTAGATTTATTTTAATTATATTTAAGTTAGGGGTGTTAGGGTTATACTTAGGTTTAGAGGTTAATAACTTTAGTATAGTGGCAGTGGCGACATTGGGGGCGGCAGATTAGGAGTTAATAAATGTATGTAGGTGGCAGCATTATTGGGGGTGGCAGATTAGGGGTTAATAAGTGTAATGTAGGTGGCTGCGATGTTGAGGGCGGCAGATTAGGGGTTAATAGGTGTAATGTAGGTGTCGGCAATGTCAGGGGCAGCAGATTAGGGGTGTTTAGACTCAGGGTTTATGTTAGGGTGTTAGGTTTAAACATAAATGTTCTTTTCCCATAGGAATCAATGGGGCTGCGTTACAGAGATTTATTATTAGGTTTTTTTTAGCCGGCTCTCCCCATTGATGTCTATTGGGAAATCGTGCACAAGCATGTAAAACCATCTCAAAGCAGCTCTGGTAATTGTGTGCGGTATGGAACTCAACGCAACCATATTGCCTGCTAAGGCAGGTTTTTGGAAAACCTGTAATAGCAGCGCTCTTAAAGGTGAGCAGTGGAAATAACTTGCAGGTTATTACCGAGCCGCTCATAATGCAAAACTCGTAATCTGGCCGACTGTCTGGTAAATATTTTTTTTAGCTATTGCATTAAAAAGTTTTAAGGGCTCAAAGGTCTCAGGTGTTAGAAAGAAAATGGACTGCAAAGGGCTTTAACTAAGTGATACATACATATGCATGTCTAAATGTGTGTATATGTATATACAGTATATATATATATATATATATATATATATATATATATTTATATTTATATTTATTTATATGTATGTTCATATGTATTTATATGTGCATATATGTATTTACTGACATATACACTGTGTGCAGAATTATTAGGCAAATGAGTATTTTGACCACATCATCCTCTTTATGCATGTTGTCTTACTCCAAGCTGTATAGGCTCGAAAGCCTACTACCAATTAAGCATATTAGGTGATGTGCATCTCTGTAATGAGAAGGGGTGTGGTCTAATGACATCAACACCCTATATCAGGTGTGCATAATTATTAGGCAACTTCCTTTCCTTTGGCAAAATGGGTCAAAAGAAGGACTTGACAGGCTCAGAAAAGTCAAAAATAGTGAGATATCTTGCAGAGGGATGCAGCACTCTTAAAATTGCAAAGCTTCTGAAGCGTGATCATCGAACAATCAAGCGTTTCATTCAAAATAGTCAACAGGGTCGCAAGAAGCGTGTGGAAAAACCAAGGCGCAAAATAACTGCCCATGAACTGAGAAAAGTCAAGCGTGCAGCTGCCAAGATGCCACTTGCCACCAGTTTGGCCATATTTCAGAGCTGCAACATCACTGGAGTGCCCAAAAGCACAAGGTGTGCAATACTCAGAGACATGGCCAAGGTAAGAAAGGCTGAAAGACGACCACCACTGAACAAGACACACAAGCTGAAACGTCAAGACTGGGCCAAGAAATATCTCAAGACTGATTTTTCTAAGGTTTTATGGACTGATGAAATGAGAGTGAGTCTTGATGGGCCAGATGTATGGGCCCGTGACTGGATTGGTAAAGGGCAGAGAGCTCCAGTCCGACTCAGACGCCAGCAAGGTGGAGGTGGAGTACTGGTTTGGGCTGGTATCATCAAAGATGAGCTTGTGGGGCCTTTTCGGGTTGAGGATGGAGTCAAGCTCAACTCCCAGTCCTACTGCCAGTTTCTGGAAGACACCTTCTTCAAGCAGTGGTACAGGAAGAAGTCTGCATCCTTCAAGAAAAACATGATTTTCATGCAGGACAATGCTCCATCACACGCGTCCAAGTACTCCACAGCGTGGCTGGCAAGAAAGGGTATAAAAGAAGAAAATCTAATGACATGGCCTCCTTGTTCATCTGATCTGAACCCCATTGAGAACCTGTGGTCCATCATCAAATGTGAGATTTACAAGGAGGGAAAACAGTACACCTCTCTGAACAGTGTCTTTGAGGCTGTGGTTGCTGCTGCACGCAATGTTGATGGTGAACAGATCAAAACACTGACAGAATCCATGGATGGCAGGCTTTTGAGTGTCCTTGCAAAGAAAGGTGGCTATATTGGTCACTGATTTGTTTTTGTTTTGTTTTTGAATGTCAGAAATGTATATTTGTGAATGTTGAGATGTTCTATTGGTTTCACTGGTAAAAATAAATAATTGAAATGGGTATATATTTGTTTTTTGTTAAGTTGCCTAATAATTATGCACAGTAATAGTCACCTGCACACACAGATATCCCCCTAAAATAGCTAAAACTAAAAACAAACTAAAAACTACTTCCAAAAATATTCAGCTTTGATATTTATGAGTTTTTTGGGTTCATTGAGAATATGGTTGTTGTTCAATAATAAAATTAATCCTCAAAAATACAACTTGCCTAATAATTCTGCACTCCCTGTATATGTATATATATATATATATATATATATATATATATATATATATATATATATATATATATATATATATATATATATATATATATATATACAGGAACAAACGTTTGCACTCACAGGTCTTTTTCAAAATTTTAATGTGGAACTTTTTCGGGGTTTAATACCCCTTCATCAGCATAAAATTGTGCACACAAACAATCCTTTTATAGTGTATACAAAAAGTGAAAAAAACACAAACCTCTTATCTCCCAAATTTTTGCGCCAAAAACAATATCGTCAGTGGAAAGCATAATGCGTTCCACAATCAGAGCCGAAACCGGAAGTTCAGAGACATCACTTCCGGTTTTCGCCGAAACTAAACAAAATCGATAATAGCCAAAGTGTATAACAAAACATTGCTATATACACATTACATAACTAGTGCAATAATAGTGTAGAACATACAAATATGATGCCCAAAATTATTAAATATAAGGCATCAGTGTAAAGTGACGAAACTCATGCTTAGTATGTGTTTATATTGTCATGGCAACTGCTGCCATTGATACAGTGGTCATTATAAACTTTAGTTAGTGAGCTAGACATAACACACTGATGTGACCTAATTAACATCAAAAGTGCTTCTTTAGAATACGTGAAGCCATTCAAAATTGTGATATCAAAATGAATTTAAAAGCGGGATAAGAAATAATTCATTATCCCTAGTAAAGAAATAGCAATAATTAAAAACATAATGGGGTTACAACTTAGTGCCATTATTGACAATCCAATGGATTTTAAGGGGTTAAACTACACATAATTGCAGGGATTAGATAACCAGAATTATAATCAAATAGCCAAACTTAAAATTAAGGCCAATCAATCTGGAAATATGTGTGAACCATATTGGAAATGGTTATTTGCGGAGATGGTCATAATCTGTGTCCTGACAATTAAACCATCATCAAGGTTATACCATGCATATTGATGTATACATTCCAAGAGTCAGGGTGAAAACACTGCATATAAACTTAGCAAGCTATGAACGTATGTACCACTGGGTAGACAGGAATATATACAAGTATATAATACACAAAATCCCAAGAAGTACTGGGTGTTTCAACCTCCATAGCCTCGAATTGCTATAGTGTTTGGTGCAGGTAAGAGTAACCAACACAGGTAGGCCAGGCTTCCACGATGTGCAATGGAACCAAAATCGGTCCCAATCCACAGTGCTGTGAGAACTATGTGGGCCACCCCCAATGAAGGAGAAGGCACAACACAGTGCAAACACAGAGCCACAATGCCCCCCTGACAGTACCCCAGGTATGTAGCACACTAGAACAAGATCACAGGAGATTCTTGAAATCTGGCATAGTATTCAAACCACCAGGTTGTATGGTCCCCAGGCGAAACATCCACTGGGCCTCACATTTGAGAAGCTGTTTGTTGCGATCTCCACCTCGTTCCAATGGGGGTACGTGATCAATCAAGATATAGCGGATTGAGGAAACTGAGTGTCCCTTGTTGGCACAATGACGCAACAGGCTGCTCCGAAACCCCTTCTTTGAGGGCAATCCTTATAGCGTGTCGATGGTTAGCCATCCTCTCATGTAGCGTGCCAGATGTCTTGCCTACATAGAACTTTGAGCAAGGACAAAATAAGAGGTATACTACGTGCGTAGTGGTGCACGTTATCGAGTGTCTGATTGTGAAAGACCGGTTCGTATGTGGATGGTGAAAAACCTTTGTGCCGATTAGGCCATTGCAAGTGGTGCAACCTAAGCACCGGTATGAACCCTTGATGTTTCTTCTAATGGCAGTATTGTAGCAAGCGTTAGGGTCTGTTCTCATTAATAGATCTTTGAGATTGGTACCCCTCTTGACCTCTTGGGTCTTAAATTATTGGTGAAAGTCAGCTTTGGGTCTGAGGACATGATGGGCCAATGTCGGCATAGAATTTGACCAGTGCTCTTGGTGGACGGAGTGAAGGTGGTAGACATGATTAGTTTATCTGTAGTGTCCCGTTTAGGCCTAGGTTGTATCAACTCAGCTTGTGTTAGTGTGGATACAGATTCCATCAATTCTTGGATCACGGATGTCTTATAACTTCTTGAGCGGAATCTCTCACCCACACCAACCAGATGGGAGACCCCAGTCATTAGATCAGAGTTATTTTTCATGGTTCTAATAAATTGTGATTTCACAATGCCCTTCAGTAGTGCTGGGGGATGGCAGCTGTCAGCCCTAAGTATGGAATTACGGTCTGCAGGCTTGTGGTATAATGTCGTGCCAAGTTTGTCTGAGTTCTTAAAGACTGTCAGATCCAGGAAGTTAATGGATTGTTCATCCACAGTCATTTTAAATTTAATGTTATTGGTACAACTATTGTAAGTATTGTACCAGGCCTGGAGTCCCTCCATGCCCCCACGCCACACCAGAAAGATCTCATCTATGTATCTGTAATAACAGATAACCGATATATATATATATATACACACACATAAATACATATGTATACATATAATGACATATATTTAAGTGCATTGGGACCCCTTGAGGTCAAGTAGCTGAAAACATGAGAATTCATATTTATGCAATATTCATATTTCATAACATTTTTAATTGTGTATGTACTGGAAATAGTTCACATTTCATTGTTCTTCACATGGGGGAATATGTTCTAAGTATTTATATATATATATATATATATATATATATATATATATATATATATATATATATATATATATATATATAAAATTAAAGCAAAAAACTGTTATGGTCGTAATTAGTAATGTCGCGAACCAAAAAATTTGGGTTTGCGAACTGCGAACGCGAACTCCCGCAAAAGTTTGCGAACCGGCAAACCGGACGAACCCCCATAGTCTTCAATGGGCAGGCGAATTTTAAAACCCACAGGGACTCTTTCTGGCCACAATAGTGATGGGATTGTTTCAAGGGTACTAATACCTGGACTGTGGCATGCCGGAGGGGGATCCATGGCAAAACCCCCACAGAAAATTACATAGTTGATGCAGAGTCTGGTTTTAATCCATAAAGGGCATAAATCACCTAACATTCCTAAATTGTTTGCTTCCCAGTGACAAACCAAACTCCTGCAGCGGATACAACATCATCATCATCACACCGTACGTCCATGTGTGTAATGCTGCCTGACTGAGACATATCCCTGTTATCTACATCCTCTGGCAATAATGGTTGTGCATCACTCATTTCTTCCAACTGATGTGTAAATAACTCCTCTGACAGATCAAGTGAAGCGGTTGTGGTGCTAGTGTTGGTGGTGGTGACAGGCGGGCGAGAGGTGCTGCCCGAAGATAAGCTGGAGGAGGATGGTGCGTCAAGGTTCGGAGCGGAAGCTATAGAAGATTGGGTGTCCTGTGTTAAAATGTCAACTATGTCCTCAGAACTTTTCGAGTTCATGGTATGTGGCCTCTGAACACTGGGCATTATTCTAGGGCCAAAGGGAATCACAGCACCACGACCACGATGGCACCTGCAGGGTGGCTTGCCTCTGCCTGTCATTTTTTTTAAATGTACACTTACACTACTATTAAACAAGATATTAGCGGTGGCACTGGGCAAGTGGGCACAGTATACGCTGTGAGCCTCGCACACACGCTGGCAGGCAGGCAACTGCAATTAGATTACACAAGCAGACTGATGTTTCACAGTCAAATTTTTTTTTTTTTTAAATTTACACTATTGTTACACTAGATATGAGTGGTGGCACTGGGCAAGTTGGCACAATATACGCTGTGAGCCTGGCACACACGCTGGCAGGCAGGCAACTGCAATTAGATTACACTAGCAGACTGATGTTTCACAGTCAAAAAAGTTTTTTTTTTTTTAAATTTACACTACTGTTACACCAGATATGAGTGGTGGCACTGGGCAAGTGGGCCTGGCACACACGATGGCAGGTAAGCAGGCAACTGCAATTAGATTACACTAGCAGACTGACGTTTCACAGTCAAAAAAGTTTTTTTTTTAAATTTACACTACTGTTACACCAGATATGAGTGATGGCACTGGGCAAGTGGGCCTGGCACACACGCTGGCAGGCAGGCAACTGCAATTAGATTACACTAGCAGACTGATATTTCACTGTCCAAAAAGTTTTTATTTTTTTAAATGTACACTTACACTACTATTAAACAAGATATGAGTGGTGGCACTGGGCAAGTGGGCACAGCATACGCTGTGAGCCTGACACAAAAAAGCAGACTGATGTTTCACAGTCCAAAAAGTTTTTATTTTTTTAAATGTACACTTACACTACTATTAAACAAGATATGAGTGGTGGCACTGGGCAAGTGGGCACAGTATATGCTGTGAGCCTGACACAAAAAAGCAGACTGATGTTTCACAGTCCACAAAGTTTTTATTTTTTTAAATGTACACTTACACTACTATTAAACAAGATATGAGTGGTGCCACAGGGGCAAGTGGGCACAGTATACGCTGTGAGCCTGACACAAAAAAGCAGACTGATGTTTCACAGTCCAAAAAGTTTTTATTTTTTAAATGTACACTTACACTACTATTAAACAAGATATGAGTGGTGGCACTGGGTAAGTGGGCACAGTATACGCTGTGAGCCTGACACAAAAAAGCAGACTGATGTTTCACAGTCCAAAAAGTTTTTATTTTTTTAAATGTACACTTACACTACTATTAAACAAGATATTAGTGGTGGCACTGGGCAAGTGGGTACAGTATACGCTGTGAGCCTCGCACACAAGCTGGCAGGCAGGCAACTGCAATTAGATTACACAAGAAGACTGATGTTTCACAGTCAAAAAAGTTTTTTTTTTTTTTAAATTTACACTATTGTTACACCAGATATGAGTGGTGGCACTGGGCAAGTGGGCCTGGCATACACGATGGCAGGTAGGCAGGCAACTACAATTAGATTACACTAGCAGACTGATGTTTCACAGTCAAAAAAGTTTTTTTTTTTAAATTTACACTACTGTTACACCAGATATGAGTGATGGCACTGGGCAAGTGGGCCTGGCACACACGCTGGCAGGCAGGCAACTTCAATTAGATTACAGTAGCAGACTGATGTTTCACTGTCCAAAAAGTTTTTATTTTTTTAAATGTACACATACACTACTATTAAACAAGATATGAGTGGTGGCACTGGGCAAGTGGGCACAGCATATGCTGTGAGCCTGACACAAAAAAGCAGACTGATGTTTCACAGTTCAAAAACTTTTTTTTTTTTTAATGTACACTTACACTACTATTAAACAAGATATGAGTGGTGGCACTGGGCAAGTGGGCACAGTATATGCTGTGAGCCTGACACAAAAAAGCAGACTGATGTTTCACAGTCCACAAAGTTTTTATTTTTTTAAATGTACACTTATACTACTATTAAACAAGATATGAGTGGTGGCACTGGGTAAGTGGGCACAGTATACGCTGTGAGCCTGACACAAAAAAGCAGACTGATGTTTCACAGTCCAAAATGTTTTTATTTTTTTAAATGTACACTTACACTACTATTAAACAAGATATGAGTGGTGGCACTGGGCAAGTGGGCACAGTATATGCTGTGAGCCTGACACAAAAAAGCAGACTGATGTTTCACAGTCCACAAAGTTTTTATTTTTTTAAATGTACACTTACACTACTATTAAACAAGATATGAGTGGTGCCACTGGGCAAGTGGGCACAGTATACGCTGTGAGCCTGACACAAAAAAGCAGACTGATGTTTCACAGTCCAAAAAGTTTTTATTTTTTTAAATGTACACTTACACTATTATTAAACAAGATATTAGTGGTGGCACTGGGCAAGTGGGCACAGTATACGCTGTGAGCCTCGCACACACTCTGGCAGGCAGGCAACTGCAATAAGATTACACAAGAAGACTGATGTTTCACAGTCAAAAAAGTTTTTTTTTTTATATTTACACTATTGTTACACCAGATATGAGTGGTGGCACTGGGCAAGTTGGCACAATATACGCTGTGAGCCTGGCACACACGCTGGCAGGCAGGCAACTGCAATTAGATTACACTAGCAGACTGATGTTTCACAGTCAAAAAAGTTTTTTTTTTTTTTAAATTTACACTACTGTTACACCAGATATGAGTGGTGGCACTGGGCAAGTGGGCCTGGCACACACGATGGCAGGTAGGCAGGCAACTCCAATTAGATTACACAAGCTGACTGATGTTTCACAGTCAAAACATATATTTTTTTAAATTTACACTACTGTTACACCAGATATGAGTGATGGCACTGGGCAAGTGGGCCTGGCACACACACTGGCAGACAGGCAACTGCAATTAGATTACACTAGCAGACTGATGTTTCACAGTCAAAAAAGTATTTTTTTTTTTAAATTTACACTACTGTTACACCAGATATGAGTGGTGGCACTGGGCAAGTGGGCCTGGCGCACACGCTGGCAGGCAGACAACTGCAATTAGATTATACTAGCAGACTGATGTTTCACAGTCAAAAAAGTTTTTTTTTTTAAATTTACACTACTGTTACACCAGATATGAGTGGTGGCACTGGGCAAGTGGGCCTGGCACATACGCTGGCAGGCAGGCAACTGCAATTAGATTACACTAGCAGACTGATGTTTCACAGTCAAAAAAGTTTTTTTTTTTTAAATTTACACTACTGTTACACCAGATATGAGTGGTGGCACTGGGCAAGTGGGCCTTGCACACACGCTGGCAGGCAGGCAACTGCAATTAGATTACACTAGCAGACTGATGTTTCACAGTCAAAAAAGTTTTTTTTTCTTTTAAATTTACACTACTGTTACACCAGATATGAGTGGTGGCACTGGGCAAGTGGGCCTGGCACACACGCTGGCAGGCAGGCAACTGCAATTAGATTACACTAGCAGACTGATGTTTCACAGTCAAAAAAGTTTTTTTTTTTTTATAATTTACACTACTGTTACACCAGATATGAGTGGTGGCACTGGGCAAGTGGCTTGGCAGGCAGGCAACTGCAATTAGATTACACAGGGAAAAAACCCCAAAAAAAACAGACTGATGTTCTAGCCCTAAAAAGGGCTTTTTGGGGTGCTGTCCTTACAGCAGAGATCAGATGAGTCCTTCAGGACTGTAGTGGACACTGAATACACTAGCCTAGCAATCAATTTCTCTATTAAATCAGCAGCAGCTACACTGTCCCTCCTCTCGCTAAGAATGCAGCTTCCAAATGAATCTAAAATGGATGCTGTCCAAGAGGTAGGAGGGTCTGGGAGGGAGTGTCTGCTGCTGATTGGCTGGAATGTGTCTTCTGACTGTGAGGTAGAGGGTCAAAGTATTACTCAATGATGACGAATAGGGGGCGGATCGAACATCGCATATGTTCGCCCGCTGCGGCGAACGCGAACATGCTATGTTCACCGGGAACTATTCACCAGTAATGCTTCAAGTGAGTTTATTAAGCCGTGCTCAATATATGGGTCCAATATAGATATTTGGCTAACAAATATATGGACAGTACCACTATATATATTCATATAGATATATAGGTATAGAAATATGAAGTTATGAATAAATAAAACATTTCCTTCAATGTGAAGAACATTGGAATGTGAAATATTAATATTTCATGTTGAGATACAGCACATGAGACAATCTGATTGTGTTTGCAAGTTTTCCCCCTCACTTTTCGCACTCTGTTGAAATCTATGGGGCAATACGTTAACATAGTTGCAATATTCTGACTTCAGCTTTTTTAGCACCCGACACTCATGCAAAAACTTTATACTTTCAACTTGTAACATGCCTCTGTCTGCTGAATTAACGAGTGAGTGCAAACTACTGCTCCACTTGTAATCTAGCCCATAGTTTTTTATGCTTTAGTATTTAATTTGTGGCAGTAATGTATAATGTGCTCTTTATAAATAAAAAAACGTAATTTATGCTTACTAGATAAATTCCTTTCCTTCCGGATAGGGAGAGTCCACGACTTCATTCCTTACTGTTGGGAAAAACAACACCTGGCCACCAGGAGGAGGCAAAGACACGCCAGCCAAAGGCCTAAATATCCCTCCCACTTCCTCCTTACCCCAATTATTCTGCAGAGGGAACAAGGCAAAGTAGGAGAAACATTAAGGTATAAATGGTGCCAGAAGAATAAAATAAATAATAGGGGAATGCCCATAGACAAGAAAAAACAGGCAGGGGCCGTGGACTCTCCCTATCTGGAAGGAAAGGAATTTATATCTGGTAAGCATAAATTATGTTTTCCTTCCTAAGATAGGGAGAGTACACGGCTTCATTCCTTACTGTTGGGAAAACTATAGCCAAGCTCCAGAGGACACTGAATGAATAACGGGAGGGAACAAAAAGGAAGAGGTGGTCCCTATTCTGAGGCACCACAGCCTGCAAAATCTTTCTCCCAAAAGCTGCTTCAGCCGATGCAAAAACATCAAACTCGTAAAACTTTGAAAAGGTATGTAAGGAGGACCAGGTAGCTGCCTTACAAATCTGATCCATAGAGGCCTCGTTCTTAAAAGCCCAAGAGGAAGCCACTGCTCTAGTGGAATGAGCCATTATCCTCTCAGGAGGACAATGTCCCACTGTCTCATCAGCTAAGCAGATGACACTCCTTAACCAAAAAGATAGGGAAGTCAAAGTAGCCTTCTGCCCCTTACGCTTCCTCGAATAGACAACAAAGAGGAAAATTGTCTAAACTTCTTACTAGACTGAAGATAGAACTTCAAGGTGCGAACCACATATAAATTGTGAAGTAAGCATTCCTTCAATGAAGAAGGATTAGGACACAAGGAAAGAACCACAATCTCCTGATTGATGTTGCGATCTGACACAACCATAGGACCAGCTTAATTTTTTTTTTAAATGGAAAACGTTGACCTGCCACTGGCTGCACTGATATAATGTGAGTGTGATATGATGCTTCACTAGCGTCTCTGACTACAGGGGTTAGTCTCTGTTTTACCCATTGGTGTTTAAATGTGTGTGTGTGTATGTATGTATGTGACTGTGTGTGTATTTATGCATTTATGTGTGTGTGTGTATGTTTTTGGAACCAGCAAATTACAGATCTTGTTACTACAGCATGGGGGGAGGGGGCAAACAGTGTCACTATACAGTACCACTATATACAGTATGGGGGGCTGGGCTATGTCACAGACTACTGTGGTCATTTTATAAAGTACTGGGGGAGGTAGGGTCAGGCCAGCCATCTCACCGGCAGATTACAGACTGTGTCACTGACTCACTATATACAGTACTGGTGGGTTAAACAGTGTCACTATATACAGTAATAGGGGGTCAGATCATCTCTCAGACTGTGGGCACAGGGTACCTCCTTTTGCAGACATGTAATCTGATTCACATTTTTTTTCTGTGTTAAATGTTAAAAAAAGGATATGTATCAAATTCACTTTGTTTTTTGTTTTTTGGGGGGGGGCCCTTCTTAGATTCTTACACCTGGGCCCTGTGGTTTCTAGTTACGCCTCTGCCTTCTTGAATTAAAGGAAGGATGGACCTTATCGTCTCCATCTTGAAGGAAGGGACACTGAGAAATTTGTTTAAGCACTTTAGGTCCAGAATTAGGCAGAAAGTTCCCTCCTTCTTTGGGACCATGAAAAGGTTTGAATAAAGCCCCAAACCTCTTTCTTTAATAGGCACCGGAACAACAACGCCTAAGGAGGATAGATCCCAAACACACAGTAGAAAGGCATCCCTCTTTTCTGGTCTGGTAGACAGATTCAAAAGAAGGAATCTGCCCCTTGGTGGATGAGATTTGAAGCCTATCTTGTAGCCCTGAGATACCACCTCCAGGACCCATAAATCCTGTACATCCTTGAACCAGGCATCTGAAAAAATAGTCTTCCCCCTACACGATCCGATCCCGGATCGGGGGCTGCCCCTTCATGCCGATTTGTTTTCGGCGGGCTTCTTATTCTGCTTGGATTTATTCCAGGACTGAGCCAGCTTCCAAGTACTCTTGGGTTGCTCAGGCTTGGATGAGGATTATTGTCAATGGGATTTGTCCGAATGAAAGGAATGTAAATTAGAAGATTGTCGTCCCTTAGACTTGCGGTAGGACGGCATGCTTGCCTCCTGTAACCGTAGAAATAATGGAGTCCAGGCCTGTACCAAATAAAATCTTTCCCTTGAAGGGAAGAGAAAGGAGTCTGGACTTAGAAGTCATATTCGCAGACCAAGACTTCAACCAGAGCGCCCGGCGGTTCAACCAGAGCGCCCGGCGGGCTAAGACCGCAAAGCCAGAGGCCTTTGCATTTAAGTGAATAATTTGTATGTTTGCATCATAGAAAAAAGAATTAGCAATTCTCAGAGCTTTAATTCTGTCTTGCTTATCATCGAGGGTAGACTCCACCTTAATGAGATCCAACAAAGAGTCGCACCAATAGGTAGCTGCTCCGGAAACCGCGGCAACTGCAGCCGCCGGTTGAAACAAAAATCCTGTATGTTGAAACATCTTTCTCAGAAAGGTTTCTATTTTCTTATCCATCGGCTCTCTGAATGAAGAACTATCCTCAAGTAGTACAGTAGTACGTTTAGCAAGCATACAGATAGCACCATCCACCCTAGGAATGGAGCCTCACAAATCCAGTTGAGAGTCCGGGACCGGGAACAACTTTTAAAACTAGAAGAGGGGAAAAAGGAAGAACCAATTCTTTCCCATTCGCTCTTAATAATGTTCACCATCTTAACCGGCACAGGAAAAGTCAAAGGAACTTTCCTGTCTTCGCAAGCTCTGTCTAATTTAGGTATCATAGGTTCTTTAGGCAGCACGGCCTCTGGAACCTCTAACCTAGACAGAACCTCCTTTAGTAAAAAACGCAAGTCCTCAATTTTAAATCTACATGATGGTTCCTCCCCCGCAAGAGACTTAGATGCTAAGGACTCCGACCCAGAAAGATTACCCTCTGAAGCTACAGAGGTTAACTCATCATTGGATAATTGGGAGATAATAGCTAAATCCAATAAATATTTAGATGACTCTGGGTCAGGAGAGCTATGTTTAACCTTTCTATTGCATTTGTTAGAGTGAGGTAATGCACTGAGGGCCACAGACACCGCCGTTTGTAACTGCGCGGCAAAGTCCGCAGGAAAAATGCCCCCTCCGGATGGAGGATTAGATGTGCTACGGGGAACTACATGTGGAGTGGATAATGTAGCAAGGGTAGTATTCTCACGGGACGATGAGTCCTAAGAGGTAGACGGCTCAGAGGGACTAAGAGCCTTAGCAGGCTTGTCTCGCTTCTTAGACTTTATAACGGTGTTAAGGTATGTGGAACTTAATTGAGTGGGCGGGAAAACCACGGCCTCCTCACAATATAAACAGGTATGATTTAGTACAGAAAGAGTACTTTCTAACATGTCAGAGTCCTCCATAGCTCAGGTTATACCCACAGAAGGACACAAATAAAGACATTTTTTTAAAAATGTATTTATTTTTTTATTATAGAAAACTGCACCTTTATACTCCCAATGGCTGGGGCACTCACCACCTCCTAGACCCAGACAGTTAACAGAGGAAAGGCTCTCCTCAGGTTCAAGTATCAGCCAGAATGGAGGAAATGAACATAGACCACACCCAGTCATATGGAGTGCAAGACAGTACCCCCTTGTTATTACAAGAACAGCAAATGATAGGAGCTGTGCAACACTTTCAAAAACGAAAGTGAAACTTAAAAGTGAAACCTGTTTGTTCCAGCCAAAAACAGTCTTATCAGCCCAGGAAAAAAATCACACAAAGCAGCATGTAAATAATTAATACATTGATTAATTAACCCCAACTGTTCAATAAACCCCCTTCAGAGGATATTAACCCTGGATCTTACCAAGGTATAAAGGAGCCACACTGTGACCCTGTTATAGTGTTTTATGTGTAACAATCGGCTCTCTAAACGAAGAACTATCTCCTTACCTCCAGGATCCATGCTGTGGAACAGAACACAGCCTCGTGTCAAGTGTGACAGTCTTATAGCAGCGCTCCTGACATGGACTTGAGTGAGAGAAAACTGATTGCTTAGGAGCTGTTAGCAGTAGTCTGGATGGTTTCGCAGAAAAACTTTCCCTGCATCTCCAGGCTCTAACTTTCATCAATACTCTCACTATGAGGTTGACATGACTACTTAAAATTCCAGTCCTATCTCAAAGGACAGATACCCTTTTTCAGGACTCTCCAAATCTTCTGACACTTCTCTGCCATTTTCTAATGTGACGAAAGGCAAAGAATGACTGGGGTAATGAGGAAGTGGGAGGGATATTTAAGCCTTTGGCTGGGGTGTCTTTGCCTCCTCCTGGTGGCCAGGTGTTGTATTTCCCAACAGTAAGGAATGACTCTCCCTATCTCCGGAAGGAAAATTAGATTAAAATAAATAACTACATAAATAGATCAATTATATAAAAATAAAATTTTTGTGAGCTCTTGAAAATGTTGTTGAAGATTTTTTGGCATGTTTTTTGTAACGCTTTACTATTAACTTTTCATGAAAAGATTTATCCCTCATAAAAAAAAAAAAAAACATATTTCATACGTTATGTGCTTACTTTGCTTGCACTGATTAGAAGTTAATTTTATGGTATTGTGAATAATGTACAATTATATAAATTGTCTTTCAGCACCGTGCTTCATGGATACCCTATCTCAGCATTGTGTGCATCCTTAGTGTAATTGCATCATTTTGCATTGGACCAGGTAAGACATTTTATATATTTGCCTTGTTGAGCTTCTGCTGACGCCTATATATTTTTGCAGACTGCCAGAATGTTAATACAATTTGCATTTGACTGATGAGTTATACTGATTTAGGCAATACTTGTCTTTTATGTCTGTCATTGAATAATAATTTATTTTGTGTATATTTCCTACAAAAGGTTATTTAAAAAAAAAAAACAGCTTACAGGGTCACACTTTCTATGAGAAAAGAGGTTGGCAAAATGTAATTAGTTTATTTCTCCATGATTACAATGCCCTTCCAATGAAGGTCCTTTAAATGGAAGAATGTGGGTCCTGGATTGAGGGCTTTCATCCCCTCTTTCTGATTGGGGTGTGAGAAGATTAAAGGGGCAGAAGTCCCTTCCCCGTTTTGTTTTATTTGTTTTTTAGGTTGTTCAGTCTAATATGATAAAGCCTCTATACAGGCAATCACTGTGGTAATAATGATTATCTGATCAGTATACATTTGCATTTATTTGACTAGAGACTCATGGGAGCACCTACATGCACATTATATACAAATATATGCATATACCCAAAGTACTCTTTTTATATGTGGATATTTTTTTGAAGAAAACAAAAAACACACACTATTTTTTTACAACCCCGGTTTATTAAAAGTTTTATTAAAAACATACATTTTTCTCACACATTTTGGGCTGTATTACAAGTGAGGCGCAAATGGTTTTAATCATGTTTTTGCTGATATTACAAGTGGAACGAAAAAGTGATTGCACTAGCAAAATCGCCCTTTAAGCTTTGATCCTTTACGCAGTCTCATAACTGTGGTTAACTGTTTTCCGATGCAAAAATTTTTACTAAACACTTCAAAAATACATTACAAAGTATAGTTACACTTATATTAACACTGTGATAAAAATTATTTAAAAAAAAAATATTGTACAAAAAAGTTATAAGGGCTTAAAGATTGGAGATCTCGGGTGTTAGAAAAAAAAAATCAGGCAAATTACTTTAACATTGAGATACATGCAGTACATATACATTGCTAAATATGTATTTGTATGTATATATATTATATATGTGTACATATATATTAATGTATTTATATGTGTATATATCTTATATATGTCACATATACACATATAAAAACATTAATATATATATATATATATTTACATATATATATATTTACACATATATAAACTTATATTTAAGTGCAATATAGCCCTTTGCCATTAAGTAGATAAAAACATGATAAAACATATTTATGTAATATTCATATTTAATAATGATTTTAACTTTGTATTTACTATAAATATTTGTCATTTGCTAATGCGAATATGCTATGTTGGGTGTTTTTTTTCCAGCAATTTTTTTTCCATCGACTGGCTGGTTATTGCTACTGCGAGTTTGGGGTAGCAATAAGCGCTTTTAAAATTAACCAGAGATCCGATCTCTGGTTAATTTTATAAATATGCCCCCAAAATACATACGGGTAGATTTAGAGTTTGGCGTTAGCCGTCAAAAGCAGCGTTAAGTGCTCCTAACGCTGCTTTTTACCGCCTGCTGGTATTTAGAGTCAGCCAGGAAAGGGTCTACCGCTCACTTCCTTTCCGCGACTCCAGGCTACCGCAGATCCCCTTACGTCAATTGCGTATCCTATCTTTTCTATGGGATTTGCCTAATGCTGGTATTTGGAGTCTTGGAAGAAGTGAGCGGTACAGCCTCTACCGACAAGACTCCTACCGCCAAAAAAGTCAGTAGTTAAGAGCTTTATGGGCTAACACGGGAACATAAAGCTCCTAACTACTTTGCTACAAAGTACACTAACACCCATAAACTACCTATGTAGCCCTAAACCGAGCCACCCCCACATCGCCAACCCTATAATAAATTTTTTTAACCCCTTATCTGCCGATCGGACACCGCTGCCATCTACATTATACCTATGAACCCCTAATCTGCTGCCCCTAACATCGCCGACACCTATATTATATTTATTACCCCCTAATCTGCCCCCCAATGTCGCCGCTACCTTACCTACACTTATTAACCCCTTATCTGCCGACCGGACCTCGCCGCCACTATAATAAATGTATTAACCCCTAATCTGCCCCCCCCCCCCCGACGAATGAAGGTTCCTTTAAGGGACGTCATCCAAGATGGCGTCCCTTCAATTCCGATTGGCTGATAGGATTCTATCAGCCAATCGGAATTAAGGTAGGAAAAATCTGATTGGCTGATGGAATCAGCCAACCAGATTGAAGTTCAGATTTTTCCTACCTTAATTCCGATTGGCTGATAGAATCCTATCAGCCAATCGGAATTGAAGGGTCACCATCTTGAATGACGTCCCTTAAAGGAACCTTCATTCGTCGGGAAGTCGTTGGTTGAAGAGGATGGCTCCACGTCTGCTCCTTTGAAGATGGCTCCGCTCCGCTCCGGATGGATGAAGATTGAAGACGCCGCCTGGATGAAGACTTCTATCGGATGAAGGACCTCCTCTGCGAACCTTGGATAAAGAATTCGGCTTGGCTGGGTGAAGACGACTCAAGGTAGGATGATCTTCAGGGGGTTAGCGATAGGTTTTTATAAGGGGGGTTTGGGTGGGTTAGAGTAGGGGTATGTGGGTGGTGGATTGTAATGTTGGGGGGGTATTGTATTTTTATTTTCAGGTAAAAGAGCTGATTACTTTGGGGCAATGCCCCGCAAAAAGCCCTTTTAAGGGCTGGTAAAAGAGCTAATTACTTTTGTAATTTAGAATAGGGTAGGGCATTTTTTTATTTTGGGGGATTTTTTATTTTATTAGGGGGTTTAGATTAGTTGTAATTAGTTTAAACTTCTTGTATTTTTTTTTTTTTTTTTTTTGTAATTTAGTGTTTGTTTTTTTGTATTATAGATTAGTTTATTTAGGTGTATTTTAGTTTAGCTAATTGTAGTTTATTTAATTAATTTAATGATAGTGTACTGTTAGGTGAATTTATAATTTAGGTTAGGATTTATTTTACAGGTAATTTTGTACTTATTTTAACTAGGTAGCTATTAAATAGTTCTTAACTATTTAATAGCTATTGTACCTAATTAAAATAAATACAAAGTTGCCTGTAAAATAAATATAAATCCTGAAATAGCTACAATGTAACTATTAGTTATATTGTAGCTTTATTAGGGTTTATTTTATAGGTAAGTATTTAGTTTTAAATAGGATTAATTTATTTAATTATAAGAATATTATTTCGTTTAATTTAAATTATATTTATGTTAGGGGGTGTTAGGGTTAGGGGTTAATAACTTTATTATAGTAGCGGCGACGTTGCGGGCGTGAGATTAGGGGTTAATAATTGTAGGTAGGTGGCGGCGATGTTAGGGAGGGCAGATTAGGGGTTAATAAAATTTATTATAGTGTTTGCGAGGCGGGAGTGTGGCGGTTTAGGGGTTAATACATTTATTATAGTGACGGCAAGGTCCGGTCGGCAGATTAGTTAATAAGTGTAGGTAGGTGGAGGCGACGTGAGGGGGGGGGCAGATTAGGGGGTAATAAATATAATATAGGTGTCGGCGATGTTAGGGGCAGCAGATTAGGGGTTCATAGGGATAATGTAGGTTGCGGCGGTGTTTGGATCGGCAGATTAGGGGTTAATAGTATAATGCAGGTGTCAGCGATAGCGGGGGCGGCAGATTAGGGGTTAATAAGTGTAAGTTTAGGGGTGTTTAGACTCGGGGTTCATGTTAGGGTGTTAGGTGCAGACTTAGAGAGTGTTTCCCCATAGGAAACAATGGGGCTGCATTAGGAGCTGAACACTGCTTTTTTGCAGGTGTTAGGTTTTTTTCCAGCCAGCTCAGCCCCATTGTATCCTATGGGGATATCGTGCCCAAGCACGTTTTTCCAGCTTACCGCAACACTGGTATTGAGGGTTGAAGTGGAGCTAAATTGTGCTCAACGCTCCCTTTTCTGAGCCTAACGCATCCACTCAGACAACTCTAAATACCAGCGTTTTCTTAAGGGTGCGCTGGGAAAAAAGCAGCGTTAGCTATGCGGGTCTTTACCGACAAAATCTAGGCGAGTGTATTTTACTATAAAAAAAAAGGGTATCATTTTTATTTTTTTATAAAATAACTGCACTAGGCAGTATTTTGGGGGTAAAGTTGGCAGGAGTTTGGGTGTTAAAAAAACGGCACTAAAAAGTGCCTTTACATTGTGGTCTATGGGAACTGTGTGTTCCCTGTAAATATATATGTATTTACACATATATATGTATGTGTTAATATGTTTATATATATACATATTAACACATAAATAAATATATATATATATATATATATATATATATAATCATATACATATATATATATTTGCTGCCTTCGCTGTGCTTAGGTTTTGTGCCGTCTCTGACAGCATTAGACCAAGATTACTATTGGAGCCTATAGAAGTGCGTTCTCGTGAGCGCAATGCTTTTTCACGTTCGCATTGCTGACAAATTGTAATACCAGACCACATTAGCGTGCACTGTTATTACTCAGTGGAGGGCAAATATCCCTGCTCCACTTTTAATCTAGCAATTAAAGTTGAAAGAAGTACCTGCTGATTTTCTTTTTACGTCTTTTCACTCACCCTGAAGCTTTACAAAAGGGAAAAGGCCAAACTATAGCATAGATATTGAGTAGTTTGTTTTTTTCTAACATATCTCTGAGCCATAACTTTTTTATGTAATATTTTTTTAAATATTTTTTTATTAGATAGTGTTATTATGAGTGTAAGTGTACTTTGTAATGTATTTTTATGTTTTGTGACAATTTTTTGTTTTGCGAAACAGTTAACCAGAGCTCTGAGGTTGCGGTAATCAATCTGGCGTAAATCACGATTGCGCTCACGATTGCGCAGCCGATTGTCCGCTAGTGAGCAGGGGCCGCCATTGCACAAGAATTTCACTAGAAATGCTTGTGCAATGATAAATGCCGACAGTGTATCATATCCGCTCGGCCTTTCGTATATCTACCACTTGGAGTGGATGATTAATTTGAGGAACAGAATAGATAATGAAAAATACGACAATCTTTACTTTTATTCACAGACTTTTTTAATGTGATTTGAACCACACAATACTAGCAGTTCTTTTATACTAAGCCACTTGTTTTGAAACATTATTCTAATATTAAAACCTCTCTGCTAGTTTTGAATAAGAGAGATGGGTTAAGTTAAAGGGACACTGAACCCAAATTTTTTCTTTCCTGATTCAGGTAGAGCATGAAATTTTAATCAACTTTCTAATTTACTCCTATTATCAATTTTTCTTTATTCTCTTGGTATCTTTATTTGAAATGCATGAATGTAATTTAAGATACTGGCCCATTTTTGGTGAACAACCTGGGTTGCCCTTGCTGATTGGTGGATAAATTCATCCACCAATAAAAAAGTGCTGTCCAGAGTCCTGAACCAAGAAAAAAAGCTTAGATGCCTTTTTTTTCAAATAAAGATAGCAAGAGAACGAAGAAAATTTGATAATAGGAGTAAATTAGAAAATTGATTGAAATTGCATGCTCTATCTGAATCACAGTTCACACAGTTATTATATGAATAAGAAAACTAAGTATAAGAGGAGAGACAGAATGAGGGGTGACCATTAAAGGAATATCTAAATATGAAGCAAACTAGCACTAGAGCTACAAAGACAGACTTAAATAATGCCTACAGCTACCAGTATCAGTTTTGCATTAGAAGATGAAGGCTTAACAAGTGCGTGCCTTCTCACATCCCCAAGTATCTAAAATCCTTTTGTTTTAAAGTCTCAGTCCTCTCCATCTTTATTAAAGGGACGTGAAACCCACATTTTTGTTTTCATTATTCAGGTAGAGAATACAATTTAAAAAAAGGTTTCCAATTAACTTATATTATGAAATTTGCGTTTTTCTCATATTATTCTTTGTTGAAGAGATATCTAGATAGGTAGCGTACACTCGACAAGCACTACATGACAGGAAGTAAAAACTGCTGCAAACACATACATGCTCTTGAACTTACCTTACTGCTCTTCAAGCAAGGATAACAGGAAAATTAAGAAAATGTTATGTTGTTTAAAATTGAATGTTCTATCTGAATCATGAAAGAAACATTTTGGATTTTATGTCCCTTTAAGATTTGCCATCAATAGCAACTCTTCTGTATATCTGTAAGATCTAATGAAATCTTAATGTTGGAAGGTAAACCCCAATATTAAAGGGGCGCTGTACACTGGGAGTGTTTTTGTAACAATGTATTGTTTTGCTCATTTGTTTTTTATTAATAACATTGTTCTGAATTTTAAGGTCCTAACTGACCCATGTCTACAGTTTCCTGTCTCTGTAATTGGTCTTGTCATATGAGGGTGAGAGGTGGGGGGTCTGCTCTTCCTGCTTTCTCAGCCCCTTTCAGTTAGTGTCCCAGCCTAACCTCCTCAACAGTGCTAAACTGGGAGCTTCTAATTAAGTTGTAAAAGGTTTTATACTGGATATTTTGATCACAATTTAAATCACTATATACTTAAATCGATTTAAATCATGGTTTTAATTTTTAGAATAATTTAATTGGTTAATCATTCATATTTGATCAAATGTTCACCTGTACTTTATTTTAAGGAGAAAAATAATGATTACATTAATAATAACACTTTAAATAGTTTAATTTAACTAAAACAATAACATTATTTTTAATGCTTGCCCCTCCCTCCTCAAACTTACGCTCTTGTGCAGATCTATTCCTCTCCAAGCAATCTTCTATTCAGTGAGCTTCTTGAAACTTACAAGTATGTAATTCTGTGTACATAGATTTGCAGGGGAACAATGACATTAACCCCTTAATGACCACAGCACTTTTCCATTTTCTGTCCGTTTGGGACTAAGGCTATTTTTACATTTCTGCGGTGTTTGTGTTTAGCTGTAATTTCCCTCTTACTCATTTACTGTACCCACACATATTATATACCGTTTTTCTCCCCATTAAATGGACTTTCTAAAGATACCATTATTTTCATCATATCTTATAATTTACTATAAAAAAATTTATAAAATATGAGGAAAAAATGGAAAAAAAACACACTTTTTCTAACTTTGACCCCCAAAATCTTTTATACATCTACAACCACCAAAAAACACCCATGCTAAATAGTTTCTAAATTTTCTCCTGAGTTTAAAAATACCCAATGTTAACATGTTCTTTGCTTTTTTTGCAAGTTATAGGGCCATAAATACAAGTAGCACTTTGCTATTTCTAAACCACTTTTTTTCAAAATTAGCGCTAGTTACATTAGAACACTGATATCTTTCAGGAATCCCTGAATATCCATTAACATGTATATATTTTTTTTTAGAAGACATCCCAAAGTATTGATCTAGGCCCATTTTGGTATATTTCATGCCACCGTTTCACCGCCAAATGCGATCAAATAAAAAAAATTGTTCACTTTTTCACAATTTTTTTCACAAACTTTAGGTTTCTCACTGAAATTATTTACAAAAAACTTCTGCAATTATAGCATACATGGTTGTAAATGCTTCTCTGGGATCCCCTTTGTTCATAAATAGCAGACATATATGGCTTTGGTTTTGCTTTTTACTAATTAGAAGGCTGCTAAATGCGACTGCGCACCACACGTGTATTATGCCCAGCAATGAAGGGGTTAATTAGGGAGCATGTAGGGAGCTTCTAGGGTTAATTTTAGCTTCAGTGTAGTGTAGTAGACAACCCCAAGTATTGATCTAGGCCCATTTTGGTATATTTCATGCCACCATTTCACCGCCAAATGCGATCAAATTAAAAAAAACGCTAAATTTTTCACAATTTTAGGTTTCTCACTGAAATTATTTACAAACAGCATGTGCAATTATGGCACAAATAATTGTAAATGCTTCTCTGGGATCCCCTTTGTTCAGAAATAGCAGACATATATGACTTTGGCGTTGCTTTTTGGTAATTAGAAGGCCGCTAAGTGCTGCTGCGCATCACACGTGTATTATGGCTAGCAGTGAAGGGGTTAATTAGGTAGTTTGTAGGGAGCTTGCAGGGTTAATTTTAGCTTTAGTGTAGAGATCAGCCTCCCACCTGACACATCAGACCCCCTGATCCCTCCCAAACAGCTCCCTTCCCTCCCCCACCCCACAATTGTCCCCGCCATCTTAAGTACTGGCAGAAAGTCTGCCAGTACTAAAATAAACTTTTTTTTTTTTAAAAAAAAATAAAAAAAATCTTTAGCATATTTACATATGCTTTGTAGGATCCCCCCTTAGCCCCCAACCTCCCTGATCCCCCCAAAAACAGCTCTCTAACCCCCCTCTGCATTATTGGGGGCCATCTTGGGTACTGGCAGCTGTCTGCCAGTACCCAGTTTACAATATATTTTCTCTTTTTTATTTTATTTTTTTATGGTTTTCTGTAGTGTAGCTTCCCCACGACCAACCCCTACCCCCACCCCCTCCCAGATCCCTTAGATTACTTTTTTTGGGGCATTTATTCCCCCTCTTCCTCCCACTTACATAGTGTAGTGTAAGTGGTTCCCACCCGCTCCCTCCCCGTGCCTGCGCCCGCCCGCCGCCCCCCGTGCACGTGCGCGTGTCTGTGCGCGCCCCTGACTTTCCCGCCCCCGATCCCGCCCCCCTCTGTGTGTCAGAAACCATCGATGGCCGCCCACCCGCCTCCCACTGCAGCTCCCACCCACCAACGATTGCGGCCATCGATGTCCTGTGTAGAGAGGGCCACAGAGTGGCTCTCTCTGCACCGGAGGGGTACAAATTGTTATTGCAGGATGCCTCGATATTGAGGCATCCTGCAATAACCGGAAAGCAGCTGGAAGCGATGAGGATCGCTTCCAGCTGCTTTCCAAACCGAGGACGTACGCCATACGTCCTCAGGCGTTAACTGTTTTTTTTCTGAGGATGTATGGCGTACGTCCTCGGTCATTAAGGGGTTAAAGGGACAGTAAAGTCAAAATGAAACTTTCATGATTCAGAAAGAACATGCAATATTCAACAATTTTCCAATTGACTTCTCTTATCTAATTTGCTTTGTTCACTTGGTATCCAATGTAGAAAAGCCAGCATAGATAGGTTTAGAAGCAATGCACTACTGTGAGCTAGCTGCTTGTCACTGTCTCACCCAAAGTATTCAGCTAGGCCCCAGTAGAGCATTGCTCTCCTTCAACAAAGGATTCCAAGAGAATGAAGCAAATCTGATAATAGAAGTAAATCTGAAAATGGTATGCTCTATTTGAAACCCAAAAGTTATCTTTCATGATTATTTCCCTTTAAGGTCTATTTATCAACTCTGTATATTAATTTTGTAAAATTTTGCTGTGAAGAAGGGGCAGGTTATTTCTGCAGACATGAATTCACAGTTTTAAGAACTAGAAAACCAATAATGGCTTAGATTACAAGTGGAGCGCAACATTGCGCTTTCACGAACAAAATATTTGCGCTTCACTCAGTAATACCAGCCCATGCAAATGTGTGCTGGTATTACAAGTTAAACGCAATGCAAACGCAATGCGAACGCAATGCGAACGCGACCTCCATAGAGAACCTAGCACAGTGTAGGAGGTAGGTCTTGCAGCAAATGTATAATGTATCTGAATATAAACATATATTTACTTTATGGAGTTTTACAATAGTAATACAAATCTTTTGCGATTTAGAGGTCTGGAACTAGTGGATATTAAAAGATGAGGGGGTAACTTGGATCAAATTCTGTTATGCAAAGAAAGCAAGTGGATTTTCAACACAAAAAGTCTAAAACCATTGGGTCTTAATGGGGAGATACATTTTGGCTCATTTTTAGGTGACTAATGAAAAGATGTTGGTTTAATACACATAGCCTATTTTTTTGTGAGATATCAATATAATGAAGATCCTCTTGACTAGATACTTGCAAATCTCTAAAGGTCGTCTAAGGTTAAATAATGCGAATACATATATACAGTATATATATATATATATATATATATATATATATATATATATATATATATATATATATATATATATATATATATAAAAATCAAAAATACATAAATCTCAATCAATGACGATAGATTATCATAAGGAGTTCCAGGCTGCGGTAGGTATACCCAAAGCAGTAACACCAAAGGCACAAATAAAATAAAATAAAATACAGGAAGTAAATAATATAAAATATGTAGTATATATAGTATGAGGTAAATATCACTGTCCCAGAGGATAAAAAAAAAAAATATATATATATATATATATATATATACATCCGTCAAGCCTTTTTTCCTTTATTTGGTAGAGATATCTATATTGATTGGAATACTTGCACTGAAGACCAGCGCCATCTGTAAACCTTTCACGATTCATATTGTTCAGTCTTCTGGGAGAGACTGCAAGAAGCTTCTAGATAGGTACCTATAATTTGAGCTTCAACTGACTGGATGGGAGCTGGGAATTCTGCATACTGCAAAGAAGACCCTCTTTATGCAGGAGCTGAAAGTTTCCATCCACTAAGAGAGCACTGGACCCAGGAGTGTTTATAGGATTTCTACATGAGAAAAGTGTGACAAGATTCTACAATCTCTAGAGATCCACGACACGCCTGATCCATACTACAGGAGGTGCCTAGCCCATCTGTGATTCTGCTACATTCTTACCTCATACGATTGAGGGTATTGGAAGTAAGTGCACATCCATTAGGGGAGATAGCGATGAAAACCAGCTTTCTGACCTATATATATATATTTTATCCTCTGGGACTGTGATATTTACCTCATACTATATATACTACATATTTTATATTATTTACTTCCTGTATTTTATTTTATTTGTGCCTTTGGTGTTACTGCTTTGGGTATACCTTCCGCAGACTGGTACTCCTTATGATAATCTATCGTCATTGATTGAGATTTATGTATGCTAGTTGTTTCTTCTGCACTATCCTGCATTCTTTGATTTTCATTTTGTATTGTATTAGAGGTGTGAAGGGACTCCTCTGCATTTTAGGATTTGGCTGCAAGGTATCCTCAGCTAGGGTGGTGTATAGAGGTGCCCTGTGAAATCTTCTGGGCTTTCCTATTTCTGTATAGCAGTGCCATAGGGTGATTTAGGGGCTTCTGTCCTTATCTAATTTTTCTTTCTAGTTTTATATATATATATATATATATATATATTTATTTATATATTATGTTTTCTTTTAATAGTACATTTAAATACTCTTCTGCTTATGATACACAGGTGGTTAGCTTTAGTGAGTTAAATGTATATGAACACTGTTTTGATAATTTATATGTGGCACTTTAAAAACATATGGCAACGTATTAAAATGAAAAATGTAGTATTTCACCGGGCAAATTGAATGAAAGAAAGGCGGAGTCAATTGTTTAAATACATGGAGGGAAATCTCTAATGAGAATCAAGCCAGAAGAAACCCGTATGTTGAACGGGTGAAACGCGCGTAGCTGCTTAACCTCAGTGGTGTTGTCAGCTGCACACTGCAGATCTATACAGTTTGTTGGTTCATCTTGGGCAGTTTATTTGAAGGCGTACTTTGCACTTAAGGGCCTTCATCACCATCTGACACTCAACTTGGAGTGACAGGTCACGGAGCGGACAGTTTGTCTCATAACCGCAAAATGGCATACAACGATCAAGAAACAGGTGAACACAGCTTAATCTTGAACAGACTTTGAAACAGGTAATCGTTCCATTGTGTTCTTTTTCACTCCTCTGTGAAGTGGCTATATATATGGATAATTAGCCTTTATGCTGGGAGTTAGAGGTTGTGATGGATTGTGTGAAAAGGGACATAACAATATGGGAAACCTGTATGAATGTTTGTTAATGAAGCTGAGCCTGCGGTACTAACCCTACACATATTAACACATGCTTACGGATTATAAATACACCCCCTGATTATTGCTTTCTCCATCTCATCGCAACTTAACATCGCTTTTTAACAAGACTAATATGGACCCTCTGTGAATATACCTGTATAATCTGAAAAAGCCTAACCCATCTATTTGTTGTGAGTCAGAGGGAGTATTTGGCTAATGCTGAATGGGGACAAGATCTTGTGGATATCTGTAAGAAGAGTTGAGGTCAGATTTTGCATTCCGTATAAAATAATATGTCAACCATTATGTTTGGACTTTTATCAATGGACATTATTTACAGACATTTCATAGTAACATAGTAACATAGTAGATAAGGTTGAAAAAAGACTGAAGTCCATCGAGTTCAAGCTATACAAATCTAAAATACTTACAAAAAGCTCCAGTTAAGCTTAAATAACTCCATTAAAATGTGACCCATTTAATACTAGCAATCATATCCATGAATTTTGTTTATATACAGAAATTTATCCAGACTATTTTTAAATGTATCTATGGTATTGGTATTCACTACCTCCTTTGGTAATGAGTTCCACAATTGTATTGCTCTTACAGTGAAAAAACGTTTCCGTTGCAGGAGATTAAAACTCCTTTCCTCCAACCTTAAATTATGACCTCTTGTCAGAAACAATTTTCTTGGAATAAACAGAGCTTCTGCCATCTCTGTATATGGGCCTTGAATATATTTATATAAAGTAATCATGTCACCTCTCAAGCGACTTTTTTCTAAAGAAAACAGACCCAGTTTGGCTAGCCTCTCCTCATAGGTTAATTTCTCCAATCCCCTTATTAGCTTTGTGGCCCTTCTCTGAACTTTTTCTAGTTCTGCAATATCTTTTTTAGCAATCGGTCCCCAGAACTGCACTTCAAACTCAAGGTGAGGTCTTACCAGGGCTTTATATAATGACAGAATTATGTTTTCCTCCCTTGAATCAATGCCTCTTTTAATATTTGCTAGTATCTTATTAGCTTTTGAAGCCGCTGCCCTGCATTGTGCACCCATCTTTAGCTTGTTATCTATTTCTACTCCCAAATCCCTTTCCTCCTGTGTTTGGCTAAGTCTTGTCCCATTTAAAAAATACGTAGCCTGCTTATTTTTACTTCCAAAATGTAGAACCTTTCATTTTTCCGTATTAAATCTCATTTTCCATTCACTTGCCCATAGTTCTAATTTTAGCAAATCCCTTTGTAAAAAGAGTTTGTCCTGCTCTGACCTAATGACCTTACTTAACTTAGTATCATCTGCAAAAATAGAGATGTCGCTATTTAATCCTTGCTCCAAGTCATTTATAAAAATATTAAAAAGAACAGGGCCCACTACTGATTCCTGGGGGACGTCACTGATTACCTTTGTCCAATCTGAGTATGATCCATTTACTACTACTCGTTGCTCCCTATCTTTTATCCAGTTATTTATCAATGAGCTAACATTTTCAGCTATTCCCAGTCCATTAATTTTGTGCATTAATCTCTCATGTGGCACTGTATCAAATGCCTTTGCAAAATCTAAGTATATCACATCAACTGATTCCCCTTTATCTATATTTTTACTTACTTCCTCGTAGAATCTAATTAGATTAGTTTGACATGATCTATTTCTCCTAAAGCCATGCTGATTAGAACTCATAATCTTGTTTACACGAATATGCTCATCAATATAATCCCTTATAATCCCTTCAAATATCTTCCCCACTATTGATGTCAGACTAACTGGTCTATAGCTTCCCTTTTTGAAGAGTGGCACCACATCAGCTTTACGCCAATCCTGGGGTACCATGCCTGAGGATAATGAGTCTTGAAAAATTAAGAGTAAAGGTTTGTCTATAACAGTGCTAAATTCCCTTATCACCCTTGGGTGTATTCCATCTGGGCCTGGAGTTTTATTTACCTTAATATTTTCCAGTTTTTTCCTGATATCCTCTAAACAAAACCCAGTTAGTGGTATGGACTGGCATGTTCTATTCTGTTCCAAAGTATCATTCAATGGTTCCTCTCTTGTGTATACTGAAGAAAAAAACTGGTTTAGTACCTCAGCCTTCTCCCTGTCATTATTTATCATGCTACCCTCCACACATTTTAATGTACCTATATTATCCTTAGATTTTTTGCTATTTATGTACTTAAAGAACCTTTTAGGGTTAGACTTAGAATCCTTGGCAATTAATTTTTCATTTTCAATTTTGGCTAATTTGATTGCTTTTTTGCATGCTTTGTTACATTCCTTATAAATATTGTATGCTGAGTCTGTACTATTTTCTTTTAATAATTTAAATGCCC
The DNA here is from genome assembly GCF_027579735.1 of Bombina bombina. Lineage (NCBI taxonomy): Eukaryota > Metazoa > Chordata > Amphibia > Anura > Bombinatoridae > Bombina > Bombina bombina. The sequence continues at coordinate 1,302,475,606 of NC_069500.1, forward strand.
TACGTTTTTTCCTAATTTCTCTTAACACATTTTTATTTAGCCATAACGGCTTTGTTTTTTTTATTTTTATTTTTATAACCATATGGTATGTGTTGATATGTATATTTATTTAACACATTTTTAAATATTATCCATTTATCCTCTGTATTTTTATTAGAAAATACATTGTCCCAATTTATATTATTTAATGATTTCCTTAAATCGTTGAATTTTGCTTTCTTGAAATTAAAAGTCTTAGTTAAGCCTTTAAAACACTGCATATGAAAAGAGATTTCAAATGTGACCATGTTATGATCACTGTTACCCAAATGTTCTTTAACTTCTATGTTTGATATTATATCTGTATTGTTTGATAGCACTAAATCCAATATAGCTTTACTCCTAGTTGGCTCCTCTATTAATTGTGACAAGAAGTTATCCCTGAGACCATTTAAAAATCTATCCCCCTTAGCTGAATTACTAGTTTCATTGGCCCAGTTTATATCAGGGTAGTTAAAATCTCCCATAATTACAGCACTGTTATTAGCAGCCTTACCTATTTGGATAAGTAGTTGAGTTTCCTCCGGGTCACTAATGTTGGGAGGCTTGTAGCATGTTCCTAGTAATATTTTTTTAGGATGTTTCCCCCCACTCTTTATTTCAACCCACAGGGTCTCTACATTGTCACTTGTATCATAAATATCTTCCCTTATTGTAGGTTTAAGATTAGGTTTAATATACATGCAGATTCCTCCACCCCTTTTATTATTCCTGTCCCTCCTAAATAATGTATACCCCTCTAAGTTAACTGCCCAGTCATGTGAATCATCCCACCAAGTTTCAGTTATACTGATAACATCATAGTCCTCTTCTGCAACTAAGAGCGTCAGCTCCCCCATTTTACCTGTCATGCTTCTTGCATTTGTTGTCATACATTTAATTTTCATGTGCTTTCTGCTGCTACTTGGTGTGCTTTCCTCTATACTTTCTAATGTGACATTTCTTAAGTCATCCCTTCCTTGAGATATTAAGGGAGTGACATATTCACAGACTGATCTCTCTGTTCTATTTTGTTCTAACTGGCCCTCCCCCCCTTTGCCTAGTTTAAAAGGTTCTCTAAACGTGCTACCATCCTTTCCCCCAACACACCTACACCCATGTCATTCAGGTGCAATCCATCCTTACTGTACAAATTGTACCCTAGTGAAAAATCAGCCCAGTGTTCTAAAAAGTCAAACCCCTTGTAACGGTACCAACCGGATACCAAGGGTTAACACCAGGGAACAATGTCCTGCATAGGGAATCAGCAGTTCACAACCCAGCCAGTTTTCAGGTTTTAAACAGAATAACACTTTATTTGAAGGCAGCATACAGATTTATACAGGTTTTTGACCCCCCCCCCCCCAGATGGGGGTGGAAAGAATGTTGTACATTAGATAAAAGGGAGAAGCGCCCTTGACATGATACAATAGGATTATATTACTTAAACACTTCAACCACAGGACACTCTTGACTCTCCTTATCACTTAGGCGTTTCTCTCTGGGGGTGATCAAACAATAGAATTCTAAGCATTAATTAGATTGTAGCTGGAGCCAGCCACTTGTGGTTAGAAAATAAAGTTAACACTTTCAGTCCTGACCGAAGGGTCTGTCACAGACAACCTTTCTTACGTTATAGTCCAGAAGTGGCTAGGTTTGCCACAATGCTCCCCCAGAACCAAGCCGGCATACACAGTCTGATCCCAACGGATCGGCTTGGGGATGTCCGGGGCAACAACTTTCGGCTCAAGTAAGCTACGGGGTGTTCTCCGCCATCTGCTCCAACTTGGCTCAGTACTGCCCCCACCCCAAACATGGAAGCGTCTCTTCCCGGAGGGACTGGGCTTGGGTAGTCACAGGGTTAACATTAGCGGGATCCATGGGAGCATAGGCAGAAACAAGGGGGGCCAAGTCATTTCCAAGGAGAACATCAGCAGGTAAGTCCTTCTTGACCCCCACATTCACAAGTCTAGCGCCCACTCCCCAATCCAAATGTACCCTGGCAACAGGTAGGCGGAACACAGTGCCCCCTGCTACCCTCACAGCCACAGTGTCTCCAGTGTGCTGTTTCTCAGGCACCAAGTTCTCTTGAAGCAAGGTCATGGTAGCACCAGTATCCCGTAGACAACTGACCTCCTTCCCATTCACTTTAACCCGTTGCCGGTTATTCCGGTGGGCAGCTTGCACGGGGTCTGCTTCATGTAGGCTGCCCCAGCATTCTGGCGCCTCTACGTAGCGGGCCACAGGCTGAGGATTATGTGGGATTCCGCCAGCGGGTCTTCTCCAGGACTGTGCTTGATTCGCTGCGTTTAGGGGACACTCTGGTCTTTTGTGCCCTAGTTGCTTACATCCAAAGCACCGAATAGGTTGTGAGTAGCCCCGCGAATTGAACCGGGCTCTCTGAGGGTAGTTCGTGGCCGGAGGCCGTGTGGTATAGCGGTGCGCCGGGGGTTGGTAACTGGCAGCTGCTGGGGTGACTGGGGGTCTGTACTCCACTCTAGCAGTGGGCAATCGGTATACTGCTCCCCCTGCCCCTCGTACTGCCACGGATCCACCAGTGGGTGCTGTATCCGGCACCAAATGGGGAGCTATCAGGGTTAAAGTAGCTCCCGAATCCCGAAGTCCCTGGACCGACATCACCTCATGCAGAATTCCCAGGGGTTCCTCGGCTTGGGTGCTCAACACCTCATGAGCGGCTGGCTCCGTTTGGTAATGGTGAGCAGCCGCCCTTGGGGCCAGGTTCTGTCTGACCTGGTTCCAAGCTTGTCTGCTCCGATTTTGGGTGCACTCACGTGCCATATGTCCCCACTGCTTGCAGGTGTGGCATTGTATATTAGCCCGTCCGTTGTTAGGCTGTAGTCCATGGTGCCTCCTGGCATCAAAATGCTGGTCTGCTAATCTGGCTGCTTCGGTTAAGGTGAGGGGTTTTCGATCTCTCCCCCATTCTTGGGCTTCTGGGGACAAGCCGTTAAAGAATTGCTCCAACAGCATCAGTTGTCGCAATTCTTCCATGGTGGTAGCTTGGCTGGCCTGTATCCACCCCTGAGATGCTTGATCCAGCTTGTGGGCCCACTCTGCATGGGAATCTCTTTCTGGCTTGCGCAGGCCTCTAAACTTGCGCCGGTATGCCTCTGAGGTAATGGCATATCTTTCCAAGATCGCTCTCTTCACTTTAGCGTAATCCTTGCTGTCCTCCCTGGGTACAGCGCGATACGCTTCCGCTGCCCTACCGGCTAGCTTGCCTGCTAGCACCGGCACCCATACGGACTGCTCCAAATCATGTAACTCGCACAGTCTCTCAAAATCCTGTAAATACCCATCAATCTCATCCTTCTCCTCACAAAACATTTTAAATGCATGGTATGGGATTTTGGGTCTTACTGGGTTGCTGAGTGCGTCCAAAATGGATTCTGCTCGGGAGGATGCATTCCGCGGACTGTGTGCCATCACGTACTCCTGCACATCTGCCATTACCACGGATAGCATATCCCGTGGTACAGGTTGGGGTAAAAATTCCAGCCTGGTCCTCATTTCCCTCTGGTATAGGGTCTCCTCCATGGCTGCTGGAGGCGTAGCGCTGCGAGCTCTGTCTCCCTCCATCAGCTCAGCAATTAATATAGCCTTGGGTTTGCTGCTGCCTATCTTTCCCCTGGCTTCTAGCAGTTCCTTTTACGTTTGTCTCTTTAGCTTAGAATAATCCATCTCCATTCACTTCGGTCCCTGGTACTCCTTCCATCTTAGTCAGTATTGTAGTAATCCCCCTCTTCCTGAGGTTACTGGCTTGTGTAGTTGCTCTTCTGGGCGATAAGGTTCATTCCGTCGCTTGCCACCAATTGTAACGGTACCAACCGGATACCAAGGGTTAACACCAGGGAACAATGTCCTGCATAGGGAATCAGCAGTTCACAACCCAGCCAGTTTTCAGGTTTTAAACAGAATAACACTTTATTTGAAGGCAGCATACAGATTTATACAGGTTTTTGACCCCCCCCCCCCCAGATGGGGGTGGAAAGAATGTTGTACATTAGATAAAAGGGAGAAGCGCCCTTGACATGATACAATAGGATTATATTACTTAAACACTTCAACCACAGGACACTCTTGACTCTCCTTATCACTTAGGCGTTTCTCTCTGGGGGTGATCAAACAATAGAATTCTAAGCATTAATTAGATTGTAGCTGGAGCCAGCCACTTGTGGTTAGAAAATAAAGTTAACACTTTCAGTCCTGACCGAAGGGTCTGTCACAGACAACCTTTCTTACGTTATAGTCCAGAAGTGGCTAGGTTTGCCACACCCCTCATTTTAACACCATGTTTTTAACCATGAATTAACAGACCTTAACTCCTTCTGCCTTACTGAGTTAACACACGGCACTGTTAATATCTCAGAAAATATTACTTTGGAGGTCCTTGCTTTAAGCTTGCTACCTAACTCCCTGAAGTCATTTAGGACTCTCCATCTCCCACCGATTCCTTCATTAGTACCAATATGCACCATGACTGCAGGATCAGACCCACATCAATCTAACAATCTATCAATATGCTCCACAATATGCCTAACACGAGCCCCTGGAAGACAGCAAACTGTTCTATGTAAAGGGTCTGGATGACAAATTACCATATCAACCTTCCTAATAATAGAGTCTCCTACCACCAACATCTGCCTCTGGCCCTGACTTGTATGCCCCACTTCCATGACTGAAGGACTGCCCATCATAGTATGCTCCTCTTCCACAGCTAAAGGACTGTTCACTATACTAGGAAACACAGCCCTCTCTGACACTGCCACCCCTGAACTGATATCCCCAACATCTTCACTTAATCTGGCAAATCTATTGGGGTGTACCAGCTCAGAACTGGCCTGTCTCTTCCGCTTACCTGTACTTTGCCCTCTAACTGTGACCCAGCTAGATCCTAGAGTCTCCTGGAGTCTCCTCATCTGAATCCTCCCCATTCCCACTGCTGGAACCATTAATTTCATTGGTCATAATGCAGTTCTCATTGCCCATTTAAAAACAAACTGCTAGATATGAATGTTGCCATTTGTCCCAATTAAATGTATCAAATATATCAGTGTTTGCTAGATTTTCCTCTTTCTCTCTCTTTCTGATTCTCATTGTGGGGATACCAATATTTTTTGAGTCACAGTCTTGTGCTGGACAATAGTGGTCTGCTTTTTCTTTAAATGTTATATATTTACATGTTTATATGTGCATTTACACATATTAACACATAAATATATATACATATGTATATATATATATATATATATATATATATATATATATATATATATATATATATATATATATATATATATATATATATATATATATATATAAATAAATAAATAAAAGCATATACATATATATTAACAGTCCCACACACAGTCAGTGCCATTTTTGTCTAGCACCCCACATCCCCTCACTTTAATCCCTTTTATTTTTACAAAAATAAAGATGTTCATATTTTTTTATTATACAAGGAACTGTACACTTTATTATGGGGGCAATTGGGCGACATTTTTTAATTAACCAGAGGTCTGACCTCTGGTTAATTGCACTTAGCACAAAGTGCTACCACGAGCTTGTGGTAGCATTAACCAGCCACTTGTAATGGCTGGTTATTTAAAGGGACAGTCTACACCAGAATTTTTATTGTTTTAAAAGATAGATAATCCCTTTATTACCCATTTCCCAGTTTTGTATAACCAACACAGTTATAATAATATACTTTCTCTTGTAAGGTGAATCCAGGCCACGGATCATCCATTACTTGTGGGATATTCTCCTTCCCAACAGGAAGTTGCAAGAGGATCACCCACAGCAGAGCTGCTATATAGCTCCCCCCTAACTGTCATATCCAGTCATTCTCTTGCAAGCTCTCAACATAGCTGGAGGTAGTAAGAGGAAAGTGGTGTAATATAGTTAGTTTTTTCTTTAATCAAAAGTTTATTGTTTTTAAATGGTACCGGAGTTGTACTATTTTATCTCAGGCAGCATTTAGAAGAAGAATCTGCCTGCGTTTTTCTATGATCTTAGCAGAAGTAACTAAGATCCACTGCTGTTCTCACTTATGTCTGAGGAGTGAGGTAACTTCAGAGGGAGAATGGCTTGCAGGTTATCCTGCAATAAGGTATGTGCAGTTTAAGTTTTTCTAGGGATGGAATTTGCTAGAAAAAAGCTGCTGATACCGGATTAATGTAAGTTAAGCCTAAATACAGGGATTTAATAGCGACTAGTATCAGGCCTGCTATCAGAGGTATATACTCTGATTAATGTGCAATATAAAACGTTTGCTGGCATGTTTAATCGTTTTTATATATGCTTTGGTGATAAAACTTATTGAGGCCTAGTTTTTTCCACATGGCTGGCTTGATTTTGGCCTAGAAACAGTTTCCTGAGGCTTTCCACTGTTGTAATATGAGTGGGAGGGGCCTATTTTAGCGCTTTTTTGCACAGTTAAAATTACAGACAGAGACATTCAGCTTCCCTCAGCAGTCCCCTGCATGCTTTAGGACATCTCTGAAGGGCTCAAAAGGCTTCAAAAGTCATATATTGAGGAAGGTAAAGCCACAGTGGAGCTGTGGCAGTTGTTGTGACTGTTTAAAAAATGTTTTTTTCAATTTGTTAATCCGTTTTTTGTATTAAGGGGTTAATGATCTATTTGCAAGTGGGTGCAATGCTCTGCTAACTTGTTACATACACTGTAAAAATTTAGTTAGTTTAACTGCCTTTTTTCACTGTTATTTCAAAATTTAGCAAAATTTGTTTCCCTTAAAGGCACAGTAACGTTTTTTATATTGCTTGTTTAACTTCATGTAAAGTGTTTTCCAAGCTTGCTAGTCTCATTGCTAGTCTGTATAAAGATGTCTGACATAGAGGAAACTCCTTGTTCATTATGTTTAAAAGCCATGGTGGAACCCCATATGAGAATGTGTACTAAATGTATTGATTTCACTTTAAACAATAAAGATCAGCTTTTATCTTTAAAAAATTTATCACCAGAGGATTCTGGCAAGGGGGAAGTTATGCCGACTAACTCTCCCCACGTGTCAGACCCTTTGACTCCTGCTCAAGGGACTCATGCTAAAATGGCGCCAAGTACATCAAAGACGCCCATAGCGATTACTTTGCAGGACATGGCGGCAATCATGGATAATACCCTGTCAGCGGTATTAGCCAGACTGCCTGAATTCAGAGGAAAGCGCGATAGCTCTTGGGTTAGACGTAGTACAGAGCGCACAGATGCCTTAAGGCCCATGTCTGATACTGCGTCACAATATGCAGAAGCTGAGGAAGGAGAGCTTCAGTCTGTGGGTGACATTTCTGATTTGAGGAAACCTGATTTAGATAGTTCTACTTTTAAATTTAAGCTTGAGAACCTCTGTGTATTGCTTGGGGAGGTGTTAGCTGCTCTGAATGACTGTGACACAATTGCAGTACCAGAGAAATTTTGTAGACTAAATAAATACTATGCAGTGCTGGTGTGTAAAGATATTTTTCCAATACCTAAAAGGTTTACAGAAATCATTAATAAGGAGTGGGATAGACCCTGTATGCCGTTTCCCCCCCCTCCTATTTTTAGAAAAATGTTTCCAATAGACGCCACCACACGGGACTTATGGCAGACGGTCCCTAAGGTGGAGGGAGCAGTTTCTACTTTAGAAAAGCGTACCACTATCCCTGTCGAGGACAGTTGTGTTTTTTCAGATCCAATGGATAAAAAAATTAGAGGGTTACCTTAAGAAAATGTTTATTCAACAAGGTTTTATCCTGCAGCCCCTTGCATGCATTGCGCCTGTCACTGCTGCTGCGGCGTTCTGGTTTGAGTCTCTGGAAGAGGCCTTTCAGACAGCTACTCCATTGACTGAAATACTTGACAAGCTTAGAACACTTAAGCTAGCTAATTATTTTGTTTTTGACGCCATTGTTCATTTGACTAAACTAACGGCTAAGAATTCTGGATTCGCCATCCCCTCCTCAAGGGAGATTTCACCTTTCGAGATAATCTGTAAACCAGATAAAGAAAGAGGCATTCTTACGCTGTGTGCAAGACCTCCTAGTTATGGGAGTGATCACCAGAGGATTCTGGCAAGGGGGAAGTTATGCCGACTAACTCTCCCCACGTGTCAGACCCTTTGACTCCTGCTCAAGGGACTCATGCTAAAATGGCGCCAAGTACATCAAAGACGCCCATAGCGATTACTTTGCAGGACATGGCGGCAATCATGGATAATACCCTGTCAGCGGTATAAGCCAGACTGCCTGAATTCAGAGGAAAGCGCGATAGCTCTTGGGTTAGACGTAGTACAGAGCGCACAGATGCCTTAAGGCCCATGTCTGATACTGCGTCACAATATGCAGAAGCTGAGGAAGGAGAGCTTCAGTCTGTGGGTGACATTTCTGATTTGAGGAAACCTGATTTAGATAGTTCTACTTTTAAATTTAAGCTTGAGAACCTCTGTGTATTGCTTGGGGAGGTGTTAGCTGCTCTGAATGACTGTGACACAATTGCAGTACCAGAGAAATTTTGTAGACTAAATAAATACTATGCAGTGCTGGTGTGTAAAGATATTTTTCCAATACCTAAAAGGTTTACAGAAATCATTAATAAGGAGTGGGATAGACCCTGTATGCCGTTTTCCCCCCCTCCTATTTTTAGAAAAATGTTTCCAATAGACGCCACCACACGGGACTTATGGCAGACGGTCCCTAAGGTGGAGGGAGCAGTTTCTACTTTAGAAAAGCGTACCACTATCCCTGTCGAGGACAGTTGTGTTTTTTCAGATCCAATGGATAAAAAAATTAGAGGGTTACCTTAAGAAAATGTTTATTCAACAAGGTTTTATCCTGCAGCCCCTTGCATGCATTGCGCCTGTCACTGCTGCTGCGGCGTTCTGGTTTGAGTCTCTGGAAGAGGCCTTTCAGACAGCTACTCCATTGACTGAAATACTTGACAAGCTTAGAACACTTAAGCTAGCTAATTATTTTGTTTTTGACGCCATTGTTCATTTGACTAAACTAACGGCTAAGAATTCTGGATTCGCCATCCCCTCCTCAAGGGAGATTTCACCTTTCGAGATAATCTGTAAACCAGATAAAGAAAGAGGCATTCTTACGCTGTGTGCAAGACCTCCTAGTTATGGGAGTGATCTGTCCAGTTCCACAGTCGGAACACGGACAGGGTTTTTATTCAAATCTGTTTGTGGTTCCCAAAAAAGAGGGAACATTCAGACCCATTTTGGATCTAAAGATCTTAAACAAATTCCTCAGAGTTCCATCGTTCAAAATGGAAACTATTCGGACCATCCTACCTATGATCCAGGAGGGTCAGTACATGACCACAGTGGATTTGAAGGATGCTTACCTTCACATACCGATTCACAGAGATCATCATCGGTTCCTAAGGTTTGCCTTTCTGTACAGGCATTACCAATTTGTGGCTCTTCCCTTCGGGTTAGCTACAGCTCCAAGAATCTTTACAAAGGTTCTGGGATCGCTTCTGGCGGTCCTAAGACCGCGAGGTATATCAGTGGCCCCTTATCTGGACGACATCCTGATACAGGCATCAAGCTTTCAGATTGCCAAGTCACATACGGACATAGTTCTGGCATTTCTCAGGTCACTTGGGTGGAAGGTGAATGAGGAAAAGAGTTCTCTATCCCCACTCACAAGAGTCTCCTTCCTAGGGACTCTGATATATTCTGTAAAAATGAAGATTTACCTGACAGAATCCAGGTTATCAAGCTTCTAAAATCTTGCCATGTTCTTCCTTCTATTCTGCGCCCTTCGGTGGCTCAGTGTATGGAAGTAATCGGCTTGATGGTAGCGGCGATGGACATAGTGCCATTTGCGCGCCTACATTTCAGACCGCTGCAACTATGCATGCTCAGTCAGTGGAATGGAGATAACACAGATTTGTCCCCTCTGCTAAATCTGGATCAAGAGACCAGAGATTCTCTTCTCTGGTGGCTATCTCGGGTCCATCTGTCCAAAGGTATGACCTTTCGCAGGCCAGATTGGACAATTGTAACAACAGATGCCAGCCTTCTAGGTTGGGGTGCAGTCTGGAATTCCCTGAAGGCTCAGGGATCATGGACTCAGGAGGAGAAACTCCTCCCAATAAATATTCTGGAGTTAAGAGCAATATTCAATGCTCTTCTAACTTGGCCTCAGTTAGCAACCCTGAGGTTCATCAGATTTCAGTCGGACAACATCACGACTGTGGCTTACATCAACCATCAAGGGGGAACCAGGAGTTCCCTAGCGATGTTAGAAGTCTCCAAGATAATTCGCTGGGCAGAGACTCACTCTTGCCACCTATCAGCAATCCATATCCCAGGTGTAGAGAACTGGGAGGCAGATTTTCTAAGTCATCAGACTTTTCATCCGGGGGAGTGGGAACTCCATCTGGAGGTGTTTGCTCTAGCAGCGCCTTGGTTCTTCAACCTGGCTTATGTGTTTCCACCGTTTCCTCTGCTCCCTCGACTGATTGCCAAAATCAAACAGGAGAGAGCATCGGTGATCTTGATAGCGCCTGCGTGGGCACGCAGGACCTGGTATGCAGACCTAGTGGACATGTCATCCTTTCCACCATGGACCCTGCCTCTGAGATAACACCTTCTACTACAAGGTCCTTTCAATCATCCGAATCTAATTTCTCTGAGACTGACTGCATGGAGATTGAACACTTGATTTTATCAAGGCGTGGCTTCTCCGAGTCAGTCATTGATACCCTAATACAGGCACGAAAGCCTGTCACCAGGAAAATCTACCATAAGATATGGCGTAAATACCTTTATTGGTGTGAATCCAAGAATTACTCATGGAGTAAATTAGGATTCCTAGGATATTGTCCTTTCTCCAAGAGGGTTTGGAAAAAGAATTATCAGCTAGTTCTTTAAAGGGACAGATTTCTGCTCTGTCTATTCTTTTGCACAAGCGTCTGGCAGAAGTTCCAGACGTTCAAGCTTTTTGTCAGGCTTTGGTTAGAATTAAGCCTGTGTTTAAACCTGTTGCTCCCCCATGGAGCTTAAACTTGGTTCTTAAAGTTCTTCAAGGGGTTCCGTTTGAACCCCTTCATTCCATTGATATCAAACTTTTATCTTGGAAAGTTCTGTTTTTGATGGCTATTTCCTCGGCTCGGAGAGTCTCTGAGTTATCTGCCTTACAATGTGATTCTACTTATCTGATTTTCCATTCAGATAAAGTAGTTCTGCGTACAAAACCTGGGTTTTTACCTAAGGTAGTTTCTAACAAGAATATCAATCAAGAGATTGTTGTTCCATCATTGTGTCCCAATCCTTCTTCAAAGAAGGAACGCCTTTTACATAATCGGGACGTGGTCCGTGCTTTAAAGTTTTACTTACAAGCTACTAAAGATTTTCGCCAAACATCTACACTGTTTTTTGTTTACTCTGGACAGAGGAGAGGTCAAAAAGCTTTGTCAACCTCTTTCTTTTTGGCTTTGGAGCGTAATACGCTTAGCCTATGAGACTGCTGGATGGCAGCCCCCTGAAAGGATTACAGCTCATTCTACTAGAGCTGTGGCTTCCACTTGGGCCTTTAAAAATGAGGCTTCTGTTGAACAGATTTGCAAGGCGGCGACTTGGTCTTCGCTTCATACTTTTTCAAAATTTTACAAATTTGATACTTTTGCTTCTTCGGAGGCTATTTTTGGGAGAAAGGTTCTACAGGCAGTGGTTCCTTCCATTTAAGCCTGCCTTGTCCCTCCCTTCATCCGTGTACTTTAGCTTTGGTATTGGTATCCCACAAGTAATGGATGATCCGTGGACTGGATACACCTTACAAGAGAAAACATAATTTATGCTTACCTGATAAATTTATTTCTCTTGTGGTGTATCCAGTCCACGGCCCGCCCTGTCTTTTTAAGGCAGGTCTAAATTTTAATTTAAACTACAGTTACCACTGCACCCTATAGTTTCTCCTTTCTTGGCTTGTTTCGGTCGAATGACTGGATATGGCAGTTAGGGGAGGAGCTATATAGCAGCTCTGCTGTGGGTGATCCTCTTGCAACTTCCTGTTGGGAAGGAGAATATCCCACAAGTAATGGATGATCCGTGGACTGGATACACCACAAGAGAAATAAATTTATCAGGTAAGCATAAATTATGTTTTTAACCTCTGTGATTATCTTGTATCTAAGCCTCTGCAAACTGCCCCTTTTTACGGTTCTTTTGACAGACTTGCAGTCTAGCCAATCAGTGCCTGCTCCCAGATAACTTCACGTGCACAAGCACAGTGTTATCTATATGAAATACGTGAACTAACACCCTCTAGTGGTGAAAAACTGTTAAAAAGGAATCTGAAAGAGGTGGGCTTCAAGGTCTAAGAAATTAGCATATGAACCTCCTAGGTTAAAGGGACACTCAACCCAAATTTTTTCTTTCTTGATTCATATAGAGCATGCAATTTTAAGCAACTTTCTAATTTACTCCTATTATCAAATTTTCTTCGTTCTCTTGCTATCTTTATTTAAAAAAAGAAGGCATCTAAGCTAAGGAGCCAGCCAATTGTTGTTTCACAACCCTGGAGAGCACATGTTTATTTGTGCTGTCCAATCAGCAAGGACAACTCAGGTTGTTCACCAAAAAATGGGCCGACATCTAAACTTACATTCTTGCTTTTGAAATGAAGATACCAAGAGAATGAAGAAAATTTGATAGTAGGAGTAACTTAGAAAGTTGCTTAAAATTGCATGCTCTATCTAAATCACAAAAGAAAAAAATTGGGTACTGTGTCCCTTTAAGCTTTCAACTAAGAATACCAAGAGAACAAAGCAAAATTTGTGATAAAAGTAAATTGGAAAATTGTTTAAAATTACATGCTCTATCTGAATCATGAAAGTTTATTTTGGCCTAGACTGTCCCTTTAATGTGCGCCTGTAAACAGAAAATAATCTACCCCAATGTGACAGAAACCTTTGGGAGAGAATGACATTGTGAATGGATTAATTTTCACACAAAAAAACAACAAAAAACAAACACTATAGCCATGAATATATAGCATCTTGCTATATAATTAAAAACTAATCTATATTTCAGGATGAATACGTTTTGGATTATAATGTATCTTAAATAAAAACTATCTTTTGATAATTTCTCCTCAGAAAGCATTCTATTTTAAAAATATCTTATTTGAATCAAAAAATTCTGTTTTTAATTTAAAAAAACTGAGTTAAATAAAAGAAATCCAATTTTTTTTAAAAAATCATGAATTTTTCCCCCTTTTTTATTTTATTTTAATAGATTGGATTGACAAATGGCAAATAAACATCAGTGACAAAATCATACTTGTCTCATATGACATTGCAGAGTAGATAATAAGTTCAAAGAACATTGTCATAGACAGTAGACAGTAAAATAATGATATTGAAAAAATAAAAAGAGAAATTCTGAGTTACGTTCATTCAGACATCAACACTACCCCATAAGCATAATTCTGCACAACATTTTAGAGCAATTATTTTGACACATGTAATACTCTGGATCTACCAAACATTTAAAAAATGAGACACACTCATTCCATCTTATTTTTTTTTTTTTAAATATTTTTTTATTGATATTTAAACAATACAAAAGAATAAACAAGACCTTCACAGAAGACATAGCCACTTAATGACAGATAGATCAATGAGACCAATATTAGTAGACAGTAACTAAGATTTCCTAAAAGCATTTAAAACATTTACATTTGTATCGCTATATAGATGGAATTACTTGGTCGATTACTCCTTAAACAACAGCTATCATGCATCTTGTCTGTCAGTTTGTCTAGGGGACCTGAGTGGGGTAAGGATACCCCCTCATTCCCATCTTAACCAAAAAAATTATGAAGATCTTGAATACAAAGGGAGTATAGAGAAAAGTTGGGAAAATCAAAGGGGGAAGAGAAGAAGATAAGAGGGGAAGATGAAGAAGAGTAAGAAAATAGGGCCTTCCGACCATGACACACCCAGTGGAATTTTCATCAATAAGGATAATATTATGATTAACCAACGGATGTATAAAGGCATATAAGATCTCTGCTGTATTGGGTATATTGACAATTCAAACAGTATTATATGGAGTCATGTGTGATCCAATAAAACCAGACTTTGTGAAAAGCTTCCTGAGTGTCTTGTAATATTGCTGCCTGTGCGGACATATTGTATATGTGCCTAATTTTATGTAAAATTTCGTCCCAGGGGGGAGCCCCCTCCTTCCAGTGACGGGCTATACATATACGTGTAGCTGTACATAAAATTTTGATAAATTGATTATTGTCTTTATTAAACTGCCTTAAGCGTACATTCAATACTTATTATTTATTTTATTGAGGTGCATATGGAATTATCTGCCCTGTCCAGCAGTATCTATAACTACATAATACAATCGTAGAATCCACAGCAGCTCTGTATATAGACATTAAATCCCACTTATATTATACAAACACATATTTTTATATGTTTAGAATAGTGTGGATGTTTCTCTTGTAAGGTGTATCCAGTCCATGAATTCATCCATTACTTGTGGGATATTCTCCTTCCCAACAGGAAGCTGCAAGAGGATACCCACAGCAGAGCTGTCTATATAGCTCCTCCCCTAACTGCCAGTCCCAGTCATTCTCTTGCAGCTCTCGACAAGAAAGGAAGTATCAAGAGATATGTGGTGATAGTGTAGTTTATATTCAATCAAAAGTTTGTTATTTTTAAATGGTACCGGCGTTGTACTGTTTTTACCTCAGGCAGAAATTAGAAGAAGAGTTCTGCCTGAGGTTTTTGATGATCTTAGCAGGTTGTAACTAAGAGCCACTGCTGTTCTCACACATAACTGAAGAGTATGGGAAAACTTTAGCTGGGGGAATGGCCTGCAGAATTAACTGCTCTGAGGTATGTTCAGTATATTTTTTTTCTAGAGAGATGTTAAGGTCTAGAAAATGCTGACATTGCCTGATATATTTAAGGTAAGCCTGATTACAGTGATTTAACAAACGACTGGGATCATGCTTGCAGTAAAGGGTAATATTCATGTTACTTGCTCTTATTACTTAGTATGTAAAACGTTTGCATGATATATAAAAAAAAAAAAAAAGTTTTTTACTGAGGGTGATAAATCTTTATTTGGGGCCTAGTTTTCCACATGGCTGACTAGATTTCTCCTAGGAGTAGTTATTTATGGCCCTTTCACTTTGAGTGCATGGTGGGAGGGGCCTATTTTCACGCTCTAATTGCGCAGTAGTTTTTACAGTCTGAGACATCCAGTTTCCCTGAAGGAGTCCCCTATCATATAGGACCTCTGTAAAGGGTTTTTTACGCCGGCAAATGACACAGAAAAAGACCTGTGAGAAAGATAAGAGTGAATCCAGGAAAGAGCAGTGCCACAGATGTTTTGGTACTGTCCTAAAGTTTATCAACTATGGCAGAAGATCTCATATTGGTTCATAAATTTATATAATGCCCCTGTCTCTTTCACCCCCATTGGTGGAATTCTCAGGTATTTGTTATCCCATAACTTTTTCATATTTGATCAAGAGTTTTACCAACAAATCTGTGGCATGGCGATGGAGGCAGAATTTGCCCCATCGTTTGCCATTTTGTATGTGGCCTGGTGGGAACTGCATCATATTTATACCTCACAAAATCCGTGGCATGAGGATGTCATCATGTTTGTAAGATACATTGATGACTTGTTATTTACTGTCAAAAAACCACTGGATGACTCCACATTCCACAAATTCTTACATTATCTTAACAATAACAACATGGGGTTAAAATACACTGGCACATATAGTAGCAGAGAAGTTAATTTCTTAGATCTGACCTTATACATTGAAGATGATCAGATATGTACAAAAACTTTCAGATAACCAACGGCAGGGAACACAATACTTCATGCCACATCGCAACACCCCAAACATCTTGTTACAGCAATACAAAAGGGAAAATTTATTAGACTCAGATGCAACACCAAATCAGATGGGGTCTATGATTAACAGGCAATGGAGCTTGAGAATAGATTGGCTCAAAGAGGCTATAAGAAGGACACCTTTGTACAATGTCACCAACAGTTTAAAACACTAAGCATTAATCACGAATCTAAAAAAAAGTAATGACGACTTTTCAAATTCTGTGATGTTTAGCTCTGCATATTCCCGACAATTTGACTCAGTTGTCAGAATACTTAAAAAACATATGCACCTCCTTCTGGGAGATGACATATTGAAGTCTTGTGTTGACAAATTTAAATTTGTACCGAAAAAAAACAAGAACCTTGGGTCAGTCTCTTTCCCCAAGCATGGTTAAAAGGAATACATTAGAGTCAGAACTGAGATGGTTAACACATAAAGGCAACTTCAGGTGTGGTAGTAGAAACTGCAACACTTGTGCCTTAATACAAAAAGGTCATACATTTACTTCTAGTGTCACCAACCAAGTTTTTGATATTGATTTGTATGCTAACTGCAGTACCCAATGGGCTGTATATTTATTGACATGGAATTTATGTAAACACCAATCTACATGACAAACATCCAGAGAGTTAAGAAAAAGAGTAGGAGAACATGTTAGGGATGTCAAAAATGATGTGAAAGAATCTGCTGTTGCCAGCTATTTCAATGGCATACATTTCACAAATAAGCAGATATATTGGTACAAATAATAGATTTAGCACGGGTACCTATTAGAGGAGGTAACAGACATAAAATCCTTGACAAAAAAGAATTGTTCTGGATTTTAAAACTTCAAACCAAACCCCTTTAGGCATCAATAGAGCATTTGACATCAGTTATTTTATTGATGACTGAGCTCTATATTCATATAAACACCAACATATTTCTCAATATTTGTCTACATTCTCATATATCAGGACCCATGCATAATAGATTTGTATATCATTATTTGTATTAATATTTTGATCTTTCTAGTATTTATTATTGTCCATAGGCCATTGTGTTTAACATAAGTTTATTATGCAAATGTTAAAAGGATGCATAAATTCACACGTTAGCTTGCAATTGTTTGCTGTTCAGCATATCAATGTTATCATATTGTGTAAGCAATGTTGCTTTTTTTATTCCTTACTTTGTACTAAGTATGTTTTTAATTTTTTTTTGTGGTCAGTTGGGGGTTAATCTGTTGCTGCATTTTACTAATAAAATGCTTATTTTTTATTTTTACTAGCTGAGCAGTGCCTGCTATTTCTTTGTACCGTTGTCTTGTTTCCTGGCCTGATCAGCCATCTGCTATGGCACTCCGGGTAAATTGAGGTTCCAACTGTTGCCATAAGGCTTTTTTCTGCACTTACTGGAGTCTTTGACCATGCTCCGGATTACCCCTCTAGAGTCTGAGCCTGTCTGTAGTAACATTTGTGCTTCTGCAGCAGCAAATGAAATGTTGTTTATACGGCTTCATGTTGCTCTGGGGAGATAGTGGATTAGATTTTGTCAGCAATCACAATTTTATTCCATGGATGAAAATACTGGATGAGCTATTTTTATCTCAATGTTTTACAGTGACGGAGTAAGATTATGACTAAGACTGACATATTTTGTGTGTAAGGCTTAGCTGTAATATTATTAATAGGAAGTAACCAGAAGCAATAATTATATAAATATATTTACAGTGATGTCCTGGCAGTGATGAGAAACGTTCAACAAGTATTTTTAATTTCGTTTCTTACTCAAACATATAAAGGAAAATGTTTGAAATACCACATTAGCAAGCTATTAAAATGGTATTCACTCCATATTTATGTACACAAAACATACAAAGTATGTGATCACAATAAAGCAAAGCACTGCAAAACAAAATGTCTGAAAAGCATTTTACACAGTTTTTATAGCGTAATTTACTTTTTTTTTTAAATTCAAGAGCAGGTAAGGATTACACCCCTTAAAAATCCTGGTGGGATCCATGATCCTGTTTTAATTTGCTGTGGCCAATTGGGGATTGGTGTAAATGAACTTGTGGTCTGATGTAACCAATTACTGTGTGGAATGTTGCAGGGTCAGTAAATTTCACCATACCTGAATATGATAGAGGAATGGAAAATAAATAACGAATTTAGAATATGGGGAATTCTAGTTGGAATTTAATATACATGTTAAACACTTCATACTTTGAATGCACACATCAACACATATACACCTTAGACATGTGCATTTGTGTGCATTTCGGTCCATTTGTCTGCATAATGAGTAGTTGAAATGTAATGATTAATTAATTTTTTCTTTTTTTTTTAGCCACACTCCTTTTGTGTTCACCTCATTTGTTTGCAGTGATTTACAGGTAGTCTGACCATTCATGAGTACAACTTCCCCTGTCCAATCCTGACAGAGCATTATTAAATGATTGATGTGAGGGTCAGCAAGTCAGACGTTAAACACTAAAGGCAGATGGCCAGTCAGTGATGCACAGGTTAACCCCCATAGCTCTTGTGTGCTGTCTGGCTGGGATAATGATGGATGGGGGAGATCTGTTACTTATCTTACTAGGCTGCTGCTCCAATTGTACTCTATCTGCCTGTTAACAGTGTTAATCGTCTGTGGTCAGCACTGCAAGCATTACTGATAAATATATGATTTAAACCTAAAGCACAATTTATTAATGTACTGGGAAATAAGATCGATAGAAAGGCTTGAGGTCATATTATTTTACCTATTTATGATGCAAATTGCTTGCTTCTTGTAGCTAGCTCTACTAGGTATATACATATTTTTTTCTTAAATGGACATAGTACTAATTTTCTACCATGAATATTAAAAGCAGCATTTTCAAAACAAATTTTTGAACAAATCTTTATGAAAGTTATGTTTAAATTTAAAAATAAACTATCAGGAAGTGCATGTTTCTGCCCAGCTTATAGGTAGCTATCTACTGCTCACAGGCTGTTATCGAGAAATCCCACAGAAAGCTGGTTATTTTAAAAGCTAATGTAAATGTTTAACTATTCAGTATTTGTTTCATTTTAAACTAAACGAATATCGAATAGTTCAACCACCGAACATTCTGGGTAGGGATGGGCGAATGTTTCGCAACATTCAAAAAACGGCACGAATTTTAACACATTCGTTCGTTCGAATCGAATTTTGAATGTTTACATAACATTCTAACATTCGATTTTCGAATGTTCGGTTTCGAATTTTACGATTACATTAGAAAATATTCGAATTCGAAAAATTTGAATTTAGATTGTAATAGTATTTCTAATGCTTTTTCTTTAAATGTAATATTCGAATTATGCAATATTCGAATTAAAAAAATTCGAATTTAGATTGTAATAGTATTTCTAATGCTTTTTCTTTAAATGTAATATTCGAATTATGCAATATTCTAATTTGAAAAATTCGAATTTAGATTGTAATAGTATTTCTAATGCTTTTTCTTTAAATGTAATATTCGAATTATGCAATACGTGTATTCCAATTCAAAAAATTTGAATTTAGATTGTAATAGTATTTCTAATGCTTTTAAATGTAATATTCAAATTATGCAATACGTGTATTCGAATTCGAAAAATTAGAATTTAGATTGTAATAGTATTTCTAATGCTTTAAATGTAATATTCGAATTATGCAATATTCGAATACGAAAAATTCGAATTTATATTCGAATTCGAAAAATTCGAATTTATGTTTGTAATAGTATTTGTAATGCTTTCTTTGAATGTAATATTCGAATTATGCAATATTCTATATGGAAACATTCAAAATGATATATTTGTATCTATTATGTATCAATTTACTAAATTCCCACCCTACCACATGAACTATTGAACTTCTGAATAGTATATATATATAGGTATAGATATATAGGTATAGATACATTTTATACAAAAAGGACATCATATATATATATATATATATATATATATATATATATATTTAAAAAGAAAAATAACATTGGAATATAAAATATGCATAACTACCTTTGTAAACTACCCTTCTAAACTGGTACATAAAAAGTTTACTTTCATAGGTATTAGTGCTCAAGCGGGAGAGCTAAATACCACTCATCTTGTAATCTATCCCAGGATCTTTCTTTCTGTGTATATTTTGGAAGTGTAAGGTAGATTCAGGGTGCTTTCTTAGGAGGTAGTTTTGTTTAAAGGTAAAAAAAAATTATCCTTAGCAACTTCGGATATTGCTGATGGCAGTGCAGCACTTCACCTCTGAACAGAAATACAACATAGTGCACATCATAAAGCATCAATGACCCACTAAATGAAATGTATCACGGGCGAACTCTTTTTAATGAATTATTGCTTCTCAGAAAGACATCTGCAACCATTGATAGGCGTTTAGCACAAAGACTGTAAGCTGTTTTTATTTTAAATAAACGTCTTGTCTGTGACATTTTGTTCTTGTGATTACATTTTATTTAGATGGGCACTGATGTTTTATGATCTGCGCTATGTTGGATTTCTGCTCCCTGAGATGAAGTGCTTACTGAAATTTCCAGCCTTAGCTGATTGCCAAGGGTATTGTGTCAGGGCAGACAGAACCTGAGTGTTATGTTACTAGGGAGAAGTATTGGGCAGGTAAACACTATCAAGCACTAATAAAGGGAAGGCTTGAAATGTCCTTCCCACATCTACCTAAAACTTTATAAATGTCCCAGTTTGTAGAGGAACTAAGAACCA
This sequence comes from Bombina bombina, assembly GCF_027579735.1. Lineage (NCBI taxonomy): Eukaryota > Metazoa > Chordata > Amphibia > Anura > Bombinatoridae > Bombina > Bombina bombina. The sequence continues at coordinate 1,302,496,266 of NC_069500.1, forward strand.
TGCTGTGATCTACCCACTCCTGAATTATTTCTACCCAACTCCCTCACCCAACATGCCCACTTTCCATCCATCTCTGCCTTCTGACAGTTTGCTTTGACTTTGCCACTGGATCTCACTGACTAAACCACTAGCCTCCCCATCCTAAATTGTATCTGGAAAATATTGTTAAGTATGCAGATGTGTATAAACATAGTAATAGTAGATAAGGTTAAAAAAAGACTGAAGTCCATCGAGTTCAACCTATACAAATCTAAAATTCTTACAAAAAGCTCTGGTTAAGCTTAAATAACTCATCTAAAAGGTGACTCATTTAATACTAGTAATAATATCCATGAATTTTGTTTATATACAGAAATGTATCCAGACTATTTTTAAATGTATCTAGGGTATTGGCATTCCCTACCTCCTTTGGTAATGAGTTCCACAATTGTATTGCTCTTACAGTGAAAAAAACGTTTCCGTTGAACGAGATTAAATCTCCTTTCCTCCAACCTTAAATTGTGACCTCTTGTCAGAAACAAATTTCTAGGAATAAACAGAGCTTCTGCCATCTCTGAATATGGGCCTTGAATATATTTATATAAAGTAATCATGTCACCTCTCAAGCGCCTTTTTTCTAAAGAAAACAGACTCAGTTGGGCTATCCTCTCCTCATAGGTTAATTTCTCCAATCCCCTTATTAGCGTTGTGGCCCTTCTCTGAACTTTTTCTAGTTCTGCGATATCTTTTTTTGTGATCGGTCCCTAGAACTGCACTCCATACTCAAGGTGAGGTCTTACCAGGGCTTTATATAGTGACAGAATTATGCTTTCCTCTCTTGAATCAATGGCTCTTTTAATACATGCTAGTATCTTATTAGCCTTTGAAGCCGCTGCCCTGCATTGTGCATCCATCTTTAGCTTGTTATCTATTACTACTCCCAAATCCCTTTCCTCCTCTGTTTGGCTAAGTCTTGTCCCATTTAAAAAACACATTGCCTGCTTTTTTTTACCTCCAAAATGTAGAACCTTGCATTTTTCCGTATTAAATCTCATTTTCCATTTACTTGCCCATACTTCTAATTTTTGCAGATCCCTTTGTAATGAAAGATCATCCTGCTCTGACCTAATGACCTTAATTAACTTAGTATCATCTGCAAAAATAGAGATGTCGCTATTTAATCCTTGCTCCAAGTCATTTATAAAAATATTAAAAAGAACGGGGCCCAGTATAGTAATGGTTAACACAGGGACAATCCCTTTAAGGCAACTTTAGCATAGATAAAGTTATCCTGAAGCAACTATCTTTCAGTGAGATATGTGTACCATCTGCACATGGAAGTTCTGCTTGTGAAGCATTAGAAGGGGAAGATTCCTGACCTTGACCAGGTGAGAGTTTTATGTGTTGTAGCTACTTCATTTTTGTCTGTTTTCTAATGTGCTTTTTGTATAATAATAAAAGGACGGGAGTTAGAATCCATGTAATGGAGAGATTATTGACCTTGGGGCATTTGCCATTAAGAACATTTATACTTTTTATTTTATTTTTCTCTTGGCATTTAAACAAAATTTGTTTTTGTTTTTTGTGCCCTTGTTATTTGCTGCCTTGGCCTACAGAGATTTATAATTATAAACATGCATCTTCATTTGTGCGTTTCCTTAGTAAAAGCTTTTAAATCACAAGGTCCTTGACTACATACCACATTAGTAAACAAAAGAATCATTTGTTTTCCCATCTGGGTTTTTATCTGGTTGCTTCATATTAGGATATTTACAGAAAGAACTGCCCATCTTTTTAAAGTGAGCAGACAAAACACTAAATAACAGACCTTTAAGGGACATTGTATTAATTTATTTTCTTTGTTTTATTTAAAATTAGATTATAATAATACTAATAATTTAATGCACAAAAGGAATAGGCTATACAGAATATACTTTAGTTGAGTGAGACTAAGATTCTAAACTATAATTGTTGTATGGACTCTGCACTGCTATGGCAGATGAATCTGTTAATTTTAACTTGTTTGTTCTAAACCCTGGAGTGATTACATAAAATTGAAGTCTCAATTTGTTCACAATATTCTTTATCCTGCTCCTTGTACATATGCAACTAAATTGGATAAGCTAAGTGGATGCAGCATTTCCTGGGCTGGCTACGGAAATGGTTTTCCTATAGTTTGGTGTAGGGGGCAAAAATAAATGTTGTGGGTGAGAGTAAGGGAAGCAGTCTGAAAATTATACTTATTTGAGCTATCAATCACCTGAATTACGAGTTTTGCTTTGTGGCTTTTAACGCTGAAAAATGGCAATTTCAGCTTAAAAGCAGGAATGCTCTATTGGGAGTCGTGTCGGTATAGCTATACAGCAAGCATTTTAGCCTGTAACGCAATGTCAATCCTGCACTAAAAAAATAGATTTTTGTGTGGGATTTCCATATTACAGGTTGTGCACAAAATTGTAGGATCAGCACACCTTTTAATGTATTAATGTGCAGCAAATAACAAGGTGGGTGCAAACAAAGTCAGAGCCAAACCCCTAGCTTCAAGTAAATAGGTATCCAAAAGAAATGTTGCACTCCCCTGTGTGGAAAAGTGAAAAACCTTTATTAGGTGAACAGCAACATTTCGTGGCATTTGCCCCTTTGTCAAGCTAAAAACATAGTGCACATACAGACAATATATAGCAGTACTAATAAAACAAGGACCAATGGGAACACTCATGGTAGGCGGGGTTACAAACAATCTCACATGGGAACATTTTTGAACAACATATTAACCCTATACTTCCCCTACAGGTTACAGGTTGTGCGGTGAGGCTAAAATGCTTCTGTTACAGCCTATACCGACATGATCCATACCACGATCTAAGAGCAGTAGTTATGGATTTTGTGTAACAAAACTGTTTCACAAAACTAATAACTAAAGTGTTACAAACTACACTAACACCCATAATCTACCTATTAACCCCTAAAATGCCACCCTCCCGTATCGCCAACACTATAATAAAATTATTAACCCCTATTCCGCCGCTCCCCGACTTCGCCGCCATTAATAAAAGCTATAAACCCCTATTCTGCCACTCCTCGACATCGCCGCAACTAAATAAAGTTATTAACCCATAATCTGCCTTCCCCGACATCGCTGCCACTTATAAAAGCTATTAACCCCTATTCCGCCGCTCCCCAACATAGCCACCAGTAAATAAAGTTATTAACCCCTAAACCCCTGGCCTCCCACATGTCCGCCACTAAATAAACCTATTAACCCCTAAACCGCCAGCCCCCCCCCCACATCGCGAAACACTAAATTAAACTATGAACCTCTAAACCTCACCCCCCTAACTTTAAATTAAAATTACAATATAACTCTATTTAAATAAATAAAAACTTACCTGTGAAATAAAAATAAACCTAACATTAAACTATAAATTAACCTAACCTTACTATTCGAATAAAATTAAAAAAAAACTACCAATTAAAAAAACTAAATTACAAATTTAAAAAAACCTAACACTACGAAAAAAATAAAAAAATCTAAATTACAACTAAAAAAAACAAATCTACGAAAAATTTAAAAATCTAAGTTTACCAAAAATAATAAACACTAAAATCACGAAACATAAAAAACACTAAAATTTCAAAAAAATAAACAAAATTATCAAAAATAAAAGCAATTACACCTAATCTAATAGCCCTATAAAAATAAAAAAGCCCCCCAAAATAAAAGCACCCCCTAGACTACAATAAACTACCAATAGCCCTTAAATGGGACTTTTGTAGGTCATTGCCCTAAAGAAATCAGCTCTTTTACCTGTAAAAAAATACAGTCCCCCCCAACAGTAAAACCAACCCCCCAAAATAAAAAACCTAACTCTAAAAAAAACAAAACCTAAGCTACCCTAAAGGGGCATTTGTATGGGCATTGTCCTTAAAAGGGCATTCAGCTCTTTTTCAATTTGCCCATCCCTAACCAAAAAAAAAAAAAAACCCCAAAAAACCTACCACTAACCCCAGAAGATCTACTCATAGTTTCTGAAGTTCAGACATCCAGGCGGCGAGAAGTCTTCATCCAGGCAACGAGGTCTTCATCCCGGTGGCGAGGTCTTCATCCATCCCGGGGTGCCTTCTATCTTCATCCCAGCGGCGCGGAGCAGAGCCATCCTGGAAGCTGATCCCATCCTGTGCAGAGTGTCCTCTTCATACGGTCGCCGCCGTACACTGAAGTTGAATGCAAGGTAGCCGTTTCAAAATGGCGTCCCTTGCATTCCTATTGGCTGATATGATTCTTAAAATTCAAATCAGCCAATAGGATGAGAGCTACTGAAATCCTATTGGCTGTTCAAATCAGCCAATAGGATTTCAGTAGCTCTTATCCTATTGGCTGTTTTGAACAGCCAATAGGATTTCAGTAGCTCTCATCCTATTGGCTGATTTGAATTTGAAGAATCAAATCAGTCAATAGAAATGCAAGGGATGCCATTTTGAAACAGCTACTTTGCATTCAACTTCAGTGTATGGCGGCGACCGTATGAAGAGAACTCTCCGTGCAGGATGGGACCTGCTTCCAGGATGGCTCCACTCTGTGCCGCTGGGATGAAGATTGAAGATGCCCCTGGGATGGATGAAGACCTTGCCGCCTGGATGAAGACTTCTCACTGCCAGGATGTCCGGACTTCAGAAACCGTGAGTAGATCTTCTGGGATTAGTGTTATTTTTTTTTTTGGGGGGTGGGTTTTTTTTAGATTAGGGATGGGCAATTTGAAAAAGAGCTGAATGCCCTTTTAAGGGCAATGCAAAAGAGCTGAATGCCCTTTTAAGATCAATGCCCATACAAATGCCCCATTAGGGACAATGGGTAGCTTAGGTTTTTTTTAGTGTTAAGTTTTATATTTTGGGGGGTTGGTTGGGTGGAGGGTTTTACTGTTGGGGGGGACTTTGTATTTTTTACAGGTAAAAGAGCTGATTTCTTTAGGGCAATGCCCTACAAAAAGCCCCATTTAAGGGCTATTGGTAGTGTATTGTAGGCTAGGGTGTGTTTTTATTTTGGGGGGCTTTTATATTTTTATAGGGATATTAGATTAGGTGTAATTGTTTTTATTTTTGATAATTTTGTTTATTTTTTGTAATCTTAGTGTTTTTTATTTTTCATGATTTTAGTGTTTATTATTTTTGGAAAACTTAGATTTTTTTAAATTTTTTCGTAGGATTTTTTTTTTTTAGTTGTAATTTAGATTTTTTAATTTTTTTTCGTAGTGTTAGGTTTTTAAATTTGTAATTTAGATATTTTAATTGGTAGTTTTTTTTTAATTTTATTAGAATAGTAAAGTTAGGTTAATTTATAGTTTAATGTTAGGTTTATATTTATTTCACAGGTACATGTTTATTTATTTAAATAGAGTTAAATTGTAATTTTAATTTAAAGTTAGGGGTGTTAGGTTTATAGTTTAATTTAGTGTTTTGCAATGCGGGGGGCTGGTGGTTTAGGCGTTAATAGGTTTATTTAGTGGCGGAGATGTGGGAGGCCGGAGGTTTAGGGATTAATAACTTTATTTAATGGCGGCGATGTCGGGGAGTGGCGGAATAGGGGTTAATAGTTTTTATTAGTGGCGGCGATGTCGGAGGCGACAGATTAGGGGTTAATAACTTTAATATAGTGGTGGTGATGTCAGCTAGCGGCGGAATAGGGGTTAATAACTTTATTATAGTGGCGGCGATGTCAGGAGTTGCAGATTAGGGGTTAATAACTTTATTTAGCGATGTCAGAGGCGGCAGATTAGGGGTTAATAACTTTATTTAGGTAGCTGTTGACGATGTCAGGGTGGCATATTAGGGGTGTTTAGACTTGGGGTTTAAACATAACTTTTTTTCCCCCATAGACATCAATGGGGTTGCGTTATGGCGATCATCATTCTGCACTTCACGTTTTAGTTTTCTTCCTAACACACTTTGCCTATTGATGTCTATTGGGGAAAGCATGCACGAGCACGTCAAAGCAGCCCTTGGCTTTTGTGCAGTATGAGCTTATCGTCACCATATCGCACGCACAAGGAGGCTTTTCAGAAACTTGTAATGGCAGCGCTATGGGGGGTGAAATAACGCAACTTTTGTTGCGTTCGTTTCACACCCTTTTTAGCGCAAAACTCGTAATCTAGGTGTAAGGATCCTAATTATATGAACGTCAAACACAAGGGGCCAGATAACAAGTGGCACACTAATTTTTTTCCCGCTTGCCCACTATCTTTGCTCAAAGTAAAAAAACAACATGACCGCATTAGCACACGTATTGCAAGTTCAAAGTAAATAGTTAGCTCGCAAATGAAAGACCAAGGCACTATTACTTCAGGATTTTGGCTATTGAGAAAGTGCTAACATCTTCTCCTCATAGACTTCTAAGGGGCCCGCTGAAAAAAGACCTATCATTTATTGTTCACTAACCCAACACTGCGCTAGACCAACTATGCTAAACACGAAGGTGTTAGGAACACTTTACATTCCTATTTTCTTCACATAGAAGAAAATGATATATTTTTCTATAAATATACTTATATATCTATATGAAAATGTACAAACATATATTTATATATATATATATATATATATATATATAAGCCTGCCCAGAGGACAGTCTATGTTTAAAAAATACAAACCCCCAAGCTAAAGTTATAAAAAATGACAGAAAAAAATAAACAAAGCTATCCAAAATTAAAAAATAAATAAACCTAAACTATAAAAAATCCCCCCCAAATAAAAACACCCCCTAATCTAATACTAAACTACAAATAGCCCTTAAAAGGGCCTTTTGTAGGGCATTGCCCTAAGTTAAACAGCTCCCCCTATCCCCCCAAAATAAAAATAAACCTAACACTCAAAATAAGCTAAGCTATCCATTGCCCCTAAAGGGGCATTTGTATGGGCATTGCCCTTAAAAGGGCATTCAGCTCTTTAACTGCCCTTAAAAGGGCAATCAGCTCTTTTACAGCCCATTAAATCCCTAACTAAAAAAAATAAATAAATAAAAATCCTAAAACTAAGCCCCAAATAGGTACTCACCGTTCCTGAAGTCCAGTGGTGAAGGTCTTCTTCCAGATGGCTCCATCATCTTATCTTCATCCGGAGCAAAGGCGGCATGGAGCGGAGGTGCGGAGCGGGCTTCCCTGATGCGCGGGTCCAGAGTGGTGGTCTTCAGTGACGGCAATCCTCAGCGACATGGAAGCTCCTCTTCATCTGATCTCCGGCGTACGCTGAAAATTGAATGCAAGGTACCGCATTCAATTCGGGGTAATTTGCATTCCTATTGACTGAAATTTTGAAATCAGCCAGTAGGAATAGAGCTACTGAAATCCTTTTGGCTGTTCAAATCAGAACCTCCGCACCTCCGCTCTGTGCCACTTTGCTCTGGATGAAAATAGAAGATGATGGAGCCGCCTGGTAGAAGACCTTCTCTGCCGGACTTCAAGAATGGTGAGTACCTATTTGGCGCTTAGTCTTAGGATTTTTTTTTATTACAGCTGATTGCTCTTTTAAGAGCAGTAAAAGAGCTGAATACCCTTTTAAGAGCAATGCCCATACAAATGCCCCTTTAGGGGCAATTGGTAGTTTAAGTTTTTTTAGTGTTAGGTTTTTTATATTTTCAGGGTTTGATGGGTGGGGTTTTTTTACTGTTAGGGGGGACTTAGTATTTTTTAACTGTAAAATAACTGTTTAACTTAGGGCAATGCCCAAAAGGCCCTTTTAAGGGCTATTGGTAGTTTAGATTAGGAGGTGTTTTTATTTTGGGCAGATTTTTTATTTTCATAGGGATTATGTTTAATTTTTTTATTTTTAAAAAAAAAATTCTGTAATTTTAGAGTTTTTTATTTTTTGTAATTTTAGATTATTTTTTTAATAATTTAATGTTAGGTTTTATTTAAGTGTAATTTAGTATTGGCGTTAATTTAGATGGTGTTAGTTTAGGGGACTTAGTAATTAAATTAGTTATTTGCGATGTGGGGTTTTGGCGGTTTAGGAGTTAATTAGGTTTATTGCAATTATATTATATATATATATATACTGTATATAACCTGATCGAGTTGATTGATACCCCCATGCTGGCGGCTGATTGGCCGCTAGTATGCAGAAGGGGGCGGTGTTGCACCAGCAGCTCACAAGAGCTGCTGGTGCAATGCTGAATATGGAGAGTGTATTGCTGTCCGCATTCAGCGATGTCTGTCGGACCTGATCGGCACTGTTGGATCAGGTCTGATAGACATTTGATAAATAGGCCTCACTGTCAGCATAAATGGTCGGCCCTTGGGTCCGTGATTGGATCAAGTGGGGGCAGACTTTCCCTGTTGTGTGGAGACGAGATGTCCCAGATCCTTGGGCTGTGGACATAATATCTCAGGGTTACAAAATAGAATTAAAAACTTTCCCTCTCAGGTGCAGATTCCACATCTCAAGATTATCTGCAGACCAGGTAAAAGGAGAGGTATTCTTGAACTGCGTTCAGGACCTTTCCTCCCTGGGAGTGATTGTTCCAGTTCCAATAAGGGAACAGGGTCTAGGATTATATTCAAATCTGTTTGTGGTTACCAAAAAAGAGGGAACTTTTCGACCTATTTTCGACCTAAAGTGCCTCAACAAGTTTCTCAGGGTACCATCCTTCAAAATGAAATCCATTTGTTCCATTCTTCCTTTGGTCCAAGAGGGTCAGTTCATGATGACCATAGACCTGTAGGACGTGTATCTTCATGTTCCCATCCACAGGGATCATTACAAATTCCTGAGATTCGCCTTTCTAGACAAATACTTTCAGTTTGTGGCTCTTCCGTTTGGACATGCCACAGCTCCCAGAATTTTCTCAAAGGTTCTGGGGGCTCTCTTGGCAGTGATCAGGTCTCAGGGAATTGCAATGGCACCATACCTTGATGACATATTGGTTCAGGTGCCATCTTTTGAACAAGCAAACTCTAATACAGAGATCTTGTTGTCTTTTCTACATTCCCATGGTTGGAAAGTGAATCTGGAAAAGAGTTCCCTTGTTCCAGCTACAAGGGTAGTTTTCTTAGGGACCATAACAGATTCCCTATCTATGAAAAACTTTCTGACGGAGGTCAGAAAATCCAAAATTCTCTCCTCTTGCCTCTCTCTTTAGTCTACTGTTCGGCCATCAGTGGCTCAATGTATGGAGGTAATTGGTCTGATGGTCGCTTCTATTGACATCATTCTCTTTGCTTGATTCTATGTGAGAGCTCTGCAATTATGCATGCTCAGACAATGGAACATAGACCATTTGGATCTGTCTCAGAGGATAGATCTAGACCAGTCGACAAAGACTCTCTCCCGTGGTGGCTTTTTTAGGACCATCTGTCTCAGGGCACATGCTTCTGGAGACCTTCTTGGGTGATTGTGACCATGGACGCCAGCCTGCTAGGCTGGGGAGCAGTCTGGGACTCGTTAAAGGTGCAGGGACTATGGACTCAGGAGGTGTCTGCTCTCCCATAAACATCTTGGAGTTGAGAGCAATTTACAATGCTCTGATGGCTTGGCCTCAATTGTCTTTAGCCTGGTTTATCAGGTTTCAGTTGGACAACATCACCTCAGTGGCTTACATCAACCACCAGGGGGGAACTCAGAGTTCCTTAGCCATGAAGGAGGTGGCAAGGATTATTCAGTGTGCGGAAGCTCACAATTGTTGTCTATCTGCCATCCACATTCCTAGAGTGGACAACTGGGAAGCGTATTTCCTGAGCAGACAGACATTTCATCCCAGGGAGTGGGCTCTCCATCGGAGGTCTTCTCCAGGTTAACCTTTAAATGGGGGGTGCCAGTTGGATCTGATGGTGTCTCGGGAGCACATCAAGCTTCCGAGGTACGGTTCAAGGTCAAGAGATGCTCTGGCGGTTCCTTGGGATTTCAGTTATTAACAAGTTATTGCTCATATCAAACAAGAGAAAGCATCAGTAATTCTATTAGCCCCTGTATGGCCTCCCAGGATCTGGCATGCAGACCATGTGAAGATGTCATCTCGGCTGCCTTGGAGGTTGCCTCTGAGGAAGGACCTTCTAACTCAGGGCCCATTCCTCCATCCAAATCTTGTTTCTCTGAAGCTGGCTGCTTGGAGATTGAAAGCTTAGTTCTGTCTAAGTGAGGATTTTCTGAGTCGGTCACTTAGACCATGATCCAGGCTCGCAAGCCTGTTACTCAAAAAATTTACCATACGGTATGGCGTAAATATCTTTATCGGTGTGAATCTAAGGGCTACTCTTGGAGTAGGGTCAGGATTCCTAGAAAAGTCAGTCAGTTCTCTGAAAGGTCAGATTTCAGCATTATCTGTTTTGCTACACAAGAGTCTGGCAGGTGTGCCAGATGTTCAATCTTTTTGTCATGCCCTAGTCAGAATCAGGCCTGTTTTTAAACCTGTTGCTCCTCCTTCATCTTGTTCTTAAAGTTTTGCAGCAGGCTCCGTTTGAGCCAATGCATTTCATAGATATTAAGTTGCTATCTTGGAAGGTTTTGTTTCTTATTGCTATCTCTTCTGCTCGGAGAGTTTCAGAACTCTCAGCTTTGAGGTTGATTCGCCTTACCTTATCTTTCATGCCGATAAAGCGGTTCTTCGTACTAAATTGCGTTTTCTTCCTAAAGTGGTTTCGGATAGAAATATTAATCAGGAAATTGTTTTTCCTTCTCTTTGTCCCAATCCTTCTTCTCATAAAAAACGTCTGTTGCACAACTTGGATGTTGTGCATCCTCTAAAATTCTACTTACAGGCGACTAAGGATTTTCGCCAGTCTTCTGCCCTGTTAGAGGGGGGAAATTGATCTGGTAGGGGGGTAAATGGGGTGGGAGGCAGCTACACTACAGAAAAAATGTGTGTGTTTTTATTTTAATTAAATATAATTGCCAAATTTTGGAAAACTGGGTACTGGCCAACAGCTGCCAGTACCTAAGAAGGTGGAAGTTAGAGGGGGAGAGTTAGAGAGCTTTTTGGGAGGTATCAGGGAGGTGGGAATGTAATGGGGTAATCCTACACTGAAGAAAATAGTAATAATTAAAAAAAAAAATGTCTAAAACTGCATACTGGCATACTGTCTGCCAGTACTTAAGATGGGGGTGACCAGTGGGGGGGGGGGGGGGGAGAGAACTGTTTGAGAGGGATCAGGGGGTGGGAAGTGTCAGGTGTAGAGGATAATCTCTACACTAAATCTAGCATTAACCTTACAAGCTACCCAATTAACCCCTTTACTGCTGGGAATAATAAAAGTGTGGTGCGCAGCTGCAATTAGCAGCCTTCTAATTACCAAAAAGCAATGGTAAAGCCCAGGGGTGGACTGATCAGCTGGGCAAATAGGACATGGACCGAGGGCCCAGCATGTAGGGGGGCCCACAAATGGCATCTCCATGGGTCCTGGTGTGCTGCTTAAGCTAGGGTTGATAGCTACCCTATAATTACCTAAGGAGTTAAGTGTGTGTTTAGTGGAGGCCCTGGCCTCAGAGTGGGCTGTGGATGTGGGGTTTGTTGCTCGAGGGCTCTAAAGTGTGGGGGGTCCTGTTGGGGTCTGTCACTGTGAGGGCCATAGAGTGGGAGGTCTGGCCCTGGACATTGGGGGTTCTGGCCCTAGAGGTTGGGAGGCCTGTTGGGGGGCAGGGTAGGGAGGCTACCATATTTATTTGCATAAATTTGAATACATTTGGGTCAGTGTGAGACAGTGGGGGCCCGTCCCTAATTTTTGCCCGGGCCCTGATTTTTCTCAGTCCGCCCCTGGTAAAGCCATATATGTCTGCTATTTCTGAACAAAGGGGATCCCAGAGAAGTTATTATAACCATTTGTGCCATGATGGCACAAGCTGTTTGTAAATAATTTCAGTAAGAATCCTAAAGTTTGTGAAAAAATTAACATTTTTTCTCTTGTTAAAGGGACATTATACACTCATTTTTTCTTTGCATAAATGTTTTGTAGATAATCTATTTATATAGCCCATAAAGTTTTTTTTTAAAATTAATGTATAGTTTTGCTTATTTTTAAATAACATTGCTCTGATTTTCAGACTCCTAACCAAGCCCCAAAGTTTTATGTGAATACGCTCGACTACCTACTCCAGCTTGCTCCTGTTTGTGTAAAGGGTCTTTTCATATGCAAAAGAAGGGGGAGGGGGGGGGGAGTGTCTTATTTGTCACTTGCAGTGGGCTTTCCAGCTACCTTTTCAACAGAGCCAAACTGACAGCTTCTAAGTAAGTTTTTAAACAGTTTTATACTGGATTTTTATATCAGTATCTGTGCATATTATTCTTTATAGTAGTGTCTATTACATGCAGTTATATGAAAATGAGTGTATACTGTCCCTTTAAGTGTATTCAGTCCACGGGCCATCCATTACTTATGGGATATATTCCCTTCCCAACAGGAAGTTGCAAGAGGATCACCCAAGCAGAGCTGCTATATAGCTCCTCCCCTCACATGTCATATCCAGTCATTCTCTTGCAACTCAACTAGATAGGACGTTGTGAGAGGTCTGTGGTGTTTTTTATACTTAGTTTATTTCTTCAATCAAAAGTTTGTTATTTTAAATGGCACCGGAGCGTGCTGTTTGTTCTCAGGCAGTATTTGGAAGAAGAATCTGCCTGCGTTTTCTATGATCTTAGCAGAAGTAACTAAGATCCACTGGCTGTTCTCGCATATTCTGAGCAGTGGGGTAACTTTCAGAAAGGAAATAGCGTGTGGGGAATCCTGCAAACAAGGTATGTGCAGTAAATTATTTTTCTAAGGAATGGAATTGACTAAGAAAATACTGCTGATACCGATGTAATGTAAGTACAGCCTTAAATGCAGTAGCGACTGGTATCAGGCTGATGAATGTATGTACAATAAGTAATTTTCTAAGGAATGGAATTGACTAAGAAAATACTGTTAATACTGAGGTAATGTATGAGCCTTAACTGCAGTAGAAGCGACTGGTAGCAGGCTTATTAATAACACTACCTAACTTTTAAAGTGCATGTTTAAAATGTTTACTGGCATGTTATTCGTTTTTTTGTGAGGTACTTTGGTGATAAATCTTTTGGGGCATGATTTTCCACATGGCTGTCGTTTATTTCTACATAGAAACGATTAACTGAGGTTTCCCACTGTTGTAATATGAGTGGGAGGGGCCTATTTTAGCGCTTTTTTGCGCAGTAAAAATTCAGTTACAGTCTTCCTGCTTCTTCCTCCTTGATCCAGGACATCTCTAGAGAGCTCAGGGGTCTTCAAAATTCATTTTGAGGGAGGTAATCAGTCACAGCAGACCTGTGACAGTGTGTTTGACTGTGATAAAAACGTTAATTGTTAAATTGATTATCCGTTTTTGGGTATTAAGGGGTCAATCATCCATTTGCTAGTGGGTGCAATGCTTTGCTAACTTAATACATTTACTGTGAAAATTTGGTTGCTATAACTGATTTGGTTCATTGTTATTTCAACTGTGACGATTTTTTGTGCTTCTTAAAGGCGCAGTAGCGTTTTTTATATTGCTTGTAAACTTATTTGAAAGGATTTTCCAAGCTTGCTAGTCTCATTGCTAGTCTGTTTAAACATGTCTGACACAGATGAATCTGTTTGTTCACTATGTTTGAAGGCCAATGTGGAGCCCCACAGAAATATGTGTACTAAATGTATTGATGTCACTTTGAATAAAAGTCAAATTTTATCTGTAAAGAAATTATCACCAGACAACGAGGGGGAAGTTATGCCGACTAACTCTCCTCACGTGTCAGTACCTTCGCCTCCCGCTCTGGAGGCGCGTGATATTGTGGCGCCAAGTACATCAGAGAGGCCCATACAAATCACTTTGCAAGACATGGCTGCTGTTATGACAGAGGCAAGCACGATAGCTCTGGGTTAAGGACAGAGCGCGCTGATGATGTGAGAGCCATGTCTGATACTGTGTCACAATTTGCAGAACATGAGGACGGAGAGCTTAATTCTGTGGGTGACGGATCTGATTCAGGGAGAACGGATTCAGAGATTTCTAATTTTAAATTTAAGCTTGAGAACCTCCGTGTATTGCTAGGGGAGGTATTAGCGGCTCTGAATGATTGTAACATGGTTGCAATTCCAGAGAAAATATGTAGGTTGGATAGATACTTTGCGGTACCGGTGTGTACTGACGTTTTTCCTATACCTAAAAGGCTTACAGAAATTATTAGCAAGGAGTGGGATAGACCCGGTGTGCCCTTTTCCCCTCCTCCGATATTTAGAAAAATGTTTCCAATAGACGCCACCACACGAGACTTATGGCAGACGGTCCCTAAGGTGGAGGGAGCAGTTTCTACTTTAGCTAAACGTACCACTATCCCGGTGGAGGATAGTTGTGCTTTTTCGGATCCAATGGATAAAACATTAGAAGGTTACCTTAAGAAAATGTTTGTTCAACAAGGTTTTATCTTACAGCCCCTTGCATGCATTGCGCCTGTCACTGCTGCTGCGGCATTCTGGTTTGAGTCTCTGGAAGAGGCCATTCGCACAGCTCCATTGGATGAGATTATGGCCAAGCTTAAAGCACTTAAGCTAGCTAATGCATTTGTTTCTGATGCCGTTGTACATTTAACCAAACTAACGGCTAAGAACTCCGGATTCGCCATCCAGGCGCGCAGAGCGCTATGGCTTAAATCCTGGTCAGCTGACGTGACTTCTAAATCTAAATTGCTTAATATTCCTTTCAAAGGGCAGACCTTATTCGGGCCCGGCTTGAAAGAAATTATTGCTGACATTACTGGAGGTAAGGGTCATACTCTTCCTCAGGACAGGGCCAAATCAAAGGCCAAACAGTCTAATTTTCGTGCCTTTCGTAACTTCAAGGCAGGAGCAGCATCAACTTCCTCTGCTCCAAAACAGGAAGGACCTGTTGCTCATTACAGACAGGGCTGGAAAGCTAACCAGCCCTGGAACAAGGGCAAGCAGGCCAGAAAGCCTACTTCTGCCCCTAAGACAGCATGAAGAGAGGGCCCCCGATCCGGAAACGGATCTAGTGGGAGGCAGACTATCTCTCTTCGCCCAGGCTTGGGCAAGAGATGTCCAGGATCCCTGGGCGTTGGAGATCATATCTCAGGGATATCTTCTGGACTTCAAAACTTCTCCTCCACAAGGGAGATTTCATCTTTCAAGGTTATCAGCAAACCAAATAAAGAAAGAGGCATTTCTACGCTGTGTGCAAGACCTCTTAGTAATGGGGGTGATCCACCCAGTTCCGCGGACGGAACAAGGGCAAGGGTTTTACTCAAATCTGTTTGTGGTTCCCAAGAAAGAGGGAACCTTCAGACCAATCTCGGACCTAAAAATCTTAAACAAATTCCTAAGAGTTCCATCATTCAAAATGGAAACTATTCGAACCATCCTACCCATGATCCAAGAGGGTCAATACATGACCACAGTAGATTTAAAGAATGCCTACCTTCATATACCGATTCACAAAGATCATTATCGGTACCTAATATTTGCCTTTCTAAACAGGCATTACCAGTTTGTAGCTCTTCCCTTCGGGTTAGCTACGGCCCCGAGAATTTTTACAAAGGTTCTGGGCTCACTCCTAGCGGTGCTAAGGCCGCGAGGCATAGCGGTGGCGCCGTACCTAGACGACATTCTGATACAAGCGTCAAGTTTTCAAATTGCCAAGTCTCATACAGAGATAGTTCTGGCATTTCTGAGGTCGCATGGGTGGAAGGTGAATGTGGAAAAGAGTTCTCTATCACCACTCACAAGAGTCTCCTTCCTAGGGACTCTGATAGATTCTGTAGAAATGAAAATTTACCTGACGGAGGCCAGGTTATCAAAACTCTTAAATGCTTGCCGTGTCCTTCATTCCATTCCACGCCCGTCAGTAGCTCAGTGCATGGAAGTAATCGGCTTAATGGTAGCGGCAATGGACATAGTACCATTTGCGCGCCTGCATCTCAGACCCCTGCAATTATGCATGCTAAGTCAGTGGAATGGGGATTACTCAGATTTGTCCCCTCTACTAAATCTGGATCAAGAGACCAGAGATTCTCTTCTCTGGTGGCTTTCTTGGGTCCACCTGTCCAAGGGGATGACCTTTCGCAGGCCAGATTGGACAATTGTAACAACAGATGCCAGCCTTCTAGGTTGGGGCGCAGTCTGGAACTCCCTGAAGGCTCAGGGATTATGGACTCAGGAGGAGAAACTCCTCCCAATAAATATTCTGGAGTTGAGAGCAATATTCAATGCTCTTCTAGCTTGGCCTCAGTTAGCAACACTGAGGTTCATCAGATTTCAGTCGGACAACATCACGACTGTGGCTTACATCAACGATCAAGGGGGAAGCAGGAGTTCCCTAGCGATGTTGGAAGTCTCAAAGATAATTCGCTTTGCAGAGTCTCACTCTTGCCACCTGTCAGCGATCTACATCCCAGGCGTGGAGAACTGGGAGGCGGATTTTCTAAGTCGCCAGACTTTTCATCCGGGGGAGTGGGAACTTCATCCGGAGGTCTTCGCTCAACTGATTCATCATTGGGGCAAACCAGATCTGGATCTCATGGCGTCTCGCCAGAACGCCAAGCTTCCTTGTTACGGATCCAGGTCCAGGGACCCGGGAGCGGCGCTGATAGATGCTCTGACAGCCCCTTGGGTCTTCAACATGGCTTATGTGTTTCCACCATTTCCGATGCTACCTCGACTGATTGCCAAGATCAAACAGGAGAGAGCATCAGTGATTCTGATAGCGCCTGCGTGGCCACGCAGGACCTGGTATGCAGACCTAGTGGACATGTCGTCCTGTCCACCATGGTCTCTACCTCTGAGGCAGGACCTTCTAATACAAGGTCCTTTCAAACATCCAAATCTAATTTCTCTGAGGCTGACTGCATGGAGATTGAACACTTGATCCTATCAAAGCGTGGCTTCTCGGAGTCAGTTATTGATACCTTAATACAGGCACGGAAGCCTATTACCAGAAAAATTTACCATAAGATATGGCGTAAATATTTATATTGGTGCGAATCCAAGGGTTACTCATGGAGTAAGGTTAGGATTCCTAGGATATTGTCCTTTCTACAAGAGGGTTTAGAGAAGGGCTTATCTGCTAGTTCGTTAAAGGGACAGATTTCTGCTCTGTCTATTCTCTTACACAAACGTCTGGCAGAAGTTCCAGACGTCCAGGCTTTTTGTCAGGCTTTGGCTAGGATTAAGCCTGTGTTTAAGACTGTTGCTCCTCCGTGGAGCTTAAACTTGGTTCTTAAAGTTCTTCAAGGGGTTCCGTTTGAACCCCTTCATTCCATTGATATTAAGCTTTTATCTTGGAAAGTTCTGTTTTTGATGGCTATTTCCTCGGCTCGAAGAGTCTCTGAGTTATCGGCCTTACATTGTGATTCTCCTTATCTGATTTTCCATTCAGACAAGGTAGTTCTGCGTACTAAACCTGGGTTTTTACCTAAGGATGTTTCTAACAGGAATATCAATCAGGAGATTGTTGTTCCATAATTATGTCCTAATCCTTCTTCAAAGAAGGAACGACTTTTACATAATCTGGACGTAGTCCGTGCCCTGAAGTTCTATTTACAGGCAACTAAAGATTTTCGTCAAACTTCTTCCCTGTTTGTCGTGTACTCTGGTCAGAGGAGAGGTCAAAAAGCTTCGGCAACCTCTCTCTCCTTCTGGCTTCGTAGCATAATACGTTTAGCCTATGAGACTGCTGGACAGCAGCCCCCTGAAAGAATTACAGCTCATTCCACTAGAGCTGTTGCTTCCACCTGGGCCTTTAAGAATGAGGCCTCTGTTGAACAGTTTTGCAAGGCTGCAACTTGGTCTTCGCTTCACACTTTTTCAAAATTTTACAAATTTAACACTTTTGCTTCTTCGGAGGCTGTTTTTGGGAGAAAGGTTCTACAGGCAGTTGTTCCTTCCGTTTAAGTTCCTGCCTTGTCCCTCCCATCATCCGTGTACTTTGGCTTTGGTATTGGTATCCCATAAGTAATGGATGACCCGTGGACTGAATACACTTAACAAGAGAAAACATAATTTATGCTTACCTGATAAATTTATTTCTCTTGTAGTGTATTCAGTCCACGGCCCGCCCTGTCTTTTTAAGGCAGATCTAAATTTTAATTAAAACTCCAGTCACCACTGCACCCTATGGTTTCTCCTTTTTTGTCTTTTTTCGGTCGAATGACTGGATATGACATGTGAGGGGAGGAGCTATATAGCAGCTCTGCTTGGGTGATCCTCTTGCAACTTCCTGTTGGGAACGGAATATATCCCATAAGTAATGGATGACCCGTGGACTGAATACACTACAAGAGAAATAGATTTATCAGGTAAGCATAAATTATGTTTTTTTTAATTTGATCGCATTTGGCAGTGAAATGGTGAAATATATCAAAATGGGCCTAGATTAATACTTTGGGTTGTTTACAAGAAAAAAATATATAGTCTTGATAGGTAAATAAAAAAAAAAAAGCAAGGCTCTATTTCTGTTAAAATGTAGTGATGGCAAAAATGTGAAAAATGCTTTGGTCTTTTGGGGACGTTTTAGAGGTAGATTTATTGAAGGCTGAGCGGACATGATTCGCTATAGCTTATGCTGTCGGTATTTAACATTGCACAATCATTTCTGGTGAAATGCTTGTGCAATGCTGCCTCCTGTACACTCGCGGCCAATCGGTCTCTAGCAGGGGGTGTCAATCATTCTGATCGGATCGGGATGATTGCAGTCCTCCACCTAAAAGGTGGTAAAGAAGTTAAGGAGCAGCGGTCTTCCGACCGCTGCTTCTTAACTTTCGTTTCAGATGAGCCTTAAACAATGGGCGTAGAAAGCAGCATCTGCTGCTTAATAAATCTACCCCTTAATCTGAAATGCCCGGTCCTTAAGGGGATATATATATATATATATATATATATATATATATATATATATATATATATATATATACAGTATATAAATATATACAGAATATATAAATATATATATATATATATGTGTGTGTGTCTGTGTGCGCACATATAAACACATAAATACACATGTATACATACACACACACACAAAGGAAGCCTTTTCCAGTCAAACACCTAGCCATATACCATATTCTTTTAAAACATTTTTAACAATATTTAAAGAACGTATATATATGTGTGTAACACTTTATTTTAATGTGTTTTGCAAACATGATAAATATTATAGCTGAAACACACAAACTATAACTTTCAACTTGTAATAGGAGCTCAAGTTAGTGCATTTACAATCTCCATTGAAAGTATAGGTTGCATAAACAGGCTTTACCATGGACTTTTGATATCAAGCCATGCGCTAATGATAGCGCAACCCAGTTATATTGAGTATCCCTACCTACGCTATCATTAGTGCGCCACTTGTAATCTGTTCCTAATATATTTCATGCACCCCCCTATTTATAGGAGCCATCATTTCAGAAACCTATATTTTACTGCATGTATCTGAAGGAGAGCTGCTGCACATGTGCAAATACCCCTTAGCACTTCAATGCAGCGAATGCTTGATTTCAACATGCTGGCACTCATGACTGGAGTGTGAAATAACTTTAATACTATGTTTATATAATGTATTTAGTGTTTAATGTCCCTCTAACTGAATTATTATTTTTATTAAATTCTTGTTACTAATAACATGATAACATAAATCATTGACTCTGAGGGGAGCTTCTCAAGACAAATATGAAAGTATTCCAAGTATTATTGTTTACCTGTATTTCACATTATGGGTGTGTCATGTTTTCTGCTGGGATTCCATGTGTGTGCCCAGGCAATCTGAAAGAAATTTTTTTTCCAAGCTCCTTTTCATGGGAGCATACTAACGGCTAGTTTTAGAGTTTTGTCGGTAATGACCCGTGTAGCTAACGCTGTTTTTTTTTCCCCAGCAACTTTTAAATACCGCTGGTATTTAGAGTTCAAAGAAGGGCTGAGTTTGGCTCCAAAAAGGGAGCGTATAGCATATTTACCGCCACTGCAACTCTCAATACCAGCGGTGTTACAGACGCGGCCAGCTTCAAAAACGTGCTTGTGCATGATTCCCCCATAGGAAACAATGGGGCCGTTTGAGCTGAAAAAAAAACACCTGCAAAAAAGCAGCATTCAGCTCGTAACGCAGCCCCATTGTTTCCTATGGGGAAACACTTCCTATGTCTGCACCTAACACCCTAACATGAACCCCGAGTCTAAACACCCCTAACCTTACACTTATTAACTCCTAATCTGCCGCCCCCGCTATCGCTGACCCCTGCATATTTTTTAACCCCTAATCTGCCGCTCCGTACACCGCCGCAACCTACGTTATCACTATGTACCCCTAATCTGCTGCCCCTAACACAGCTGACTCCTATATTATATTTATTAACCCCTAATCTGCCCCCCCAACGTCGCCGCTACCTACCTACACTTATTAACCCCTAATCTGCTGACCTGACCTCACCACTACTATAATAAAGTTATTAACCCCTAAAGCTAAGTCTAACCCTAACCCTAGCACCCCCCTAAGTTAAATATAATTTTTATCTAACGAAATAAATTATTTCTTATTAAATAAATTATTCCTATTTAAAGCTAAATAGTTACCTGTAAAATAAACACTAATATAGCTACAATATAATGAATAATTATATTGTAGCTATTTTAGGATTAACATTTATTTTACAGGCAACTTTGTATTTATTTTAACCAGGTACAATAGCTATTAAATAGTTAATAACTATTTAATAGCTACCTAGTTAAAATAATTACCAAATTACCTGTAAAATAAATCCTAACCTAAGTTACAATTAAACCTAACACTACACTATCAATAAATAAATTAAATAAAATACCTACAATTATCTACAATTAAACCTAACACTACACTATCAATAGATAAATTAAATAAATTACCTACAAATACCTACAAATAAATACAATTAATTAAACTAACTAAAGTATAAAAAATAAAAAAAGCTAAGTTACAAAAAATAAAAAAAATATTTACAAACATAATAAAAATATTACAACAATTTTAAACGAATTACACCTACGCTAAGCCCCCTAATAAAATAACAAAGCGCCCCAAATAAAAAAATGCCCTACCCTATTCTAAAATTAAAATTGAAAATCTCTTGTACCTTACCAGCCCTTAAAAGGGCCTTTTGCGGGGCATGCCCCAAAGAATTCTGCTCTTTTGCCTGTAAAAAAAAACCCATACAATACCCCCCCAACATTACAACCCACCACCCACATACCCCTAATCTAACCCAAACCCCCCTTAAATAAACCTAACACTAAGCCCCTGAAGATCTTCCTACCTTGTCTTCGACACGCCGGGTATCACCGATCGGTCCTCCAGAGGGTCCCGAAGTCTTCATCCTATCCGGCAAGAAGAGGAGATCCGGACCAGCAAACATCTTCATCCAAGCGGCATCTTCTATCTTCATCCATCCGACGACGAGCATCTCCATCTTCAAGACCTCTAGCACAGATCCATCCTCTTCTTCCGACGTCCTAACACAGAATGAAGGTTCCTTTAAGGGATGTCATCCAAGATGGCGTAGCTCGAATTCCGATTGGCTGATAGGAGTTCAATCCGATTGGCTGATCCAATCAGCCAATCAGATTGAGCTTGCATTCTATTGGCTGATCGGAACAGCCAATAGAATGCAAGCTCAAGCCAATCAGATTTCTCTTACCTTAATTCCGATTGGCTGATAGAATCCTATAAGCCAATCGGAATTCGAGGGACGCCATCTTGGATGACGTCCCTTAAAGGAACCTTCATTCTGTGTTAGGACGTCGGAAGAAGAGGATGAATCCGCACCGGAGGTCTTGAAGATGGAGCCGCTCGTCGTCGGATGGATGGAGATAGAAGATGCCGCTTGGATGAAGATGTTTGCCGGTCCGGATCTCCTCTTCTGCCCGGATAGGATGAAGACTTTGGAGCCTCTTCTGGACTTCTTCTTGCCGGATAGGATGAAGACTTCGGGACCCTCTGGAGGACTGATCTGTGATACCCGGCGTGGTGAAGACAAGGTAGGAAGATCTTCAGGTGCTTAGTGTTAGGTTTATTTAAGGGGGGTTTGGGTTAGATTAGGGGTATGTGGGTAGTGGGTTGTAATGTTGGCGGGGGGTATTGTATGGGTTTTTTTACAGGCAAAAGAGCTGAATTCTTGTTATTTTATAAGGGGGCTTAGAGTAGGTGTAATTAGTTTAAAATTGTTGTAATATTTTTATTATGTTTGTAAGTTATTTTTTTATTTTTTGTAACTTAGCTTTTTTATTTTTTGTACTTTAGCTAGTTTATTTAATTGTATTTATTTGTAGGTATTTGTAGGCAATTTATTTAATTAATTTAATGATAGTGTAGTGTTAGGTTTAATTGTAGATAATTGTAGGTAATTTATTTAATTAATTTATTGATAGTGTAGTGTTAGGTTTAATTGTAACTTAGATTAGGATTTATTTTACAGGTAATTTGGTAATTATTTTAACTAGGTAGCTATTAAATAGTTATTAACTATTTAATAGCTATTGTACCTGGTTAAAATAAATACAAAGTTGCCTGTAAAATAAATATAAATCCTAAAATAGCTACAATATAATTATAATTTATATTGTAGCTATATTAGGGTTTATTTTACAGGTAAGTATTTAGCTTTAAATAGGAATAATTTATTTAATAAGATTTATTTTATTTCGTTAGATTTAAATTATATTTAACTTAGGGGGGTGTTAGGGATAGACTTAGCTTTAGGGGTTAATAACTTTATTATAGTAGCAGTGAGGTCCGGTCGGCAGATTAAGGGTTAATAATTGTAGGTAGGTAGCAGCGACATGGGGGGGCAGATTAGGGGTTAATAAATATAATATAGGGGTCAACGGTGTTAGGGTAGCAGATTAGGGGTACATAGGGATAACGTAGTTTGCGGCGGGGTGCGGTCGGCAGATTAGGGGTTAAATTTTTTTATTAGAGTGGCAGTGGTGTGGGGGGGCCTCGGTTTAGGGGTACATAGGTAGTTTATGGGTGTTAGTGTACTTTAGAGCACATTAGTTAAGAGCTTTATGAACCGGCGTTAGCCCAGAAACTCCTGGCTTTTTGCTGCGGCTGGAGTTTTGTCATTAGATTTCTAACGCTCACTTCAGCCAAGACTCTAAATAACGGCGTTAGAAAGATCCAATTGAAAAGATAGGATACACAATTGGCGTAGGGGGATCTGCGGTATGGAAAAGTTGCGGCTGTAAATTGAGCGTTAGACCCTTTCCTGACTGACTCTAAATACCAGCGGTAGCCCAAAACCAGCGTTAGGGCCCTCTAACGCTGGTTTTGACGGCTAACGCCAAACTCTAAATCTAGGCGTAAGTTAGGTTGAGGAAAGCATGTTCCTTAATCACTATACAGCAGCAATGTTTGTAAAATAAAAAATGGTCTCTATTCTAATCTCTCAGAATTCTCGTTTGTTGTTTTTCCGATTTTTTTCTTTTTTTTTTCTTTTTTATCAAAACAATTGCAATCTTACAAAGTCAAACAACTCCTACAATATTCTATCACCATTTCCCCTCAAGGGCACTGTTACCAAATAATAACGACTCTTTATCACCAAATTGCTACATGAGGAATTAAAACGGCTCTACAGGCTGCCCAGCTGCTCTCATCTACTGACCAGACAACTCATCCTCATTCTGGGGACATTCTCTCCTCTCCTGACAGTCTCCTTCCTCTCTGCATGCCTCAACTGTCGATATATTTAAGATATGCTTTCTTTGTGTGTGTTTTTACATTTGATTGATAGTGATGATGTGTTCAGTTTAGTTTTGTATTTGCCGCAATTCAGTCATCATCATCCAGAAGGGCTGTTGCCGTTGTGTCTGAGGATGCCCAGATCGGTGACCAATACATTATCTTGTTATCAGTCAAGCTCTAGTTGTTGAGAATTTATACTGAGCCTTTGGCTGTTGAATTTGATGTGTCAATTTTGCTGTCAATATTTAGTCTATAACTTGTGGTCGGATGTATTGTGATTGCCAAACTTAATGCATCATATGGGTGACTTTTCTGATATCATATTCAATATTTTTTTTTATCATGAGAATGGATTAATTGTTTTCATTTTGGTAGTTCTGATGTAAAAAGAGACATATACATAACAAAAAAGCAGCAATAAAGCATGATCAACTGAATTGAAATTGACCCCAGTTATACAAACATTGCTCAAGATATGTCCATGCTACTGATTCTACATTAATATGCTCTCATCGAAAGGAACGTTTCAATAATTGATAACAAGAGAAAGTAAAGTAAATTGGAAAGTTTTTTTAAAAAATGTCTGACTCATGGATGTTTATTTTTTATTACCAAGTAATTTTAAATGACCAAGAATACTGAGGAGCCATAGTTATAAATCACAAAGTAAAAATAAATCATGGGGTTAATTATAAGTTAGAACTTTATTACCAGACTAAATTTGATTTTAATAGTTTTGTCTTTGTGTTTTACATTCATTTATCCCTTAAATTTGGATTATAGAAAACCAGAGATAAGATAAAACATTGTAATTTCACTATTAAAGTTTTAATTCCAGCGGAGATAATTAAATTCAAACCAATTGCTCTTGCAGCCTTTGAGATAAAGTATTTAACAGAATAATACATTCATGTCTGGTTATCTTTGAAGCCAATTAATTAATTGGTGTGGACCATGACCCTTTATTGCAGTATTTTTTTTTACATATTATATATTTATATATTTATATATATGCTGCTTTCATATTATACAGGTAAGAAAATTACCCATGAAGCAAAGACATATGTAGCATTTAATACTGTTTAATGTTAATAAATATTAGATAAATATTCCATATTGTTTATAATTCTACAATACAATATTAACAATACTCAGGGAACATATATGTAGGAAATCCAGACAGTTAACCCCTGAGCTGCCTGGGTGACAGGCTCATAGGGGAGCATTACAAAAATTATCAACATAACACACAGAAAACCTGGCACTCATAAGCAGGCACACAGTAATGTTTAAAAGCAAAAATGGGAGAGTCAGTTGCATTTGGTGCATATTGTGGATGCTGGTTAGAGTCCCAGGAAGGGAGAGACCTTGACATGGTCCTGGGCTTGATCATTTGGCGCCAAATGCAAATTAAGTAATAGATGAACATAATAAAGACTGTAATCCAATAGTAGAAAATATAAATAATTAAATTATTCTCTGGGCAAAGTCAATGAACAACTTTTAAAGAAGAAAAACAAAACGTATAATTCCCGGATAAATTAATTTATTTAATCATAGTGAGTCTGAGTCATCACATTTGGGATTTCCCCACCTGACCACTAAGAGAAGGCAAAAGCTACAACACACCAGAGTCTTAAATCCTTCAAACTTTCCATGATCCTCAGTCATGCATATAGCAAAGTAGATAAAGAAAACCGAAAGTTAGTGAAGATAAAGTGTGGCAAAAGTAGTACTTCCGCCACTTGAACAAAAAGAAAGGGAGGAGCTTGTGGACACCTCACCATTATTAAATTAATTATCAGGTAAGCATAAATTTTGCTTTCGTTCATCAGATGATAAAAGTTCATGAGTCATCACTTGTTGAAATCTATAACCAAGCAGTAAAGTCCAAAATATCACCATGAATTGGGGGGGGGGCACAAACAAATGAAGGCAGGACATCAATAATTAGGCACTACAGCCTGCAGAAGAGGCATACACATCAAAGTGATAAAACTTACGAAAAGCCCAAGAAGTGGCAACTGCTCTAGTAGAATGTGCAATACAAATTAAGGCTATATTGCAGGCAGCTAAAGTAACAGCCACAGCTTTCTGATCCTTGTGAGTGCCAGAAAATGAACAAAAATAAAAGAAGAAAGTCTGAAAGCTTTTGTGGCTCCCACATAATATTTGAGAGCTCTCACAACATCCAAGTTGAAAAGACGCTCCTTAGGAAAAAGTATGCAATGAAGACCAAGTAACTGCCTTGCAAATATGATCAATAGAAGCCTTATTACAAAAAGCCCAAGAAGTGGCAAACATTCTAGTAGAATGTGCTTCCACATAATATTTGAGCTCTCACAACATCCCAAATGGACATATAGGGGTAGATTTATCATAGTGCAAGCGGACATGATACGATGTACGCTGTTGACATTTATCATTGCACCAGCAGTTGTTGTGAACTGCTGGTGCAATGTTGCCCCCTGCATATCGGCCACTAGCAGGGGTGTCAATCAACCCGATCGTATTTGATCGGGTTGATTTCTGTCCTTGGTCTCAGAGCAGGCAGACAAGTTATGGAGCAGTGGTCTTTAGACTGCTGCTTCATAACTGCTGTTTCCGGCAAGCCTGAAGGCTTGCGTGGAAACAGGGGCATTAAGCTTGATAAATCAGCCCTATAGAAAGAACCACAATTTTTTAATTAATAGTATATGTTGATAGTACCTTTAGAAAAATAGAATATCTAATATACAGAACAGCCTTATCCTGATGATAAATCAGAAAAGGGCAATTGCACGACAAAGCTGAAATCTCTGAAAACTTTCTAGCCAAAGAAATAGCTAGAAGAAAAAAACCTTCCAGAGTAAAAGACGAAGGTCTAAACCATGCATACTCTCAAAAAGAGGAGTTTTAGAATTCCCCAAAACCAAATTATGATTCCAAGGAGGAGAAACTGGACGAATAACTGGTTTAATTCTGAACAGGAATTTTCTTGTGGATCAAAACAAAAAAAGCCAAAATCTAACCATTCAGATAACTGGCTAACAAACTCTAATCCAAACCCTTCTGCAGGAACTCAAGATCTCTAGGAATTCTGAAAGAATTCAAATGATGACCTTTGTAAATACACCATGCAAAAAAGGTTTTCCAGACTTTATGATCAATCGTGTAACAGGTTTCCTAGCCTGAATCAAAATGTCAATAACCTTGTCAGAAAAACCTTTCTTGTCGGGGGGCGGAGATAGCCTGCAAAGAGAGCAGACGTCCAGGATCTGAGCTCCAGCTAATAATCTACAAAAACCTGGTTAAATATAGCAACTTGCTTATCTATCTAACACAAATATGGTGTAATTTATGTATTTCGGGGTAGACTACCTTTGCAAATACTTGGCAGCTTACAGGAGCAGATATACTGATGGCAACTTGACCTGGACTCTTCATAAATGGTTGGGAGAAAAAAAGAGTTGATACCCATAGATTGCCAGCTCTTGGAACATGGACTTTAACTTTCTAAGTTATAAGATTTGTGTGATTGCAGCTACCACACACATACATCAAGGTGATCTTTCATTCAATTCCCTACGTTACTGCTATCTCTCTGAGGAACTTAGACAACGTGGATAACACTGCTAAGATGGCGGCACCGGTAACTTGGAAAGCGAAAGTGCAGCATGCACTTGATCAGTGTCTCCAAAGGATGGAACTGAATCCAATGATAAATTCATACCGCCAGACATCTAATTCTATTGCGGTGGCCCCAGTGAAGAAGCTTACCCAGCTCATCGCGACGAGTATAAAAGCAGTGGATGTGCTTACTTTTTCCCTGGCTTGCTACGATGGAGATTGTACCTGTTGCTGGGGCGTCCATCTTGGAATGCACTGTCCGGTGCATGGGAGATTAGCGGTGAGAAGCTCCTGCTATGTGCCTGTGAGGCTGGGGCATTTTTTCTCATGTGGGAGAGACGCGGAGACCTGGAAGAACTACCGAGTCATTCTGCTGCAGCCGAGCTGGAGCAGGGCCTGAGTCGTATAGGGAACTTTTTATCAACTACACGCCATTACCGAGATGAGCATGGCTCTATGTGAGTGCAATGGCAGTGTGTGGCGGATTAGGCATATATTGAGACGGCATATCATTCAGATCACTAGATAAAGGGGTATTGAGCTCCGTTTCGAAAAAACACTCAACATGTAGCCTGCTACCTTCTTACGAACACTTTTTCTGCCTGATAATTATAGAACAGCATTAGTGGTCAATAAGGCACTTTCACTTACCACTTGCTCATTCTGCATCTCTACACCTTGAGCTATGGTGACACTTACAGCTGCAAACTTGGTTTTCAGATCTATCAGATTGTTAAGTGGGTAGAATGCTGGCTTAAAGATAGACGACAGAGGGTTTCAATTAATGGAGTACATTCAAATGAGGCATCAGTTACTAGTGGTGTTCCCCAAGGGTCAGTTCTTGGGCCTGTTTTGTTTAACATGTTCATAAGTGATATTGGAAGTGGGCTTAAGGGGAAGGTTTGCTTGTTTGCTGATGATACAAAATTTGTAACAGGGTAGATGTTCCAGGAGGAGTTGATCAAATGAACTGTGATATTAATAAACTAGAGGACTGGTCAAATAAATGGGATCTGAAATTTAATATTACCAAGAGCAAAATTATGCATACAGGATCCAAAAACCCAAAGGCCAATTATAGTCTCAATAGTACATTACTGACTGTAATTAAAGAAGAAAGGGATTTGGGAATTATTATTTCAGATGATTTAAAATTTGGTACACAATGCCGCAGTGCAGCCAGCAAGGCCAGTCAAATGCTTGGTTGCATTGGAAGAGGTTTTAGTAGCAGAAATAGCAAGGTTCTTATGCCACTTTACAGATCATTAGTTAGACCAAATATGGAATACTGTGTACAGTTCTGGAGACCATATCTTCAGGCAGATATAAATAAACTAGAAGCTGTCCAAAGGAGGGCTACTAAAATGGTACATGGTGTAAAATATAAAACATACAAAGAAAGACTCTATGATCTAAATATGTATAGTTTAGAGGATAGAAGGGAAAGAGGTGACATGATAGAAACCTTCAAATATATGAAGGGACTTAATAAAATAGAAGCTGAAAGCATTTTTCACAAAAAAATAAATGCCAAAACAAGGGGTCACAATCTAAAGATAGAGGGTAGTAGATTCAGGAGAAATTTGAGGAAGCATTTTTTTACAGAAAGGGTGGTGGATTCATGGAATAAACTTCCATTTGAGGTGGTAAACACAAAGACTGTAAAGGAATTTAAAAATGCCTGGGACATGCATAAGGCTATCCTAAGGAAAAAGTAACATATAATATGGGTAGACTTGATGGGCCTTTTTGGTTCTTATCTACCGTCAAATTCTATGTTTTTATGTTTCTATAGTGCTCCCTTCTGTGTTTTAATACTGATCTTTCCATGTTATTTGTTTTTTCATATACATAGGCTGCCCATGGCAATTCCTTGGAGCTGGGTTATTTGAATTGGCTATGTATACACTCCTCTGATAACCCTTTGCTTTCCACATCAGTATAATGATTAATACCCTGGGTAGTTGGGTTGAAAGTTTAGTGGCTTGTTCCCTTTTTGGGTCTGATGTTTCATTAACAATCTATGTATTACTGCCTTATAGTCTACCTATATGTTGTGTAGTGTACATGTGGGTATTTTATTCTCAAGTGACACTCAGTTTTACAATGTGTTTGGGTTTCAGAGGGTCCGGGGAGAGAGTATAGCCCTTTCATTTATAAAGTGTACCTAAGTCGACCTGTAGTTTATGATGTAGGTAGAGTATATATTACCACATGACATTGCATACTAATCCTGGTTTCTTATGTCACAGTGATTAGAAAGAGGTAGGAATCAGATTTTCCTCCTTATGTGCTCTACCCATTATACAAATATATGCCCTTCCCATACCCTTTCTTAACCCAGATTAGAGATATTCACTGGTTATCCCCCTAGAGTAGTTCTGGTCTATATATTTCAATTTGCCAGCTATAACTCATTAAATTAACTATACCCCTTTAGAGCACTTCACCCAATATAACCATTTATGCTCTCACTTTACATCCAAAAGTATTAATGCAGTTTTCATTTACATTTTGCATAGAATTATTAGATGGGTGCACTCTCTTTTTTTCAGCAGTCACTAAATTTAGGAATACTCTATGTTCATCTTTAGCACAACATCATAGATTTTGTTTATGGTATTAGAAGAAATCTGCCAACCTGACTTTTCCATAATATTTGCTAACACCAATGTTGATGTTTATTACTAGGTACTGTGTGTGCTAGGTACTGTGAGCGTTTGGTTCTCTATATGTTAGGCATTGTGTGCGTTTGGTTCTATATATATTAGGTGCTGTGTGGGCTAGGTGCTGGGTGCTAGGTTCAGTGTGTTCTAGGTACAATGCGTGCTAGATACAGTGTGTGCTAGCTACAATGTGGCTAGATACAGTGTGTGCTAGGTACAGTGTGTGTGTGTGTGTTGGATACTGTGTGTTCTGGATACTATGTGTACAGTGTGTGCTAGGTTGGTGTGTGCTGGGTATCATGTGTGCTAGGTACAATGTGTGCTAGGTTCAATGTGTGCTAGGTACTGCGTGTGCTAGGCAAGGCGGGTGCCGGGCACGGCATGAACTAGGTACGGTGGGAGACAGATACAGTGGGTGCTAGGTACAATGTGTGCTAAGTACAATGAGTGTTAGGTTCAACGTGCGCTAGGTATAATGTGCGCTATGTATAGTGTGCGCTAGGTACAATGTGTGTTAGGTACAATGTGTGTTAGGTGCATTGTGTGCTAGGTGCAATGTGTGCTAGGTTCAATGTGTGCTAGGTTCAATGTGTGCTGGGTACGGTGTGTACCGGGCAAGGCGGGTGCCGGGTATACCGTGTGCTAGGTACGGTGTGAGCTAGGTACTGTGTGAGCTAGGTACAATGTGTCCTAGGTACAATGTGTGCTGGGTACTGGGTGTGCTGGGTACTGTGTGTGCTGGGTACTGTGTGTGCTGGGTACTGTGTGTACTGGGTACATTTCATTCTAAAACCGAATGACTGTGTGCAGTATGTGTTGGGCACTGTGTGTGTTAGATACAATGTGTGCTAGGTTCAATGTGTGCTAGGTACTGCGTGTGCTAGGCAAGGTGGGTACCGGGTACGGGGCGTGCTAGGTACAGTGTGAGATAGGTACTATGTGTGCTAGGTACTGTATGTGCTACATACAATGGGCGCTAGGTACAATGTGTGCTAGGTACAGCGTGTACTGGATATAGCGTGTGTTAGGTACAATGTGTGCTAGGTTCAATATGTGCTAGGTACTGCGTGTGCTAGGCAAGGGGGGGTGCCGGGTACGGCATGTGCTAGGTACAATGTGAGCTAGGTACAATGTGTGCTAGGTACTATGAGTGCTAGGTACCATGAGTGCTAGGTACTATGTGTGCTAGGTACTATGTGTGCTAGGTACAATGTGTGCTAGGTACAGTGTGTGCTAGGTACAACCTGTGCTAGGTACAACGTGTGCTAGGTACAGCGTGTACTGGATACAGCGTGCGTTAGGTACAATGTGTGCTAGGTTCAATGTGTGCTAGGTACTGCGTGTGCTAGGCAAGGGGGGTGCCGGGTACGGCGTGTGCTAGGTACAATGTGAGCTGGGTACTATGTGTGCTAGGTACTATGTGTGCTAGGTACTATGTGTGCTAGGTACTCTGTGTGCTAGATACAATGTGTGCTAGATACAATGTGTGCTAGGTACCATGTGTGCTGGGTACATTGTGTGCTAGGTACAGCGTGTACTGGATACAGCGTGCGTTAGGTATAATGTGTGCTAGGTTCAATGTGTGCTAGGTACTGCGTGTGCTAGGCAAGGTTGGTGCCGGGTACGGCGTGTGCTAGGTACAATGTGAGCTAGGTACTATGTGTGCTAGGTACTATGTGTGCTAGGTACTATGTGTGCTAGGTGCAATGTGGGTTAGGTACAAAGTGTGCTAGGTATAATGTGTGCTAGGTGCAATGTGTGCTAGGTGCAATGTGTGCTAGGTGCAATGTGTGCTAGGTACAATGTGTGCTAGGTACAGCGTGTGCTAGGTACAGCGTGTACTGGATACAGCGTGTGTTAGGTTCAATGTGTGCTAGGTTCCATGTGTGCTAGGTACTGCATGTGCCAGGCAAGGGGGGGTGCCGGGTACGGCGTGTGCTAGGTACAGTGTGAGCTAGGTACAGCGGGTGCTAGGTATCATGTGTGCTAGGTACAACGTGCGCTAGGTATAATATGTGCTGGGTACAGCGTATGCTAGGTACAATGTGTGCTAGGTACAATGTGTGCTAGGTACAATATGTGCTAGGTACAATGTGTGCTAGGTACAGTGTGTACTGGATATAGCGTGCGTTAGGTACAATGTGTGCTAGGTTCAATGTGTGCTAGATACTGCGTGTGCTAGGCAAGGGGGGTGCCGGGTACGGCGTGTGCTAGGTACAATGTGAGGTAGGTACTATGTGTGCTAGGTACTATGTGTGCTAGGTACTCTGTGTGCTAGATACAATGTGTGCTAGGTACAATGTGTGCTAGGTACTCTGTGTGCTAGATACAATGTGTGCTAGATACAATGTGTGCTAGGTACCATGTGTGCTGGGTACATTGTGTGCTAGGTACAGCGTGTACTGGATACAGTGTGCGTTAGGTATAATGTGTGCTAGGTTCAATGTGTGCTAGGTACTGCGTGTGCTAGGCAAGGTTGGTGCCGGGTATGGCGTGTGCTAGGTACAATGTGTGCTAGGTACTATGTGTGCTAGGTACTATGTGTGCTAGGTGCAATGTGGGTTAGGTACAAAGTGTGCTAGGTATAATGTGTGCTAGGTGCAATGTGTGCTAGGTGCAATGTGTGCTAGGTGCAATGTGTGCTAGGTACAATGTGTGCTAGGTACAGCGTGTGCTAGGTACAGCGTGTACTGGATACAGCGTGTGTTAGGTTCAATGTGTGCTAGGTTCCATGTGTGCTAGGTACTGCATGTGCCAGGCAAGGGGGGGTGCCGGGTACGGCGTGTGCTAGGTACAGTGTGAGCTAGGTACAGCGGGTGCTAGGTATCATGTGTGCTAGGTACAACGTGCGCTAGGTATAATATGTGCTGGGTACAGCGTATGCTAGGTACAATGTGTGCTAGGTACAATGTGTGCTAGGTACAATATGTGCTAGGTACAATGTGTGCTAGGTACAGCGTGTACTGGATATAGCGTGCGTTAGGTACAATGTGTGCTAGGTTCAATGTGTGCTAGATACTGCGTGTGCTAGGCAAGGGGGGTGCCGGGTACGGCGTGTGCTAGGTACAATGTGAGGTAGGTACTATGTGTGCTAGGTACTATGTGTGCTAGGTACTCTGTGTGCTAGATACAATGTGTGCTAGGTACAATGTGTGCTAGATACAATGTGTGCTAGGTACAATGTGTGCTAGGTACAGCGTGTACTGGATACAGCGTGCGTTAGGTATAATGTGTGCTAGGTTCAATGTGTGCTAGGTACTGTGTGTGCTAGGCATGGTGGGTGCCGGGTACGGAGTGTGCTAGGTACAATGTGTGCTAGGTACTATATGTGCTAGGTACTATATGTGCTAGGTACTATGTGTGCTAGGTACTATGAGTGCTAGGTACTATGTGTGTTAGGTACTATGTGTGCTAGGTTCAATGTGGGCTAGGTACAAAGTGTGCTAGGTATAATTTGTGCTAGGTGCAATGTGTGCTAGGTGCAATGTGTGCTAAGTACAATGTGTGCTAGGTACAATTTGTGCTAGGTACAGCGTGTGCTAGGTACAGCGTGTACTGGATACAGCGTGTGTTAGGTTCAATGTGTGCTAGGTTCAATGTGTGCTAGGTACTGCATGTGCCAGGCAAGGGGGGGTGCCGGGTACGGCGTGTGCTAGGTACAGTGTGAGCTAGGTACAGCGGGTGCTAGGTATCATGTGTGCTAGGTACAACGTGCGCTAGGTATAATATGTGCTGGGTACAGCGTATGCTAGGTACAACGTGTTCTAGGTACAATGAGTGCTAGATGCAGTGTGCGTTAGATACAATGAGAGCTGGGTACAATGTGTGCTAGGTTCACTGTGTACTAGGTACTGCGTGTGCTAAGCAAGGTGGATGCCGGGTACGGCGTGTGCTAGGTACAGTGTGAGCTAGGTACAGTGGGTTCTAGGTATCATGTGTGCTAGGTACCATGTGTGCTAGGTACCATGTGTGCCAGTTACCATGTGTGCTAGGTACCATGTGTGCTGGGTACCATGTGTGCTAGGTACCATGTGTGCTAGGTACCATGTGTGCTATGTACAATGTGTGCAAGGTGCAATGTGTGCTAGGTGCAATGTGTGCTAGGTGCAATGTGTGCTAGGTGCAATGTGTGCTAGGTGCAATGTGTGCTAGGTGTAATATGTGCTAGGTGCAATGTGTGCTAGGTACAATGTGTGCTAAGCATAGCGTGTGCTGGATACAGCATGTGTTAGTTACAATGAGTGCTAGGTGCAATGAGTGTTAGGTACGGTGCATGATGGGTACAATGAGTGCTGGGTTCAGTGTGTGCTGGGTACAGTGTGTGCTGAGTACAGTTTGAGTTAGGTACAATATATGTTAAGTACAGTGTGTGCTAGGTATATTGTGCTCTGGGAATTGTGTGTGCTGGGTATGGTTTGTGCTAAGTACAGCATGTGCTGGGTACAATGCGTGTTGGGTATGGCGTGTGCTAGGTGTAATTGGGACTAGGTGCAGTGGGTGCTAGGCACAATGAGGGCTAGATACAGTGTGTACTAGATACAATGGACATCTTACTTGTCCCTGGACTTTTTTGTTACCTACATTTCAAGACGTTGGCAGACCCCCCTTATTTCTAGAGCCCACACTAGGGTTCCACCTTGGTGAATTATTTTCACCACATATCCCTGCAATTTACTTATGATATATCAATGTCTGAACAGCTATTGCAATCGGACCTGCGTGTCCGATCCTCTTGTTTGTGTATGTTTGAACAGGGGTCCTGAGTGTCCCCAAATGTTACCTCTTATTCTAAAACTGAATAAAAATTCATTTAAAAAAAAAAAAAAAAAACCTTTCTTGTCATTAAAAGTATCTTTAGAGAAAATATCCCTTCTTAGAGGAAGCTTTCAAGGTGGGCACACAGGCATCTGAACCAAATCCGCAAACCAAATTATGGCCTAGATTTGGAGTTCGGCGGTAGCCGTCAAAACCAGCGTTAGAGGCTCCTAACGCTGGTTTTGGCCGCCCGCTGGTATTTGGAGTCAGTGATTAAAGGGTCTAACGCTCACTTTTCAGCCGCGACTTTTCCATACCGCAGATCCCCCTACGCCATTTGCGTAGCCTATCTTTTCAATGGGATCTTTCTAACGCTGGTATTTAGAGTCGTTTCTGAAGTGAGCGTTAGAGCTCTAACGACAAAACTCCAGCCGCCTGAAAATAGCAGGAGTTAAGAGCTTTCTGGCTAACGCCGGTTCATAAAGCTCTTAACTACTGTACCCTAAAGTACACTAACACCCATCAACTACCTATGTACCCCTAAACCGAGCTCCCCCCACATCGCCGCCACTCGATTAAAATTTTTAACCCCTAATCTGCCGACCGCCACCTACGTTATACTTATGTACCCCTAATCTGCTGCCCCTAACCCTGCCGACCCCTGTATTATATTTATTAACCCCTAACCTGCCCCCCACAACATCGCCGCCAGCTACTTAAAATAATTAACCCCTAATCTTCCGACCGCAAAGCGCCGCCACCTACGTTATCCCTATGTACCCCTAATCTGCTACCCCTAACACCGCCGACCCCTATATTATATTTATTAACCCCTAATCTGCCCCCCTCAACGTCGCCGACACCTGCCTACACTTATTAACCCCTAATCTGCCGAGCGGACCTCACCGCTACTATAATAAAGTTATTAACCCCTAACCCGCCTCACTAACCCTATCATAAATAGTATTAACCCCTAATCTGCCCTCCCTAACATCGCCGACACCTACCTTCAATTATTAACCCCTAATCTTCCGATCGGAGCTCACCGCTATTCTAATAAATGGATTAACCCCTAAAGCTAAGTCTAACCCTAACACTAACACCCCCTAACTTAAATATAATTTACATCTAACGAAATAAATTAACTCTTATTAAATAAATGATTCCTATTTAAATCTAAATACTTACCTGTAAAATAAATCCTAATATAGCTACAATATAAATTATAATTATATTATAGCTATTTTAGGATTAATATTTATTTTACAGGCAACTTTGTAATTATTTTAACCAGGTACAATAGCTATTAAATAGTTAAGAACTATTTAATAGTTACCTAGTTAAAATAATAACAAATTTACCTGTAAAATAAATCCTAACCTAAGATATAATTAAACCTAACACTACCCTATCAATAAAATAATTAAATAAACTACCTACAATTACCTACAATTAACCTAACACTACACTATCAATAAATTAATTAAACACAATTCCTACAAATAAATACAATTAAATAAACTAGCTAAAGTACAAAAAATAAAAAAGAACTAAGTTACAGAAAATAAAAAAATATTTACAAACATAAGAAAAATATTACAACAATTTTAAACTAATTACACCTACTCTAAGCCCCCTAATAAAATAACAAAGCCCCCCAAAATAAAAAAATTCCCTACCCTATTCTAAATTAAAAAAGTTACAAGCTCTTTTACCTTACCAGCCCTGAACAGGGCCCTTTGCGGGGCATGCCCCAAGAAGTTCAGCTCTTTTGCCTGTAAAAAAAAACATACAATACCCCCCCCCCAACATTACAACCCACCACCCACATACCCCTAATCTAACCCAAACCCCCCTTAAATAAACCTAACGCTAATCCCCTGAAGATCTTCCTACCTTGTCTTCACCATCCAGGTATCACCGATCCGTCCTGGCTCCAAGATCTTCATCCAACCCAAGCGGGGGTTGGCGATCCATAATCCGGTGCTGAAGAGGTCCAGAAGAGGCTCCAAAGTCTTCCTCCTATCCGGCAAGAAGAGGACATCCGGACCGGCAAACATCTTCTCCAAGCGGCATCTTCGATCTTCTTCCATCCGGAGCGAAGCGGCAGGATCCTGAAGACCTCCAGCGCGGAACATCCATCCGGACCGACGACTGAACGACGAATGACTGTTCCTTTAAGGGACGTCATCCAAGATGGCGTCCCTCGAATTCCGATTGGCTGATAGGATTCTATCAGCCAATCGGAATTAAGGTAGGAATTTTCTGATTGGCTGATGGAATCAGCCAATCAGAATCTAGTTCAATCCGATTGGCCGATCCAATCAGCCAATCAGATTGAGCTCGCATTCTATTGGCTGATCGGAACAGCCAATAGAATGCGAGCTCAATCTGATTGGCTGATTGGATCAGCCAATCAGATTGAACTTGATTCTGATTGGCTGATTCCATCAGCCAATCAGAAAATTCCTACCTTAATTCCGATTGGATGATAGAATCCTATCAGCCAATCGGAATTCGAGGGACGCCATCTTGGATGACGTCCCTTAAAGGAACAGTCATTCGTCGTTCAGTCGTCGGTCCGGATGGATGTTCCGCGCTGGAGGTCTTCAGGATCCTGCCGCTTCGCTCCGGATGGAAGAAGATCGAAGATGCCGCTTGGAGAAGATGTTTGCCGGTCCGGATGTCCTCTTCTTGCCGGATAGGAGGAAGACTTTGGAGCCTCTTCTGGACCTCTTCAGCACCGGATTATGGATCGCCAACCCCCGCTTGGGTTGGATGAAGATCTTGGAGCCAGGACGGATCGGTGATACCTGGATGGTGAAGACAAGGTAGGAAGATCTTCAGGGGATTAGTGTTAGGTTTATTTAAGGGGGGTTTGGGTTAGATTAGGGGTATGTGGGTGGTGGGTTGTAATGTTGGGGGGGGGTATTGTATGTTTTTTTTTACAGGCAAAAGAGCTGAACTTCTTGGGGCATGCCCCGCAAAGGGCCCTGTTCAGGGCTGGTAAGGTAAAAGAGCTTGTAACTTTTTTAATTTAGAATAGGGTAGGGAATTTTTTATTTTGGGGGGCTTTGTTATTTTATTAGGGGGCTTAGAGTAGGTGTAATTAGTTTAAAATTGTTGTAATATTTTTCTTATGTTTGTAAATATTTTTTTATTTTCTGTAACTTAGTTCTTTTTTATTTTTTGTACTTTAGCTAGTTTATTTAATTGTATTTATTTGTTGGAATTGTGTTTAATTAATTTATTGATAGTGTAGTGTTAGGTTAATTTTAGGTAATTGTAGGTAGTTTATTTAATTATTTTATTGATAGGGTAGTGTTAGGTTTAATTATATCTTAGGTTAGGATTTATTTTACAGGTAAATTTGTTATTATTTTAACTAGGTAACTATTAAATAGTTCTTAACTATTTAATAGCTATTGTACCTGGTTAAAATAATTACAAAGTTGCCTGTAAAATAAATATTAATCCTAAAATAGCTATAATATAATTATAATTTATATTGTAGCTATATTAGGGTTTATTTTACAGGTAAGTATTTAGCTTTAAATAGGAATAATTTATTTAATAAGAGTTAATTTATTTCGTTAGATAAAAATTATATTTAACTTAGGGGGGTGTTAGTGTTAGGGTTAGACTTAGCTTTAGGGGTTAATCCATTTATTAGAATAGCGGTGAGCTCCGATCGGAAGATTAGGGGTTAATAATTGAAGTTAGGTGTCGGCGATGTTAGGGAGGGCAGATTAGGGGTTAATACTATTTATGATAGGGTTAGTGAGGCGGGTTAGGGGTTAATAACTTTATTATAGTAGCAGTGAGGTCCGGTCGGCAGATTAGGGGTTAATAAGTGTAGGCAGGTGTCGGCGACGT
Source organism: Bombina bombina (assembly GCF_027579735.1). Lineage (NCBI taxonomy): Eukaryota > Metazoa > Chordata > Amphibia > Anura > Bombinatoridae > Bombina > Bombina bombina. Next base: position 1,302,534,845 of record NC_069500.1, read on the forward strand.
TGAGGGGGGCAGATTAGCGGTTAATAAATATAATATAGGGGTCGGCGATGTTAGGGCAGCAGATTAGGGGTACATAGGGATAACGTAGGTTGCGGCGGTTTACGGAGCGGCAGATTAGGGGTTAAAAAAAATATGCAGGGGTCAGCGATAGCGGGGTCGGCAGATTAGGGGTTAATAAGTGTAAGGTTAGGGGTGTTTAGACTCGGGGTACATGTTAGAGTGTTAGGTGCAGACGTAGGAAGTGTTTCCCCATAGGAAACAATGGGGCTGCGTTAGGAGCTGAACGCTGCTTTTTTGCAGGTGTTAGGTTTTTTTTCAGCTCAAACAGCCCCATTGTTTCCTATGGGAGTATCGTGCACGAGCACGTTTTTGAGGCCGGCCGCGTCCGTAAGCAACTCTGGTATCGAGAGTTGTATTTGCGGTAAAAATGCTCTACGCTCCTTTTTTGGAGCCTAACGCAGCATTTGATTAAACTCTCGATACCAGAGTTAATTTTATGGTGCGGCCAGAAAAAAGCCCGCGGAGCGTTAACAGCCCTTTTACCGCCGAACTCCAAATCTAGGCCTATGCAAGGCCACTCTGGAGCATTCAGAATTGCTGAGGCTTGTTGCTGCTTGATTCTTTCTTTCCCTCTGGATACCAACACAAATGGAGGAAGGTTGTAAATCATGTTTAATGATCAGCAAACTAATAGGGCTTTTAGACATGCCTGAGTTCCTGATACCTGCGGTAGTTTGTGATTCAAGTGGGATGCCATGATATATATATCTGGCAGACTCCAGTGTCTCGCAAATTAGTCAAAAACTTCCTGATTCAGATACCATAGCTCCTATTTAAGAAAGTCTGGTGGACCAGATCCGACAGTGCGGATCAGGTCCGCCAGACCTCGCTGAATACGGCGAGCAATACGCTCGCCGTATTCAGCAATGCACCAGCAACTCACAAGAGCTGCTGGTGCAAAACCACCCCCTGCAGACTCGCGGCCAATGGGTGTCAATCAACCCGATCGTACTTGATCGGGTTGATTTCCGGCGATGTCTGTCCGCCTGCTCAGAGCAGGCGGACAGGTTATGGAGCATTGGTCTTTGTGACCGCTGCTTCATAACTGCTGTTTCTGGCGAGCCTGCAGGCTCGCCAGAAACACGAGGCATCAAGCTACATATGGAGCTTGATAGATAGGCCCCCATGGGTGAAGAGACTGGCAACTGGCAAAGTCTATCTGTAAGGGGGTTAGGGTTTATGGAATGCAGAATGCAGGAACAAATACACAGATCAATAAAAGTAATTTTGAAAGCTTTACTGATTTATATGCAAAAGAACAGTAGTTCTGAAAGAAAATCACAGAAAAAGCAAGGTCCAATGCAGAATACTAAAGTCCAAAACACAGTTTTTAGTTTGCAGTAACAAAGTCTAATTGGCACTGGTACTTAAATGGAACAGTAAAGGCAGAGGTTGCCACAAAATACCTGGTAGGTACAGCAGACACATCTAGTGAAAGGAAAGCAGACACAGGTTTTTCAGCAGGCACAGGACACTCTGCGGGTACAGTTGGTGAGACTGTTACGGGATACCAGATAGATACAGCAGGCACAGCTGGTTTGAAGAAGGCTGTCACTGGTATGGTAGACACAGATTTATCAGCAGGCACAGGATAACTGGCGGGTACTGTTGGTGAGACTGTTATGGGATACTAGATAGGTACAACAGGCACAGGTGGCTTGAGGAAGCCTGTCACTGGTATGGTAGACACAAGTTTCTCAGGAGGCACAGTATACCCAAAGGGTACTCTTTGTGTGACTGTCCCAGGATACCAGATTTGTACAGCAGACACAGCTAATTTGAGGAAGGCTGCCACTGGTATAGTAAGCACTGGTTTCTCAGCAGGCACAGGATACCAAGTGGGTACTGTTGGTGAGACTGTCACGGGATACCAGATAGGTACAGCTTCAGGAACCATAGCATACACAGGTATCAGGCAAGTCTGCTTGGCTTTCAGGAACCAGGTGAGCATACGCAGGTGAAAGGTAAGCATGCTTGGTCTTTGGAACAAGGTGAGCATACACAGGTATCAGGTACATACGCTTGGTGTCTGGAGCAAGGTGAGCATGCACAGGTACAAGGCAAGTATGTGTGGTGTCTGGAACAAGGTGAGCATACACAGGTATCAGGTAAGTATGCTTGGTCTCTGGATCAAGTTAAGCATACACAGGTATGGGGTGAGTATGCATGGTGTCTAGAACAAGGTAAGCATACACAGATCTAAGATAAGTATGCTTGGTCTCTGGAACAAGGTGAGCATACATAGGTACAAGGTAAGTATGCAAGAGTCTCTGGAACAAGGTCAGCATACACAGGTACAAGGTAAGTATGCAAGAGTCTCTGAAACAAGCTAAGCATACACAGGTTACAGGTAAGTATGCCTTTACTCCATAGGAACTAGGAACAAGGTTGGAAGGCAATAACTCTTACCAAAAGCTTTTGTTTATTTATTTTTTTATTTTATTTTTTTTCCCCAAAAAAGCTTTATTCAACACTTTAGCATACAGATAAACAAAACAAAACATGATAATCTATCAAAATTAACTCAGATTTCCATCAGGTAATTTCCTCTATCCTTAGGTAAATGTTTTTGTAGATTTCCATAACTTCTGTTGTCGTCGTCTGATAATTTCTACTTAACAAAAATAATTCATGTTTACCAACAATTCATAGTGTATACATAAAGCTCAAAATTAAATAACTCTAAATCTTTCTGTTCATTAAATATTGTTTTTCCTTTTTTTTTTCTTTTTTTTTTCCTAAACTCGTCTAACCAAATTTAGCTTAAAATAATATGATATCTTCAGCAATGCAGAATCCCAAACCCTTCTCTTCCTATTTCATTCCCTTCTTAGCTTCATACCATATGAATCGTCCTATATATTTATTTGTAAAATATTCACTATATCATAGTATAGATCCATCTGATTCATCAGTTGATAGTGAAGTTTTTCCATTGATACTGAGTATTGTATTTGTGACTTCCATTCTGTTATTGTCGGAGCTTTTTTCTGCTTCCAAAGTCTAGGTATAGTCTGTTTGGCACTATTCAGGAGGATGTACAGTGCTTTATCATGTAATGTTGATAGTTTTGGTATTGGCTTAAATAACAAAATGGTTATTGGATCTAAAGCCAATTTTATTTTTAATAATCTATTTATCTCAGTTATTATTAACGACCAATAATTAAAAATTATTGGGCATAGCCACCATAAATGTAACATTGTACCTATTTCTCCACATTCTCTCCAACATTGATCTGAGGAGTTAGGGAATATAGCTTTAATCCTTTTAGGAGTTAAATGCCACCTCATTACAAACTTATAATTTGTTTCTTGTATACTAGATGATATTGAAGCTTTAGTATGCCGTTGGAAAATTATATTCCATTCTTTTCTTGTGGGTGGTATTGTAAACTCTGGGGACCATGCCTTAGTATAAGATGGTAAATCTAAAGTTGTAGATATCATTATTGTTTTATAGATAAGTGATAGTATACTTTTTGTTGATGTTTTCCCTGAACATAATACTTCAAAAGGAAGCCTTTGTCTAGTTAAGTCTCGCAGTGATGTGCAGTCACTAGAGGCAGGTGAGGCAGTGCTTCACCTCTCATATGGGCAAAAATATATATATTTTTTATTGGCTTTAAAAAAAAATTGTAATTTTTTTCCCCCAGCATTTTTTTTTCTCACAGCTACATGTTGTGCAATGGAGAGGCACAAGCAGGTCTGCCCACCATTACACAACATGCTGCGACATCTACTGGATGCAAGTGGTTAAGATCATTGCATGGCCCATTAACTGCTTATTTGAGGCAGTCCTATTTGGGCTGAACCAATCCAGCAAGAGGCATTAGTAAGTGGAACATAGGGTTGGGGCTGGATGTTAAATCATATAAAACAAAACAAAAACGGAAAAAACAACTTTCATATATTTTGTTGCTGTCCTGTGAGCCTGCTAGCTTTGCTAAAGTGAAAAAGAGAGTTCTGTTCTTCCCCTCTAAGTGCAGTGGAATGTGCCACTGTCACTTCCTGAATCCTTAGAGAGCAGGAAAAGAGGCACAGAGAGCACTGCAGTGTTTCAGACACATCTTATTAAAGTAAGATTTTACTGAAAGGGATTCTGTTAGTGAAAATGATAATTTAATGAATGTGGTTTAGTGTTTTTTTTACTCTTTTACAGCAGGGTCGTTTTTGTATTTTGTTTACTCAAACTTTACACCCACTAACTTAGCAGCTTGCCTCTGTACTTCACACTAAATTATAGACTAATTTTCTGAACTCTCTGTAGCTCTGCTGTTTTATTACTTTAAAATGCAGTGGTCCCCCCCCCCGCCTTGTGTGTGTGTGTGTCTCTCTCTATCTAGCCATCTCTCTCCTTATGTGTTGTTCTCCCCCATGGTCTCTTTCTCTCTCTCTGTCTCTCTTCCTCCCCCTCTGACTCTCATCCCTTATGTAATGAAAGAATCTATAAGCATAATTTGCAGCATTAAAGTAAAAAGTATGTTTTAAACATATTTTTTTTTTTTTTTTTTTAAATATAATTTTTATTGAGGTAAAATTAGCTTTTACAATACAGTCATATCGGAAAAGATACAATTTATACACATCCTGTAGGAATAAACACATACCAAGCAAATACATTACATCATGTGGAAACATCAACACACATCAAACCAACAGGGTATGATATTCTGGTTACCTAATTTTTTGAGTTTGTTGGATCGTAATGTCCTCCAAGCAAACAAGTCCACTTAAGGGACCAAAAACCTTAGCCCGTCACTGAGGACCCAAAAACAAAGCTAATTTCAAAGAGTCTAGCGTCAATGCGTATGAAATAGCGATAAAGTTGGGAATCTGTAAATAATTTCAAAATATAGAAGCACAGCAGTGCACTTAAGTTACTCTTAGTTAATGTGATATAGCCAACTCGGTAAACTAGTAGAGGTGCTATATTGATATGGGCTTCTGCTACTACTGCAAACATGGTTAGACACAAACATTGAACATTAGTAAATACACAAGTTCTCCACTCTGTGTCTGAAAAATAAAACTGTAGTGACTGCTTCTCACGTAACTCTATATATTAGTAGGGAAGTAAATGTAGCTATTCACCCTAGAACAGCTAGCATAAGATGACTAAGACTATGTATCTAAGGTTGCAAGCTCAGGGAGATGAGTAATCTAGCTGGAGAAAATACATGGGAATCACATATATTAATCGCTCTAAATCTACGAACCTTGATCATCATATCAGCAGTTCTAACACATATGTCAAACTTAAAAACAAGCTAACATCAGTATTAAGATTATGATAGCAAACATTCTGTAGACATTAGACACATAAAACAATCCTAACAAATCTATTTATTGTAAACATCCGGAGAGCCTTTTTTTCACACTCATATAGGTTCAGGATACGGTAAGGACTCTGCGGACAGAGCAGAGACTACCTAACTCTGCCAAAAAGGGGTGCGGAGGATAAGGTATTTATCCCTTCCCACACGATTAAAAAAGGGGGGAGGGGAAGAGAAGAGAGAAAGGGGGGGAAGGTAATGGAAAGAGGAGGTGGGAAAGGGTAGGAAGGAGGGAGCGGGAGAGGGAAAAAGAAGGAGGGGAAGAGGAGGGAAAAGAGGGAAGGGGGAAGAAAGGAAAGGGGGAAAAGAGGAGAGAAGGATAAGGGGCAAAGGAAGAGGGAGGGGGGAAAGAAGGGGGAAAAGAGGAGGGAAGGAAAAAGAGGGAGGGGGGAAAGAGGGAGGGATGAGTGAGGAAAGGGGTGAGGGAGGGGGGAAAGAGGGGAGGGAGGGAAAGAGGGAAGGGAGGGGGGAAGAGGGAAGGGGGGGGGAGAGGGAAGGGAGGGGAAGAGAGAGGGGAGGGAGGGGAAAAGAGGGAAGGGAGGGGGGGAAAGGGGGGAGGGAGGGGGGGTAAAGAGGGGAGGGAGGGGAGGTAAAGAGGGGAGGGAGGGGGGTAGAGAGGGAAGGGAGGGGGGTAGAGAGGGGAGGGAGGGTGGGTAGAGAGGGGAGGGAGGGGGGTAGAGATGGGAGGGAGGGGGGGTAAGAGGGAAGGGAGAGATGAAGGAGGGAGGGAAGGGATGAGGGAGGGAGGGATGGAGCATGGTTTTTTAGCTAAATGATAAGCTTTAAACAATTATTAGAAACCTGGTTAGAGTTCCACAAAGGAAAAACATAGGCAGCTGTAGTACTGCAAATGAAGTAAGCTACTATCCAGAGTGGAGCAAATAGGGAACCACGTTGAAAATCTATGTCTCAGGCCCTAGGGCCGTCATAAATAACTGAACTATGAGAAAATGTACATATGTTGTTACATAGGGATTCGCAACCTAGCTATGGACATTCAGGCTAATATAGATGGTGAAACATGGAAATATTGATACTAGGGTTACAGGCGGGAAGTCAACGCATCACCCCAAATATAATTGTTATAGGGTTTTGAGATCAGTACAATTGCGGGGAGTGAAGTGTCCATAGTCAGCAATGCCATGTAATCAAAGTTCACCCCACTGCACACACAGTGAAGGGGATTGTTAATATACAAGATGTCACAAGGAGAGTCCTGCCACGTGAAAACCTCCACCGGGAGCTCCAAACAGTGCGTGACTCCAAGGCCTTCCAGCTAGTAGGATTAGGGTGACCCATTGTATGTATTATACCTATCTCCGTGAATACTTCTTTACTTGAAGGCTTTCCTACATAGATAGGGTCTTCAGAGCAGTGCAGCAATACATGTTGCTCCAGCCAATTCTCCAGTCCGAAACTGCAGATCTGAGAGCCAGGTATACTCCTCGCTGTAACCTCTGTAGGAACCGTCGGGACTACTTCCACTGCACTTTCTGAACAGCGCGCTCCGGTCTCCAGCGGACCGGCCGCATCCACCAGATCAACAGCGGGCGCGATATGCCAGCAGCTCCCGACATCTTGGTCAGCTACTGGAAGGCCAGCGACTATGGTTGGTGAGAGAAACTGACCGGGGTTCATCGGCACATGAGTCAGCTGCACGCTGAGGTCCGCTCTCCGTTCTTCTGCGCGTAAGTTACTATCTGAGATCTCCATACCTCTGGGGCTGAGGGTTACTATAAGCCGGTCCATTCTGCTTATTAGCTTCCGGTTGTGGTCCTCAAAGAGGGCCAGGATGGCCGCGTGGAAATCCTCCATGATCGCTATGAGGGCCTCAGCTTAAGTATATTATACGTAAAAACAGCCGGCAGGCACGATCCTTGAGGCAGCTTTCACCAATTACTCAAAGTTACGCGGCCATCACTGCCCATGTCAGCATGGCTCAATAGGCCTCCAAATTGAAGTTCCGTCTCAGGCTTGATATAAACACAAAAGGCATCAGAAAGGCCAGGAGACTGATAAGGATCATCAGACATTAGTCCCTTAACTGCAGTTTCTGCCGATAACTATAAAATTCTAGTATGTTTGTTGCTTTTTTTGTGGAGCTCTAATAAAACATGTCCATTCTCTTTGGCTATTAGCTCCGGCCCTTCCTTTTAAACATATTTTAATGGGCATGGATTTCTAGATCTCATAATCAGAGCAAGCATTGTGTTATCTGGCAAGTGTTTCTGTTACAATCATTTTAGACTAAAATCAGATGTTTACTAAGTTGACCAGTTTTCCAAGACACCATTTAAAGGGACATGAAACCCATATGAAACCCATATGCAAATTTAAATAACTTTCCAATTTACATCTAATATCTAATTTTCTTCATTCTTTTGATGTCCTTTGTTGAAAATCATATCTAAATATGCTCAGTAGCTGCTGATTGGTGGCTGCACATAGATACCTCATGTGATTGGCTCACCCATGTGCATTGCTATTTCTTCAACAAAGGATATCTAAAGAATGAAGGCATATCCTAGCCACTGCCTCACCAGCCTCTGACGTCACTGCACGTCACTGAAGTCTCGTTTTCTTAAGTAAGTATCAAAAAAAGATTTAAGCTGAAGATACCTAAACCAAGAATTAAATATCATCACCCCGCTATTAATTAGTTCTACTTTTGATTTTAGAATGTTTCCATTCATAAAAGTATAAAATGGTAATGAATCCTCTAATGTTAATATACTAATTTCTCCTCCATATTTACAAAATGGTAAGGATTTGTCTAATATGATCGATGTGAGTGGAGAGGGTATTGTTGAAATTGGATTTTTTAATTTTAGGATGGTTTCCCATGTTCGTATCAACTCTTTGAGAATTGGATACGCTTGCATATTTTTTGGCCATGTTTTTAATGGTAACCAGCAATTACTCCCTAATTGTCTAACTTGAATTAAGTTATGCTCTAGTTGTACCCATTCTTTCAGTTTAAAATTTTTACTCCAAACCACTATTCTCTGTAGTATTGCTGCTCTCCTATATTTTAATAAGCAAGGTACTCCCAGCCCCCCTTTATCCTTTGGTAAATACAGAGTTATTTTAGATATTCTTAGGGTAATTCCGCGCCAAATATATCTATTTAGTAGAGATTTAAACTTATTAATATAATTAGTAGATAAAGGGATTGGCAATGGCAATGTCTGAAATAAGTATAATAATCTTGGTAAAATAGTCATTTTTACTGCTTGAATTCTCCCTAGCCAAGAGAGCAATCTCTTTTTCCATCTGTTTATTTCCGTCTGGGTTTCCAGATGCAACTTTTTGTAATTTAATTTAACTAGATCATTTTGATTATTCGCTATAGTGATTCCCAGATATTTAATAGTATTTAAAGTTATTTTCAAATTAGTATTTTGGGTGATTAATTGAAGGTTTACTTTATCTAGTCCACAGCTCAAAAGTTCTGATTTCAAATGATTTATGGAAAAGTTAGAATATTTACCATATTCTGTGAGTGCAGTTAAAACTGCAGGAATGGATTTAGCTGGATCCGATAATGTAAAAAGAACATCATCTGCATAAAGTGAGATTTTAAAATTGATATCCCCTATATTAATGCCATATATTTTTTCATTTTTCCTAATTTTAGATGCCATCACTTCAATTGCTATTGCAAATAATATGGGTGATAATGGGCACCCCTGTCTTGTGCCATTACTTATATTAAACGGTGTTGATATTGAATTGTTAAATTTGATAGTTGCATAAGGTGCGTTATATAGGGAGAAAATTCTTTCTATAAATATTTTACTAAAACCAAATTGATATAAAGTGAGACGCAAGAATTGCCAATTTAGCCGATCAAAGGCTTTTTCAGCATCCATTGCTAAGATAACAGTTGGGATACCTTCTTTTTTCACATATTCTAAGATCTGTAGATTCCAAGTCTGCTTGGCTTTCAGGAACCAGGTGAGCATACGCAGGTGAAAGGTAAGCATGCTTGGTCTTTGGAACAAGGTGAGCATACACAGGTATCAGGTACATACGCTTGGTGTCTGGAGCAAGGTGAGCATACACAGGTACAAGGCAAGTATGTGTGGTGTCTGGAACAAGGTGAGCATACACAGGTATCAGGTAAGTATGCTTGGTCTCTGGATCAAGTTAAGCATACACAGGTATGGGGTGAGTATGCATGGTGTCTAGAACAAGGTAAGCATACACAGATCTAAGATAAGTATGCTTGGTCTCTGGAACAAGGTGAGCATACATAGGTGCAAGGTAAGTATGCAAGAGTCTCTGGAACAAGGTCAGCATACACAGGTACAAGGTAAGTATGCAAGAGTCTCTGAAACAAGCTAAGCATACACAGGTTACAGGTAAGTATGCTTTTACTACATAGGAACTAGGAACAAGGTTGGAAGGCAATACCTCTTACCAAAAGCTTTTATAGGAACTCCCACACCTAAATGCTCTAAGTGGGAGTTTGTGTAATTAAGACGTGGCCCCTTTAAATCTAGGCAGCGATTGATCCCACACACCTAGAGAGCTGCAGCCATAGCTAAAGGAGAACCAGAGTCTCCTGTGAGGAGGAACTGGGCCTCAAATCAGAGGATCCCATCTCAACACCGATGAGATCTGCACTTAACTTTCACCTCATTCCTCATCAAGGAGGCAAAAGAAAATGACTGAGTATCATGTAAAGTGGGAGGGATTTAAAGCTCTGTTTTGGGGTTGTCAGAAGGGGAATACTCACATGTGATGACTTGTGGACTCTCACCCTCTAATAAAAGAAATATTGATTATATGTCAAATGCTGCAGATTAAAGGGACAGTAAAAACATTTTATGATTTAGACAGAGCATGCAATTTTAAACAACTTTCCAATTTACTTCTATTATCAAATGTGCCTTGTCTGCTTAGTATCCTTTGTTGAAAAACATACTTAGGTAGGCTTAGGAGCACCAATGCACTACTTGGACCTAGTTTGGGAATCATGGCTGCACATATACATCTCTTGCCATTGGCCCTGCCAATATGTTCAGCTAACTCTCAGTAGTGATGCCGCGAATAGTTCGCCGGTGAATAGTTCCCGGCAAACATAGCATGTTCACGTTCGCCGCAGCGGGCGAACATATGCGATGTTCGATCCGCCCCCTATTCGTCATCATGGAGTAATACTTTGACCCTGTACCTCACAGTCAGAAGACACATTCTAGCCAATCAGCAGCAGACCCTCCTACCTCCTGGACAGCATCCATTTTAGATTCATTTGGAAGCTGCATTCTTTGTGAGAGGAGGGACAGTGTAGCTGCTGCTGATTTAATAGGGAAATTGATAGCTAGGCTAGTGTATTCAGTGTCCACTACAGTCCTGAAGGACTCATCTGATCTCTGCTGTAAGGACAGCACCCCAAAAAGCCCTTTTTAGGGCTAGAACATCAGTATGCTTTTTTTTTTTTCTGTGTAATCTAATTGCAGTTGCCTGCCTGCCAGCGTGTGTGTCAGGCTCACAGCGTATACTGTGCCCACTTGCCCAGTGCCACCACTCATATCTGGTGTAACAGTAGATTAGATTTAAAAAAAAAAAACCACTTTTTTTAGACTGTGAAATAATAGCAGACAGCTGCCAATACCCAAGATGGGGAGGGTTAGAGAGCTGTCTTGGGGGATCAGGGAGGTATGGGGCTAAGGGGTGATGCTACACCACAGCATATGTAAATATGCTGAAAAAAATTTAAAAAAATTTAAAAACCTTTTATTTTAGTACTGGCAGACTTTCTGTACTTAAGATGGCTGGGACAATTGTGGGGTGGGGAAGGTAAGGGAGCTGTTTGGGAGGGATCAGGGTCTGATGTGTCAGGTGGGAGGCTGATCTCTACACTGAAGCTAAAATTAACCCTGCAAGCTCCCTACAAACTACCTAATTAACCCCTTCACTGCTAGCCATAATACACGTGTGATGCGCAGCAGCATTTAGTGGCCTTCTAATTACCAGAAAGCAACGCCAAAGCCATATAAGTCTGCTATTTCTGAAGAAAGGGGATCCCAGAGAAGCATTTACAACCACTTATGCCATAATTGCATAAGTTGTTTGTAAATAATTTCTGTGAGAAACCTAAAGTTTGTGAAAAAGTTTTTTTATTTGATCGCATCTAGCGGTGAAATGGTGGCATGAAATATACCAAAATGGGCCTAGATCAATACTTTGGGATGTCTTCTAAAAAAAAATATATACATGTCAAGGGATATTCAGGTATTCCTGACAGATATCAGGGTTCCAATGTAACTAGCGCTCATTTTGAAAAAAAGTGGTTTTAAAATAGCAAAGTGTTCTTGTATTTATTTCCCTATAACTTGCAAAAAAAAGCAAAGAACATGTTAACATTGGGTATTTCTAAACTCAGTACAAAATTTAGAAACTATTTAGCATGGTTGTTTTTTGGTGGTTGTAGATGTGTAACAGATTTTGGGGGTCAAAGTTAGAAAAAGTGTGTTTTTTTTCCATTTTTTCCTCATATTTTATAATATTTTTAATAATAAATTATAAAATATTATGAAAATAATAATCTTTAGAAAGTCCATTTAGTGGCAAGAAAAATGGTATATAATATGTGTGGGTACAGTAAATGAGTAAGAGGAAAATTACAGCTAAACACAAACACCGCAGAAATGTAAAAATAGCCCTGGTCCTTAAGGGAAAGAAATTGAAAAATGGCCTTGATCCTTAAGGGGTTAGAAAAAAACTAGAAATTTGACTGTGAAATAATAGCAGACAGTGGAGGGGGGCGGGATCGTGGGCGGGGATGTCCGGAGGCGCGCACGGATGCACACACATGCACGGGAGGGCGGGGGCGGGTGCGTGCATGGGGAGGGAGCGGGTGGGAACCGCTACACTACAGAAAAAGTTGCTGTAAAAATTTTTTAAAAAAGGAATAAAAATGAAAAAAAAAGATCAGGCAGGTGGTGGGGGTTGGTCTGTGGGGGGGGGGGAAGCTACACTACAGAAGAAAAAATTAAAAACAGAAAAAAATACTTTTTTTTGCAAACTGGGTACTGGCAGACATCTGCCAGTACCCAAGATGGCCACCAATAAGGCAGATGGGGAGGGTTAGAGAGCTGTTTTGGGGGGGATCAGGGAGGTTGGGGGCTAAGGGGGATGCTACACCACAGCATATGTAAATATGCTAAAAACTTAAAAACCTCTTCCTCAGTAAAAAGAAAAGTACTACTCACATTATTATTTACAGGGATGTTACTGTAAATAATAATGTGAGTAGTACTTTTCTTTTTACAGAGGAAGAGGTTTCAAGGGCTTTATCAAAAATAAAAGTTAATAAGTCTGTGGGTCCAGATATTATTCATCCAAGGGTTCTAAGAGAACTTCAATCCATAATAGCTACTCCATTAGCTGATTTATATAATCAGTAACTTTTAACAGGAGTTGTTCCAAAAGACTGGAAAATTGCCAATGTAGTCCCTCTTCATAAAAAGGGTAGTAGGGAAGATTCTGCTAACTATAGGCCAGTCAGTTTGACCTAAATTGCAGGGAAATTAATGGAAACTCTTTTAAAGGAAAGACTTGTATCTTTCATTCAGACAAACAACTTAGAAGACAAAGGACAGCATGGTTTCAATGCTGGAAGATCATGCCTGACTAATCTAATTGATTTCTTTGACCATGTAACTAAAATAATAGACCAGGGAGGAGCCGTAGATGTTGCATATCTAGACTTTAGCCAAGCATTTGACACCGTCCCACACAACAAACTTATTCACAAAATGTATTGCCTTGGAATAGATGCTAAGATTTTTAAGTGGGTAGAATGCTGGCTTAAAGATAGACTACAGAGGGTTTCAATTAATGGAGTACATTCAAGCGAGGCATCAGTTACTAGTGGTGTTCCCCAAGGGTCAGTTCTTGGGCCTGTTTTGTTTAACATGTTCATAAGTGATATTGGAAGTGGGTTTAAGGGGAAGGTTTGCTTGTTTGCTGATGATACAAAAATTTGTAACAGGGTAGATGTTCCAGGAGGAGTTGATCAAATGAACTGTGATATTAATAAACTAGAGGACTGGTCAAATAAATGGGATCTGAAATTTAATATTACCAAGAGCAAAATTATGCATATAGGATCCAAAAACCCAAAGGCCAATTATAGTCTCAATGGTACATTACTGACTGTAATTAAAGAAGAAAGGGATTTGGGAATTATTATTTCAGATTATTTAAAATTTGGTACACAATGCCGCAGTGCAGCCAGCAAGGCCAGTCAAATGCTTGGTTGCATTGGAAGAGGTTTTAGTAGCAGAAATAGCAAGGTTCTTATGCCACTTTACAGATCATTAGTTAGACCAAATATGGAAAACTGTGTACAGTTCTGGAGACCATATCTTCAGAAAGATATAAATAAACTAGAAGCTGTCCAAAGGAGGGCTGCTAAAATGGTACATGGTCTAAAATATAAAACATACAAAGAAAGACTCTATGATCTAAATATGTATAGTTTAGAGGATAGAAGGGAAAGAGATGACATGATAGAAACCTTCAAATATATGAAGGGACTTAATAAAATAGAAGCTGAAAGCATTTTTCACAAAAAAATAAGTGCCAAAACAAGGGGTCACAATCTAAAGTTAAAGGGTAGTAGATTCAGGAGAAATTTGAGGAAGAATTTATTTTTACAGAAAGGGTGGTGGATTCATGGAATAAACTTCCATTTGAGGTAGTAAACACAAAAACTGTAAATGAATTTAAAAATGCCTGGGACATATATAAGGCTATCCTAAGGAAAAAGTAACATGTAATATGGGTAGACTTGATGGGCCTTTTTGGTTCTTATCTACCGTCAAATTCTATGTTTCTATGTTTCTATGTTTTTATATGTTTCTATGTTTTAAAAAAACCCTTTTATTTTAGTACTGGCAGACTTTCTGCCAGTACTTAAGATGGCGGGGACAATTGTGGGATGGGGGAGGGAAGGGAGCTGTGTGGGAGGGATCAGGGGGTCTGATGTGTCAGGTGGGAGGCTGATCTCTACACTAAAGCTAAAATGAACCCTGCAAGCTCCGTACAAACTACCTAATTAACCCCTTCACTGCTAGCCATAATACACGTGTGATGCGCAGCAGCATTTAGCGGCCTTCTAATTACCAAAAAGCAACGCCAAAGTCATATACACTGTGTGCAGAATTATTAGGCAAATTAGTATTTTGACCACATCATCCTCTTTATGCATGTTGTCTTACTCCAAGCTGTATAGGCTCGAAAGCCTACTACCAATTAAGCATATTAGGTGAAGTGCATCTCTGTAATGAGAAGGGGTGTGGTCTAATGACATCAACACCCTATATCAGGTGTGCATAATTATTAGGCAACTTCCTTTCCTTTGGCAAAATGGTTTAAAAGAAGGACTTGACAGGCTCAGAAAAGTCAAAAATAGTGAGATATCTTGCAGAGGGATGCAGCACTCTTAAAATTGCAAAGCTTCTGAAGCGTGATCATCGAACAATCAAGCGTTTCATTCAAAATAGTCAACAGGGTCGCAAGAAGCGTGTGGAAAAACCAAGGCGCAAAATAACTGCCCATGAACTGAGAAAAGTCAAGCGTGCAGCTGCCAAGATGCCACTTGCCACCAGTTTGGCCATATTTCAGAGCTGCAACATCACTGGAGTGCCCAAAAGCACAAGGTGTGCAATACTCAGAGACATGGCCAAGGTAAGAAAGGCTGAAAGACGACCACCACTGAACAAGACACACAAGCTGAAACGTCAAGACTGGGCCAAGAAATATCTCAAGACTGATTTTTCTAAGGTTTTATGGACTGATGAAATGAGAGTGAGTCTTGATGGGCCAGATGGATGGGCCCGTGGCTGGATTGGTAAAGGGCAGAGAGCTCCAGTCCGACTCAGACGCCAGCAAGGCGGAGGTGGAGTACTGGTTTGGGCTGGTATAATCAAAGATGAGCTTGTGGGGCCTTTTCGGGTTGAGGATGGAGTCAAGCTCAACTCCCAGTCCTACTGCCAGTTTCTGGAAGACACCTTCTTCAAGCAGTGGTACAGGAAGAAGTCTGCATCCTTCAAGAAAAACATGATTTTCATGCAGGACAATGCTCCATCACACGCATCCAAGTACTCCACAGCGTGGCTGGCAAGAAAGGGTATAAAAGAAGAAAATCTAATGACATGGCCTCCTTGTTCACCTGATCTGAACCCCATTGAGAACCTGTGGTCCATCATCAAATGTGAGATTTACAAGGAGGGAAAACAGTACACCTCTCTGAACAGTGTCTGGGAGGCTGTGGTTGCTGCTGCACGCAATGTTGATGGTGAACAGATCAAAACACTGACAGAATCCATGGATGGCAGGCTTTTGAGTGTCCTTGCAAAGAAAGGTGGCTATATTGGTCACTGATTTGTTTTTGTTTTGTTTTTGAATGTCAGAAATGTATATTTGTGAATGTTGAGATGTTATATTGGTTTCACTGGTAAAAATAAATAATTGAAATGGGTATATATTTGTTTTTTGTTAAGTTGCCTAATAATTATGCACAGTAATAGTCACCTGCACACACAGATATCCCCCTAAAATAGCTATAACTAAAAACAAACTAAAAACTACTTCCAAAAATATTCAGCTTTGATATTAATGAGTTTTTTGGGTTCATTGAGAACATGGTTGTTGTTCAATAATAAAATTAATCCTCAAAAATACAACTTGCCTAATAATTCTGCACTCCCTGTATGTCTGCTATTTCTGAACAAAGGGGATCCCAGAGAAGCATTTATAACCATTTATGCCATAATTGTATAAGTTGTTTGTAAATAATTTCTGTGAGAAACCTAAAGTTTGTGAAAAAGTGAACAATTTTTTTTTATTTGATCGCATTTGGCGGTGAAATGGTGGCATGAAATATACCAAAATGGGCCTAGATCAATACTTCTAAAAAAAATATATACATGTCAAGGGATATTCAGGTATTCCTGACAGATATCAGGGTTCCAATGTAACTAGCGCTCATTTTGAAAAAAAGTGGTTTTAAAATAGCAAAGTGCTTCTTGTATTTATTTCCCTATAACTTGCAAAAAAAGAACATGTTAACATTGGGTATTTCTAAACTCAGGACAAAATTTAGAAACTATTTAGCATGGTTGTTTTTGGTGGTTGTAGATGTGTAACAGATTTTTCGTTCCTGCCAGGGCACAGTGTAACACCAGTGCAACTCATATCTGGTGTAACAGTAGTGTACATTAAAAAAAAAAAATACAATTTTGACTGTAATAGATTGAATAGCAGTTAGTTGTCTGCAAGCGTGTGTGTCAGGCCTACAGCGTCTACTCTGCCAACTTCTGCCAGTGCACAGTGCCACTCAAATCTGTTGTCACAGTAGCTTGCACGCATAGTACCACTAATGGAAAACAAAATGACAGGCAGAGGCAGGCCACCCCGCAGGGGTCGTCGTGGTTGTGGTGCTGTGATTCCCTTTGGCCCTAGAATAATGCCCAGTATTCAGAGGCCACGTACCATGAACTCGAAAAGTTCTGAGGACATAGTTGACTGGCTAACACAGGACACCCAATCTTCTACAGCTTCCGCTCGGAACCTTGACGCACCATCCTCCTCCAGCTTAGCTTCGGGTACCTCTCAAGTTACCACTCGCCCGCCTGCCGCCACCACCAACACTAGCACCACAGCCGCTTCACTTGATCTGTCAGAGGAGTTATTTACACATCAGTTGGAAGAAATGAGTGATGCGCAACCATTATTGCCAGAGGATGTAGATAACAGGGATATGTCTCAGTCAGGCAGCATTACACACATGGACGTATGGTGTGATGATGTTGTACCCACTGCGGGAGTTTGGTCTGTCACTGTGAAGCTGGCGTAACCCTTACACTACCTGATCGATACAACATCATACCTGATGTTTTAAAGCACGTTATTCCAAACAATTTAGGAATGTTAGATGATTTATGCCCTTTATGGATTAAAACCAGACTCTGCATCAACTATGTAATTTTCCATGGGAGTTTTGCCATGGATCCCCCTCCGGCACGCCACAGTCCAGTTGTTAGTCCCCTTGAAACAACTTTCCCATCACTATTGTGGCCAGAAAGAGTCCCTGTGGGTTTTAAAATTCGCCTGCCCATTGAAGTCAATGGGGGTTCGCCCGGTTCGCAGGTTCGCAAACTTTTGCGGGAGTTCGTGTTCGCAGTTCGCAAACCCAATTTTTTAGGTTCGCGACATCACTACTCAGTAGTCATGTTTACTGTTTCTTCACTATTTAAAGGGACAGTCTAGTATAAATTAAACATTCATAATTCAGATAGGACTTTTCATTTTAATCAATTTTCCAATTTACTTTTATCATCAAATTTGCTTTTTTTTTCTCTTGATTTTCTTAGTTTAAACTAAACATAGGTAGGCTCATATGCTAATTTCTAAGCCTTTGAGGTTTGACTCTTATCACAGGCTTTTTAAATCTCTTTTCAAGACAAAGAGACAGAAAGTACACATGGGCCATATAGATAACTCTGTGTGCAGGTACAGGGGGTTATTTAGGATTTAGCACAATACAATGCTAAATTTAAGACAATAGATAATAAACATTCACAGTCATGTGATCAGGGGGCTGGAAGAAGGTTCCTAGATACAAGGTAATCACAGAGGTAAAAAGTATATAAATATAACTGTGTTGGTTATGCAAAACTGGGGAATGGGTAATAAAAGGATTATCTATCTTTTAAAATAATAACAATTCTATGGTAGACTGTCCCTTTAAATTTAGATAATTGAACAGGTCTGGTGGAAACGTCATTTTTCTGCTAAGGAATGTACTAGGGCTGCAACAACTAATCGTTAAGATTGATCATAAAAATAGTTGGCAACGAATCTTATTATTGATTAGGTGGTCTTCGATTAATTGGTCAGTTGCACAGCACCAGCTACTTCACTGGTATACGTCTATGCTTATATACTTGAGAGCTAAGTAATAAGAATGTGAGTATGAATATTAGATGTACCAGCTGTATTATTGCAATTGCATACTTCATATTTTGCAGTTCTTTCTCTTTTTGGAGGTCCAAATAGGAGAATATTAACAGAAGGAGGAATTACACACATTTGGGACAATATCCTTTAGTACACAAAATATACGCATTTTTGTAGGAGGTATCTCATATCTTTTTAAATTCTTTAAACTGAGATTGAATCTGGGAACTGAAGAAAACTGAGAAATACAAAAGCCATTGACAGCTCTAAAGATTCCATTACAGGTGTTTGAATTGATCCCTTTGTTCAGTGTCTAATGAAAATAATCATTTACCTATGTAAAATTAGCCCTTTGTTCAACTGAAACCATTCTGATAAGTGTTAAACAATCTGAATGACATTTTTATGTGGGCTTGATTGGTTTTGCTAACTCTAAAGTGTTTTGTGTTGAAGTATTTTCAATCATTAATTGTGAAAACACAGTTTCCGATGTGGAAAGATTTTCATCAAGAATAGTGCGCAAAGTATTTTCTGAAACAATCGAGAGTGCTCTTCAAGCTGAAGCTGCTATAAAACATCTGAAAAAAGTAAAATGTTTCAGTTTAATTTGATATACTCAAAATAAAAACTATAGGTGGTATAAGAAATATATAAATCTATATTAAAGAACAACAATATTTGAGGGGTTAAAAAAACATGTATATAAAAAATGTTTCAGAAAATATTTTGGGTGAATTGCCTATCTTGTATAAGCAAGCCTCATACCAATAACTTGACATCTTATAGTCCAACGAATAACTTCTTTTGACGTCTGCAATATAGGTATGGAATATACTTAGTGGATATTCTCTTTCTTACCGCACTTTGTATGTATAAATCCCAATGTTTGCCTTTAACATCACTGATCAACTAGTTTCAGCTATCGCTAGACTTTTTCAAGTTGCGTTTTGCGGTCATCTTGGTGCTTTTTATATTGTCTTGAAACTTACGCATTTCCTTCCTCAAAAGCATCTTATCCC
The DNA here is from genome assembly GCF_027579735.1 of Bombina bombina. Classification (NCBI taxonomy): domain Eukaryota; kingdom Metazoa; phylum Chordata; class Amphibia; order Anura; family Bombinatoridae; genus Bombina; species Bombina bombina. The sequence continues at coordinate 1,302,554,234 of NC_069500.1, forward strand.
TCAATAAAATAAAATAGTAGTAAACTTTCATACAGCTCAAATACTACACTAACAATATTAATAATAATACCATAAAATTATGTCAGGCCTGTAGTAAACATTTGTCCAGGAAAGTCCCCAGATGCTAAGAAGTGGCAAATATTACTACTGCCCAAAAACTGACTAAAATCCAGTACTTCACTCAAAGCAATAAGGTATCTTGGGAAAATGTTGAGCCAGTACAAATTACAGAAGTAAAGTAGTCAGGCATCCCAGGTCACAAAATCACAGGTAAAGCAGAACCACAAATCAGTAGGCAGAGCGTAGTAGGGGATAGGCAGAGGTAAGCATCCAGACAAGCAGAGGCAGTACCAAATCTTCAGGCCAAGAAGTAGTCAAGGCAGTTTAAAGGTCATTTACAGGCAGCAGGCAATAGGGATATCCAACAAAAACAAGCAGACTCAGCATGAGAATCTAAAGAAAACATGAGCGCACCAAGGAATGTAAAGAACCAATACATGGGCAAGGGAGTAAAGCCGAGCTGTGCTATTTTTACAAGTTTAGAAAGGCAAACAACATAATCAAGCTAACCTGATATGCCACACCAGAATAGCACATGAGAAGCAAAAGTAAATAGTAACTGTAGCTTTACAAAGGATGCAAAAGCCCATGAATACAGCGAGTGATCACAGGAGAAGTGCTTTAAGCCAAAGTGCACTAAAAACAACAGCACATCCTGACAAATTAATATATAAATCACACACACAAGTTAAAAACAGTATCTTACAAAAAGGTGCTTAAATCCAATAACGCCTATTCAAACCCCTTAGTTGTAAGACCCCAAATTTAATTCAATTAATTCATTCATTCATTATTTCAGCCTCTACACATAAAAGTTTCTTTTCAAAATCACCAAGTCTGGGCATAATTTTGTATGCACGAAAATAATAACTCTTTGTTTTTTATGTATTTCTTTAACCCTTTGAGTGCTAAGCACTTTCCCACCTGGGTGCTAAGATTTTTTTTTAAGGTTTTTTTATTTTTTTAACACATTTTTTTTTTAACTTTTCTCTTTTTTTTTCGGGCCCCCAAGACTTACACTGTTGTAAAGGTTTGGCGATTTCCTTTCCAATGTAACTGCTTAGATGCCTGAGATACAGGCCCCTGCTCCTATACTTAACATTGTTAAGTATAAATAAAGTAATTGCGCGTGACGTCACCGCACAAAACGGGAAGCTGCGGTGATGCCTGTCACTCTACAGGCATGATCACCGGGGTAGGAGTGGGTGGGAGCCCCCAGATCTCCCTCAAGGTGGGAGAGTGCTAATGACAGCTCTGAGCCGTCATTAGCACCAGAGTGGGAAACTCTGTGATGGCTCAGAGCCATCATTAGCACTCAAAGGGTTAAAATGCTTGGATAGCAATTGTCCCTTAAAACCATGTCTAATATTGGACAGATGTTCCCTAATCATAAATCTATCACCTAATAATCTGGAGGTTTGTCCCAAATATCGTTTACTACATGAACATTGAATCAAATATACTAGCCCCTTATCACTACAATGTATATTATACTTAATATAAAACCCTTGTTTTGTGACAGATGATGTTACTTTCTTCATTCTATTACTAAATTTGCAGGATTTGCAACTATGAAAAGGGGGGGAATCTCTCAATGCCTTAATGTCTCCTTTCGGGGAGCTGTAAGTTTCAGACAAAGTTTGCCAGGGTTAAAATCTTAACTTGTACAATGTAAGCGCTGCGCTGATTCTCGGTTAGAGTATCCAGTTGATTTATGTGAGAGATGCAAATGGTAAACCGCTGACGATATTTAGGAAGTGCAAAGTGAGAAAATCAAGTCAATATTACAGCATTGAACAGCATTAAACAGGAAAAATTAAGGCTTTAAGGAGGATGATTATTCATTACTGGCAACTATGTAAACGGAGCCTTAGGGGCCAAATTATTAAGCTCCAAATGAAGCTTGAGGCCCCTGTTTCAGCGTGAGCCTTCAGGCTTGCCGGAAACAGCAGTTTTGCTCCATAACTTTTCCGCCTGCTCTGAGGCTGTGGACATAAATCCACACGATCCTATATGATCGGCTGATTGACACCCTCTGCTAGCGTCCGATTGGCCGCAAATCTGCAGGGGGCGGCATTGCACAAGCAGTTCACAAAAACTGCTTGTGCAATGATAAATTCTGACAGCGTATACTGTCGGCATTTATCGATGTGCTGCAAACATGCTACGCTACATGGTATCATGTCCGATCGCACTTTCATAAATCGGCCTCTTAGTGTATAATTGTTATAAGAAGATTGTGTTCTATTTTTGGGTAAGTGAATTTTAATTTAGTTAATAAAAGGTATTTAAAGGGACAGTCAAGTCCAAAAAATGTTTTCATGATTTAAATATGGAATGCCATTTTAAACAACTTTCCAATTTACTTCTATCACCCATTTTGCTTTGTTCTCTTGGTATTCTTAGTTGAAAGCTAAACCTAGGAGGTTCATATGCTAAGTTCTTAGACCTTGAAGACTGCCTCTAATCTGATTAATTTTGACCACTAGAGGGCATTAGTTCATGTGTTTCATATAGATAACAGTGAGCTCATGCACGTGAAGTTAGCCTGGAGTGAGCACTGATTGGCTAAAATGCAAGTCTGTCAAAAGAACTGAAATAAGGTGGCAGTTTGCAGAGGCATAGATTCAAGGTAATCACAGAGGTAAAAAGTGTATTTCTATAACAGTGTTGGTAATGCAAAACTGTGGAATGGGTAATAAATGGATTGTCTTTCTTTTTAAACAACAAAAATTCTGGTGTTGACTGTCCCTTTAATCCTTATTTGCGTCTGAAACATTACCTGTAATCCTGACCTATAGAAGAATTGTTAGAACTACGTGGTACTTTTAGTTTAGAGGCTATTTAGAGATTTCATATCCATAGGTTAGAGAATCCTTACGTGACATGTGCCCCTTAAGATGGGCATGTTACTTTGAATGTGATCCATGTAAGAGACCATTGGGGATTTTATGGCATTGGGGTTGAAGAATGGGAAGTGTTTGCTTTGGAGGGTTGAGAACTAGAGACTACTGGAATTATTATAGCAAGGCATTGCCAGGGCTTTATGCAGTGAGGTATCTGGCTAAGAGGGTGTTGTGGTGGAGACTTTTATTTAGAAGGGAGAATACAAATAATACACAAAATAGATCTATACAAATATGCTGGATGTTACAACAAATATAAGTACAGAAATGACAAGAATTCTCCCCTCTGTATATACCGCTGTCTTCTATCAGTCTCTCCCTGAAGACTGTTATGAAGTAGTAGATATTGTGTATAGAGGCGCAGGTCTGTCCTTGTCTGGTGCTCCAATTGAAGCTGGAAATGAAGGGCTTTACTTATATTTGTGTAGATCAACACCATATAATTAGTGCCGTATACTTACTCTGAAAAAATTCAGAGTCCGGCTTCTTCTTTTTAGTATAACATGTATACTATATCTGATCTCTCCTGGTCTAGATGTAACTGCAAATAATAGGATTTACACTCAGTGTGGTATTACCCAGTGTATATAATGTGCAGTATACTCACTCTGAAATAATCGGAATCCGGCTCCTCCTAAAATTTTACTGCTCTTGAGAAAGACGAATATATTGTTGAAACGCGCAGAGCCATTCATGAGAGCTTTTAAACCTGTCCTTAGTGACACATTTTAATAAATGTTTGTTTTTGTAACAAATATTTGTTTGCTGCATTTTGGATTTACCACACCGGGACCAGAAGTATTATAGGAGGAGCCGGATTCCGATTATTTTGGAGTGAGCATACTGCACATTATATACACTGGGTAATACCACACTGAGTGTAAATCCTATTATTTTCAGTTACATCTAGACCAGGAGAGATCAGATATAGTATACATGTTATACTAAAAAGAAGAAGCCGGACTCTGAATTTTTTCAGAGTAAGTATACGGCACTAATTATATGGTGTTGAGCTACACAAATATAAGTAAAGCCCTTCATTTCCAGCTTCAATTGGAGCACCAGACAAGGACAGACCTGCGCCTCTATACGCAATATCTACTTTTATTTAGAAGGGCTAAATTATTTAGGAAAGTATCATGGTGGAGCATTTAGACAACTAAACAGTTAATTGGTTTAGTGATATATATTGGTTGGAGATTGCTGTACTTTAAAATGTGTGAAAATGCCTTTGATAAAATATTAAGCAATATGTGCTGTGTAGAAATAAGTACAGTATCGGACAGGATAATGTGGCCTAAAGCCATCTGTTAAGTTCTTTACACATTGTTGTTGATGGCTACAGATCAGATAATGAATTCATTTTTTTTTGTTGCAAAAGCATTTTAAAAAGCATAACAAGTTTTTTTTTATTTTCTAATCCTGTGCAAAAAAATGACTGATTCCCATTAGTGGTTTACAAGTTTGAGATGCAAAGGGGCCGATTTATCATTGTGCGGGCGGACATGATCCTTTATACCAGATCAAGTCTGTCGCACATCGATAAATGCCGAAAGCATACGCTGTCTGCATTTATTATTGCACAAGCATTTCTTGGGAAATGCTTGTGTAATACCGCCCCCCTGAACATTCTCAGCCAATCAGCCGCTATCAGGGGTGTCAATCATCTCGAATGTATCGGATCGGGATGATTGCTGTCCGCCACCTACGAGGTGGCGAACGAGTTAAGGAGCAGCGGTCTTAAGACCCCTGCTTCTTAACTCTTGTTTCCGGTGAGCCTGAAGGCTCGCGGGGAAACTGCAGCATACGGGGCATGATAAATCATCCCCAGTAAAGTGTTAAATAATTCAGCGGGTGTTAAGTGTTATTTGCTTTCCACCCAGTTTAAATACTTTATTATTCTGTTCTACAACTGCACATATGTTTTTTAGGTGTTAAGCATAACATTCAGTAACTTAGTAATTTTTAGTGGAAACTTTGCACTCAGAGTATGTTGCTTAGAAAGTATAACAATATGGTATAAGGGACTGGTTATGCAATTGTAACCTCACCTATGATCGACATACTCAGCCACAATAGTCACTCACATCTTTTTTTAAATATGTACTAAGTTAAATCATTTACATGTCAGAATCCTATGTTTACTTAAAATATATTTTTCTTCATTGTTTAAAAAATCAGTTTATATAATTCCTTAATTTTATATATGAATGCAATTCAATATCACACTTAAACACACACACACATATTCTTTAATTTCTGACTGTGACTTAAAAGAATGAAGAAAAAAGAAATTGCTAAATTTATTTAAAATCTGCTCTTTTTATTTCATTTTGAATATATTGTGTTCATTTATCCATAATATTTGGAACTAATAACGCACATCAGTTCCAGCAAAAAAATATCTTAATAGCCTCTCAATAATGGCTGAACGTTATACTTTCAAATATCACAATAAGTGCAATATTTTCTTATATCACATTTTTGTTATTAGCATTTAGTCTGTTCTTTTTAAACAAGGACACATCTGATAACTGTGAACTTCCACCCCTCTGCTGTTCTGGTCACATGGTATAATTTCATGGCCAATCAGGTAGCATACAATTCAGCATTACAACAGTCACAGGTGGCCGGGATTGCATTTTAGTAGAGGTCAATGTAGCCCAATCCAAGGGAGGATAAATTGAAGGGGCAGCAGATGATCTTTTAAGGCTGAGTTAGGAATTATTTTATCTCTCAACACCAGGTATTTTATTTTGTGGGGGTCTTGCTTATGTTTGGAATGTAAATGGTTAAAAAGCTTCTAGCTGTGTAGAAAAGGGCAGACAATGGGAGGTAAATAAAAAGTTGGTAGCAGCACTTTACAGGTGGCCTAGAGCAGTAAATGTTTTGATACGTTTAGTTGTAATTTCTCGTAGTCCAGCGGCAATTAAAGTGTTTGAGATGGCACTTGATAAAGTTTTAAAGTGTTAGTGCCTATAGTGCTTATGATTTATTTTTAAATAGAGCTTGGTAACTAACTAAAGACAAGGCGGTAGCGACACACTTGCAACATTGGTTTTGCTTCCTGTCCCTCACGGACCAATCAGATAATGCAAAAATGGCCAAGGGCAGATATGCTCCAGAGCGCTCTGATCTAATCAGAGCCCCAGGCGTGGAAAACACCTCTGAGAACCTAACCATGGGTCATATCTCCCTACTACTGTGATTTTGCAGGTTCTGGAACAGAAAGAGGGTAAAAGCACAGTAGTGGGGGGATGGGACCCAGGGTTAGGTTCCCAGAGGAGGTTGCGGTGCCCGAGGCTCTGATTAGAACAGAGCGCTCTGGAGCGTATCTGCCCTTGCCCATTTTTGCATTATCTGATTGGTCCGTGAGGGACAGGAAGCAAAACCAATCGGATAATGTTGCAAGTGTGTTGCTAGCGCCTTGTGACTAAAGTAGAAAATCTAAATTATCTAGCTAAGAATATGCATCAATACTATTGATTACACAGAAGTAAAATTGGATTAACTAAATTATTTGAATGTCATTCCCTTAAAGGGATATGAAACCATTTTTTTTTTCGTTTGTGATTCAGATAGGGCATCTATTTTAAAACAATGTTCTAATTTACTTATATTAACATTTTTTTTTTGGGGATCTTTGTTGAAAAGCAGGGACATGAGCTCATTTTGGAGCCCTATATGGCAGCAGTTTGCAAGAATTCTATCCATTTGCAAGAACACTACATAGCAGCACTATTTCCTGACATGTAAAGCTCCAGACACCTTCCTAGGCATCTCTTCAACAAAGAATAACAAAGCAAATTTGAATCACAAAAGAAAATGTTTGGGATTTATATCCCATTAATAAAGTTTTATCATTGGCTTCCTCAACACATGTATTAAAAAATAAACCGTGGTTTTGTTATATGCTGCTTTATATCAAACACAAGATTAAATAAATAAATGATTTCCCTTTGTAATCAGCTAAAAGAACCTATTTAGTGCAGGGGGCAACAGACACGGTTAGAGAGTCACTATAGATGTGTGTGGTTCCTTATTTGGCTGTCACGCTGCATGATACGATAGATTTAACCATATTTTGCACAAAAGCATACTTGTATTACTTGCCTGGTAAAGGCGACCTGGGCTGAAACCGGTAGAGAGTGCACTGACTTACTTGTATCCACACCACCTTTGAATAGCCTACCCTTGTTGGAACTTTGCTTTCTGCTATAAGGGCTGTTTCACGTTTGGAACAATTTGCTATACACTACAATAGGAGTCCTCGGCACAGATCACATTATATTTGTGACTGGCAGGATCTCGCAGTGCTTTTCTGTTTGACAAGCTACCATTCACAGATACAGACATAGTCTGTTTGAAGCCTAATTAATTTGGGCTCACACATCGCAACCTTTTTCTATAAAGCCAACTAACCGCAAAGCTGAATTTTGACTCTACGGAGTTCACTACCAATCCTTAAACTGGGTTTTCAAACATACATCGCCTGAATCTACCTCACGCATCAGAGTAAAGCTGACATTGAACCTATCTCCTGCTTTGTATTTCACACAGTTGTCCTTTTACCAATCCCACGCCTTGGATTGAGTCAAGGTAACAGACATCATCTCCAGTCCAATCCCACGTCTTGGATTGTGGAGCAACTATTGCCAACCAACCATTTAACTACACTCACAGAGGCCCATGTATCAAAGGTCTTGCGGACCTGATCCGACAGTGCGGATCAGGTCCGCAAGACCTCGCTGAATGCAGAGATCAATACGCTCTCCGTGTTCAGCATTGCACCAGCAGCTCACAAGAGCTGCTGGTGCAATGCCTTCCCCTGCAGACTCGCGGACAATCGGCTGCCAGCAGGGAGGTGTCAATCAACCCAATTGTACTCGATCGGGTTGAATTGTGGCGATTCCTGTCCGCCTGCTCAGAGCAGGCGGACAGGGTTATGGAGCAGCAGTCTTTTGACCGCTGCTTCATAACTGCTGTTTCTGGCGAGTCTGAAGACTCGCCAGAAACACGGGCCCACAAGCTCCATACGGAGCTTGATAAATGGGCCTCCCTGTCATGTGACCTGGAAACATCTTTGCTTTTTTTCAACATCGCCACACACATTGGCGAAATTTGTTTACCAGCCACTAGGTTTTAACATCCGCAACTGTCAAGCTCCATAATTTCTACAAGGTACTGTCAACCTTTGTCACTTCAGTGTCGAGACTCTTCTGGCTATTATAAATATAGCTGAATGAGGTGTACATTATAACCTCATTGGTCTTATATATTTAGTAATCTGTATATGTACAGCTTACACATTTTATGATTATTGTTTTTTATTTAACCCTGCAAGGTATATTTTATTGGTACATGCTTTTCTATTAATTTGTTCTCATATTAAAGTGGAAACATTTTTTTTTACCTTACCCTCTACATATGCCGCTTCATTATCCATCTTGGGTTATATTAGTCCTTATATTTGGATAAATCACACGGCTATTTTATAATAGCGCTTATCTCAATTTGCTTTAAGTTTAGCGCTCACCTATACTGAAGTTGTTATATTCTTTAGGTGTAGCTATAATTGAGTTCTAGAAGTGTATCCCCTCATACTGTTTTCTAGAAGTGTATCCCCTCATATTTCATACTTGCCTGGTATCCTGTATGACAGTATGAGTACATTTATGTGACCACTATATTGTTGTCAGATACCTACCATACAGACAAATCATCTTTTAAATTGAAAATTAATTTGGCTGTACTTTAGCTAGTCTATATCATCTAACCACCCTGCTATACTTGGGGGCATATTTATCAAGTTCTGTATGGAGCTTGATGCCCCTTGTTTCTCGACGGAAACAGAAGTTATGAAGCAGCGGTCTAAAGACCGCTGCTCCATAATTTGTCAGCCTGCTCCAAAGCCACGGACAGAAATCGGATCGGTTTGATTGACACCCCCTGCTAGCGGCCTACTCATTATTATAAAGGTTGGTAAGCTGTCTCAAACTTACTTTCCCAAACTCCTATGGTTTGTATTCTTTGACCATATGTGTGCACTTATATTGTAAGTTATTGATATTGAAGTGCTCTAATATGACCTCTCAGACTTATTCTTATGTTGCATAAATAAAAAGAGAGAAGCGCTCAACCTGGGAACGATCAATAGCATAATCGTTCAGAGAGGGATTGCCTGGTATTTCAGGGCTGGACTGTACTGTTAAGTCAGGATCAGACTGATATGCTACAGAAATGTTCCTCTCTGTAAAAGGCACATGTTGAGCAAAAAGAGGTTGCTTCTTTAATGGTAACTAGCCATAGAACAAGCTATTATGCTATTGTTCGTTCCCAGTTTGAGCACTTTGCTGCTTTAAATTATTCTTATGTTGGATAAGTTTATAGATGTGGTATAACTGATTGTGTTTTTAAGATTCTATAGTGTGTAATGGGAAGCCCAAAAGTGTCCGACTTATTCTCTTATTTTAAACTGGGTATTTGAATGTACCTTTGGTGTAGGTCACAGCTATAATGTGTTTAGACATATATTTTCACTTGATAGGCTCCTGTAATGCAGTGTATACTTGATAGTCCCTAACCGTACTAGGCTGTTGACTAAGATGTTCACAACAATTGTAATCATTGTACAATAGTTTTCTCTATTGTATTCTACTTGGAAACCTTAATTAAAAAAAAAAAAATATCTATTACTTCAAGTTCTGAGTCATCTAATTTATGAATTTGCTGACTGCATGTTCAGGTATAAGTATTTATGATCATATTCCTTGTTTTGTATAACATGAAAAAGTTTACAGTAAGCTACAATTTAGTCTACACAATGAATATTGAGTTAAAAGGAAAATATACACTTTGTTTACCATAACATTATTTGCAAAAGTGTAATATACTATCAGCGAATCACTGTACATATATGAGGTGTCAGTCTATTTGCAAATTATGTGTTTCATTATAAAGATAGACAACTGTATGTTTTGTATGATAGGCAATACAACAGTAAACATTAAAAAGGTTATTGTTGTATTGAAAAAACAGATGTTATTTCACAGATTCTATTTTTATTGTACCCACGTCATAAAGTTTTTGTTAACATAAACCTGGTCAGAGATTCAGAAAACTGATTAAACCCTAGTGCTGAAATTACAAAAAACATACATTAACAAATAACAAAGAGCATTCATGAACAAGTTGAACTTAAAGGGAGAGTTTATTTAATTGTTTTATTGTTTAAAAAGATAAATAATACCTTTAATACCGATTCCCCAGCTATGCAGAACCAACATTGTCATATTAATTTATTTTATAACAGCTAAACCTCTAAGTCCCTGCCTGTTTCTAAGCCCTTTCAGGCAGCCTCTTATCTCAGTGCATTTATTAGCTGTTCGCAGCCAGACAGTGCTAGTTCGTGTGTGCCATATAGATAACATTGTGCTCACTCTCATAGAGTCATGCATGAACCAGTTCTAATTGGCTAAAATGCATGTTTGTAAAAAGCACTGATATAAGGGGGCAGTCTGCAGAGGCTTAGATACAAGGTAATCGCAGAGGTAAAAAGTGTATTAATATGAACATTTTGATTATGCAAACCGGGGAATGGGTCATAAAGGGATTATCTATCTTTTTAACCAATACAAAAATTCAAATAGACTGTCCCTTTAAGTAAAAACAGAATATATTTAAATGTAAAAATAAATGCTAATTTTATATTTCTGTGACACCATCCAATTAAAAAATAAAAATGTCTCTATGGAATAAATATGATTTGCTTTTAATAATGCTTAGCTGTTTCAATCTGAAGCCTTTTTATCTATAATGTATAATCTCATGTCAGAGACCAGAACAGATAAGTGCTTCGACCCATCTCAAATTTTGCAGAATTGTCATGAGCCTGTCTGCTGTCCCTGCCAGAGTTTTCCTAACTTCCCCACCCAACATGCAGACATTTCTCTCTCAATGCACCCCCATATATTCCTGACTAAGCCATGAGCTACACAGCTCTGATAGTGTAAAAAAGACATTTGTAGGTATGCAATATGCTAATCAGTGATTGCTTGATATGTGTAGGATCCCTTTTATATTTGCACCTAATTGTCCACAGCAAATCAAATAAGATAAACATACTCAAGACTTTTAACCCCTTAATGACCGCAGCACATTTCCAAAAAAAATTATATGATATGAGAAAAAAATGGAAAAAAACACACTTTTTCTAACTTTGACCCCCAAAATCTGTTACACATCTACAACCACCAAAAAACACCCATGCTAAATAGTTTCTAAATTTTGTCCTGAGTTAAGAAATACCCAATGTTTACATGTTCTTTGCTTTTTTTGCAAGTTATAGGGAAATAAATACAAGTAGCAGTTTGCTATTTCCAAACCCCTTTTTTTCAAAATTAGCGCTAGTTACATTAGAACACTGATATCTTTCAGGAATCTCTGAATATCCATTGACATGTATATATTTTTTTTTAGTAGACACCCCAAAGTATTGATCTAGGCCCATTTTGGTATATTTCATGCCACCATTTCACAGCCAAATGCAATCAAATAAAAAAAATTGTTCACTTTTTCACAATTTTGTTCACAAACTTTAGGTTTCTCATTGAAATTATTTACAAACAACTTGTGCAATTATGGCATAAATGGTTGTAAATTCTTCTCTGGGATCCCCTTTGTGCAGAAATAGCAGACATGTATGGCTTTTGTTGTTGCTTTTTGGTAATTAGAAGGGCGCTAAATGCCACTGCGCATCACACGTGTATTATGCCCAGCAGTGAAGGGGTTAATTAGGGAGCATGTAGGGAGCTTCTAGGGTTAATTTTAGCTTTAATGTAGTGTAGTAGACAACCCAAAGTATTGATCTAGGCCCATTTTGGTATATTTCATGCCACCATTTCACCGCCAGATGCAATCAAATTAAAAAAAACGTAAAATTTTTCACAATTTTAGGTTTCTCACTGAAATCATTTACAAGCAGCTTGTGCAATTATGGCACAAATGGCTGTAAATGCTTCTCTGGGATCCCCTTTGTTAAGAAATAGCAGACATATATGTCTTTGCTATTGCTTTTTGGTAATTAGAAGGCCGCTAAATGCCGCTGCGCATCACACATGTATTATGTCTAGCAGTGAAGGGGTTAATTAGGTAGCTTGTATGGAGCTTGCAGGGTTAATTTTAGATTTAGTGTAGAGATCAGCCTCCCATCTGACACTTCACACCCCATGATCCCTCCCAAACAGCTCCCTTCCCTCCCCCACCCCACAATTGTCCCCGCCATCTTAAGTACTGGCAGAAAGTTTGCCAGTACAAAAATAAAGGGAATCTTTGTTGTTGTTTTTTTAAATTGTATAGCATATTTACATATGCTGCTGTGTAGTATCCCCCTTATCCCCCAACCTCCCTGATCCCCCCCCCCCCAACACCTCTCTAACCGTCCCCCTCTGACTTTTTGGGGGCCATCTTGGGTACTGGCAGCTATCTGCCAGTACCCAGTTTGCAGAAAAAAATGTTTTCTGTTTTTTTTTTCCACAGTTTTTTCTGTAGTGTAGTTTCCCTCCCACATACCAACCCAACACCCCCTGATTTAGCTTTTTTTTTTTAAATTTTATTAGCTGTATAAACCTGATTACCAAATCCTATTTTCTGTAGTGCAGCGTTCCCACCCGCTCCCTCCCCGTACACGCGCCCGCCCCCTCCCTCCGTGCGCACGCCGGACATCCCCGCCCACGATCCCGCCCCCCTGCACAGCTCCAGGGCCGTCGATGGCCGCCACCCGCCTCCCAGCCACCGATCTCCGGTGCAGAGAGGGCCACAGAGTGGCTCTCTCTGCATCGGATGGCCATACATGGTTATTGCAGGATGCCTCCATATTGAGGCATCACTGCAATAACCGGAAAGCAGCTGGAAGCGAGCAGGATCGCTTCCAGCTGCTTTCCACACCGAGGACGTGCAGGGTACGTCCTCAGGGGTTAACTGCCTTTTTTTTTGAGGACGTACCCTGCACGTCCTCGGTCATTAAGGGGTTAAATGGGTATATCTGTAAACTGCAAATTTTGTTAATAAAATGTCAGTTTCAAATGCTATTTAAACATGCATTTTGTATGCAGACAGTTTGAAATGTTACTGATATAAACAAGCATATATAACAATGAGTTTTAAACCCCTTTAACAAGTATACAGTTAATATATTTTGTTTCCTTTCTAATACCATAGCTTTGCCCTCCTCCTCGCTATCCCATCCCTTTTATTTTGCAGTCACTAGTCATTTACGCACACTCACAAATAAAGTGCAGAACGCTGTTAAGCATAATTCTAACTGACGTGTCTTAGGTGATTGCTGCCCATTTAAATTTCCTTTATAAAAACGTAATAGCCTATAAATAAATGTACCCCTAAGTCCTATGTACTACATTTTACATATACACAATTGCTTTCAGCTTATATTTCTAAATACTGAAAACAAATAACTGAATGTTAAATCAAGTAACCTATTATTTTCATTTATTCTGTAATCATAATAACCATATTTTATTTTCTTAGATGTTTTGTGTAAGCATTTAGATGCCTGACACTGGGCAAAATACAGTCTAACATCTTTGCAGAATAAAGGGAAACATGCAGTGTTTAGCTAAAAGCAATATGTTGACCTACTTTGACATCAGAATTGGTTTATCTACTAGATTTGTCTTCTCCCTCTTAAGAAAAATAAGTTCTAGGCTTTTACTATCATTCGGCTAGATTACAAGTTTTGCATTATGAGTAAAAAAAAGCAGCGTTAAGGTTCATAACGCTGCTTTTTCACTATCGCTGCTATTGCGAGTCTTGTAAGTACAGCTCTCCCGAGCACTTTTTTCGCCGTACCACAAATTAACTTACGCAATTTGCGTAGTCTTTTTTCAATGGCACTTCCATAGCGCCGGTATTACAAGCTTTTTTTTGGAGGCCAGAAAGTGAGCGGTACAGCCTATCCTGCAAGATTTGTAATGCATTCTAAAGTCAGTAGTTATAAGTTTACACTACAAAGCTGTAGCATAAAACTCATAACTAAAGTGTTAAAAAGTACACTAACACCCATAAACTACCTATTAACCCCTAAACCGAGGCCCTCCCGCATCGCAGACACTAAAATAAAATTATTAACCCCTAATCTGCCGCTCCCGACATCGCCGCCACTATAATAAACATATTAACCCCTAAACCGCCGCACTCGCACATCGCAAACACTAGTTAAATATTATTAACCCCTAATCTGCCCCCCTAACATCGCTGCCACCTACCTACATTTATTAACCCCTAATCTGCCGCCCCTAACATCTCCGCAACCTACATTACAGTTATTAACCCCTAATCTTCCGCCCCCAACGTCGCCACCATTATACTAAATTTATTAACCCCTAAACCTAAGTCTACACCCCCTAACTTAAATATAATTAAAATAAATCTAAATAAAAATTCCAATCATTACCTAAATAATTCCTATTTAAAACTAAATTCTTACCTATAAAATAAACCCTAAGCTAGCTACAATATAACTAATAGTTACATTGCAGCTAGCTTCGGCTTTATTTTTATTTTACAGGCAAGTTTGTATTTATTTGAACTAGGTAAAATAGTTACTAAATAGTTAACTATTTACTAACTACCTAGCTAAAATAAATACAAATTTACCTGTAAAATAAAACCTAACTTGAGTTACACTAAAACCTAACCTTACCCTACAATTAAATACATTGCCTAAATTAAATACAATTACCTAAATTACAAAAAACAAACAAACACTAAATTAAAGAAAATAAAAAACAAATTATCAGATATTTAAACTAATTACACCTAATCTAATAGCCCTATCAAAATAAAAAAGCCCCCCCAAAATAAAAAAAAACCCTAGCCTAAACTAAAATACCAATAGCCTTTAAAGGACCAGTCAACACAGTAGATTTACATAATCAACAAATGCAAGATATCAAGATAATGCAATGGCACTTAGTCTGAACTTCAAATGAGTAGTAGATTATTTTTCTGACAATTTTAAAAGTTATGTCTTTTTCCACTCCCCCTTTAGCATGTGACAGCCATCAGCCAATCACAAATGCATACACGTACCATGTGACAGCCTTCAGCCATTCACAAATGCATACACACTTATTCTTGTACATGCTCAGTAGGAGCTGGCGACTCAAAAAGTTTAAATATAAAAAGACTGTGCACATTTTGTTAACGGAAGTAAATTGGAAAGTTGTTTAAAATGGCATGCTCTATCTAAATAATGAAAGTTTAATTTTGATTGAGTGTCCCTTTACAAGGGCCTTTTGCTGTGCATTGCCCCAAAGAAATCAGCTCTTTTACCTGAAAAAAATAATACAAACAACCCCCCAACAGTAAAACCCACCACCCACATAATCAACCCCCCAAATAAAAAGCTAACTAAAAAAACCTGAAAAGGGCATTTGGATTGGCATTCCCCTTAAAAGGGCATTTAGCTCTATTGCTGCTGATTAGAACAGCCAATGCAATCAGCCAATAGGATGGAGCTTGCATTCTATCAGCCAATAGGATTTTTTCACCTTAAATTCCGATTGGCTGATAGAATTCTATCAGCCAATCGAAATTCAAGGGACGCCATCTTGGATGACGTCACTTAAAGAAACATTCATTCAGAAAGAAGACTTCGTTTGAAGAGGATGCTCCGCGCCGGATGTCTTGAAGATGGACCCGCTCCTCGCCGGATGGATGAAGATGGAAGATGCCGTCTGGATGAAGACTTCTGCCCGTTTGGAGGACCACTTCTGCCGGCTTGGATGAAGACTTCTCCTGGCTTCGTTGAGGTCTTCTTGCCGCTTCGTTGAGGATTTCTCCCGTCTTCATTGAGGATGGATGTCCGCTCTTCAAAACTGTAAGTGGATCTTCAGGGGTTAGTGTTAGATTTTTTTAAGGGTTTATTGGGTGGGTTTTATTTTTAGATTAGGGTTTGGGCAGCAATAGAGCTAAATGCCCATTTAATAGAGCTTAGGTTTCTTTAGTTAGCTTTTTATTTGGGGGGTTGGTTGTGTGGGTGGTGGGTTTTACTGTTGGGGGGGTTGTTTGTATTTTTTTTTTAGGTAAAAGAGCTGATTTCTTTGGGGCAATGCCCCGCAAAAGGCCCTTTTAAAGGCTATTGGTAGTTTAGTTTAGGCTAGGGTTTTTTATTTTTATTTTTGGGGGGATTTTTTTTATCTTGATAGGGCTATTAGATTAGGTGTAATTAGTTTACATATCTGATAATTTCTTTTTTATTTTGTGTAATTTAGTGGGTTTTTTTTTTGTAATTTAGGTAATTGTATTTAATTTAGGTAATTTATTTAATTGTAGCGTAAGGTTAGGTGTTAGCGTAACTCAGGTTAGGTTTTATTTTACAGGTAAATTTGTATTTATTTTAGCTAGGTAGTTAGTAAATAGTTAATAACGATTTACTAACTAATCTACCTAGTTAAAATAAATACAAACTTGCCTGTAAAATAAAAATAAACCCTAAGATAGCTACAATGTATCTATACATATTATAGCTAGCTTAGGGTTCATTTTACAGGTAAGTATTTAGTTTTAAATAGGAATTATTTAGGTAATGATAGGAATTTTTATTTAGATTTCTTTTAATTATATTTAAGTTAGGGGGTGTTAGGGTTAGACTTAGGTTTAGGGGTTAATAAATTTAGTTATAGTGGCGGAGACGTTGGGGGCGGCAGATTAGGGATTAATAAATGTAGGTAGGTGGTGGCGATGTTAGGGGCGGCAGATTATGGGTTAATAATATTTAACTAGTGTTTGCGATGCGGGAGTGCGGCGGTTTAGGGGCTAATATGTTTATTATAGTGGCGCGACGTTGGGGGCGGCAGATTAGGGATTAATAACATTATGTAGGTGTCTGCAATGTTGGGGGCATCAGATTAGGGGTTAATAAGTGTAAGATTAGGGGTGTTTAGACTCGGGGTTCATGTTAGGGTGTTAGGTGTAAACATAAATGTAGTTTCCCCATAGGAATCAATGGGGCTATGTTACAGAGCTTTATGCTTTTTTGCAGGTGTTAGGCTTTTTTTCAGCCAGCTCTGCCCATTGATGTCTATGGGGAAATCGTGAACAAGAACGTACAACCAGCTCACCGCTGACTTAAGCAGCACTGGTATTGGAGTGCAGTATGGAGCACAATTTTGCTCTACGCTCACTTCTCACCTAATAACGCCGGGTTTATGAAAACCTGTAATACCCACGCTGTAGGTAAGTGAGCGGTGACAATAACGTGCAAGTTAACACCGCACCCCTCTTATCGCAAAACTCGTAATCTAGCCGATTGTTTTTCATGTGTTCTCTCTATAAAATGTTTTTGCCTGCATTGACTCTTAAATCATTTTATCAAGTGACCCTTTAAGAAATCTATCGGCTAGATTATGAGTTTTGCGTTATGAGTGAAAAAGCCTCATAACGCTGCTTTTTCACTACCACTGGTATTACGAGTCTTGCAGGTATATCTGTACCGCACACTTTTTTGGCCGTAACGTAACATAACTATCGCACCTTTCAAAAAGTCCTTTTTCAATGGGACTTCCACAGCGCCGGTATTACGAGTTTGCCTGTCCGGCCAAAAAGTGAGCGGTACAGCCTATACCGTCAAGATCCGGACCGCAAACTGAAAGTCAGTAGTTATGGCTTTTATGTTACAAAGCCGTAACATAAAACTCATAACTAAAGTGCTAAAAAGTACACTAACACCCATAAACTACCTATTAACCCCTAAACCGAGGCCCTCCTGCATTACAAACACTAAAATAAAATTATTAACCCCTAATCTGCCACTCCGGACATCGCCGCCACTTTAATAAACATATCAACTCCTAAACCGCCATACTCCCGCATTGCAAACACTAGTTAAATATTATTAACCCATAATCTGCTATCTCTAACATCGCCGCAACCTACATTACTGTTATTAATCCCTAATCTGCTGCCCCCAAAATTGCCGCCACTATACTAAAGTTATTAACCCCTAAACCTAACCATAATTCTAACCCTAACCCTAACACCCACTAACTTTAACATAATTAAAATAAATTTAAATAAAAATTACAATTAATACCTAAATAATTCCTATTTAAAAATAAATACTTACCTATAAAATAAAACCTAAGCTAGCTACAATATAACTAATAGTTACATTGTATCTATCTTAGGTTTTATTTTTATTTCACAGGTAAGTTTGTATTTATTTTAACTAGGTAGAATAGTTAGTAAATAGTTATTAACTATTTACTAACTACATAGTTAAAATAAATACAAACTTACCTGTAAAATAAAACCTAACCTGTCTTACACTAACACCTAACCTTACACTACAATTAAATCAATTGCATTAATTAAATATAATTAACTAAATTACAAAAAAATAAACACTAAATTACACAAAATAAAAAGAAATGATCAAATATTTAAACTAATTACACCTAATCTAATAGCCCTATCAAAATAAAAAAGTCCCCATCCCCCCCAAAAAACCTTAGTCTAAACAAACTGCCAATAGCCCTTAAAAGGGCCTTTTGTGGGGCATTGCCCCAAATAAATCAGCTCTTTTACCTGTAAAAAAAAAACTACAAACAACCCCCCTAACAGTAAAACCCACCACCCACACAACCAAACCCCCCAAATAAAATCCTATCTAAAAAACTTAAGCTCCCCATTGCCCTAAAAAGGGCATTTGGATGGGCATTGCCCTTAAAAGGGCATTAAGCTCTTTTTCAGCCCAAACCCTAAGCTAAAAATAAAACCCACCCAATAAAACCATTGATTGAGCTTGCATTCTATTGGCTGTTCTATGTCAGGGGGAGCAGATTAGGGTTGTTTAGACTCTGGGTTTATGTTAGGGTGTTAGGTGTAAACATAACTTTTCTTTCCCCATAGGAATCAATGGGGCTGTGTTACGGAGCTTAACGCTCCTTTATTGCAGGTGTTAGACTTTTTTTTAGCCAGCTCTCCCCATTGATGTCTATGGGGAAATCATGCACGAGCACTTAAAACTAGCTCAAAGCAGCGCTGGTATTTGAGTGCGGTATGGAGCTCAATGGAGCTCAACGCTGACATATTGCCTGCTAACGCAGAGTTTTTGCAAACCTGTAATAGCAGCGCTATAGGGAGGTGAGCGGTGAAAATAACTTGCAAGTTAGTACCGAGCCGCTCATAACGCAAAACTCGTAATCTAGCCGTACGGCTTTAACTAATTATGAATAGCTTATGGCACACAATAATTTACATAACGACTGTAACCTCATATAGCATAATTTCATTATTTAAAATGTAATTGGTAAACCCATAGGACCAATTAGGACCGAACAGAGGATATATAACCGTCAGGCCTTCCTCTTCCTAGATAACCTAGTATTGATCTTAATAGGGGTCTTCCCTTACCCAACTGAGGCAGAAAACACCCAAGAAGCATATAAGTGGTTGATAACAATCCTATTTGCCACAGGTACATAAAACACCTAAAAGCAATCACTAAATTTATCAAGTATCATAAGGGGCAAGGACCCTCGCATCATATAGACTAACATCCTCATATTAGGTTTTCCCCTGGAATTTGGTAAGAGGTTCATCACAGGAGCCCTCCCAGAAACATATGGAGGGTAGGTCGGGAAAAATGCACCTTTTTCTATGCACTTATTACTGTTGTTTATTTTTTCAATGTAAAATATATGTAGCGTAAGTAGGCGGGGAACACTACCCCTGCTTTTGTTGTTTATTATTGTTATCCGTTCCTTTCTAGACGGATTAGTTTCTGCACAATACCAGTTACAGTTTCTTTCTATAACAAAGACTCTGTTATACAGAGTGCTTCACATTTAAGCTTTCCTCACTGTGACGTGACTCACTCTCCCCTATCCCTTGTAAGTATTTCTTTGTTTTCCTAACTTTAATCTATTCTCCTCTACCCTTTTTCTTTTTCCCGCTATCCTTTCCCTCCCTTTGCACCCCTCCCCCCCCTTCCTTTTTTTTTTTTTTTTCCTCTCTCTCCCAAAATAATAAGGTAAACATGACGAACCCACGCCTGGGAATTGTGTCCCGTCCCATAGAATTAATTTCGATAAATGCAAAAGGCCTGAATAGCCCAGCTAAGAGATCTATGGTACTTACATAGACAGGGAGGTAACATCATTTACCTACAAGAAACACACTTTGCTATAGGCCATGAACCCCGTTGGTATAGCCGTCAGTACCCACTGGCCTTCTTCGCCTCAGGTCCCCAGAAAAAAAATGGGGTGGGTGTCCTTTTTCAGTGCAGACTTACCATTCAAACTTGCAGAAATATATAGAGACCCAGAGGGTAGATATCTGATCCTCACAGGTTCACTATACAATAGACCTATAACATTAGTTAATGTTTATTCCCCTAATCAATCTCAGCAGGTCTTCCTTCAGAAAGTAATTCACAAAATGCACGAGATCCAATCCGGTATTCTATTCTTGGGTGGTGATCTAAATGCCTCCTTGGACCCAGCCCTAGATACCTCCGATGGCCTCTCCAGCGTCCCTCATAAATCGCTTAAACGCATACTAACCACCCTCAGGGACTCAGCACTACATGATGTTTGGCGGTTGCACCACCCTGCATCTAAGAATTACACATTTTACTCTCACCCGCATAGAAAATACTCCAGAATTGATTACTGGTTTACAGACACGATCGGACTCACACTCTCCACGAACAGCAATATACTCCCCATTACATGGTCAGACCATGCTCCGGTCACTTGCACCGTATTGTGGTCTAATGTACCAGCCACCCCATACATCTGGAAGATGGATGACCTCCTCCTGGAGGATCCAGTATTTAAACT
This sequence comes from Bombina bombina, assembly GCF_027579735.1. Taxonomy (NCBI): domain Eukaryota; kingdom Metazoa; phylum Chordata; class Amphibia; order Anura; family Bombinatoridae; genus Bombina; species Bombina bombina. The sequence continues at coordinate 1,302,575,064 of NC_069500.1, forward strand.
GGAAATAGAAAGGGCACTAATGGAATATTTCCAAATACACAAAGACTCGGATTCCCAGGCCTCAGTGGTCTGGGAGGCTCATAAATGTACAATCAGAGGCCTCTTTCTCAAGCGAAAGGCTGGAATAATAAGGGGAAGGAGAGAGAAATATCGCAAATTGCTCGCTGATGTAGAATCAGTGGAGCAAGCACATAAAAGAATACCAGCAGATATTACACTAGCCGAGAGATTGACTCAAGCGAGATCGGAACTCATGAAGTTCCTTCAAGTAGACTATCAAAAAGCTGCCTTAATCTTGAGGCAACAATTTTACGAACAAGGAGATAAAGCTGGACGTCTACTAGCCAGAGCAATAGCGAGGAAAAAAACCAAACATTATGTATATAGCATGATTCATCCAGACGGGGGTCCGAAAGAAGACGGTAAATCAATTGCTGAGATCTTCGGATCTTACTATGAGAGCCTCTATAACATACAGAGAGTAGATGATGTAGGAGATGAACCCCCCTCTCAGGCACGAGAAACGCAACAGATATTGGAATACCTAGAAAGAGTGGAGGTCCCTAAGCTCTCCGACCAAGACTCCGAGGCGCTGGAGTCTCCGATCACACTATTAGAAATTAAACAAGCCATTAAGGATCTAGCAACAGGGAAAAGTCCAGGTCCGGATGGATTTGGAACTAAATACTATAAAACATTCTGTGACATTTTGGCACCAGAAATGTTGATTCTTTTTAACCGGCTATCTGACTCTCCGATCCTGCCTCATTCGATGCTCGAAGCACATATCACAGTAATCCCTAAACCCAACAAACCAGACAATAGACCAGAGAACTACCGTCCTATATCTCTACTAAACTCAGATATCAAGATTCTGGCGAAAGTTATAGCTAACCGCCTCAACAAATACTTACCACAACTGATCTCTACGGATCAAGTGGGATTTATTCCGAAACGAGAGGCAAGGGATAATACCCTAAACGTTCTCCAGATTATAACGCATGCCCACAACACTGCAGCCCCACTGGCCCTGGTCTCCACAGACGCAGAAAAAGCGTTTGACCGGGTCAGTTGGGAGTTTATGCGACACACCCTGGAGAAATTTGGACTGGGCTCTAAATTTATAAATCAGATCATGTCCCTGTACTCGGCGCCGAACGCTAGAGTTAGGGTGAATGGAGTACTCTCTGACGCCTTTACAATTCGTAATGGGACCAGGCAGGGATGTCCACTGTCTCCGCTCTTGTTCGCATTGACAATTGAAGTCTTGGCGAGCAGGATCCGGACAAACCCAGAAATACATGGTGTCCTTGTGGGAAGTGATGAACACAAGCTTGCCATGTACGCAGACGACGTCTTGCTTATGATATCGGATGTGAAGGGGTCCTTGACGGTGGCCCTAGAGGAGTTCAAACTCTTTGGCACAGTATCGAACTTTCTTCTAAACCCTTCCAAGTCAGAGATTATGAATATCTCGATCCCCCACATCGACTTTCAAACTTTGGAAGGTGCATGCCCGATAAAAATAGCACATGGCAAACTAAAATATCTGGGTATTCACTTAACCCCATGCATAAAAGAGACAGTAGACATGAACTACAAGGGCATAAGAGACGAGATCCTTAAAGACCTATCGTCTTGGAGAAATAAAACCATCTCTTGGCTGGGCCACATCGGAGTGGTCAAGATGAATGTGTTGCCACAAGTGTTATATGTCATGCAGACCATCCTACTATCGGCGGCCTCGCACATCATTCATCAAATACAGTCTGCTCTTGAGTCCTATATTTGGAGAGATCTAAAGCCTAGAATCAACAGGAAAACTACCTTCCTTCCTCGGAATAGAGGCGGACTAGGTATTCCAGACCTGAGAACGTATCATACGGCAATATCTCTTCAACGATTGGTGGAATGGTGTCATAACTCGGCCCAAAAGGCCTGGGTTCAGATCGATGGCGCGCTGCTGAAGAGGGGCAACGTGGGAGCTCTCGCGTGGACCCCCTCTAAAGACAGACCTTTTGAGGTCAAACTCTACCCAATGATCGAGGAAGTATTCTCGACTTGGGATAAACTGATTAAAACAGCCACCTACGTATCGACGCAATCCTCACCAATCACATCTATCAGAGAAAATCCTGATATGGAATTTCTATCAAGACTCAATTTCCCGAACAAGACTTACAGCCTTGGTGACTCAGCAATGTATAATATACTCTGTCAAGGTAAATTGAAGTCACAAGCGGCATTAGTTGAGTGGAACAGGGGGGCTTTTGCCTCATGGTTCACAGTGACACAGACACTGCACTACCTTGACACTCATAAAGCCAAACCGGACTTGACTAGACGCAGAACACATTTTGAAACCTTGTGCACAATGACCGCGCCTCCATCTCATTTGATATCTCAGATTTATAGATTGTTACAACTAGGCGGGGATGACTACCTTCCGGGTTACACACAGACATGGCAAAACGAGCTGGGCCTAGAAATTGGACCCAAAGAATGGAACAAGATATTTGACAAGACAAGGAGAGCCTCAATCTCGGCTAGAATTCAGGAAACACAATATAAATTGCTGAGCAGGTGGTACTTGACCCCCCAAAGGTTAAAACACATATACCCCCACTCAAATGGGGGATGCTGGAGAGGGTGCGGAGAAAATGGCACCCTATTGCATATTTGGTGGACCTGTCCCCTACTAACACCTTACTGGAATGATATAATGGCTGAAATGAGTAGGGTTCTCGAGGTGATCATCCCTCCTAATCCAAGTTACTTATTATACCATCAATTACCTAAGATCACAAGGGAAGACAAATCCAGGCTTTTCCTGGTGATGCTCAATGGAGCAAAAAGCTTGATTCCCATGTACTGGAAAAAACAGGCCACCCCGAGTGTTCAGGAGTGGAAAACTAAAGTAGCAGACCTGCTGAGACTTGAAAGATATCACTACCTTAAAATTGGAAAACTGGATATACACGAGATGATGCTGCTGACCTGGGAGGGACGAGGACTGTGAGTTAATAACGTGAGAGAGGTTCATTTCCTCCCAACCCCCCCCCCCCTTTTTTTTTTTTTTTTTTTTTTCTTCATCCCCCCTCCTTCTCCCCCTCCTCTCTTTTTGCCCTGTAGCCCTATCCTACTACTTCTTTCTTCCTAAAGCATTATCTTTAAACCGAGTGCAGTATTATAAGCAGCTGTGTAAGGAGTGTAAGCTGCTAAAAGCTATAAATACCGCATGATCTGTACCCGAGGATTTATATCTTTATTTTCTTCTTATGTTTTTGCTGTTATTATAACTGGTATCACTAAACAGTTGATGTTGGATGTTTGTGTAATGTAGTCGGTACACATTTCTGCAGTATCCGACGAAGTTTTTTTTTTTATACTGTTTGAATTGATCTAATTCCTATCTGCGAAATGATACAAACAAACCTTAATAGTACAGATGTTTGCAAATTATGTACAACTGACATTGTATTGTACTCATATTAATGCTCTGTATTTTTCATATTTCGCCAATAAAGCTTTTTTGAAAACTAAAATGTAATTGGTAAGATTTCTTTCAGTTAATTGCCTTCAGAATATTCTTTATGATTTTAAATATGCGCACTAGCATATACTTACATACACAAACCTACATTACACACTACAAACACACACACACTACAAGCACAAAACTACTGGCAGAGACCTATGCATTCTGGTCATGCACTTACACACTAACACACACTATACACTAAAAGCTACACATTCTAAATACTACATGTACTGCATACTGCTGTACACTTAAAGGACAAGTCAACACAGTAGATTTGCATAATCAACAAATGCAAGATGCCAAGACAATGCAATAGCACTTAGTCTGAACTTCAAATGAGTAGTAGATTTTTTTTTTTGGTCGACTTCCGTTGGGGGAGGAGTGTTGCATTGCACCTGTACGCAGGTGTAGTGTGAGGACGCCTTACTATCCGCTCCCCGCTCTCTGCCACTTACCTGGGAAAGCTTGCTGAGGTTTTCGAGTGTGGCACTCTACAGGACTATTACCTGCACGAGAGTTTGAAGCCGGCTGCAAGCCGTTGTGGCTGTGACTGCACTTCAGTACCAATTTTAATCTTTCTCCTTACAAGCTACTGTGTTCACAAAGAAGGAGCTGACGACCGTGATTGGGGCTGAAATAAATAAGGAAAGAGCCCGTCCTGCACGATTGTGACATACAGCAGCTGGACATACATTCCCAGCAGTTCCGGTGGCCAGTGAATGAATCCATCAAGAGCTCCTTAGAAGGTGATGCAGCCCTACCGGACCCGAGTATACTTTTAGGAGCTGCCTGGGGAAACCTGCAGACAAGCTGTGTGGAAAATCCGGGAACGCCGCAGCTACTCATATACATCGCTTGTATCTCCCAGACCCGGCGAAGAGCGCTGTAGTGGAGCGCAAAGACTAGATGTGCATCTATGCCAGGTCAGACCCCCCCATGAGTATTGTATATTTTTTTATTTGAGAAGCATCCTCGCAAGTGTGGCAGGAGAAGGGGAGTACATGAGATGCTCCATGACATAAACTGTTGGTGCTAGTTAAACCTTTGGGTGGTTAAAACTCCTCTGCTATACCCAAGATATTTGCCGGGGAAAGGTGCAGTAGCACTATAAGAGAACTCTATTATTTAAGGGTGCACGAGGAAGACGCTGACTCCTGGTTTGGCGAGCCTGCTGTTCGTTGATACCCTGACACTTGGTAGAGCAGGATTGGGCTGAGGCGCTCCTGCTACACAAGTTTTGTGATCTGCTACCCTGGAGGTATTGGGCTTTCTGGCCTATTCTTCACAAGACTTTTTCCTTGCATATGCAGTTGTAGAGAATATCTTCATCCCGGGGGGTCACTTGCAAGAAGGTGAAGGTGCAGGTGTAAATCGTCTACACTAACTTTGCTGTTGGGGGTTGCGCTACATTAAAGGCGCTTTGAACTGGGATAGAATTAGACACTGGGACAGCCGCTGTGTCTGTCAATGCCTCCAACCTCACGGCCCTTGATGTTTTAGTCTGCCGGCTGGGCAAAGGAAAGTTCCAAGGGAATATCTTTAGACGCTGAGGCTGATATCAAGGGATTTATAGATAAACCAGCGTATCTAATACGCATTGCTAGGGATAGGAAGTGGCCTGTTCTTTGAGGCCCTGGATGCATAGTGTTGTGTGCTTAAAATATCATACTATGTGTATTATTCTATGTTATGTTATAACCCCTAGCTAGAGATTTAATAGTTGGGCTCAAAATTCTAGATCGTGCTAAAGTAAGGATCAAATGCTAGCTAAAAAATAGTTAGAGATTGATGATAAAATCTTATTATTATTATTATTATTGTTATTTTTGTCTTTAGGTATTTGAGTGTGCATCTTACAATTGCATAGACTTAATACTCTGAGGGTAACTGAAGGTACAGAAAGGCGAATAAGAATATTGAATATTAGAATATTAGAGTCCAAGATAGTTAAATGTCATAGTGCTGATTAAGGAATACTTGAGTATTTTTAAATTAGCTGCATGCTAATTGTTGCAATAACCTTACCAGTACTGCTTTAGCTACCAATAGCGTTGTATTATTATTATTTTGGGCATTTATAATTTTTGTTCCTTTCTAGCATTACACTCGGGCTAGTGATTATAAAAATTGCGGTCCGTGTGTGTTCATTTTTTTTATTTTTTTTCTCTCACAACCGGGGATTTTTTCCCCCCTGTGTTTGTATCACTTTATACACACTACACCAGATCACGTGTTTGTCTTTTTTTTTTTTCTAACCAGGTATGCGCAAGGGGCATACTTCCTAAAAACACTAAGTGAGGTGAATTTTCCATAGGAGAGGCGGATTGCCTTCACACCCTTTTTTTTTTTTTTTTTTTTTCTCATAACCGGGTTTTTTTTTTTTTTTTTTTTTCACTGTGTTTGTATCACTTTATTCACATTTCACTAGACCACGTGTTTGTCTTTCTGTTTTTTTTTCCCCACCGGGTATGCGCAAGGGGCATACCTTATAAAAACATTAAGTGAGTTGAATTTTCCATAGGAGAGGCGGATTGCCTCTACACTTTTTTTTTTTCCCTCTTTTTTTTTTGTCCCACTTTTTTTTCCCTCTCCAGGTACAGTAGAGCGACTCACTTTTAAACACTAAGAGATTTGATTTTCACATAGTAGAGGCTGAGAGCCTCCACACCTCCTTTTTTTTTTTTTTTTCTTTTTTCGGTCCATATTACGTGCGATATTGGTAAACAATATTACCAGATAAAAATTTATGGATACATTTTTATTGCAGAGAGAATCTCTGTCGCCTAAAATGTCCGTTAAGGTCAAAGATAAAAGGGCTAAAGTGCCCAAGGCTGTCATTGATACTACGACAGAACAGCTGGGCAACACGCTCGATACTCATTCGTTGATTACACAACTATCTGATTTATTCTCACCCCCAATTTGAGACTATCAAAAAGGAGCTGAATTCTATCTCAGGGGAAATTACTGCTTTGTCTACAGAAGTAAGGCAGTTCTCCCATAGAATGCAGGAGGCAGAAAATAGGATATCTGACTTGGTAGATCAAGTCAATTCACAAGGAAATATAATAACCCAACAAGATTCCAAAATTATTCAGCTGCAAGGGTGTCTAGACGATCTTGAAGATCGGACTAGACGTAATAATATTAGGATTGTGGGTCTCCCGGAATCTGCGGAATTTGAAGATCTATTGAAGTTCACTTCAGTAGTACTACCACAGCGGCTGGGTGTCCCACAAACAAGGCTACTCATCACGATCGAGAGAGCCCATAGAATTGGCCCTAAAAAAAACTTGGAGGCAGGTCAAGGTAGGGGTAGAATGTGTATATGTAAGGTTTTAAACTTCCAGGACAAAATTGAAATGATGCAACTTTTTAAAAAATTAAAAGAACCCTTAATGTTCGGTAACAACAAAATCTTACTGTTTCAGGATTTTTCGTCTGAAACCGCTCAGAGGAGGAGGATGATGGTGCCCTTCTGTACTCAGATTATCAACAAAGGTATTAATGCGCGGATGGTTTATCCCGCAAAAATAATAGTGGAGCACAGTGGGGCCCGTCTGATCCTCTCTGAGGTAGGGGAAGTGAAAGATTTTCTTAAAGATAAGTGAGAACCATGTGATTATTTCCTTCCGTAGGAAATATAATTGTTAGAATGTTTTATAAATTGGATCTCTTGAGAAGTGATGGGTCCCTTGAGATACTTATTGATAAATGGTATAGGTCGTACATTAAAAGTCAAGTCAGATGTAATGCTTTATCAGATATACGTTGTAAGTTTAAATTGTCTTTAGGAGTGTCCTTTTTTTTCTTTTCCTTCTTGGTGTTTCTTATTATATATATCTTTTTTTTTTTCCTCCCCCCCCCTATGCCAGGATCTCGGCGATGAACACTTTATATTAATCCATGGACCTTAAAATAACCTCATGGAATGTGGGAGGGATTTCCTCCCCTATGAAATGTAAGTTGGTCATTAAAGTCCTGGCTAGAAATAAACCCGACATTTCTTTTCTTCAGGAAACACACCTGGGAGAACAGGAAGCTAAAAAACTCAAGATTAAATGAGTGGGTGAGGTGATTGCTTCTGCGGGTAAAAGTAGAAAATGTGGGGTAGCCATCCTCATAAACAGGTCCCTAGATTATAAGATCATCCAGGTAGAGCAAGAACCTGAAGCTAGGTTCATCATTCTATATATCCATATAAACGGTGTAAAATTTGTTCTGTGTAATATCTATGGTCCCAATAAATTTGATCGGGAATTTTGGGAGAAAATTAAGTGTAAACTGTTTCCTCTGGTAAAAGAGAATCTAGTAATTGGAGGCGATTTCAATATGACATTATATCCGGAATTATATAGATTCTCAGGTAAAAATATCTCGGAAAATAGGAGAAGTTCAATGTACTTTCAGAGATTCTGTCAGAAACTCTAGGTCTATGATATATGGCGCAGATTAAATCCGGATGTTCAGAACTTTACATGTGAATTGAAAGCCCACAGAACGTTTTCTCGTATAGATTTATTCTTAGTTGCAGAATCTCTGTCCAGCGGTAAAATGGAGGCTGAGATAGAGGAGATCATGATCTCGGATCACGCAAATATTTCTGTAACCTTTTCTTTTCAGGAGGGGAGCTATGTTAAAATCCCTAGATTTTTCTATCCAAGGTTTTTGTTTAATGATCCTAGGTTTGCGTCTTGGTTAAAACTCAGATGGAAGGAGTATTGTACGTTTAACTCTGCTTACCTGCATAAAATTGAAGTTTTTTGGGAGGCGGCCAAAGCAGTCCTAAGGGGAGATATTAAGGGGTATCTAGTGACACGCAATAGGAAAAGGCGGGCGATGGATTTACAACTCTCCAATCAAGTCCGCAATGCTTTTAAAAAATATCGTAGGGACCGATCAAGAGGTAACTGGGTTCTATATCTTTATAGTAGGAAGGTAAGAGATTCCTTCATGCTTCAAAAACTACAGGAAGAGGAGTCAAAAATTAACTTGCGGTTTAGAGGTATCCATGGTAGTTCGGCCAAACATTTGGCAAGACTGACCAAAGTTAGGAAAAAGAATAATTCTATCTCGGTGATTCAGGCGGAAGGCGGGCATACTTCTGACATGGATGAGATATCAGGAATTTTTTTTAAATTCTATCAGCAATTATATATGGAAGGGGAGTTTAATCAAGATACCTACATTAAGTTTTGGTCATCGATTACTGTCCCCATAATACAAAAAGAAGAACTAGATATGTTAAATGCACCGATTATAGCTGAAGAAATAAGTAAAGCTATATCTCATGCCAAACTTAATAAAGCTGCAGGCCCAGATGGGCTACCAGTTGAATGGTATAAAAGTTTGGCGGATTTGGTTACACCGATATTAGAAAAATTATATAATAATTATTATATACATGGTAATTTAATCTCGGTCTTCTTTTCTGCTGCCAATATTTCTCTTATATTGAAAAAAGGAAAAAACCCAGAGGACCCGGCCTCTTATAGGCCTATCTCAGTCCTCAATGCTGATTATAAAATCCTTACTTTTATTTTAGCCCAGAGATTAACTTCCTGCTTGGATAAACTAATCCACCCAGACCAGGTTGGTTTTATGTCATCTCGGAGTTCCGCTAAAAATATAAGAAAGTTAACAACTTTAGTTGATTTTATTTGGAATTCAGAACAGACAGAGATAAATGATCTTAAGGATATAGCAGTCCTCACGTTAGATGCGGTCAAAGCGTTTGACTGCATTTCTTGGAGGCATCTTTTTTCAACATTAATTAAATTCGGCTTTACAGACAATTTCTTTAATTTTATTCAAAGATTATACCAGAACCCGATCTCATATCTTTTGGTGAATGGTAAGGTATCTCCTAAGGTATTATTACAAAGAGGTACAAGACAGGGCTGTCCCCTCTCTCCCCTGCTTTTTAATATGATTTTGGAACCTCTGGCAATTAAATTGCGAGAGATCCTTCCCGGGATTCTATTGGGTAGTCAAAATTTGAAAATACTACTTTATTCTGATGATATCTTACTATTCTTGAATAAAACAGCAATAACAATACCGAAAGTAGTTCGTACGATAAATATTTTTAGTTCTTTTTCGGGTTATAAAATAAATATGGAGAAGAGCGACGTGATGTGGCTCGGCCAGAGGGAGGTAGATTACCCCAATACAATATTTCATAAAGTTAATTCTATTAAATATCTTGGATTAGAGATTAACAGAAATCCAAAACTATGGTACCAGGCAAACTTTAGGCAGCTCTTTCAAAAGATTCAGGACAACCTTAAGCTGTGGACCGCTTTCCCTCTTTCACTTACTGCTTCTATTAATTTAATTAAAACTATAATTTTTCCTAAAATTCTTTATTACCTTCAAAATTTACCACTTATAATCCTAAATAAGGACTTGAAGAATATGTCTTCTTGGTTTTCGAAGTTCCTATGGAAAACCAAAAAACCACGTATTTCGATCAATAGGTTGTCCCAGAAATATGCGGATGCAGGCCTGGCCTTACCAAACATTAGATTAGATAACTGGGCTTCCCTGATTAAAATTGCAGTGGACTGGATTGCGCAGACCAATTTGGTCTCTACATATGAGCTTGAATCATATATGGTGAAGCCATGGTCCTTAAAAGCCCTCCTACATTGTCCCTTGCATCTATTACCTTCTAGGATATCTTCTTTTATTTCAGTTAGGAATATAGTGCTGATTTGGCAAAAATCCTGTTTACTTCTTAAAATGAATCCTTCTTTCTCAGATTTTTTGCCTATCAGGGGGAATCCACTGTTTTTACCTGGTGTTGATCAAAAGTGCTTTCAAGTCTGGCAGGATGGGGGCCTTGAACATGTGTATCAGTTAGTTAACAACGATTTGCAGATACTCCCCTGGGAGACTATAAGGGAACAATTTTCGCTACCTAGGTCAAACCGGTTTGCTTATTTTCAAATCCGTCATTTTATTGGGTCTCAAAATTGGCTTGCGTTCGGTAGAGAGGACTTGTCCGAAATCAAAACTTGCATTAGAAAATTTAATGATGGAGACACATCAATTTCTTTAATCTATGACATTATGTTGTCTAAACAAGGTATATTGGAGGAGGATAAATTAATTAAACTGTGGTGGCCTTATATTCCTGCTATAGATCGCAAGAAAATATCTAATAACCTGGTGACAGTAGCGAAATACCCGGTGCCAGTAAGTTGGAAAGAATCTCATTTCAAATTATTAAATAACTATTATATCTCTCCAGCTCTTTTAACTAGATATTTCCCTGATAAAGTTTTGAAGTGTGAGCACTGTTCATATATTTGTGCTGATCTCCTCCATATGTTATGGGCCTGCCCTAAAATCGCTCAATTATGGCAAAAGGTGCAATTCTGGTATAATAGAGTCTTTGAAAGTACTATTTCTATAACCTTAGAGGAGATAGTGTTACTTTTTACAGATGAGAGTGGTGATGCTAGTGTACGTACCCTGAATACAATTATTCTAACGGTGAGGTATAATATTTTTAAAAAATGGATATCTAAGACCTCTCTTTGTTTATCGCTAGTTTTGAGGGACATCCAAGCTCAGATTATTTTTGATTCTTTTCATTTACGGCAGCTATCTGAAAAGAGAATTAGAAAGTTTTTATTAGGCTGGGCCCCGGTTATTAAATCATACCCGTCGGCTGTACAGAGACAAATTTTATTGCCCTTTGTAGCCTCTGTTAATTTTGCTGAGTTGGTTATACTTCAGGTATTTCCAGATATGTGGATAAGAAATAGTAGTGATATTGATTAAATTAAGTTAAGACTCCATAGTTGGAGGATATGGAAAATTATATTGGGATTCTGGAGAGGAGGGGGGGGGGGACATTTTTCCCTTTTATTTTTTTTTTATTTTATTTTTTTTCTTATCTTTCTTTTTAGCTGTATTATTTTAGTTGCATTTTTTTATTTTTGTTTTGTTTGATTGTTTATGTACATTTATGAAATAGTCACTTCATTTTGTTTATGCTCGGACAAATGGGACAAGGTTACTCATATTGGGGAGAATGTTTCTTTAATATGTTTTTGTATCAGATTTGATATATTATGTATACTGTGTGACATGGTTTATGGTGAGAACATGTGTCCTTTTTTTTCTCTTGTTTGTAGTGGCTAAATGTGAATAAAAAGAATTTAAAAAAAAGTAGATTTTTTTTTCTGACAATTTTAAAAGTTATGTCTTTTTCCACTCCCCCTATCAAGCATCTGGAGTCCCCCCCTTAAGTTCTAGCAATGCTGCTTGAAAGTATATGGAGAGAATGGGCTTGAGAAAATATATAGGGTGTACCAGAGGAGCTTAGGCCATAATTTTTAAGATAGTATATATAAATAGAAGCAATAGTCTTCTAAAATTGTCCTGACATCATATATTATTGCCTATGAAGCAATGGGTGAGGGTTAAATACAATATGTAACCAGGAGAAGGGTTGTTAAACACGTGGCCCCCATATTAATTACTGAAGGAGGATAGTGAATCATATTTATTCCCTTCTAAAACAAGCCCAATTATCCAGCCTAAGCATATAGGGAAACATTTATCAAGTATCTAGGAGAAGCCATAAAAACTTAACCCCTTCCCACCAGAGATGTTACACCAACATATTACATTATGTGATACCATTAAGGGCTCCTATCAGACCACTAAGATTCGTCATTCAATCCCTGCGGTTAGCCTTTGTCCCTATAGAAGAGTCCACAATCCCATGTTGCTAACCTATCCTTTTTGCGGGAATAAGAGAGTCCATGATCTCCTGATGCACTAGATCTGCATTAATGGATACCTCCCGAGTGATCAATGCAGTGCTAGTCTCAATCAAGGCATCGGCAGTATAGTTAGGTGCTGATCGTAGAAAGTTAATGTATTGGGGTTGATAGATCTTAAAGTATTGTGCTGTAGCTCTAACTTTTTTTGGCATCGGACCCCTCATGCTCTTCACTTTGCCACCTGCCCCAGACCCCCCTTTGACCGGCCGCATCTCCAGGGAGCCCAGAACAAGCCTTTTTGCTTCCAGCATAGCGCCCGTGGCAGCGCGCTTACCCGGCGCCATTGCTGTTGGATCCATATTTGAAAGGGCCGCTCCTTCTATAGCCGTTAGCACAATCGTGGTTGCAGGCTCTATTAGAACAACAGGATCACCCCCTTTATTCATGTCTGGCATAGCCAAGTAGATGGTATGTCCTGCGCCTGGGATAGGATACATGAGCTAACCTCTCCTGTCAGCTCTCAGATACACCTTGAGGGATGCGTGCTGTTTCTCCAGCTTGTGAGTCACATTCTGCAGGAGGGCTAATATCTCGGCTTCCATTCTATACGCTCATGTAGCAGGAACCAAGTCCCTTCCCCTGAATCTCACCTCTCCAATCAATTTCCTGGGGACTCCAATAAAATTCAATACATTCCTATTGCTTTACCCGGCTATCCAGCTAGCCAGGGGGGGGGGGGGGGGAGTTGTAATAGAATCTTAGGCCGCAGCCTGTAAATTAGCTTATTCTGAGTCTCCTTGTTGCAGGAACCCAAAAATGTGTAGACAGGCTTGCTCCAGAACAGTTCAGCAGCTGATATTTTAGCAGGATAAGTCAGAATGCAGTAAGATAGCTAATGAAATCCCAATATTATTTGCAATAGATGCAGAGCAACTCATTCACACGTCTAGTCATGGCTGCGGCTTAGACACGCCCCCCTGAATAATGAAAGTTTAATTTTGATTGAGTGTCCCTTTAAATACTTAACACATATCACATGCACATGCACACACACACTACATAGTACACACACTTACCACAAGTAAATATGTGCTGGCAAACAAATACATATGCATACTGACCATACAAACACACACACTACATGCTGCATACTACACATGCACACATACACACACATACAATTAGTACAAGAACATATCTGTTGTCAGAGACACAAACCAGCATAAAATAGACATAATACACACAGACATATTTATGTCTCTGTTAAATGAGGAAGAAGACGTCCCCTTGTTGCATTTTGGAGATAGATTTATTCTTGTGACAGTGCAAAACACTAAAATCTGTGCAAATCCTTCTTCCACATTCAGCAGTGAATTACACTGCCAAATGCACGTATCTAATTATCAATATTACAAAAATGTAATAATCTAAATATTTAGATCAAGTAATTTTTGCATTACAATATCCCTTTAATATTTGAAATTTAGAATTAAAAAGACTGGAGAATCAATGAAGATAGTGGTCCCATTAAGAAGGTTGTATGAATTCTCTTTGTTGTCCAGAGATAGACTGATTGCATAGAAGTAAGGAAACCTCCTCATTGCCCATTGCGATATTACATTTTCTTTTGTCTTTGTGTAAATAATGTTAGCTGGTGGATTCATGGAATAGAATCCCAGTGGAGGCAGTAAGGATAAATAAAGGAATCTAATTCAAGGATTCCTGGATTATTCCCCTGGCTATCCAAAAAATTAATTAAAGGGACATGAAACCCACATTTCAGGGGTAGATTTAACAAGGCCTGAATGGCCCTTGTTTCCACGCGAGCCTTTAGGCTCGCCTGAAACCACTGGTCCATAACTTGTCTACTGCCTCTGAGGCTGCGGTCTTTAATCCGCCTGATCCTATATGATCGGCTGATTGACACCCCCTGCTAGCGGCCAATTTGCCACAAATCTGCAGGGGCGGCATTGCACAAGCAGTTCTGGTCGGACAGACATTGGTAAATCTACCCCAGAGCATGCCATTTCTTTCCTAAGATATGAAGAGTCCACAACGTCATTCAATTACTAGTGGGAATATCACTCCTGGCCAGCAGGATGAGGCAAAGAGCACCACAGCAAAGCTGTTAAGTGTCACTCCCCTACCCATAATCCCCAATCATTCTCTTTGCCTCTGTCAATGGAGGAGGTGAAGTTTGGTGTCTGAAGAAATTAATTCCTTTTTCAGGTACTTTTCCCTGCAAGCAAGGACTTGGGTTTAGCTGAGTCCACATCAATCTCCTCAGTAGAGTAGTGGTGGCTTTTAAGCACTTAGGAAGTTGTGAGATAGTCCTTGCTTTGCTTCCTAACACATTGCTGCCCATGGTACAGAAAGCCAGAGTTGGTTACTCTGTTCTTTCTTTTTCTACAGGTCTCTGTAAGGAGTATGTGCCCTTTCATGCCTTGTGAGCTGTCTTCCTGCTGGACAGCTAGACTTCAGGTAAGTGTTTTTGTCTTCTAGGTCTTGGAGACTTGCACTTCAGAAGAATATGTCATATGCAGTAGATGGAGACATTTTTAAAATCCTTTATACAGGATTTTCTTTGACAGTGGGCAGGCACATTATGTAGGTTTAGACTAGAGAATAGCTGCTCCTTTGAGGATCCCATGGACAAAAAGCTGGAGGCTTATTTGAAAAAGATGTATGTTCATCAAGGTCTTCAATGGCAACCTGCAGTTTGTATTGCCTCAGTAGCAAGTGCGGCATCTTATTGGTGAAACTCCTTGTCTGAATCAATTTTAGTAGATACTCAGCTGGAGGAGATCCAAGATAGGATTAAGGCTTTCAAACTAGCCAATTCTGATGCTAACAAGCAAGTTATTAGACTGGAAGCCAAGATATCTGGCTTCACTGTCTTAGCCTGCAGGGTTTTTGCTGCTAAAATCTTGGTCAGCTGATGTTACCTCCAAGTCCAAGCTTCTGGCACTTCCTTACAAGGGTAAGACCTTGCTTGGACCTGGTCTGGCAGAAATATTTTCTTAAAGTACGGGTGGAAAAGGCTCTTTTCTACCACAAGACAAGAAGAAAAGACCTAAAGGACGTCAAAGTAATTTTCATTCCTTTCGTAACTTCAAGGGTCAAAAGTCTTCCTCTCCCTCTTCCAAGCAGGAACAGTCCAAGTCTTCTTGGAAGCCCAATCAATTTTGGAATAAGGGGAAGCAATCAAAGAAACCCTCAGCTGAGTCTAAGCCAGCATGAAGGGTCGGCCCCTTATCCGGGATTGGATCAAGCGGGGGGCAGACTTTCCATGTTTTGTCAAGCGTGGATACAAGATGTCCCAGATCCCTGAGCTGTGGACATAGTATCTCAGAGTTACTGTCACGCTGCTCCTCTGCTCTGCTTTGGCCGTTGCCATGTACACAGGCACTCCTCCTGTTGTTAGGGATACGGCAGTGTAACTGCAGCACGGTGATGACATCATAACCACCAGCCCTGTCTACCCTATGTAAAGGCCTCAGTCTCTCTCACCTGTGCCCAAGTATAGGTGTTACTTCTTGTGCTCCTGGGTGCTGTATATCTGTATGCTGAATTTCTGTATTTATTCACTGTTGCTGAACTCTGCCTGTTTTGACTACTCTGCTTGCCTTAACCCCTG
Source organism: Bombina bombina (assembly GCF_027579735.1). NCBI lineage: Eukaryota > Metazoa > Chordata > Amphibia > Anura > Bombinatoridae > Bombina > Bombina bombina. The sequence goes on from NC_069500.1 coordinate 1,302,590,983, forward strand.
AATTATTGGACTGCTTAACTGTTGATGAACTCTGCCTGTTTTGACTACTCTGCTTGCCTTAACCTCTGAATTGCTGGACTACTTTACTGTTGATGAACTCTGCCTGTCTGACCATTCTATTGGTTTACCCCTGAACTGCAATACTGCTGGATATCCTTTTGTTGCTGACTCCTGGCTGTTCCCGGTCCTTCTATTGGTTTACCCCTGAACTGCCATACTGCTGGATTACCTTCCTGTTGCCTCTGAGTACTGCCCTGCCTGCTGTGAGTACTGCTTACCTCATTTCACAAACTCTATCTCTGTTCTTTTGTATATTTCCTATCTTTCCACTTGACGCCGGGATAAGAAGACTACTGGCCAAGTTTGATCAGATAGTGGACTATCCCACAAGCATTAAATTATACTTGGGCCATGGACCCAAAAGAGGTAGCAAATGTAGTTACTCATCAGGGTCTGACACTGGGAACACATACCGCACAATTGCAGAGTTTGATTTCAAAACTACCGACTATAATTGCTTTGCTCTCCTCACTCATTGCTGAAAAGAACGCTGCTCCTGTTGTTACACAGCCAGTTCCTGCTGCTAGTGCTGCAGCTCCTTCCCCTGCTTCTGGAAGTATACCTGGATACCATTGCCTGACAAGTATGATGGTAATACCAACTGTAGGGGTTTCCTGAATCAGTGTAGGCTGCACTTTCACAATGACCCCCACATCTTCCAGTCTCATCAGTCAAAGGTCACTTTTATTATTTCCTTACTGAAAGACAAGGCCCTAGCCTGGGTCTCTCCTCTTCTGAAACAGAATGTTCAACTCCTGAACGATGCAGATGCCTTCACTTCTGCATTATCTTCTGTATTCGGGACCTCTGGCCATGCTGCTGCTGTAGAGTACTCACTCTTGGATCTCCGCTTGAGTAATAGAACTGTAGCATAATACTCAATCAAGTTTCACACTTTGGCACTCGAGACTAGTTTGGATGGCAGTGCTCTCAAGGCGGCCTTTAGGAGAGGTTTGCATGAATGCATCAAGGGCGAACTTACCTATCGTGATGTCCCTACTTCCCTGGATGAATTCATAGCACTTTGTATTACTCTGGACTCTCGCTTTCAGGAGAGACAAGCTGAGAAAGACAGAGCTTGTAGTATCCTTCCTTCCCGTCATTCTACTCATCCAGTCTCTAGACCATCCTCTACCCCTTCAGCACCTTCAGTTACCTCAGTAGAGGAACCCATGGATCTCTCCTCCCTCAAACCCACATAATCTGAAAGACAGAGAAGGAGATTGAGATTGTGTTTCTACTGTGGTTCTAACTCACACCAGCTAAAAAACTGCGATATCCTGCCGGGAAAAGCCAAGTCCTCTCTCCCTTCTGCCTCTGTATTTTGCTGCTCTCTGGTGTTTTTTAGAACTTCTTTTTTAGCACTTACCCCTGCTCCAGCTTCCCAGCTAACCAGCCTGTCCATCTCCCTGCTGTATTTAATGGTGCTCCCAGCACTACTGAAGTAAATCCTCTCTCCCTTCTCCCTCTGTTTTTTTTCTGCTCTCTGGTTTTTTTTAGCACCTCTTTTTTAGCACCTACCCCCCACTCCAGCTTCCCAGCTAACCAGCCTGCCCACCTCCCTGCTGTATTTAATGATGCTCACTGCAAGCCTGTCAGCACCCATCCACAACCCGTCCGCACCCAATGCCATCAACCTTGGCTCCAGAAACCCCCGCCACTATGACACCAGCACACTCCATGTGCTCAACACCGGTAGATCATCCGCCTGTCACCACGCATCTCGGACCAACACCTTCGGACCCTTCACCTGCCACAACTGCTCCTTCCCCTCCCTCTGGACCACAACCCAACCAACTAAGCCACCCAAAAACAGCCACAACTACCTCAACTGCATCGTCCTCAACACCCGCTCCATCCACAAGCACGCCCTCGAAATCTGGAAACTGCTAGACTCCACCTCCCCAGATGTTGCCTTCATCACCAAGACCTGGCTGAACCCTGCATCAGCGCCAGACATCGCCACTGCAATACCCGACGGCTACAAGATCTTCCACAAAGACCGCAGCAACCGACCTGGAGGAGGCATCGCCATCATCCACAAACACACCATCCAAGTCACAACCAGCTCCAATGAGCACTCACCAGGCCTGGAACACCTACACTTCAAGCTTCAGGTCAACCCCAACACTACCCTGCACGGCACCCTCATATACAGACCTCCTGGACCTCGTCCCACCTTCCGCGACTCCATCACCGACCACATATCCTCTGTGAACTCAACTTCCATCTTGACAACCCCAATGATCACAACACCTCCACCCTCCTGGAAAACATCTGACCCATCAGACTGAAGCAACTCGTAAACTACCCAACCCATGCAGCTGGCCACACCCTTGACCCGATCTTCTCCGCAGGCAGCCACATCTCAGTCAGTCACATCACCAAACTCCTCTGGACTGACCACCATACACTTATCCTTCAACAAACCCACCACCCACCTCTGGCAGTACCACCCGTCCCGCACAAACTGGAACATCACCCAAGACCAACTGCACCGCACCCTAAACAAATCCTCCCCAACTAACCTCCACAGATGCCAACTCCTCTGCCCGCAACCTCCACTGCTGGATCACAGACTGCTCCAACACCCTCGCCCTCCTCAAGAAACCGTCCAGCCGCCAAACTATTAACAAGGCCAGCTGGTTCACCCCAGGCTTCCAGGACTCCAAACGCCACTGCAGATGATTGGAAAGAAACTAGAGATCCAGCAAGACCCTTCTGAGAAATGTTGCCTTTAAGGAAGCAATCACCCCCCACCACTACCTCATAAAAACCGCCAAAAAAACAGCCTCCAAGACAGAATCAACTCTAACGCACACAACAGCAAGGAGTTGTTCTCAGTCATCAAGGAAATCTCTAAGCCCAACAGCGACAGCACCAAAATCCCACCCTCCCAGGACCTCTGCAATACCCTCGCTGCATACTTCCACTGCAAGATCTCAACATCTATGAGAGTTTCACGCCTCATAACTCAAACTACACTACCCACCCCCCTACACCCATTGACATCCCACCTGCCTACACAATGCCGGCATCTGCAGTAAAGCCCTGGAATGGATCACATCCTTCCTCATGGGCAGAACCCAGAAAGTCAGACTCCTGCCCTTCTCCTCCAAACCCACACCAGTCAACTGCGGTGTACCTCAAGGCTCTTCACTGAGACCCACCCTCTTCAACATCTACATGGCCCCATCTCGCTGCTATCGTCCGACGCCACAACCTCAACATCGTCTCCTATGCCAACGACACCCAGTTAATCACCTCACTCACCTGAGATCCCACCACCGCCAAAAAGAAGGTCCACGAAGGCCTGAAAGCAGTCATAGCCTGGATGAATGACAACCAGCTTAAATTAAACACAGACAAAACCGTAAACCTCCTCCTCGGACCCAATTAATCTGCATGGGATGACTCATGGTGGCCCACAGCCCTTGGTCACCCTCCAACCCCAACCAACCACGCACAAAATCTAGGCTTCATCCTGGACTCTTCACTCTCCATGGATCGACAAATCAATGCCATCACCTCAATATGCTTCCACATTCTCCACCTGATACGAAAAATCTTCAAGTGGATCCCTACCAAAACAAGAAAACAGTCACTCACGCCATTGTCAGCAGCCGGTTGGACTACGGCAATGCACTCTATGTCGTCTCCACCATCAAACTCCAAAAGAGACTCCAACGTATCCAGAACGCCTCAGCCAGACTCATCCTCGACATCCCACACCAATGCCACATCACCAAACACCTATCAACCTATGCTTTTGGTTGCTGACTCCTGCCTGTTCCTAGTCCTTCTATTGGTTTACGCCTGAACTGCCATACTGCTGGATGACCTTCCTGTTGCCGCTGTGTACTTCCCTCCCTGCTGTGAGTACTGCTTACCATATTTCACAAACTCTCTCTCTGCTCTGGGATATTTCCTATCTTTCCACTTGACGCCGGGATAAGAAGACTACTGGCCAAGTTTGGTCTTATAGTGGAATATCCCACAAGCATTACAGTTACAAAATAGGGGCAGATACCTCCTCTCAAGATTATCTGCAGACCAGGTAAAAAGAGAGGCATTCTTGAACTGCGTTCAGGACCTTTGCTCTCTGAGAGTGATTGTCCCAGTTCCAGTAAGGGAACAGGGTCTAGGATTCTATTCACATCTGTTTGTGGTTCCCAAAAAAGAGGGAACCTATCGACCCAAGTCTCAACATGTTTCTCAGGGTTCCATCCTTCAAAATGGAAACAATTTGTTCCATTTTTCCTTTAGTCCAAGAGGGTCAGTTCATGATGACCATAGACCTGAAGGATGCATATCTTCATGTTCCCAACCACAGGGATCATCCCAAGTTCATGATATTTGCCTTTCTAGACAAACACTTTCAGTTTGTGGCTCTTCCGTTTGGCCTTGCCACAGCTCACAGAATTTTCTTAAAGGTTCTGGGGACTCTCTTGGCAGTCATCAGGTATTGGGGAATTGCAGTGGCGCCCTACCTGGACGACATATTGGTTCAGGCGCCATCTTTTCAACTAGCAAACTCTCATACAGAGATATTGTTGTATTTTCTACATTCCCACGTATGGAAAGTGAATCTGGAGGGTGGTTTCCTTTAGCTTGGTTTATCAGGTTTTAGTTGGACAACATAACCTCAGTGGATTACATCAACCGCAGTGCCTTAGCCAGGAAGGAGATGGCAGGGATTATTCAGTGGACAGAAGCTCACAATTGTTGTCTATTTGCCATCCACATTCCTGGAGTGGACAACTGGGAAGCGGATTTCCTGAGCAGACCGACATTTCACCCAGGGGAATGAGCTCTCCATCCAGAGGTTAACCCTCAAATGGGGGGTGCCAGAGTTGGATCTGATGGCGTCTCGGCAGAATTCCAAGCTTCCAAGGAACGGTTCAAGTTCAAGAAATTCTCAGGCCGCTCTGATAGATGCTCTGGCGGTTTCTTGGGATTTCGGTCTAGCATACCTGTTTCCTCCTCCCCTTGTGCTCCTTCCACAAGTTATTGCTCATATCAAACAAAAGAGAACATCAGTAATTCTAATAGCTCCTGCATGGTCTCACAGGATCTGGTATGCAGACATAGTGAAGATGTCATCTCGGCCGCCTTGGAGGTTGCCTCTGAGGAAGAACCTTCTAACTCAGGGTCCATTCCTCCATCTAAATCTCGTTTCTCTTAAACTGACTGCTTGGAGATTGAATGCTTTGTTCTGTCTAAGCTTGGATTTTCTGAGTTGGTCATTGAAACCATGATCCAGTCTAGCAAGCCTGTTACTCGAAAAATTTACCATAAGGTATGGCGTAAATATCTTTATTGGTGTGAATCTAAGGGCTACTCCTGGAGTAGGGTCAGGATTCCTAGAATTTTGTCTTTTCTCCAGGAAGGTTTGGAGAAAGGGTTGTCAGTCAGTTCTCTGGAAGGTCAGATTTCTGCATTATGTTTTTTGTTACACGAGCATCTGGCGGATGTGCCAGATGTTTAATCTTTTTGTCAGGCCCTGGTCAGAATCAGGCCTGTGTTTAAACCTGTTGCTCCTCCTTGGAGCCTTAGAGGCCGAATTATCAAATGTCTGTCTGACCTGATCCGACAGTGCAGATCAGGTCCGACAGACACTGCTGAATGCGGAGATCAATACGCTCTCAGTATTCAGCCCCCTGCAGATTTGCAGCCAATGGGCCGCCAGCAGGGAGGTGTCAATCAACCCGATCGTACTCGATCAGGTTGAATTGTGGTGATTCCTGTCTGCCTCATCAGATCAGGCGGACAGGGTTATGGAGCAGCAGACTTTAGACCTCTGCTCCATAACTTGTGTTTCTGGCGAGTCTGAAGACTCGCCAGAAACACGGGCCCTCAAGCTCCATACGGAGCTTGATAAATGGGCCTCTTAATCTTGTTCTTAAAGTTTTGTAGCAGGCTCTGTTTGAGCCAATGCATTACGTAGATATTAAGTTGCTATCTGGGAAGGTTTTGTTTCTTATTGCTATCTCTTCTGCTTGGAGAGTTTCAGAACTCTCGGCTTTGCAATGTGATTCGCCTTATCTTATCTTTCATGCGGATAAGGCAGTTCTTCGTACAAATTTGGGGTTTCTTCCTAAAGTGGTTTCAGATAGAAATATTAATCAGGAAATTGTTATTCCTTCTCTCTGTCCCAATCCTTCTTCTCATAAAGAATGTCTGTTGCACAACTTGGATGTTGTGCGTGCTCTAAAATTCTACTTGTTTGTTTCTCAGGAAAGCGTAAGGGTCAGAAGGCAACTTCTACTTCTCTTTTCCTCTGGTTGAGAAGTATGATTCGTTTTGCTCATAAGACTGCTGGACAGCAGCCTCCTGAGAGAATTACAGTTCATTCCACTAGGGCTGTCTCCTCTTCTTGGGCTTTCAAAAATAAATCTTCTGTGGAACAGATTTGCAAGGCTGCAACTTGGTCCTCTCTGCATACTTTTTCAAAAATTTTCAAATTTGATACTTTTGCCTCGGCTAAGGCCTCTTTTGGGAGAAAGGTTCTTCAAGCGGACGTGCCTTCTGTTTAGGTCTGCCTGTCTTGTTCTCCCTCCCTGTTTATTGTGAGTCCTCTAGCTTGTGTATTGGTTCCCACTAGTAATTGAATCACATCGTGGACTCTCCATATATTAGGAAAGAAAACAAAATGTATTCTTACCTGATAAATTTCTTTCTTTCTGGATATGGAGAGTCCTTTATTTTTTACTAAACCTCAGGCACCTCTACACCTTTGTGTTATTCCTTTTCCATTTCCCTTCGGTCGAATGACTGGGGATTATGGGTAGGTAAGTGACACTTAACAGCTTTGCTGTTGTGCTCCTTGCCTCCTTCTGTTGGCCAGGAGTGATATTCCCATTAGTAATTGAATGACGTTGTGGACTCTCCATATCTGGAAAGAAAGAAATTTATCAGGCAAGCATATATTTTGTTTTTAAATAACTTTACAATTTATTTCTATTATCTAATTTGTTGCATTCTCTTTATAGCCTTTGTTTAAAAGTATCCCTAGGTAGGCTTAGAAGCTGCTGATTGGTGGCTGCACATATATTCCTCCTGTCATTGGCATACAGTGAGCTCACAGTAGTGCATTACAGCTCCTATAACAAAGGTTACCAAGAGAATGAAGCAAATAAAAAAAAAAGAAGTAAATTGGAAAGTTGTTAAAAATTGTATGATCTATCTGAATCATGAAAGAAAAATTGTGGGTTTCATGTCCGTTTAAGCTTCCAATTCAATGGTAACTATAGACTCAAGGTGCCTTCTGGTTCTGCCAACATTTTTTTATTATAATTTTTTTATTGATTATTGTTTGTTTTACAATATAAAGCAAATAGGCTCACTGACTCACTATCCTTACTAAGCATAAGCCATATTATGCCATATTATTTCTATAATGTTTAACTTCAGAAAATGAGAATAATATTGAAATGATAGATCCTCTGAACAAAATTATTATAACGTTGATGAAAAAATTATTTTCATTCCAAGAGCCTATTGATTTCTTTGGCACCAAGTGCAAATGCCTTTCTGAAGCACCAATATGTTTAGCCTTTAAATCAAAACTATTTGAAAGCTTTTACTATAAAATACAAGGAAATAGTCTAAACAATGGTATATTTAGGAAGTGATAATATTAAATATAAGGTTATTCCCTCAGTTTTATTATAAATATTATTATTGTTTTGTTTGTATAAACTTTAATTGATATAATTATAACACTTAAAAGTATTTCCATCAAAATATTCAATAGGTTTAAAATATGATGGAATAAAAGTCTTTTGCTTAAAGGGACACTAAACTCAAAAAATGTATTTCATGATTCAGGTAGAGAATACAATTTTCAACAATGTTCTAATTTACTTCTATTATCTAATTTGCTTAATTTTTTAGATATCCTTTGTTGAAGAAATAGCTATGCACATGAGTCAATAACATGAGGCATCTATGTGCAGCCACCAATCAGCAGCTACTTAGACTATAAAGAGAATGAAGCAAATTAGATAATAGAAGTAAATTAGAAAGTTGTTTAAAACTGCATACTCTTTCCAAATAACGAAAGCAAAAAATTGGGTTTAATGTCCCTTTAATTATTTTGCAAACTGTCACAATTCATAAACTTTATTGATTTGTATTTCCCTGCCCTGCTTTTCTTGAAATAATAATCTGTTCCCTTTAAAAGAGAATAGATTATATTATAGCACGTTTACAAAATTGATGTTAATTTTTTGGGGGAGGTGTTGCCCCTATTAGCCAGTGAGCAATTGTACCTACCTAAGTATCAGTAGTACATATACAAATATATTTCCTGTTTTTGTCACTTATAACTTATAAAGCTTTTGCTTTAAAGCAGGCATGTCCAAAGTCCGGCCCGCGGGCCAATTGCGGCACGAGTACCAGACTGATATGGCCCCACAGATAATTTTCAAAATATACATTACACGGCCCCCCCCGGCCCCCCAGTGAGTCCCCCGACCGCCGCTCACACCCAGTGAGTCCCCGACCGCCGCTCAGTTTAGTCCCAAACTGCATTGACTAGTAACTAGTTTTATTTCTGTGCACGGCAATCGGCCGTTATCCGTCCTCTGACGTCACACGCCACAGGAAGCTCAGCCGTACTGAGCCACAGTAGTACTCCTCCACCATCTTGCTGATCTCTACAGAGTTTTTTTGGCTTCCTGTGTAGTAAGTTAATCAAATGTTTTAAAATCTGAAGAACTTGCTCAGTTTTGGCATACAATACACAAGAAATAGCGGCCTGTTTTAGTCATATGCTGTGGGTTGGGTTATGAATAGATAGGAAGATGGATGCTACATAGGGTGCATATTGAAATTCTCACATAGGCTAAATAACTTTCTTAAATACATGCTTTTAAACTTTAAAAGCATGTATTTAAGACAGTTATTTAGCCTATGTGAGAATTTCAATATGCACCCTATGTAGCATCCATCTTCCTATCTATTCATAACCCACAGCATATGACTAAAACAGGCCGCTATTTCTTGTGCAGTTTCAGCCTTTCCATTAGTTTTCTTTCAATGCTATGGGCAATAGAACAAAATAATGAACTGGACAGCAGGTAAATTAAATTGTTAATTTGCATTTATTTTAAAATGGTTCAAAGAATGTCAGGCAAAATGGTCGTCCCTCGCACATTTTCACTTCATGAAATCTGGCACTCTTTGGACACCCCTGCTTTAAAGGAACACTAAAATCAAAATTAAACTTTCATGATTCAGAGCTCACAATGTTATACCACTTTCCGGTTCAAACAACTTTGCAGTTAATTTCCATTATAAAAATGTGCACACTTTCTGAGGAACCAGCTCCTGATGAGCATGTGCAAGAATTCACAGTATATACGTATATGCATTTTGTGATTGGCTGATGGCTGTCACATGATGCAGGGTAAAAAAAAACTAAACTAACTTTGAAATTTGAAAGAGAAAAAAATGACAACTTCAGAAAATTCAGACTAATTCTACTGTAAAGGGGCATTCAACCCAAAATGTAATTCCCTATAAGAGGGGCTAATTAAAAATTCTTTAGAAAAGTTTATCAAAAAGATTTCTCTAAAAAAGCCAGTGCTTGTGTAATGCTGTCCTCTGCTCTCACGCGGCCTGTCAATCATCCTGATCGGATCAAAACGGGATGACTGAAATCCGCCACTCTTCAGGTGGTGGAGAGCAGTGACGTGCAGTGAGGTCAAAGGCTGATGAGGCACTAGATATGATACGCCGGAGAAACACATGTACAGAGGGCCGCAAGTACCCCCAACAGGGCAGGTTTCAATGATAGCTGAACCAGTGCACAGGTGACATAATCAGGTGATGGGTGAGAGCAAGTTAGTAACCACTGAGTTACCGATCAGCTGATTACTTCACCTGTGCACTGATTCAGCTATAATGAAAACCTGGCCTGTTGCGGGTACTTGAGGACCATTGTTGAGAAACACTGCACTAAAGCACCAGCTCATCGGAAATGTATTGATTACCTGGAGAATAAAGCACACATACTCTGCTCACTGACACCCACACACACTCTGCTCACATACACACTCACACAATTCTGTGGCACAGTGCCAGTTACTAAGCAATTAGAATGATACACAATCTATTCTCTACTCACTACTGTATTGTAAAAATAGAAATAATTTACCATACAAGTTTTACACAAAAGGACAAGTTATCAATACTGCCAACACAGCTGCTGCAATATGGTGCTCAAGAAACGCACGTGCACATCCCACGTATGTATGCTCTTCAACAAAGGATACCAAAAGAATGAAGTACATAATAATAAAAGTAAAATAGAAAGGTTTTTTGTTTTGTTTTGTTTTTTTGTGCAATTTCTATCTGAATGATGGAAATGTAATTATGACTTTCATGTTCCTTTCAAAAACTAATTTGATTTGCTGACCTGGGCCCAGTAACAGTTGATGATAATTGTCAAACTATAAATAACTAGAAAAGTCTATTAAAATAGCATGCTCTACCTCAATCATGAAAGTTTAATTTTAAATGTCTCCCTTTGACTATGTGTTTAACCAGTTACTTTACAGTGGCATTATTTCTAAAAACATTTAACTGCAATAATTACGTATATTTTTTAAATGACTCATTATCTCCTTTTTATTAATATAAACTTGTATAAAAGCAGCACATATTAAAACCACAATGCAACAGCTTTCAATTGATTTGTGAATTACAAGTTAACAGCAGTCTTTAAATAAATGGAGACACAGAGAAAAATAAAAATAGATACTGCATCCTCTGACTGAACAGACATAACATATATGGGGTTTGTCCCTAATTTAATCAAATAACCATGAAAAAGGGAGGCTTAGCAATATTCAATGTCAAAAACTTTAATTTAAATAATGTGGACACTGCACACTTAACTTCAAACTCTGGGTTTTAAATTATGGATTTAAATTTGAATTAACCCTTTGACTTCCTGTCAGTATTGGGTTATGCTCACTTACTGTCCTGTTAATGAGCTGCATCTGAACACAATTTGTGAATCACAAGAGATGTAGAATACTACTTTACACTTCTGCTTGGGTTATGCTCACTTACTGTCCCCCTGTTAATGAGCTGTATCTGAACACAATTTGTGAATTACAAGAGATGTAGAATACTACTTTACTCTTCTGCTTGGTGTCATCTGTTCTTAGGTTACCTCAGCTTCCAGTTGTGTCACATGACCCTGCTCACTGCATCCTACTTCTGAATAATCTATATATCCTTCACTTGTTAGGAGGCAGCAAGAGGGGTGCCTCCTATTGGTCCCAATTTTAGCTGCTAATATATTGACAGAACACAGGTGGCGCTACAGCACAGCTTTTCCTTTGACCCATGTGCAGCAATGGAGAGGAGCATTCCTGTACCTGCCTCTCCATAGCATTACATGGGAGGAAAATATTTTTTTTTTATTTTTTTTTAATTAAAATTTAATTAAGCTTTGGCCACATATGGCAGGGTAGGCACTGCCTCCCCTGCCTCCTATGAGTGCACGTCCCTGGCGGAGAGGTTATGTAGCAGCGGTCTTAAGGCTGCTGCCACTTAACTAGCGTTTCAGCCTCACAATGGGGCTCCGAAGCTGCGCTCGCAGCTTGAGAAATGGAACCTCTAGACCTTAATAGTAAATATTATGGATACATTATTTGATCAACTCCATAATGTTTAATTATGCATAATTAAAAAAATGACTAATTCATTGTTTTTTATTTTGCCTAATTCTCCTGTAATTTAGTATTTTTTATATTTCCATTAGAGAGAGTCTGGAGTGCATTCTGTGGGATGCAGAACCTTGACACTGCTACATGTTGCACAGTGATTGGTTGATGCTTACAGGAGCTCATTTATACGCTTCCCTAATAAGCCACAGCAAGAAAGTAAAATAAACAACAATAGGCTTTTCAAGAGGTGTGTCCTAGGCCTACCAAACGATTGTTTGCAATTAAGTACTTAACTTCTGATGCATAAATAAAAAATTGACTGTAATGTCCCTTTTAACCTTTTTATGTAAAAATAAATATTTTAGCATGTTTAACTGCTATTTTTTTAATATTTCTGTATTAATAAATCCTTAAAGGGACACAAAACCCACATTTTTTCTTTTATGATTCAGATAGATCATACAATTTTGAACAACTTTCCAATTTGTTTCTATTTTCAAATTTTCTTTGTTCTGTTGGTATCCTTTGTTTAAGAAGCAGCAATGCACTACTGGGACCATGCTGAACACATTAGGTGAGACAATCCTAAAAGCCATTCATGTACAACCACCAATCAGCAGCTATCTGACAGTAGTGCACTGCTGCTCCGGAGTCTAACTAGGTATAGTTTTGAACAAAGGATATCAAGAGAACAAAGCTAATTAGACTGTAGAAGTAACTTGAAAATGTATTTACAATGATATGCTCTATCTGAATCAAGAAAGAAAAATGTTGAGTTATCTGTCCCTTTAACTGTAAGTCATATTAGCATTTTATCAGGGAATCACCTCTCTAACCCCTGACAATTTCCAGGTTGCCTTGACGCTGTCCTCAATTTCAAAGGCTCTTATGACGCAGCATCCCCCCCAGGTGCATAAAAATAAATTACTGTTTTTACTGCAGAGTAGCTCAATACTTGTTTACATATTATTAAAAATAACTGCAGCAATATAGCCACATATTTCCATAGAGAGAAGTAAAAAAACAAGCTTTTTGACTGCAAAAATGGATTCTAGGCATGCAAATACACCTTATCATATTACATAAATTGTATGGAGGGTGAAATGTTCTGTGCAAGATAAGTCATATACAAATGCTAATATCAAAATAAGGTTTGAAAGTAAAACACAAAGAGGTTTGATGGAAATGTACTCTTGTAAGTATTTAAACAAACAAAACACACACACACATACATATATACTGTATATATATATATATATATATATATATATATATATATATATATATATATATATATATATATATATATATATATATATATATATATACAGTATATATGTATATAAGCATATACATATACAGTATCTCACAAAAGTGAGTACACACCTCACATTTTTGTAAATATTTTATTATATCTTTTCATGTGACAACACTGAAGAAATGACACTTTACTACTAATGTAAAGTAGTGAGTGTACAACCTGTATAACAGTGTAAATTTGCTGTCCCCTCAAAATAACTCAACACACAGCCATTAATGTCTAAGCCGTTGGCAACAAAAGTGAGTACACCCCTAAGTGGAAATATACAAATTGGGCCCAAAGTGTCAATATTTTGTGTGGCCACCATTATTTCCCAGTACTGCCTTAACCCTCTTGGGCATGAAGTTCACCAGCACTTCACAGGTTGCCACTGGAGTCCTCTTACACTCCTCCATGACGACATCACGGAGCTGGTGGATGTTAGAGACCTTACACTCCAGCACCTTCCGTTTGAGGATGCCCCACAGATGATCAATAAGGTTTAGGTCTGGAGACATGCTTGGCCAGTCCATCACCTTTACCCTCAGCTTCTTTAGCAAGGCAGTGGTTATCTTGGAGGTGTGTTTGGGGTCATTATCATGTTGGAATATTGTCCTGTGGTCCAGTCTCTGAAAGGAGGGGATCATGCTCTGCTTCAGTATGTCACAGTACATGTTAGCATTCATAGTTCCCTCAATGAACTGTAGCTCCCCAGTGCCGGCAGCACTCATGCAGGCCCAGACCATGACACTCCCACCACCATGCTTGACTGTAGACAAGACACACTTGTCTTTGTACTCCTCACCTGGTTGCTGCCACAAATGCTTGACACCATCTGAACCAAATACGTTTATCTTGGTCTCATCGGATCACAGGGCATGGTTCCAGTAATCCATGTCCTTAGTCTGCTTGTCTTCAGCAAACTGTTTGCAGGCTTTCTTGTGCATCATCTTTAGAAGAGGCTTCCTTCTGGGACGACAGCCATGCAAACCAATTTGATGCAGTGTGCGGCGTATGGTCTGAGCACTGACAGGCTGACCCCCCACCCCTTCAACCTCTGCAGCAATGCTGGCAGCACTCATATGTCTATTTCCCAAAGACAACCTCTGTATATGACGCTGAGCACGTGCACTCAACTTCTTTGGTCGACCATTGCGAGGCCTGTTCTGAGTGGAACCTGTCCTGTGAAACCGCTGTATGGTCTTGCCCACCGTGCTGCAGCTCAGTTTCATGGCTCTGTGTTAAGTTATTTTGAGGGGACAGCAAATGTACACTGTTATACAGGCTGTACACTCACTACTTTACATTGTAACAAAGTGTCATTTCTTCAGTGTTGTCACATGAAAAGATATAATAAAATATTTACAAAAATGTGAGGGGATCTGAAAAAAAGAATTGTTGCTCTACATAAAGATGGCCTAGGATATAAGAAGATTGCCAAGACCCTGAAACTGAGCTGCAGCACGGTGGGCAAGACCATACATCGGTTTTACAGGACAGGTTCCATTCAGAACAGGCCTGACCATGGTCGACCAAAGAAGTTGAATGCACGTGCTTAGTGTCACATCCAGAGGTTGTCTTTGGGAAATAGATGTATGAGTGCTGCCATTGCTGCAGAGGTTGAAGGGGTGGGGGGTCAGCCTGTCAGTGCTTAGACCATACGCAGCACACTGCATCAAATTGGTCTGCATGGCTGTCGTCCCAGAAGGAAGCCTCTTCTAAAGATGATGCACAAGAAAGCCTGCAAACAGTTTGCAACCACTGCCTTGCTAAAGAAGCTGAGGGTAAAGGTGATGGACAGGCCAAGCATGTCTCCAGACCTAAACTCTATTGAGCATCTGTGGGGCATCCTCAAAAGGAAGGTGGGGGAGCGCAAGGTCTCTAACATCCACCAGCTCCGTGATGTCATCATGGAGGAGTGGAAGAGGACTCCAGTGGCAACCTGTGAAGCTCTGGTGAACTCTATGCCCAAGAGGGTTAAGGCAGTGCTGGAAAATAATGGTGGCCACACAAAATATTGACATTTTGGGCCCAATTTGGAGATTTCCACTTTGGGGTGTACTCACTTTTGTTGCCAGCGGTTTAGACATTAATGGCTGTGTGTTGAGTTATTTTGATGGGACAGCTAATTTACACTATTATTCAGGCTGTACACTCACTACTTTACATTGTAGCAAAGTGTCATTTCTTCAGTATAATAAAATATTTACAAAAATGTGAGGGGTGTACTCACTTTTGTTGAACTATATATATACAGGGAGTGCAGAATTATTAGGCAAATGAGTATTTTGACCACATCATCCTCTTTATGCATGTTGTCTTACTCCAAGCTGTATAGGCTCGAAAGCCTACTACCAATTAAGCATATTAGGTGATGTGCATCTCTGTAATGAGAAGGGGTGTGGTCTAATGACATCAACACCCTATATCAGGTGTGCATAATTATTAGGCAACTTCCTTTCCTTTGGCAAAATGGGTCAAAAGAAGGACTTGACAGGCTCAGAAAAGTAAAAAATAGTGAGATATCTTGAAGAGGGATGCAGCACTCTTATAATTGCAAAGCTTCTGAAGCGTGATTATCGAACAATCAAGCGTTTCATTCAAAATAGTCAACAGGGTCTCAAGAAGCGTGTGGAAAAACCAAGGCGCAAAATAACTGCCCATGAACTGAGAAAAGTCAAGCGTGCAGCTGCCAAGATGCCACTTGCCACCAGTTTGGCCATATTTCAGAGCTGCAACATCACTGGAGTGCCCAAAAGCACAAGGTGTGCAATACTCAGAGACATGGCCAAGGTAAGAATGGCTGAAAGACTACCACCACTGAACAAGACACACAAGCTGAAAAGTCAAGACTGGGCCAAGAAATATCTCAAGACTGTTTTTTCTAAGGTTTTATGGACTGATGAAATGAGAGTGAGTCTTGATGGGCCAGATGGATGGGCCCGTGGCTGGATTGGTAAAGGGCAGAGAGCTCCAGTCCGACTCAGACGCCAGCAAGGTGGAGGTGGAATACTGGTTTGGGCTGGTATCATCAAAGATGAGCTTGTGGGGCCTTTTCGGGTTGAGGATAGAGTCAAGCTCAACTCCCAGTCCTACTGCCAGTTTCTGGAAGACACCTTCTTCAAGCAGTGGTACAGGAAGAAGTCTGCATCCTTCAAGAAAAACATGATTTTCATGCAGGACAATGCTCCATCACACGCGTCCAAGTACTCCACAGCGTGGCTGGCAAGAAAGGGTATAAAAGAAGAAAATCTAATGACATGGCCTCCTTGTTCACCTGATCTGAACCCCATTGAGAACCTGTGGTCCATCATCAAATGTGAGATTTACAAGGAGGGAAAACAGTACACCTCTCTGAACAGTGTCTGGGAGGCTGTGGTTGCTGCTGCACGCAATGTTGATGGTGAACAGATCAAAACACTGACAGAATCCATGGATGGTAGGCTTTTGAGTGTCCTTGCAAAGAAAGGTGGCTATATTGGTCACTGATTTGTTTTTGTTTTGTTTTTTTTTTTTTTTTTAGTTTCAAAAGCTTTATTGAAAATATAAACATAACAATCATGGCAAGTGTTTCAATATGATCTGATGATTTCACAAAAGGTATCTATTAAATGTCTGTAGTGTCCAGTATCCAATCATCATCTCCTGAGGTGCTTAGTTAGTTCCATATCATTGTCTCAGTATTGAAATGCTATGCAAGCAATAGTCTAGGATACAAAAGTGCGTTCAACAAGTTCCAGAAGTATGTACATTGCTTATTCCCTGATAAAAATTGTATGTAAGAAGAAGGTAAGAAAAAGAAAGAAAAGAAGAGCGGAGAGGGGAGTCCCAGCGGCAAGCTTGAGTGTATGCGTCTCTATAGTCGCCTAGTGTCTTATTCTGTGGGGCGTGTTTCTCCATTTGCCCAGGCTGATAGCATAAGCTCGTGTATATCAGTGGTGTCCTGCACTAAGTGGTGGTACCTTTCGAGTTGGAGTAACAAGGTGACCTGCGCTTTCCAATCTGACAGTGTCGGGACAGTGTGTGTTTTCCAGTTCTTAGGGATTAATATTTTAGCACTATTCAGCATGATCATCATTAATGCCCTGTAATCTTTGCCCTCAATCCTTAGCAGCGAGAGATACAGAAGAATTTTGGGGTCATTAGGCAGAGTACAGCCTAATACGTTTTTAATGTGAGAGAGGACTTCCACCCAGTATGTATCTAGTCTGGGGCATTCCCACCAGATGTGTAGCAAAGAACCCTCTCCCCCACAATTTCTCCAACATTTCCCAGAAGATGACCTATATATATGCTGTATTCTAATTGGGGTGAGGTACCATCTCGAGAGAAACTTGTAGTTTGACTCTTGAATTCTGGCCGAGATTGATGATTTTTTTGTAGCTTGAAAGGCTGACTGCCATTCTTGGTATGTTATGGCTGTGTTCAGCTCTTTTTCCCACGTCTTAACAAAGGAGGGTAGTGTTTCTGGTTCTCCCAAGAGGAGGATTTTATACAGTCTCGAGATTGCGTGTCGTGTTTTTGTTTTTTGCAAGCATAGTGATTCAAAGGGGGTGTGTGATCTTATGAGTTGTTGCCTATGCTGATGTGTAGTCAGGTAGTGAGATATTTTAGCATGTGTGAACCAATTCATAGGTAGTTCAGGTATTTGCTCCTTAATGTCCCCAATTTCCTTGAGTTTGTGCTTCTCTATTAGTGCGGAGAACACTCTCTTGTCTAGACTCGCTATTTGGTTCGATCTAGTTTCCCTGAAGTCCCAAGGCAGGTCTGGATTATTGCAGATAGGGGTGAGAGGTGATGTTATCCCGGATACGTGTGTTGAAGTGTTAATAATCCTGTCCCATGCCTGATAAAACTCCACCAGGAGAGGATAGTCCACTACCATCTTTGGCCTATATTTCTTGTTAACCCAAGCTGTCAAGCCTGCGTTGTTTGTATTCATGATGTCGCAGTCTAATTGAACCCAATTTTTGTTTGGGTCATTTTGGCACCAGTCCAGTAGTCTGTGTAACACTATTGCTTGTTTGTATGTGGCTATGTGTGGTACCCCTAGCCCTCCCTTGTCTCTGGGTAAGTATAATGTGCATCTTGCTACCCTTGGTTTAATTTCTCTCCAAATGTACTGATCGATGAGTCCTTGTATCCTGTCCAGATAGTGTGCTGGAAGGGATATAGGGGTTGTTTGAAGCAGATAGAGTAGCCTGGGCAAGATATTCATCTTCACCACATTGATGCGTCCCAGCCAGGAGATAGATTTATTTCTCCAGCTGGACAGGTCAGCAACCAGGTTGTGCTCCAGCTGTTTGTAATTAGCCTGAAACATCACCTGTGGGTCTGGGGACAAGTAGATCCCCAGGTACTTCATTTTTGTCTGTTGTTTTTTCAGGGGGCAATTTAAAAGGAGCTTGGGTAGCTCGTCAGGTTTGTACGTGATGTTTAAAAACTCGGATTTGCTAAGATTAAGGTGGAAGTTGGAGACCCTGCCAAAGTCTGCGAATGTTTCAAGCGCCTTGGGTATTGATAAGCCTATGTCAGTGAGGGTAAGTATGACATCGTCGGCGTATAGCGCCAGTTTGTGTTCATGTGTGGTAGTGTGTATACCCTTAATCTGCTTATTTGATCTAATAGTTTGCGCCAGAGCCTCGATTGTAATGGCAAATAATACAGGTGAGAGTGGGCAGCCCTGTCTCGTACCGTTTTGGATACTAAATTTATCGGAGAGGATGCCATTTACTTTGACTCGCGCAGTTGGTTTGCTATAGAGCGAGAAAATTAGGGCTATAAAGTGTTTGCTAAAATTCATCTTAGACAGGGTCGCTTCCAGAAACTGCCAGCGCACCCTGTCAAACGCCTTCTCCGCGTCTGTAGAAATTAGCGCTAATGGGATTTGTTGGGCCTGTGCGTGTGACATGAGTTGTAGAATCTTTAAAGTATTGTCTCTGGCTTCTCTTCCGGGTACAAAGCCCACTTGGTCAGGATGGATCAGGGCGGGAAGGATTTTATTTATCCTAGTAGCTAAGATTTTGGCGTATATTTTGACGTCCGAATTCAGTAGTGAGATGGGCCTAAAATTTTCGGGGCTGTCTGGGGATTTGCCTGCTTTAGGGAGGACAGTGATGTGTGCTTCCAGCAGACTTTCTGTAAAACCTCCCTCTTTCAAGGTTGAGTTGAATAGGGAGGTCAGTGGTTGTAATATGTGGTGTAGGTATGTCTTGTAGTATTTTATACTCAGTCCGTCGGGGCCTGGGCTTTTTCCGTTGGGCATACTCTTTATGGCTAATTTGGTTTCCTCCATGGTGATTGGTGCATCTAGAAATTCCACATCCCCCTCTGTCAGCTTATTAAGTTGAAGGGTAGCTAGATAGTGGTCTATGTCCCCCTGGCTGCTGTTGTTATCCAAGTTGTATAGTGTTTCGTAGTATAGTCTGAAGGTCTCAGCTATCTTTTTGCTGTCTTTGAGCACTGTTCCTCCTCTGTCTTTTATGGTGTGTACATGTGTGTTCAGCTGTTTCCTTTTAATGGCTTTCGCCAGTGATGAACCTGCTTTATTGTTAAGATCATAATATTTCTGTTTCAAAAAGGCAGCCTTTCTCTGGTACATTTTGGTAAGATGGCTATGTAGGTCTTTCCTAGCTTGTGTGAGGGATAACAGTGTAGAAGAGGCGTCAGGATGTCGCTTATGTGCTTGTTCCCAATATCTGATCTGAGCTAGGGTGGAGTTTAAGAATTGTCTGTTATTTCTATTGTCTTTAGCTTTAATTTTAATAAACTCCCCTCTTACTACGCATTTGTGGGCCTCCCATACTGTTGTGTGGGAGATGTCATCTGTTGTGTTTTCCCTAAAATAGTGTCCCAGGGCTGTGTCAATGTCTGACCTAGTTATCTGATTTTCCAGCATAGTTTCATCTAGTCTCCATATAAAGGGTATTACCGGTGCAGATGGCCAGAGAACTTTACATTGCACCGGGGCGTGATCAGACCAAGTGAGAGGTAGTATCGTAGAGTTATCGATCATGGATAAGCCCATTTGGTCGCTGAGAATATAGTCTATTCTAGAATATGAGCCGTGTGGGTGGGAATAAAAGGTGTAGTCTCTTTTACTTGGGTTAATAGTTCTCCATATGTCGTGCATTTTCAAGAGTTGAATCTGTGTGTTAACCGCTTTAATAGTTCGTTTTGGTGTGCATGATATGCCGGTGGAGGTGTCTATTGTAGGGTCTAGTGGAAGATTGAAGTCCCCTCCCAAAAAAAGTGTACCTTTTGTGTGCTCAAGCAGTAACTGGGATATTTGTTTAAAGATAATAGATTGTCCAGTATTTGGGAGATATATGTTTGCAAATGTCACAGGGTTATTGTAAAGGAGGCCCGAGATAATTATGTATCTGCCGTTGGGGTCTTTGATCGTGTGTTTGGGCTGGAAGCTGATATTGTTTCTGAATAGAATTCCTACTCCTCCCTTTTTCTCCCTGCCTGATGCCAAGTAGGCTGATTTATACCTATGGTGGAGGGTTGTGGGTTCCTTTCCTATTTGAAAATGTGTCTCCTGAATAAAGATTATATCCCCTAATGCATGATTGAGTTGATTGAAAGCTACTGATCTTTTCTCTGGGCTATTCAGTCCCTTTGCGTTAATAGTGATTAATGTAATAGGCCTAGCGCCATTGCCAGGGATGTCTGCCATGTTTAGTCTGTTGCTTATTTGTCTATATGTTTGCTATAGAGAGTGAGCAGTGTCACGTGTTATTTTGTACAATTCTTATCGAATGAGAGTGTGCAGGTAGAGTGTAAAAATGCTTACCAAGCACTGGGACCCCCAGCAAGTGTGTTGAAGATGTTGGAAATGTCACACAATTCAGAACTGCATGCAGTTAGTAGATATACAATTCAGAGTTTAGTCTGAAAGAAGAAGATTGTTAGATTATTTTTGGTAAAAGAGATAGAACACAACAATTCTTAAAGCAAGTCAAAAAAGTTTTAACAGTAATAAGGTGGGTAATATCCCACAACTGTGTTCCCACACAGAATTATAAACATATATAAACAAGTAAAAACTTACAACCTGTAGCCAAGTTCAGAGATATAGGGGTTTAATAACCCAGCAGGGGGCAGTTATGGGTTATCTGGTATCCTTGCTGATGCCTGGGTCGCTGCTGGTAGGGACTGTAGTGGAAGTGTCAATGTCCCTGCGGCCTTCTCTTGACAGTGAATGACTCCTCCTAATAGGCGAGTGATCTACCGCTGTGTTGCGGGTTTGTGACTCCATAGTTCTGATGTCAATCTGTAAAGCCTCACAAAAATTTGATAAGTCTTCCTTGGATCTGTATACAGCCGTTGTGTCTCCTTTAGAGGCGATAATGCTCACCGGAAATCCCCATCTGTATTGGATGTTTTGATCTCGTAGTGATGTAGTAATATGACTAAGGTCTCTCCTCTTCTGTAAGGTAGTGGGGCTGAGGTCTGCAAATATCTGTATTCTGCATCCCGCATGTGTGAAGTCTTTTTTCTGCCTGGCATATTTCATTATTTCCTCTTTGTCTTTAAAGTGTAAAAGTTTCAAGATGACATCTCTTGGGGGGGCCTTTGGTGGAGGTTTAGCACGCAGAGCTCTGTGCGCCCTTTCAATGTTGATATCTGGGGCTCCTTCATTTCCTTTGAGGGTCTTAAAAAGGCTTTGCAGACATCCCTCCAGAGCTGTTGGTTGTATACTTTCTGGAATTCCTCTAATGCGGAGATTATTCCTTCTGCCCCGGTTGTCAAGGTCTTCTACTTTTTCAAGCAGGTGGTGGATTGTTTCTTCTTGTTCGTATGCCAGGCGGGATACATGTTGAATGTCATTGAAGGTGGTATTGTGGTTCTCTTCCAAGTTTGTGACTCTCTGTGCTACCCTTGTAAGGTCTTTCTTTAGTTCCCCATACCAATTTTTGACCTCATGCATCATTTCCTTCACATCGTCTTTAGTGCAAAGAGATCTCAAATCTTCTCTAGTAATGTCGGCAGTATTCATAGTTTGGCTGGGTTTATGCTGCATTTCAGCTTTGTGGGCGCTTTGTTGATGAAGTTCTCCTGAGTTCTGATTTGACTCATTTTGCTTTAGGTAGTTTTGCATTGTTCTAGTGTTAGGTAGGTTATCTGTCTTATGCGATTTTTTCCCTGGCATGACCCGTGTATGTATCTGAGGTGTTCCCCCTCTTTAGTAATATAGGGTAGTCAAATGCTTTATATAATGGTTGGCTGATCTCTCACTTTCTTGCAAATGTTTCTGCTACTGTAGTTCCAATAAAAAGGCCTCTGTTCTCCGATTTTTATTTGCGTGTTACTCTTCTGTAAGACATCCACTTGTGATATGGTAAATGTTGTAAATGTTCATTTGGGCACCAAAGGAAGCCTGTGTAAATTGCTCCTGCCGGAGCTCTGTCTGATGTGGTGCTATGCTCTCTTTTGGCTGTATAGAAACAGTGCACAAGCGTGTGGGCCTTTGAGCGGTACTTTGGTTTCATATAGCTGCGTGTGTATTTCTTATTGCCCCTTGTATGAGCTTACTGTGCTGAAATTAAAAGTCTTTCTGGCTATATGTTTTATGCAAACACTTCTATAAGTGGGGTGCAATGCTTGTATTGCAGGTATACCGATATGTTATGGCGTCTATCTCCCCCAGCGTGTGCCCACGAGGTAGTGTCAGGCAAAGCAGTGAGAAGTGTGCGCTGCCAAGATCCTGCGGTCTCTATATGGCTGTATATTTAGTGCCTTGTGCTATTTCAGGCTTACCGCTCCTGTTGCTCGCTCCTCTGTCCTTCTGATATGCCCCTGAGTCAAGGGTGTAAAGAGGTCACTAATATGGCGCTACTCCTCTACTGCAGCGCGCGTGTATGGCTGAACCGGGAGGGGATCCGATGTGCAAATGTTCCGTGTCGGCTCTCTTTTTCCTCTCGATATTTCGCTCCGCAGCTTCTTGCAAGTTATGCCCCCTGCCAGAAGCGTTAAAATAGGTTGTATATGGCTATTTTTATCGGGAATCACAGGTGTGGGCCTAGGAGCTACACAATCACACGACCATCTCTCTAAGCGGTCAAGCTCCTCCCCGTTTTTGTTTTGTTTTTTAATGTCAGAAATGTATATTTGTGAATGTTGAGATGTTATATTGGTTTCACTGGTAAAAATAAATAATTGAAATGGGTATATATTTGTTTTTTGTTAAGTTGCCTAATAATTATGCACAGTAATAGTCACCTGCACACACAGATATCCCCCTAAAATAGCTATAACTAAAAACAAACTAAAAACTACTTCCAAAACTATTCAGCTTTGATATTAATGAGTTTTTTGGGTTAATTGAGAACATGGTTGTTGTTCAATAATAAAATTAATCCTCAAAAATACAACTTGCCTAATAATTCTGCACTCCCTGTGTGTATATATATATATATATATATATATATATATATATATATATATATATATATATATATATATATATATATTACATACACACACACATTCTTTAAAGGGCTCTATTTACAAAAAGATGAATTTCAGGTGAATTGTAGGTGATTTTAAATCTTTCATTAAAGGGACATTCTAGGCCAAAATAAACTTTCATGATTCTGATAGGGCATGTAATTTGAAACAATTTTCCAATTTATTTTTTTCACCAATTTTGCTTTGTTCTCTTGGTATTCTTAGTTGAAAGCTTAACCTAGGAGGTTCATATGCTAATTTCTTAGACCTTGAAGGCCACCTCTTTTCAAAATATATTTTAACAGTTTTTCACCACTAGAGGGTGTTAGTTCATGTGTTTCATATAGATAACACTGTGTTCGTGCACGTGAAGTTATCTGGGAGCAGGCACTGATTGGCTAAACTGCAAGTCTGTCAAAAGAACTGAAATAATGGGGCAGTTTGCATAGGCTTAGATACAAGATAATCACAGAGGTTAAAAGTATATTAATATAACTGTGTTGGTTATGCAAAACTGGGGAATGGGTAATAAAGGGATTATCTATTTTATAAAACAATACAAATTCTGGTGTAGACTGTCCCTTTAATTATTCATTATCAGGGGCCAAACCCAATGAGTATCTCCTGCAGAAACTGCTGAGTTACCCAGTAAAATGCATTAAGCACTAAACAAATGCTAGATAGTGATGCATTCATAGAAAAGATCAGTCTAAGAATAAAATGTAGATGTATTTTTAAAAGTTTAATTAGCTGTTTAAATATTGACAAAATAAGTATAAAGTTTTTGTGTCTGTAAAACAAAGGGGAGCTGCCATGTTGTAACTAAGGTTACCTTCTCTGCTGTAGCCAATTTAGGACTGTTATAAATAGGTCACTAGAGTGTGCAGCCAATGGCTGTATGGAATATAACAGTGTTCTGCACTTACATTTCTAACAGGAACTAAAGAGCTTACAATTTCAGAATTGAATTACAGGAAAAGTGGACAAAATAAATAATGAAAGTAAATTGAAGACAATTTTAAATATACAATTTATCATTTTATATTACCATCTAAAAGTGTTTAATGTCCCTTTAATGCTGCATACAATTCATGTGCTTTTCACCTATTTTAGGGGAATTCTACACAGCATTAACTTTGCAATGTACAGGGCTAACTCAACTCTTCTTGAAGGAGATACTCACTGGGTTTGGCTCTACATAATGTATAGTTAAAAGGGATATTATACACTAGATTCTTCTTTGCATAAATGTTTTGTAGATGATCCATTTATATACTGTCGCTCATGTCGGTGTGTTGTTGTAAAAATGTATAGTTTTGCTTAGTTTTAAATAACATTGTACTGATTTTCAGGCTCCTAACCAAGCCCCAAAGTTTTAGATGTATACAGACTTCAGACTGCTTCTGTTTGTATAATAGGTCTTTTCATATGCAGGAGAGGGGGAGGTTCTGCTCTCAGTCCCTTTCAGTCGGTGTCCCAGGCTCATAAACAGTGTTAAATTGAGAGCTTCTAAGTAAGTTTTTAAACAGTTTTATACTTGATTTTTATATCAGTATATGTGCATATTATTCTTTATAGCAGTGTCTATTGCATGCAGTTATATGAAAATTGGGGTATACCGCACTTCAATGGCAGGAACTGAAATATTTCAATTCACCTGCCATTCACCTCTGAATCAATAGACCGCTAACTATTAAACAATAAAGAAGCATTTAAAGGGATACAAACTTAGAAAAGTCAAAATGGAATTATAAATGGTTGCATTTCAATTTTAAATAGAAGCATTTTTGGTATATACATCTATTTCTTTTATTTGCAGCTATGTACATTTCAATTTTGACCTTTCTAAGTTTCAATCCCTTTAACCAGACACTGTTTTATATTGAAAGGAACAGTGAGAAACCTTATAATTACAGGATGTTTCTACAGGTTTTCAATAAATTAAAGTACTGGGTGGGTTTGGAATCATATAGAATGCATTATAACCTTGTTTGCTGTAATTGTTTTTCAAACCCCACCATCCTGACTTGATACTAAAATAGACAAGACTAGCCACGGTTATTATGTTACCAAATTAAGTGAATCAAATACATTACAATATATATAAATATAATAAGCATAATACATGGGGTCAAGGGGGGAAGGAGTACAGTGAGGGGTTCATGTATCATTCTGATTAATTGTACAATTTAAAAAAAACCTTTACAACTCATATTTATTATCAAATTTACACTGTTCTCTTGCTATCCTTCATTGAAAGCAGTTAAGTAGGCTTAGGAGTGTACACATGTCTGGAGCCTTACATGGCAGCGGTTTTGCAAGAATGCTTATGTTATACATTATTAAAACACTCCTGCTGTCTAGTGCTCAAAAGCATTCTTATAAAAAACATAATTTATGTAAGAATTTACCTGATAAATTCATTTCTTTCATATTGGCATGGGTCCATGAGCTAGTGACATATGGGATATACAATCCTACCAGGAGGGGCAAAGTTTCCCAAACCTCAAAATGCCTATAAATACACCCCTCACCACACCCACAATTCAGTTTAATGAATAGCCAAGTAGTGGGGTGATAAAGAAAGGAGTGAAAAGCATCAACAAAGGAATTTGGAAATAATTGTGCTTTATACAAAAAATCATAACTACCAAAAAAAAAGGGTGGGCCTCATGGACTCTTGAAAATATGAAAGAAATGAATTTATCAGGTAAATTCTTACATAAATTATGTTTTCTTTCATGTAATTGGCAAGAGTCCATGAGCTAGTGATGTATGGGATATCAATACCCAAGATGTGGAACTCGCAAGAGTCACTAGAGAAGGAGGGATAAAATAAAAAACAGCCATTTTCCGCTGAAAAATAATCCACAACCTAAATTATAAGTTTTTTCTTTAATGACAAGAAAACTTAAAACATCTACCAAAAACTGCTTCTGAAGAAGCAAATAAATAAAAACGGTAGAATTTAGTAAATGTATGCAAAGAGCACCAAGTTGCCGCTTTGCAAATCTGATCAACTGAAGCTTCATTCTTAAAAGCCCACAAAGTGGAGACTGATCTAGTAGAATGAGCTGTAATTCTCTGAGGCGGGGTCTGACCCGACTCCAAATAAGCTTGATGAATCAAAAGCTTTACCCAAGAAGCCAAGGAAATAGCAGAAGCCTTCTGACCTTTCCTAGGACCAGAAAATATAACAAATAGAGTAATAGACTAGAAGTCTTCCTGAAATCTTTAGTAGCTTCAACATAATATTTCAAAGCTCTCACCACATCAAAAGAATGTAAGGATGTTTCCAAAGAATTCTTAGGATTATGACACAAGGAAGGGACAACAATTTCTCTACTAATGTTGTTAGAATTCACAACCTTAGGTAAAAATTTAAATGAAGTCAGCAAAACCGCCTTATCCTGATGAAAAATCAGAAAAGGAGAATCACAAGAAAGAGCAGATAGCTCAGAAACTCTTCTAGCAGAAGAGATAGCCAAAAGGAACAATACTTTCCAAGAAAGAAGTTTAATGTCCAAAGAATGCATAGGCTCAAATGGAGGAACCTGTAACACCTTCAAAACCAAATTAAGACTCCAAGGAGGAGAAATTGATTTAATGACGGGCTTAATACGAACTAAAGCCTGTACAAAACAGTGAATATCAGGAAGTTTAGCAATCTTTCTGTGAAATAAAACAGAAAGAGCAGAGATTTGTCCCTTCAAGGAACTTACAGACAAACCCTTATCCAAACCATCCTGAAGAAACTGTAAAATTCTAGGGATTCTAAAAGAATGCCAAGAGATTTTATGAGAAGAACACCATGAAATGTAGGTCTTCCAAACTCGATAATAAATCTTTCTAGAGACAGATTTACAAGCTTGTAACATAGTATTAATCACTGAGTCAGATAAACCTGTATGACTTAGCACTAAGCATTCAATTTCCATACCTTCAAATTTAATGATTTGAGATCTTGATGGAAAAACGGACCTTGAGACAGTAGGTCCAGCCTTAACGGAAGTGGCCAAGGTTGGCAACTGGACATCCGAACAAGATCCACATACCAAAACCTGTGTGGCCATGCTGGAGCCACCAGCAACACAAGCGATTGTTCCATGATGATTTTGGAGATCACTCTTGGAAGAAGAACTAGAGGCGGGAAAATGTAAGCAGGATGATAACACCAAGGAAGTGTCACCGCATCCACTGCTTCCACCTGAACATCCCTGGACCTGGACAGGTATCTGGGAAGTTTCTTGTTTAGATGAGAGGCCATCAGATCTATCTCTGGAAAACCCCACATCTGAACAATCTGAGAAAACACATCTGGATGGAGGGACCACTCCCCTGGATGTAAAATCTGATGGCTGAGATAATCCACCTCCCAATTGTCTACACCTGGGATATGCACCGCAGAGATTAGACAGGAGCTGGATTCCGCCCAAGCAAGTATCTGAGATACTTCTTTCATAGCTTGGGGACTGTGAGTCCCACCCTGATGATTGACATATGCCACAGTTGTGATATTGTCTGCCTGAAAGCAAATGAACGGTTCTCTCTTCAACAGAGGTCAAAACTGAAGAGCTCTGAGAATTGCACAGAGTTCTAAAATATTGATTGGTAATCTCGCCTCTTGAGATTTCCAAACCCCTTGTGCTGTCAGAGATCCCCAAATAGCTCCCCAACCTGAAAAACTTACATCTGTAGTGATTACAGTCCAGGTTGGCCAAACAAAGGAAGCCCCTTGAACTAAACGCTGGTGATATAACCACCATGTCAGAGAGTGTCGAACATTGGGATTTAAGGATATTAATTGTGATATCTTTGTATAATCCCTGCACCATTGATTCAGCATACAAAGCTGGAGAGGTCTCATGTGAAAACGAGCAAAAGGAATCGCGTCCGATGCTGCAGTCATGAGGCCTAAAACTTCCATGCACATAGCCACTGAAGGGAATGACTGAGACTGAAGGTGCCGACAGGCTGCAACCAATTTCAAACATCTCTTGTCTGTTAGAGACAGAGTCATGGACACTGAATCTATCTGGAAGCCTAAAAAGGTGACCCTTGTCTGAGGAATCAAGAAACTTTTTGGTAAATTGATCCTCCAACCATATATTTGCATATTGGGTTCTCCGAAGAGAGAAGCGCTCTACCAGGAATGAACAACAGCTCATTAGCTAGTTCTATGGCGATTTACCACCCGGAAGCAGCCTCTTTTAGACCAGTGTGCTTTTCACAGAGGAAAACTTTCCTGAAGTATATCAGTCTGATCCCACCATGCAAGGTCAGTCCAGCCCCAAAATACCAGGCAATTCTCCTCTGAACAAGGAACATGACAACCCCAAACGATCGTTTTGGCCTCCTATGGGCCTCGTCAGTGAGGTGCAGCCACATTCCTCTAGGCACACTGGGCAGGGAGTCCACGTCTGGTTTCCCCCATCACCCATAGGGAGACCTCCCCAGGGTCATTTATAATTTGCATATTGGGTTCTCCGAAGAGAGAAGTGCTCTACCAGGAATGAAGAACAGCTCATTAGCTAGTTCCATGGCGATTTTCCACCCGGAAGCAGCCTCTTTTAGACCAGTGTGCTTTTCACAGTGGAAAACTTTCCTGAAGTATATCAGTCTGATCCCGCCATGCAAGGTCAGTCCAGCCCCGAAATACCAGGCAATTCTCCTCTGAACAAGGAACATGACAAACCCCAGACAATCGTTTCGGCCTCCTATGGGCCTCGTCAGTGAGGTGCAGCCACATTCCTCTAGGCACACTGGGCAGGGAGTCCACGTCTGGTTTCCCCCATCACCCATAGGGAGACCTCCCCAGGGTGATTTTTAATTTGCATATTAGGTCCTCCAACCATGTCTTTGAAGAAACAACACTAGATGATTCGTGTGAGATTCTGTAGAATGTAAAGACTGAGCTAGTACCAAGATATCGTCCAAATAAGGAAACACCACAATACCCTGCTCTCTGATTACAGAGAGTAGGGCACCTAGAACCTTTGAAAAGAGTTTTGGAGCTGTTGCTAGGCCAAATGGAAGAGCAACAAATTGGTAATGCTTGTCTAGAAAAGAGAATCTCAGGAACTGATAATGTTCTGGATGAATCGGAATATGAAGGTATGCATCCTGCAAGTCTATTGTAGACATATAATGTCCTTGCTGAACAAAAGGCAGAATAGTCCTTACTATCTTGAAAGTTGGTACTTTTACATAACGATTTAACATTTTCAGATCCAGAACTGGTCTGAATGAATTTTCCTTCTTTGGAACAATGAATAGATTTGAATAAAACCCCAGACCTTGTTCCTGAAAAGGAACTGGCATGATTACCCCTGTAGACTTCAGGTCTGAAACACACTTCAGGAAAGCCAGAGCTTTTACTGGATTTCCTGGGATACATGAGAGAAAAAATCTTCTCACAGGAGGTCTTACTCTGAATCCTATTTGATACCCTTGAGAGACAATGCTCTGAATCCGTTGATTTTGGACAGAATTTATCCAAATATCCTTGAAAAACCCTAATCTGCCCCCTACCAGCTGAGGGCCGCACCTTCATGCGGACTTAGGGTCTGACTTTGGTTTTTAAAAGGCTTGGATTTATTCCAATTTGAGGAAGGCTTCCAATTGGAAACAGATTCTTTGGGGGAAGGATTAGATTTTTGTTCCTTATTTTGACAAAAGGAACGAAAACGGTTAGAAGCCTTAGATTTACCCTTAGGTTTTTTATCCTGAGGCAGAAAAACTCCCTTTCCCCCAGTAACAGTTGAAATAATAGAATGCAACCAAATAAATTATTACCTTGGAAAGAAAGAGATAATAATCTAGACTTAGATTTCATATCAGCATTCCAAGATTTAAGCCACAAAGCTCTTCTAGCGAAAATAGCTAAAGACATGGATTTAACATCAATTTTGATAATATCAAAAATGGCATCACAAATAAAATGATTACCATGTTGCAGTAAGCGAACAATGCTAGATATGTCAGAATCCAATTCTTGTTGCGGTAAATTCTCCAACCAAAAAGTTGATGCAGCCGCAACATCAGCCAAAGAAATTGCAGGCCTAAGAAGATGACCTGAATATAAATAGGCTTTCCTTAGATAAGATTCAAACTTCCTATCTAAAGGGTCTTTAAAAGAAGTACTATCTTCCATAGGAATAGTGGTACGTTTAGCAAGAGTAGAAATAGCCCCATCAACTTTGGGGATCTTTTCCTAAAACTCTACAGAAATTGCTGGTAAAGGATACAATTTTTTAAACCTTGAAGAAGGAATAAAAGGAGTACCTGGCTTATTCCATTCCTTTGAAATCATATCAGTAATAGCATCAGGAATAGGAAAAACCTCTGGAGTTACCACAGAAGGTTTAAAAACAGCATTTAAACGTTTATTAGTCTTAACATCAAGAGGACTGGCTTCCTCAATATCCAAAGTAATTAACACTTCTTTTAACAAAGAACGAATATACTCTATTTTAAATAAATAAGTAGATTTGTCGGTGTCCATATCTGAGGAAGGATCTTCTGAATCAGATAGATCCTCATCAGAGGAGGATAAATCATTATGTTGTCGGTCATTTGAAATTTCAACAACTTTATGAGAAGTTTTAAAAGACCTTTTACGTTTATTAGAAGGCGGAAATGCAGACAAAACCTTCGGAATAGAATCAGTAACAAATTCTTTAAAATTCATAGGTATATGATGTACATTAGAAGTTGAAGGAACTGCAACTGGCAATGTACTATTACTGATGGACACATTGTCTGCATGTAAAAGTTTATCATGACAATTATTACAAATGACATTCGGAGATATAATTTTACAACAAATGCACTTAGCTTTGGTAGAACCGATGTCAGGAAGCAAAGTTCCAACAGATACATCTGAGACAGGATCAGGTTGAGACATCTTGCAAAATGTAAAAGAAAAAACAACATATAAAGCAAAATTATCAATTTCCTTATATGACAGTTTCAGGAATAAAAAAAAATGCAAATAGCATAGCCCTCTGACATAGAAAAAGGCAAGAGGCAAATAGCAATGGGGTAATAAATTTATGAAAAATTTGGCGCCAAGTATGACGCACAACGTAACTGAAATTTTTTTGGCGCCAACATATGGAAATGACACACTTGCGTCACTATCGACGCAACCCTGTGTAAGGACTCGGCGTCAACTACGATGCCGGAAATGACGAACTTGCATCAACGGACGTACTGTCACACCAAAAAATTCTCGTGCCAAGAATGACGCAATAAAGTCTAGCATTTGGCGCACCCGCGGGCCTAGTTCTGCCTGCAATTTGCAAGAAAAATATAGTCAATCTCAAAAAAAGACTAAACCCCAGGTAAGAAAAAATATTTCTTAATATGTTTATTTTCCCCAAATATGAAACTGACAGTCTGCACAAGGAAATACATGAACCTGAATCATGGCAAATATAAGTACAATACATCTATTTAGAACTTTTTATAAATGCCTCAGAGCAGGCACACAGGTTATGTAGCAGCTGTCTTTGTGACCGCTGCTTCATAACTGCTGTTTCTGGAGAGTCTGCAGGCTCGCCAAAAACACGGGGCATCAAGCTCCATTCGGAGCTTGATAAATATGCCCCTTAATATCATGTTTAATAATAACTGTGATTCCACATATATCGTATATCTATTGGAATGTGGTGTGGCCTCCTATATGTTGGCCGCACTAAAAGGAAAGCCAGGCACAGAATTAATGAACACATTTACAATATTAAAGAAAAATTAGTCAAACGTACGGCTAGATTACGAATTTTTGTCGGTAATGGTGTGCAGGGATAACGAGCATTTTTTTCTCACCGCTCACTTAAGACAACACTGGTATTACAGGTTTTTATAAACCCGGCGTTAGCTGCAAAAAAGTGAGCGTATAGCAAAATTTAGCTCCACATCTCACTGTAATACCAGCGCTGCTTACGGTAGCAGTGAGTAGTGATGTCCCGAACTGTTCGCCCACGAACGGTTCACAGCGAACATAGCTTGTTCGCGTTCGCGTCTTCGGGCGAACACATGGCGATGTTCGATCCGCCCCTATGTGTCATCATTGAGGAAACTTTGACCCTGTATGTCACAGCCGTCTGACACATTAGAGCCAATCAACATCAGACACTCCCTCACAGACCCTCCCAGCTACTCGGAATCCGCCATTTTAGACTCATAACGACCTTGCTTTCTTAATGAGAGGACGTGTTGTGTTTTTGCTCCTGACATTAATAGGAAAAACATAGCTAGGTTAGTGTATTTAGTGTCCACTACAGTCCAGAAGGACTCCACTCATCTCTGCTGCAAGGAGAGTACCCCAAAAAGCCCTTTTTAGGGCTATATTTCGTGCCGTTTTTTTTTTTTTCATATTTTTTTTATTAGCATTTGCCTGGCTTTCAGCCTGTGTGTTTAAGGCTCACAGCATATGCTATGATTACTGCCACCACTGATATCTCCCTAACAACATTAGTTTAAATTTAACTAACCAAAAATTGTAATTATTTTGCTAGTGTAATTTTTTTTCATTTTCTATCAGGCCTGTGTCACACAGCATATACTCTGGTTCATTGCTCTGTGCCAGCCACCAGTGTTAATATCCGTTTATAACATTATTTTAAATTAAAAAAAAAATAAAAAAATATTTTGCTAGTGTAATCTAATTACATTTTCTATCAGGCCTGTGCCTGTCAGGCTCAACATCATTAATATACCTCATTTTTTTTCAGTCTTTTGGTTAATTGGTCTGTGCCAGGCAGCCACCACTCATATCTTCTTCACCTTAATTTAACTATAAAAAAAAAAAGTTTAAATTTTTTTGATAGTGTAATCTAATATAATTTCCTTTCAGGCCTGTGTGTTTTGCTGACATACAGAGCCTACTGTGTTTACTTGCTGCCCTCCCTAGTCTATGAGCCACGACTCATATGTGTTTAACCTTTTTTTAATTTCCCCCCCATAAAAATAATTTAAATCATTTTTCTAGTGTAATATAATAGTATTTTCTATCAGGCGTGTGTGTTTATCTGACTTACAGATCCTACTTTTTTTAATAGCTGCCCTTCGAAGGCTATCAGCCACGACTCATATGTATGTGCTTAACCTTTTTCTTTAAATTGCCAAAAAAAAAAGTATTTAAATCATTATGCTAGTGTAATCTATTTTTATTTTCTATCAGGCCTGTGTCTAACTGTCTATCTGACTTACACACTCCATCAGCTCCAACTCCAACAGCTCCAACAAAAGGGGGGGTAAGAGGGATTCAAGTGATAAGAAAAGTTTTACTTAACACAACAAAATTACCGTAACCCTTACACTACCTGATAGATAAGATACAACATCATAACTGATGTTTTAAAGCACGTTACTGCAAACAATTTGGGAATGTTAGTTGATTTAGGCCCTTTATGGGTTAAAAGCAGACTCTGCATAAACTATGTCATTTTCCATGGGAGTTTTGCCATGGATCCCCCTCCAGCATGCCACAGTCCAGGTGTTAGTACCCTTGAAACAACTTTTCCATCACTATTGTGGCCAGAAAGAGTCCTTGTAGGTTTTAAAGTTCGCCTGCCTATTGAAGTCAATGGGGTTCGCCCGAAAATTTTAGGTTCTCGACATCACTAGCAGTGAGCTGGCTAAACGTGTTTGTGCACGATTTCCCCATAGGAATCAATGGGGGAGAGCCAGCTGAAAAAAAACCTAACACCTGCAAAAAAGCAGCGTTCAACTTCTAACGCAGACCCATTGATTCCTATGGGAAAATACTTTTTCACCTAACACCCTAACATGAACCCCGAGTCTAAACACTCCTAATCTTACACTTATTAAACCCTAATCCTCCGCCCCCGACACCGCCGACAACTGCATTATATTATTAACCCCTAATCTGCCGCTCTGGACACCGCCGCCACCTACATTATCCCTATGAACCCCTAATCTGCTGCCCCCATCGCCGCCACCTACTTTTTATTTATTAACCCCTACTCTGCCGCCCCCAATGTCGCCGCCACCTAACTACACTTATTAACTCCTAATCTGCCCCCGCCAACGTCACCGCCACTATAATAAAGTTATGAACCCTTAAGTCTAACCCTAACACCCCCCTAACTTAAATATAATTTAAATAAATCTAAATAAAATTACTATTATTAACTAAATAATTCCTATTTAAAACTAAATACCTAGAAAATAAACCCTAAGCTAGCTACAATATAACTAATAGTTACATTGTAGCCATGTAGGGATTTATTTTTATTTTACAGGCAACTTTGTATTTATTTTAACTAGGTAGAATAGTTATTAAATAGTTATTAACTATTTAATAGCTACCTAGTTCAAATAAATTCAAATTTACCTGTAAAATAAACCCTAACCTAACCACTACACTATAATTAAATGAATTACCTAAACTAAATACAATTAATTACAATTAAATTAAATAAACTAAAGTATGAAAAAAACACAAAATTACAGAAAATAATAAAATAATTTTAAACTAATTATACCTAATCTAATCCCCCTAATAAAATAAAAAAGCCCCCCAAAATAATAAAAATCCCTACCCTATACTAAATTACAAATAGCCCTTAAAAGGGCCTTTTGCGGGGCATTGCCCCAAAGTAATCAGCTCTTTTACCTGTAAAAAAAATACAATACCCCCTAATATTAAAACCCACTACCCACACACCCAACCCTACTCTAAAACCCACCCAATCCCCCCTTAATAAAACCTAACACTAACCCCTTGAAGATAACCCTACCTTGAGACGTCTTCACCCAACCAGGCAGAAGTGGTCCCCAAGACGGCCAGAAGTCTTCATCCGATCTGGGCAGAAGAGGACCTCCAGACGGGCAGAAGTCTTCATCCAGATGGCATCTTTTATCTTCATCCATCCGGAGTGGAGCGGGTCCATCTTCAAGCCATCCGACGTGGAGCATCCTCTTCCATCTGACGACTAACACTAAATGACGGTACCTTTAAGTGATGTCATCCAAGATGGCGTCCCTTCAATTCTATCAGCCAATCAGAATTAAGGTAGAAAAAATCCTATTGGCTTGATGTATTGTATTTTTTTTTACAGGTAAAAGAGCTGATTACTTTGGGGCAATGCCCTGCAAAAAGCCCTTTTAATGGCTATTTGTAATTCAGTGTTTAGTATAGGGTAGGGATTTTTATTATTTTGGGGGTCTTTTTTATTTTATTAGGGGGATTAGATTAGGTGTACTTAGTTTAAAATTCTTGTCATTATTTTATTATTTTCTGTAATTTAGTGGGTTTTTTTCATACTTTAGTTTATTTAATTTAATTGTAATTAATTGTAGTTAGTTTAGGTAATTAATTTAATTATAGTGCAGTGTTAGGTGTAATTGTAACTTAGGTTAGGATTTATTTTACAGGTAAATTTGTACTTATTTTAACTAGGAAGTTATTAAATAGTTAATCACTATTTAATAACTATTGTACCTAGTTAAAATAAATACAAAGTTGCCTGTAAAATAAAAATAAACCCTGAGATAGCTACAATGTAATTATTAGTTATATTGTAGCTAGCTTAGGGTTTATTTTATAGGTAAGTATTTCGTTTTAAATAGGAATAATTCATTTAATTGTAGTATTTTTTTTTGGATTATTTTAAATTATATTTAAGTTAGGGGGGTTAGGGTTAGACTTAGGTTTAAGGGTTAATACATTTAATATAGTGGCTGCGACGTTGGGGGCAGCAGATTAGGGGTTAATAAATGTAGGTAGGTGTCAGCGATGTTATGGACGGCAGATTAGGGGTTAATAAAATTTAACTAGTGTTTGCGATGTGGGAGTGCGGCGGTTTAGGGGTTAATATATTTATTACAGTGACGGCGATGTCCATTTGGCAGATTAGGGGTTAAAAAATTGATTTAAGTGTTTGCGATGTGTGGGGGGCCTCGGTTTAGGGGTTAATAGGTAGTTTATGGGTGTTAGTGTACTTTTTATCACTTTAGTTAAGAGCTTTATGTTACGGCGTTAGCCCATAAAACTCCTAACTGCTGACTTTTAAATGCGGTAGGAGTCTTGACAGGAGAGGGTCTACCGCTCACTTTTTCCAAGACTCGTAATACCGGCGTTAGGAAAATCCCATGGAAAAGATAGGTTACGCAATTGATGTAAGGGGATTTGCGGTATGCTCGAGTCGCGGAAAAAAAGTGAGCGGTACACCTGTACCTGCCAGACTCGTAATACCAGCGGGACCTCTTAACGCTGCTTTTTTAGGCTAACGCAAGACTCGTAATCTAGCCGATAGTGTCCTTAAACATTTTTCTGACTGCCATGGAAGCAATCCCAGTTCCTTGAAAATTCAGATCATAGACTGGGTTCCCCAATCAAAACCTAATAGGTTGCTTGAACTAAGAAAACTGGAGACTAAGTGGATCTATAAGCTGAAGACATTACAGCCTCTAGGTCTTAATATCGATATAGATGTAGCAGCCTTCATGTAAATTAAATTTTAATCTGCACTTAGATTATAAATTATAAATTTTAATTTACTTGTTTCTCATCCACATATGCATTAACATACACTACAAAAATAGGGAGATAAATTTCAGTATCTCTAATCAGACAAACCATAGTAATTACACTGTATATTTAAATTTGCACTCCCTGGAGTCATCAGGCTGTTTACAATTACATATTTATATTTACATATACTTAATAGTTTTTGTCTACTTTCAAGTATTAATTTTTATAATATTTTTCAAAATATTCTTATTTTGGATATTATGTATATCTATCATATTCTAATATCCAACATTGTATCATTCACAATATAGATGCTGCAACTAAAGGCGCAAAGTAATATTTTAAAGTATGCGTTTACACTTTCCAGTGGCATTCATTTAGCTTATTATATTTAAAGTACCTAATTTTATTTATTTAATTTATTATTTCTTTTAAAAACTTAGGCATATTTTTTCCTCATTAGTATAACAACCAATGATACTATTGCCCAAACATCCAATATTAAGCTCAATATAGGACTAGGGAAGATATAATCTTAAAATATACTATATTTGAAAAACACGCTGGCATTGAACTTGCCAATATTGTGATTGTTTTTCGCTATTAGAGCAACATATGTTCAATTCACTAAAATATTTTGTATTTTGTTGATCTGATTGATGTTTTATGGTTTAGATTTTAACATTTTTAACAGAGTGGGTTACTCCGTGCTCATTATATAACATATGTTGAGAACTAATCCAAACACGGAGTTACCACACTCCCTAATCACGATTGGTTATGTAACATACCCCTTTATAATGATTGTCCAATACGCCTTCAAATAGAAAAGGCACAATACCGGGGATATCCGACTTTTATTTTGCCTCTTGAAGAAGCCCGACCACAGATCGGAAGAAATGCGTTAGGCTTTTTGGCATATCACCTGGAGGTGTTGGTGACTCACAAGCACTTTGTCCCCACAAGCTACAGAGTATCCTGGCACAGGATCCGGAAAACTTTGCCTGACGTTACCTGTTATAGCGAAAGAGGCAGACCAACTATGCCTCGTGTGTGAGATGAGACAAGGAGCTGTAGGAACATAACGCTCCACCTGAATGCTCTTTTTATTCTTTATTCTAGTAAGTGCAATAATACTTGCGTGTGCAGCAATTTGTAATAAAATCTTTTCACTTGAGTCTTGCCTTGTGCGCCTTTTTTTCCTCTTTTCTTCTATATTCTGTTCAGCAAAGAATACTAAAATAACTGAGTAGATTCGATGATAGAAGTAAATTGAGAAACTTTAAAAAAAATCTGGGTAAAGAAGATCTGGACTCTGGATTATGTATAACTGAGAGCGCTGGAAAACAAAAACCACGCAGTCATCATCATGATCACGTGATTTCAAGGCCGGGATCAGATCATGAGGTACTGCCTATGCCGCTAGGCAGTAGGCACCCCCCCCCCCCCCAGTCCGATTTTTCATTAACTAACAAGAGAAGGCTGCAGTATGCCATATAGGGTAGGACGTTCCATGCCTTTCTAGCGGTGGTGAAGCCCAGCACTGTTAGGACAGCATGGAATGTGACTGCAGCTCTGTGCATGGACTACAAAACTTGCACTCCTTCTGCCCATGCCTTTAGGACACGCATTACATAGGGATTCATTGTTATTTGTTTCGTGCTGGAATTCATCAACATTAGGTGAACTGCTAAGCTATTATTGTTCCTAGAGCTTTGTAGTGTACAATGATTTTAAAGACAACAATGATTTTAAAGACAACAATGATTTTAAAGACATGTCTATTTGTCTATTTTAAGATTGTGGATATATTCAACGTCCTTATCCTTTTTTATGTGTAGCAGCTTCTTTTGCATGTCTCTGTGGTGATCTAGACCCTTTTGGCAATACAGAATTATTAAATATGTAGACAATTGCCTAAAATAAAATCACTATATAATTGGCATTGCTAACTTTGCAATATTTTGCTATGGGATATTTTAATCCCTTGTTTTGCTAAATTCAGATTTTACTGTATGTTTGCTGAGCTGTCCCTTTATTTTACATGTGCTTTTTCTGTTTTAAATGTATCTGCTCGGGCATTAAATCAGATAATGTTAGTGGTACAACAAGCTAAGCATGACTTAATCTTGTAGTGATTACTATTGTGTTGGCACAGTAAGAAAGTATTTTCTAGTCTATGCTATACTATAGCCATGGAAACATCAATTACTTTATAGTATACACGCATATTTGTATGTATTTATCTATATTTACATCTGTCTATATATTTCTATATCTATTTATTTGTCTATCTATCTATCTATCTATCTATCTATCTATCTATCATCTATCTATCTACACTGTATATACACTATGGGCTAGGTTACAAGTGGAGCTATTGTGCATTAACATTGCTCAAGCACAATCAACAGGTCTTCTATTTTTATAGTCTAGCACAGATCACAAATTAACCAAATTACTTGCATATTAGACGTCTATTGGGGGGTGTAGTAAAACTGACATCAGATATTGCTCAAGCTCTAAGCCAATGATATGCTAAGCTATGAGTGAGCTAAGCTGATGGTGCGTGTATAGAGTTCTTCATGCAGTTCTTTGCTATACTATTATTAATGGGTTGTGTAAAGGGCCATAATACCCAAATGCTTAAACACTTGAAAGTGATACAGCATAGCTGTAAAAAGCTGACTAGAAAATATCACCTGAACATCTCTATGTAAAAAAGAAAGATATTTTACCTCAAAAGTTCCTCAGTAGCCACATCCCATTGTAAAGGATTTCTAAGCAGTATATCAGTATGTCTGTCCCGGGACAGCCGAAGGGATGAGCCTCGTGCACTCTCATGTTATTTCCCTATTCAGTGTATGGAAGTTTACTATGAAATCTCATGAGAGTTAAGTCAAATCTCATGAGATCACAGTAAAAGAGTTCATGACCTCAGCACTGCTGATGCTGATTGGCTGCTGTTCATTTCTTCATTTTTTTTTATTTTTTTTTTTACCTGCAGCTGGGCTGCAGCTGAGTATAACTTTTTACACAGAACTTAATCTGCTGAGCTGACGGGATTGTGAGGTAAAATATCTTCTTTTTTTACATAGAGATGCTTAGGTGATATTTTCCTGTCAGCTTTTTACAGTTATACTGCATCAGTTTCAAGTGATTTAGCATATGAGTATTACGTCCCTTTAAGGTCTCAAAAAGTGCTGCATTTTAGAGTGGTGTTTTGTATTGCACTCAAGCACAACACAACTCAACCCTTGTAGTACGAGCACCATGAATGCACTAATAGTGTTCCCAGCTCTTTTAAAATTATAGGGTTCACTAAAAAAGCTTAAAGGGACGTCACAGCCAACTTTTTTCTTTCATGATTCAAACAGAGCATACAATTTTAAACAACTTTCCAATTTACTTCTGTTAGCTAATTTGCTTCATTTCCTTGACATCCTTTGTTGAAAAGCATATCTAGATAGGCTATGGAGCTTGCAGAAAGCTGTTGATTGGGGCTGGTCTTGTATGCTTACAAATGTGTTTAGCGAGCTCCCAGTAGTAACTTGCTGCTACTTCAATAAAAGAGAATGAAGCAAAATTTTTATAGAAGTAAATTGGAAATTTGTTTAGAAATGTATAATCTTTCTGAATGATGAAAGAATTTTTTTGGGGTTTCATGTCCCTTTAAGCTGCGTTAAGATGCTCTGGTTAAAATTTTTAAGCATCTACTTGTTATACCAGATTGTATGT
Organism: Bombina bombina; assembly: GCF_027579735.1. NCBI lineage: Eukaryota > Metazoa > Chordata > Amphibia > Anura > Bombinatoridae > Bombina > Bombina bombina. The sequence continues at coordinate 1,302,631,724 of NC_069500.1, forward strand.
TGAGTGTATCTGCACTCTCAATGTCCAATAGTCGCCAACCAGGGTGCCAGATCAGTAAGTATTCATAGTAATCTGCAACATAGGACTGCACTCACTGGATTTATGTAAAAAATCTCTTTAATTAGGTAACGTTTCGGAGCACGCAGGCTCCTTCCTCAGACCAGTACAAAACATGCAACTAAACACTGTGTCTTATAAACCTATTAAGCCCCACCCACCACCAAATTAACTGTGAATTGCGCCAAAACTGGGGTTGTCATAGTGATAACCCCTAACCCCCTCAGTGTTACCATACTACTAATCAAACAATTCCTAGGATAATTCATAAAAGCTTCAAAGTTGTATAGGTGGTTCAATAAATGCATGAGCCACAAAATATGCATATTACTAAATGTAAAGCTAAACATCCATGTGTTCCAGTACATACATAAATGGATTCATTAGATAAGAGATATATGACTGCCAAAACATTTCATATTGGTGTAAATTAAACCTTCATATGTGATATATAGACATATATGGCAGTACAGCAGTGCATTACATATAGTCACATTGGTTATACATGTGTTAGTCATTACATCAGAATAGCACTGTGTAACCCTCTTATTGTATTGAACTGTGAGTTCATATTACAGTTTATGATGTGCCGTTCCCACTAGGTGATAGTGTATCTGCAGCTGATCTCTATTCAATCATATTTAGGGACTCGTACTGTAAACCCTTTAAGTAGCATTATCACTCTTACCTTATGTATTACTTTATAACATGTCTGTATATATTGTGTTTTAAGGTCAGATTAGGCTCCAAATCTTCTGTAGGACAGATCGTTGCATGAACAAAAACGTAGCTAAAAGAACGGGCCACTAAATTGTATTAGGCGCCCAGAGAAGCAGCTCCGGCGCCCGTACTGCTCATTAGCATAGCGCATGGCTAATTTACATAAGTTGATGACGTATGCGCGTGTATCTGCGCGTCGTCATGGTGACCCAGCAGGGCGTTAGGCAATATGCGATCGTGACCGCCTGTGTTACATCGTGTTAGCTATAGTCAAAGCCTTAAAATGGGACACACCTAAAGGAATATTCCTTTAGCAAGGGCATACAAAATAAAAAATAAAAATTTAAATTTAAAATGTATATTTCACACTGAGTGGGCTGAGAGCATTGTAATGGATGTATATATATATGTCACCACTGTATTACTGATATACATCTAAGTGTCTCATAAGGCTAACCACATTATGTATAAAGTTTGTACATATACTTTATGTTAGGCACACTAAGTATGACAAGAGACTTTATCCCCTGCAATGTTGATAACAAAAATAATCCACTAGCAATCAATAGAAATGCAGAAGGCTGTGTAAATCTTTATAGCCTATTCAACAATAAAACAGCCATAGGGTTAGACTACGTGTGGAGTCAGTTCAGATAGAACTAAAAGTTTTTTACATTAACACATATGTGTATACAAATATTTAATAATAGTACAGTCTAGGACCTTGTGCCTGGACCCTCACAAGTCCATTCAGTAAAACCTCAAAATATATCATTGGTTTACTGTTATAAATGGCAATCAAAGTGACATCACGTTCTCCCGAATAGCTTAGTATAGGTTTAGCAATATAACGTTATTAGATTGTTAATGTCTTTAAGTCAAAAAAGTCTGTATCAGTCCTACTGCAAACAGATCCTGTGTTAGGTTGCCAGGAACAAACACAGTGTACTCCAACTAGTTCAAGAATACCATAGGTGTCCCATTAATACCCATATGTCACGTATTTAAGTGACCTGCTTCCATCACTAAGTAGCCAACACACAGGCCCATAAATGACATTTAAGTTGGACCCACCAAGTGTGTATCACACTAGGGCATATGAAACTCACTGGTTAGTTAACCAACTAAAGGGAGTGCAGAATTATTAGGCAAGTTGTATTTTTGAGGATTAATTTTATTATTGAACAACAACCATGTTCTCAATGAACCCAAAAAACTCATTAATATCAAAGCTGAATAGTTTTGGAAGTAGTTTTTAGTTTGTTTTTAGTTATAGCTATTTTAGGGGGATATCTGTGTGTGCAGGTGACTATTACTGTGCATAATTATTAGGCAACTTAACAAAAAACAAATATATACCCATTTCAATTATTTATTTTTACCAGTGAAACCAATATAACATCTCAACATTCACAAATATACATTTCTGACATTCAAAAACAAAACAAAAACAAATCAGTGACCAATATAGCCACCTTTCTTTGCAAGGACACTCAAAAGCCTGCCATCCATGGATTCTGTCAGTGTTTTGATCTGTTCACCATCGACATTGCGTGCAGCAGCAACCACAGCCTCCCAGACACTGTTCAGAGAGGTATACTGTTTTCCCTCCTTGTAAATCTCACATTTGATGATGGACCACAGGTTCTCAATGGGGTTCAGATCAGGTGAACAAGGAGGCCATATCATTAGATTTTCTTCTTTTATACCCTTTCTTGCCAGCCACGCTGTGGAGTACTTGGACGCGTGTGATGGAGCATTGTCCTGCATGAAAATCATGTTTTTCTTGAAGGATGCAGACTTCTTCCTGTACCACTGCTTGAAGAAGGTGTCTTCCAGAAACTGGCAGTAGGACTGGGAGTTGAGCTTGACTCCATCCTCAACCCGAAAAGGCCTCACAAGCTCATCTTTGATGATACCAGCCCAAACCAGTACTCCACCTCCACCTTGCTGGCGTCTGAGTCGGACTGGAGCTCTCTGCCCTTTACCAATCCAGCCACGGGCCCATCCATCTGGCCCATCAAGACTCACTCTCATTTCGTCAGTCCATAAAACCTTAGAAAAATCAGTCTTGAGATATTTCTTGGCCCAGTCTTGACGTTTCAGCTTGTGTGTCTTGTTCAGTGGTGGTCGTCTTTCAGCCTTTCTTACCTTGGCCATGTCTCTGAGTATTGCACACCTTGTGCTTTTGGGCACTCCAGTGATGTTGCAGCTCTGAAATATGGCCAAACTGGTGGCAAGTGGCATCTTGGCAGCTGCACGCTTAACTTTTCTCAGTTCATGGGCAGTTATTTTGCGCCTTGGTTTTTCCACACGCTTCTTGCGACCCTGTTGATTATTTTGAATGAAACGCTTGATTGTTCGATGATAACGCTTCAGAAGCTTTGCAATTTTAAGAGTGCTGCATCCCTCTGCAAGATATCTCACTATTTTTTACTTTTCTGAGCCTGTCAAATCCTTCTTTTGACCCATTTTGCCAAAGGAAAGGAAGTTGCCTAATAATTATGCACACCTGATATAGGGTGTTGATGTCATTAGACCACACCCCTTCTCATTAAAGAGATGCACATCACCTAATATGCTTAATTGGTAGTAGGCTTTCGAGCCTATACAACTTGGAGTAAGACAACATGCATAAAGAGGATGATGTGGTCAAAATACTCATTTGCCTAATAATTCTGCACTCCCTGTATAGTACGTCCAGGCAGGTCCTGTACCTTATCTGTGCTCCGCTGGTCCTGACTTGTGTCCCACAATCGCGGGTGGAATGCACCAGGTGCCTCATCACAAGATCGGAATATAAAGTAGTCATTGTAGCTTAGTTTCAGAGGAAGCAGTGCCAGTCATTGGACATATTCAGGCCTTTGGGGTATAGGGTACCAAGTCTATGAATCCATCTCGCTTCCATCTGGAGTAGGGTTCTATCTCTGTCCCCACCTCGTTTGAGGGATGGAACGTGGTCAATCAAGATGAACCTTAAATCTGTTACTTTATTTTGGCCATAAGGAAATGTCTTGCCACAGGTTGGTCCGAAGTTCCTTTATCCAGGGCGCTTCTTATGGCTGATCTATGGTTAGCCATTCTGAGACGTGCATTGTCTGTCGTTTTTCCTACATAAAATTGGCCACAGCAGCAACTCAATAGATAGATCACATGAGTCGTCGTACAGGTGATATAATGTCTTATTGTGTACTTTTGAGTAGTGTGTGGATGTCTAAACACTTTACATGGGATCATTCCACTGCAAGTTGTGCATCCCAGGCATCTGTAGCAGCCCTTTTTCTTTGTCGTAAGCCATTGCTGTTTCATATAGCATATCTGTGGGTCTGTAGCCATGAGTAGATCCCTTAGACTCCTTCCACGTCTATACCCCATAATGGGCGGGTCCATATGTGTAAATGGTAAACTCTGGTCAGTCGCTAGGATCTCCCATCTGTTTCTGATGTCCTGTGCCATCTTGTCTTTCCCTTTATTATAGGTGGTGGTGAATATCATCCTTTCCTTTTTGGTCTGTGCCAGACATTTAGACTGGTGATCTTCCTGAGTAATGATCTCATCAATGACACCCTGTATGAGCTCCATCTTGTATCCCCTTTGTAGGAACTTCTCTGTCATCATTTGTAGTTGTGGTTCACGGTTACTATTTTCAGTATTATTTCTTAATACTCGGATCATCTGTGACTTTATGATCGCCTTTCTGGTGTGTGGAGGATGGTTACTGGATGCCTCAAGAATAGAGTTTCAATCAGTGGGTTTGGTGTATAGAGTTGTGAATAGTTTGCCTCCTTTCTTATAGATTCTTAGATCCAGAAAGTCAATACTGTTCAGGTCATATTTCAACTTGAATTTAATTGGGGATTCAAGTGTGTTAAGTTGTACTACCCATTCCTTCAAGGATTCCTCCGTGCCCTGCCATATGAGGAAGACATCATCAATGTACCTTTTGTAATGTCTTATTGTATCAATATTGTATACATCTATGATATCACGCTCATAGTGCTCCATGTACAAGTTAGCGTAAGATGGGGCCATGTTCGACCCCATTGCTGTCCCCATAAGCTGTTGATAAAACGTACCTTCAAAGCGAAAGTAGTTGAGGGTTAAACATTTCTCCAGTAGGTCAAGTATCAGGGAAAGCGGAGGTCCCACATATGGGAACCTTGACAGGGCTAGCGTGACCGCCTTGAGTCCATCTGTGTGGGGGATAACCGTGTATAGGCTTCTTACGTCCATAGTGACCAACAGGTCACTGTCGCTAATTGTGTCCACGGTACTAAGTATAAAAACTTCTGCCTACGGTGGTGCCAAATACTAAACAAGTGTTCACTGGATTTAATCTTATTAGTGATTGAAGAATGTACTAGAATTTTGGCCACTGTGAAGGATGAACTAACGGAATTCAACACTCATAAACTACAGATACTACAGACTGACACAGGCGAGCCTTGGATGGAGAAAATCGCTAAACAAGTTACTGAATACAGAAAGGAACTAGTGGCATTAAAAACCAAAAACTATACACAGTGGACAATGACTATAAAGACAAAAGAATATATGCTTGGATTCATGGAAACACCCAGGGAGGACAACAAAGGCAAAGAAGACAGCGCAATTACCGATCCAGATACCTCAATACGGTGGATAGCAGCTCAGGCTCTGACAATGAGGCCACTAGCAATGAACAACGCTATCAAGACCAAACTCCAACAACACCACAAACAACTTTTTTAGGGGTTACCACGAGATCCGCCAACACAAGAGGTCGAGGCCGCATCCGAGGAGGGGGAACTACTGTGGGCAGAAGACCCCCCCTACCTCCAAGATAAAAAAACCCTGACATTGTAATCAACTTGAGTGACAGGACTTTGGATGAGGGTGAAGTTAGCCTGTTAAACAAAGGTCTGAATTTTATCCCCACATTTACCAATGATGACTTTGAAAATTATTTGGATATACACAGATTCCAAAGGAACCTTAAATTAAAAGAACACTTCAAAGACTTTCCAACTGAGAAAGAAATAAAGCGATTTAAACCAAAAAGCAAATTCGAACCAAAAATATGCGGATCAAGCATCAAAACCTACACCAGACTTATTGGCAATGACAGTAAAGAACTGAAACAGATGAAACACAGACCTAACCTCAATAGAGCTGAAAGAATGGCACTCAAATCATTATCCAATGACACTGGGATAGTCATTCGCCCAGCGGACAAGGGAGGAGCCATTATTGTGATGAACTATGACCAATATCGCAAGGAAATTCTTCGTCAACTTAATGATCATCAGACTTACAAAAAACTTACCCGAGATCCAACTAACTCTTTTAAAAGGGACATTGATATGACTCTATCTGAAGCAAAATGGCTGAATTGGATCAGCAGTGATGAATTTAATTTTCTCAATAGTATGTATCCCATACATCCAATTCTATATACCCTCCCCAAGATACACAAGGACCAAAAGAACCCCCCTGGGAGGCCAATTGTATCGGCACGGGGGTCCCTGCTGCAACCCCTAGCAATATTTGTTGACGCAATCCTACAGCCACTGGTGAGATCAATGGACTCATATATTAGGGACTCAGGTGACCTCATTACCATACTTAGTACCGTGGACACAATTAGCGACAGTGACCTGTTGGTCACTATGGACGTAAGAAGCCTATACACGGTTATCCCCCACACAGATGGACTCAAGGCGGTCACACTAGCCCTGTCAAGGTTCCCATATGTGGGACCTCTGCTTTCCCTGATACTTGACCTACTGGAGAAATGTTTAACCCTCAACTACTTTCGCTTTGAAAGTACGTTTTACCAACAGCTTATGGGGACAGCAATGGGGTTGAACATGGCCCCATCTTACGCTAACTTGTACATGGAGCACTATGAGCGTGATATCATAGATGTATACAATATTGATACAATAAGACATTACAAAAGGTACATTGATGATGTCTTCCTCATATGGCAGGGCACGGAGGAATCCTTGAAGGAATGGGTAGTACAACTTAACACACTTGAATCCCCAATTAAATTCGAGTTGAAATATGACCTGAACAGTATTGACTTTCTGGATCTAAGAATCTATAAGAAAGGAGGCAAACTATTCACAACTCTATACACCAAACCCACTGATCGAAACTCTATTCTTGAGGCATCCAGTAACCATCCTCCACACACCAGAAAGGCGATCATAAAGTCACAGATGATCCGAGTATTAAGAAATAATACTGAAAATAGTAACCGTGAACCACAACTACAAATGATGACAGAGAAGTTCCTACAAAGGGGATACAAGATGGAGCTCATACAGGGTGTCATTGATGAGATCATTACTCAGGAAGATCACCAGTCTAAATGTCTGGCACAGACCAAAAAGGAAAGGATGATATTCACCACCACCTATAATAAAGGGAAAGACAAGATGGCACAGGACATTAGAAACAGATGGGAGATCCTAGCGACTGACCAGAGTTTACCATTTACACATATGGACCCGCCCATTATGGGGTATAGACGTGGAAGGAGTCTAAGGGATCTACTCATGGCTACAGACCCACAGCAATGCTATATGAAACAGCAATGGCTTACGACAAAGAAAAAGGGCTGCTACAGATGCCTGGGATGCACAACTTGCAGTGGAATGATCCCATGTAAAGTGTTTAGACATCCACACACTACTCAAATGTACACAATAAGACATTATATCACCTGTACGACGACTCATGTGATCTATCTATTGAGTTGCTGCTGTGGCCAATTTTATGTAGGAAAAATGACAGACAATGCACGTCTCAGAATGGCTAACCATAGATCAGCCATAAGAAGCGCCCTGGATAAAGGAACTTCAGACCAACCTGTGGCAAGACATTTCCTTATGGCCAAACATAAAGTAACAGATTTAAGGTTCATCTTGATTGACCACGTTCCATCCCTCAAACGAGGTGGGGACAGAGATAGAACCCTACTCCAGATGGAAGTGAGATGGATTCATAGACTTGGTACCCTATACCCCAAAGGCCTGAATATGTCCAATGACTGGCACAGCTTCCTCTGAAACTAAGCTACAATGACTACTTTACATTCCGGTCTTGTGATGAGGCACCTGGTGCATTCCACCCGCGATTGTGGGACACAAGTCAGGTCTTGATGTTGGACCAGCGGAGCACAGATAAGGTACAGGACCTGCCTGGATGTACTATAGTTGGTTAACTAACCAGTGAGTTTCATATGCCCTAGTGTGATACACACTTGGTGGGTCCAACTTAAATGTCATTTATGGGCCTGTGTGTTGGCTACTTAGTGATGGAAGCAGGTCACTTAAATATGTGACATATGGGTATTAATGGGACACCTATGGTATTCTTGAACTAGTTGGAGTACACTGTGCTTGTTCCTGGCAACCTAACACAGGATCTGTTTGCAGTAGGACTGATACAGACTTTTTTGACCTGAAGACATTAACAATCTAATAACGTTATATTGCTAAACCTATACTAAGCTATTCGGGAGAACGTGATGTCACTTTGATTGCCATTTATAACAGTAAACCAATGATATATTTTGAGGTTTTACTGAATGGACTTGTGAGGGTCCAGGCACAAGGTCCTAGACTGTACTATTATTAAATATTTGTATACACATATGTGTTAATGTAAAAAACTTTCAGTTCTATCTGAACTGACTCCACACGTAGTCTAACCCTATGGCTGTTTTATTGTTGAATAGGCTATAAAGATTTACACAGCCTTCTGCATTTCTATTGATTGCTAGTGGATTATTTTTGTTATCAACATTGCAGGGGATAAAGTCTGTTGTCATACTTAGTGTGCCTAACATAAAGTATATGTACAAACTTTTACATAATGTGGTTAGCCTTATGAGACACTTAGATGTATATCAATAATACAGTGGTGACACATATATATACATCCATTACGATGCTCTCAGCCCACTCAGTGTGAAATATAAATTTTAAATTTTTATTTTTTATTTTGTATGCCCTTGCTAAAGGAATATTCCTTTAGGTGTGTCCCATATTAAGGCTTTGACTATAGCTAACACGATGTAACACAGGCGGTCACGATCGCATATTGCCTAACGCCCTGCTGGGTCACCATGACAACGCGCAGATACACGCGCATACGTCATCAACTTATGTAAATTAGCCATGCGCTATGCTAATGAGCAGTACGGGTGCCGGAGCTGCTTCTCTGGGCGCCTAATACAATTTAGTGGCCCGTTCTTTTAGCTACGTTTTTGTTCATGCAACGATCTGTCCTACAGAAGATTTGGAGCCTAATCTGACCTTAAAACACAATATATACAGACATGTTATAAAGTAATACATAAGGTAAGAGTGATAATGCTACTTAAAGGGTTTACAGTACGAGTCCCTAAATATGATTGAATAGAGATCAGCTGCAGATACACTATCACCTAGTGGGAACGGCACATCATAAACTGTAATATGAACTCACAGTTCAATACAATAAGAGGGTTACACAGTGCTATTCTGATGTAATGACTAACACATGTATAACCGATGTGACTATATGTAATGCACTGCTTTACTGCCATATATGTCTATATATCACATATGAAGGTTTAATTTACACCAATATGAAATGTTTTGGCAGTCATATATCTCTTATCTAATGAATCCATTTATGTATGTACTGGAAAACATGGATGTTTAGCTTTACATTTAGTAATATGCATATTTTGTGGCTCATGCATTTATTTTACCACCTATACAACTTTGAAGCTTTTATGAATTATCCTAGGAATTGTTTGATTAGTAGTATGGTAACACTGGTTTATAAGACACAGTGTTTAGTTGCATGTTTTGTACTGGTCTGAGGAAGGAGCCTGCGTGCTCCGAAACGTTACCTAATTAAAGAGATTTTTTACATAAATCCAGTGAGTTCAGTCCTATGTTGCAGATTACTATATATATATATATATATATATATATATATATATATATATATATATATATATATATATATACAGTGGGACCTCGGTTAACGAACGACTCGGTAAACGAAATTTCAGTTTACGAATGAAAATTCTGGGAAAAAAATGCCTCGGTATACAAATTTTTTTCGCAATACAAACGAATTAATTTTGTTTTCAATGCATTCCTATGGGAAACCGTGTTTCAGTTTACGAATTTTTTTCGCAATACGAAACAAGTGTCCCGGTTTTGGAGCCATTTGCAGCAAGTTGCTGAGCCTTTTGGAGCCATTTGCAGCAAATTGTCGAGCCTTTTGTAGCCATTTGGAGCCTTTTGGAGCCTTTTGCAGCAGGTTTTGGAGCCTTTTTCCTCACCTCCGGAACGCATTAATTGGTTTTCAATGCATTCCTATGGGAAACGGTGTTTCGGTTTACAAATTTTTCGCAATACGAAACGTCCCGGAGAACGCATTAAATTCATAAACTGAGGTCCCACTGTATATATATATATATATATATATATATATACATATACATACAGTATATATATATATATATATACATATACAGTGTATATATATAAATATATATATATATATATATATAAGCAGTTACATGTTCATGTTTGGCTACATTAGAGGACATAAAAGGTCAAAGCACTACCTCTAACTGGTAACCCCTTTGACGAGCGTGCTCGGAATAGGATGTAGTCTAACCACCCTATATACTATATCAAAATACAAAAAATCCTAGCACTGCAATATATATAATTTAATGCATCATACTCAGGTAATATCTAACTACTAGCTTTAGAACAAAAATTTTAGTAAATAGCGAGGGATTCTCTTCATTCATTCCTTCACACACGTACCAAAATCAATCAAAAAAAGAAACAAAAGAAATTAAAATAAACATAAAAAGTACAACCCCCAAGGTGTCCCAAGGGGGGATGACTGACATCAACTATACAGATGATCACTTGGATGTAAATAAACCCCAACTGTAATCCAATGTTGTCAGAGTAATGGTATATATGCTCTTACTCACATATTCAACCTATTCCTTTCTATTAGTTCATTTCCATCTTCCTTCAAACATGCAGAGGTCACCCCCACCTTCAAAAAACCCTCCTTCGACCCTACCTCTCCTGCAAACTACTGCCCCATATCACTGCTTCCGCTAGCTTCAAAAGTCATTGAAAAACTAGTTTTCGATCACCTAACCAACTTACTGTCCTCCAACTCATTGCTTGACCCCCTGCAATCTGGCTTCCATCCCTAACACTTAACTGAGAATGCCCTCACCAAGGTTACTAACAATCTCCTTTCTGCTAAAAACAACGGCCACTACTCTATATTCATCTTACTTGACCTCTCTGCTGCCTTTGACACTGTTAACCATCCCCTCCTCCTACAGACTCTCAGCTCTCTTGGTCTCTGTAACACTGCCCTCTCCTGGATTTACTCTTATCTCTCTAACAGATCCTTCTTTGTCTCTTTTGCTGGTGACTCCTCCTCTCCATTGCCTCTGTCTATTGAAGTACCTCAAGGCTCTATTCTGGGTCCTCTACTATTCTCTATTTACACTTCTTCACTGGGTAAACTTATCAACAGCTATGGCTTTAACTATCACCTCTTTGCTGATGATACACAGATTTACCTATCCACCACTGCACTCTCTCCTTTTGTCAATTCTCACATCAGCGACTGATTATCTGGCATATACTCCTGGATGGCCTCTCACCACCTAAAATTAAACATGTCCAAGACTGAACTACTTCTAATCCCCCCTCTAATTCTATTCCAGTTTATAATTTTTCTATCACTGTTGGTGGCACCACTATCTCCCCATCACCCCAAGTCCGCTGTCTTGGAGTCACACTACACTCAAATCTGTCCTTCATTCCTGTATCCAATTGCTCTCTTCATCCTGCCGCAACCACCTACGCAATATCTCCAAAATTCGCCCGTTTCTGATCGCTAAAACTACTAAATATCTAATCCAATCCCTGGTAATTTCCTGACTTGACTACTGTAATAACCTACTAACTGGCCTCCCTCTATCCCACCTCTCCCCCCTTCAATCCATCTTAAATGCTTCGGCCAGGCTAATCCACCTCTCCGGATGCTCTGTATCTGCTGCACCTTTCTGTGAGTCCCTTCACTGGCTCCCCATTCACAGCAGAATTAAATTCAAAATTCTCACCCTGACCTACAAAGCTCTCACCAATGCTTTCGCACCGTACCTATCTTCCCTCATCAAAAAATATACTCCAGCCACCCCCTAAGATCCAACAATGACCTGATCCTTGCCTCCTCTACTATCACCTTCTCTCATGCTAGACAACAGGAGTTCTCTCTTGTGGCACCAACCCTCTGGAACACACTTCCTCGAGCTGTCCGACTTTCCCCTTTAAACGCTCCCTAAAGACCTTTTTGTTCAGGGAAGCTTATCACCCGACCCATTAACAACTGAATTTCACATTCACCTACCCATCTAGATTGTAAGTTCCCATGGGAATAGGGCCCTCATTTCCCCATGTATTTGTCTGTATTTGCCCCCTGTATTTGCCTGTAAATTTTTGTCTTATATTGTATTGTTTCACCCTTGAACTTATATCTTTGTACCCAGGGACAGCACTGCGGAATCTGTTGGCGCTTTATACATTAAAGAATAATAATAATAATAGCAAGACAATGCAATAATTACTCTGAAGTTCGGATCAGTAGTAGATTTTTGCATACTCAACAAATGCCTAATAGCAAGACAATGCAATAATTCTTACTCTGAATTTCAGATCAGTTGTAGATTTTTTTCTGACAATTTTTTCAATTTTCCCCACTCCCGTATCATGGGACAGCCATTAGCAAATCACAAACACATATGCATATATACAGTGAAATCTTGCACAAGCTCAGTAGGATCTGGTACCTCAGAAGACACCCTTATAAAAAAAGTCAATTTAATTTTTTCTTTTCTGAATCACAAAAGTTTAATTTTGATTTTACTGTGCCTTTAATCATACAGTTATGGTTGTTGGACCTTCACAGGAGCAGCTCCTCCCTTTTCCTGTGAGCTTAGAAATGCACCACAAAAACAATCCTTAGCCCCTAACAGCTCGCGGCACTTCTTTTGGTATGAGAGGCACTCAATGATGACATCATCCGCCGTGCAATCCCAAAAAAAAGCAGAGAGCCATGTTGCTTCTCAAATCAACAATAGAAAAATGAACTGCTGCACATCAGTGGAAAATTAAAATCACTCTTTATTGTATTAAAAATAAAAACATGATTAAGGCATGGAGCACAATGTTTAAACAAAGAAATGCACACCTCCCAACTGTCTCAGATCCTACTGGATTGTTACAGCTTGGAAGCTCTAGTTTACTTTATACCCTCAGCTTCTCAGTGTCTTAAGACATGCACTTTCCCACCCACAACATGTTCACAATATGCACAGAGATGCATTAGCTTTGCCCATTACCTGGGCTGTTACCCCAGCCCTCCTGCTGTGACCTTGCCCACAAAATAATAACTTCCCTAACCTCCCCATATCAGAATTTTTGGGAATTATCGAAGTAGGTCTCCTGAATATATGTATATATATATATATATATATATATATATATATATATATATATATATATATATATAACTAATTTCACACTTATAAACTGTAAAACTGGTACATAACTACAGTAAGATTACCAGAATGCTTGTTTAGGATTGTTCTTAAGTGTTTGGACATTTTCATAGTTAACTATATAGTTATGCAAAATTATATGAAATTATTAATGACATAACATGATTTTTATTTTTTATTGGTTAAGTGAAGAAAACTTTTGCTTTAATTTAGAAGTTCGGAAATCCACAACACTGCTTTAGATTCACTGAACCTCCTAGAATAGATCTGATGCTGGGAGGCATTTGGCATTGCCGTGAAAGTCTTTGGCAACTAGATGGAGACATAAAGACTCATTTAAACAAGGGACATATAGTCTCTGTAATAATCCCTCCATAGACAATTTGCCTGGTGCACAGCAGTGCAGGTGACCACTGTATGTCATGAAAATAAAACAGTAAAAATATAAATAAAATCAATATTTGGTGTGACACAACCCTTTGCCTTCAAAACAGCAAGATTTGTTCTAGGTACACTTACACAAAATCAAGGATTTTGCATGTACTGTAGTCAGGTGCATTAAACAATTATATTAAACAGGTGCTAATGATCATACATTTAATATGTTGGTTGAAACACAATCATTAAAGGGCCATAATACCCAAATGTTTAAACACTTGAAAGTGATGCAGTATAGCTGTAAAAAGCTGACTAGAAAATATCACCTGCACATCTCTATGTAAAAAAGAAAGATATTTTACCTCAAACGTTCCTCAGTAGCCACATCCCATTGTAAAGGATTTCTAAGCAGCATTTTAGTGTGTATGTCCTGGGACAGCTAAAAGGATGAGCCTCGTGAACTCTCATATTATTTCACCAATTAGGTAAAGGAAGCTTACTATGAAATTTCATGAGAGTTAAGTCAAATCTCATGAGATCACAGTAAGAGTTCATGACCTCAGCATTGCTGATGCTGATTGGCTGCTGTTCATTTCTTATTTTTTTTTTTATTTTTACCTGCAGCTGGGAGCAGCTGAGTATAACTTTTTACACAGAACTTACTCTGCTGAGCTGACGGGATTTTTACACAGAACTTGTGAGGTAAAATATCTTCCTTTTTTACATAGAGATGCTCAGGTGATATTTTCCTGTCAGCTTTTTACAGTTATACTGCATCAGTTTCAAGTGATTTAGCATATGAGTATTATGTCCCTTTAATTGAAAACAGAAACAGCTGTGTAGGAGGAATAAATATAGGTGAGGAACAGCCAAACTCTGCTATCGAGGTGAGGTTGCTTAAGACAGAATAATGTCAAAAGTCATACTAGCAAGACTAAGCACAGCAACAAGGTACAAGGTAGTTATACTGTATCAGCAAGGTCTCTCCCAGGCAGAAATTTCACAGGAGACAGGCATTTCCAGATGTGCCATACCAGCTCTTCTGAAGGGCAGCAGATGAAAGACACATCATACTTAGTTCCCTTTTAAATAGGAAGATGTTAAGCAGTGGCATCAGCTTTGAATTGGCAGAAACCAGTTAGAACCTCAAACACCCATCTACTGTCTGAAGAGATCTGGGCAGAAGCGTTCTTCATGGAATACGTGTGGCCAAAAGCCCATACCTTCAACATAGAAACATGGCCAAGCGACTCAACTAAGCACAAAAACACAAGAACCGGGATGCATAAAAATGTCAGCAGGTACTCTGAACTGATGAGTCAAAATCTGACATATTTGGCTGTACCATAAGGCAGTTTTTGCAGAAAGGCTGAAGGGTGGTAGAAGAATGAGTGTCTTTAGGACACAGTTAAGCTACCTTGCAAGTTTGGGGCTAAATTTCTGCAAATGGAGTTGGGGATTTGGTCAGAATTAATGGTCTTCTCAATGCTGAGAAGTACAGGCAGATACTAATGCATCATGCAATACTATCAGGGAGGCATTTGATTGTCCCCAATTTTATTTTGCAGCATGAAAACCCCAAACATACAGCCAAAGTAATTAAGAACTATTTTCAGCATAAAGAAGAACGAGGAGCCCTGGGAGTGATGGCATGGCCCACACAGAGCCCTGATCTCAAAATCATCGAGTCTGCCTGGGATAACTAAAGAGCCAGAAGCAATGGAGACTGCCTAAGTTCACAGACAAATTGTGGTTAGTTCTCCAAGATATTTGGCACAACCAGCCTACCAAGTTCCTTTAAAAAACTGTGTGCCAGTGTACCTAGATGAATTTAGGCTGTTTTGAAGGCAAAGGGTGGTCACACCAAAATGTTATTTCTGTCAACTCAATGTTCATTTTTTAACTGATAAAAATAAACTAACATTTCTATTTTGGAAAGCATTCATACTTTGCAGCATTTTTTCACACCTGCCTAAAACTTTTGCATAGTAGTTTATATATACATATATATTTTGTTGCCATCTTCTACTTTTGCAAATGGATAATGTTCTTGCAAAAATAGTGCCATATAGAGCAAGATTTATTAAGCACAAGGAAAATTCTCTGGGTAATTCTAATATGGGTTCTTCTAAGCTCGCCTTTAGAGAAGCACTCAAATTTATTAAAAATTTGTGTGGGGGGGGGGGGGCGGTTGCATTTCTTCATGTGAGAGGTGAAGAGATGTAAAGATATATTTCTCCAGTCAGATTAGTATATGTGCCTTATTTATCAATGAAGATGAGCAACTATTCTTCATGTCAGTGGTATATGAACCAATAACAATATTTATATAGTCCCACTAGTAGCTTTGTAAACGCTCCTCTTCAAAAAACTATCATGAAGAATACAGATCTGTTTTCATTATTTTGCACTTCCATTTTTTCTGTTCTTTTTCTGTACTTTTTCACACCACTAGATATTATTTTTGTGCCTTTATATATTATTTTTGCACTCCAATATATATATTTTATATATATATATATATATATATATATATATATATATATATATATATATATATATATATATATATATATATATATATATATATATATATATATATAATTTGTGCTCCAATATACATTAATATTGTGTTTCGTTATATACAGTATATCATTTTTGATCTTTGTTGAGGCCTTTTTCTTTTTTTTCTAACATTTCTTCTACAACTGGTAGAGAATAAATTTCTAAAGCTGTTCCTCACAGTTGTTATGGAGAACTTAAATGCACGCATTTGCAGGAGAATTGTTAGTCCGAATTAGGAGAAAAGAAATGATAAATTTGTAACTAGTCGAATTAATGAGGTGTACTATATGAAATATAACTAAACCACCTGTGAACCAAGGAGTAGGAGAATTTTGCCATCGAATTTGCCCAATTTTAGGCTAATTTCTGAGTGATAAATAGGGGCATTTATTTGTTTGCACATTTTTAGGTGCAAATTTAGTTAAATAGCAAAGATAATTCAGGCTCATAGTGCCCCAAACACGTTGTTTAAATTGCACGCTCTATTGCTCTATTTGAATCATGAATGGAAAACGTTGGGTTTCATATCCCTTTTTTTTTTAATTCTTATTTTATTGATTTCCAGCATAGTCAACAATCAGAAATGCAAAACAGAAAACCACCTCGCAGGGTGTATCAAGATCATCCAAAACAAATCAGACAGAAAATACAGGAGACAATAATATAAATCAGCAAGGTACATACAAAACATGGCAGGATTATTAATACAATTACACTAATTCCTGTCAATAATTATGAGTGGTCTGCTACGAGATTATGCCTTCTACATTTTAGCTATCTATAAAAAAAAGAGAAAGAAAAATGAAGAGAGAGAGAAAAAAAAATAATAATAATAGAAAAAAAAAAAATAGAAAAATAGGAATTGCCCTGCCCCCCTCCACCAAAAAATAAAGAAGAGAGTTAACTTTCCTTTAAGCCACCCTGTGGGCTAAGTACAATCATCTAAGGTTAATTCACCTCTTAAAACTGCTGTTTGAATCCATTCTGAATTTTTAAAGGGATATATTAGTCTAAGCTGAATCTCCAGTCTGTTTGAGAAAATAAAGTCAGCCCATTTTTCAAAAAAAGAGTCTATTTCTGCTTCCGATATAATTGAAGTTGCATTTTGTTCTAGTATCAATTTAGCATTTACAGCATTAATAAATAAAGAAAATTTAGGCCCCTTCTTAGACTTCCATGAGAAAAAAATAATGTTCCTTGCACACAGGATACTAAAATTAATAAAGTTTATGTTATCTTCCCTCTTCCTGTACTCCTTTAAAAAAATAATCTCCTCTTTATACAGAGAGATCTCCTTCTTTAAGATTTTGGATAACCAAAAAGATACCTTTGCCAAAATTGTCCTACTTTTGGGCATCCCCAGATACAATGCATTAAATCTGCATTAGGGCAACGACAACGGTCACACTCATACATTTGCATCCTATTCCATCTCCCAAGATCTCCTGGAGTAATATAGACTCTGTTAATCAGTTTCACATGTGACTCACGCCATGATAGCTGGGGCCTTGCCGCCCATGCCCTAACAATACTCTTAGTGATTGTTAATTCCTCTACTGATGGAATATCTACAATCCATTTTGCCCTTAAATGTTCCACTGCCAGTTGTCCCTCCTTAGATAATAGCATATTATACCATCCTGCTATGGCCGTTTTTCCTTTTGAAAAAATATTTATTCCCGCATATATTCTTTCAAAATTTTTAGTAAGGAGATTAAGATCTAGGGTATTTAGAAAATGTCTTGCTTGAACATACCCAAACATATCTCTGTTGGGCAAATTATATTTTTCTTTAAGAAAACCAAATGAATATATTACTTTACTATCCATATAGATACATTGATGAAAAGATATAAGCTCCTTACTTTTCCATCTTCTAAAGATCTCAAACTCACATCCTGGCAGAAAAATTGGATTGTCTTGGATTGGTAGATATCTAGAAAATTGGAAGTCAGCCCCCAACGCTGAACATAACATGCCATGCTAATATGGGATTTTTAAATGTATACATTTTTTTTAATAAAGCAGGCCAATATTTTATCTCCAGATGCACCAAAGCTTTTATAGAGTGAGGCCTAAAAAGAGCAGATTCCATATCTGTGCAAATTAAGAGGGAGCTATCTGTTAACCAATCAGGCACTATTTTTAATAAATAAGCCAGATTGTATTTCTGAAAAGAAGGGAAGTTAAGTCCGGCACAATCTTTACTTTGGGTAAGTCTTTTTAAAGATAATTTAGACTTAAACTTACCCCATAAACATAATCTACATTCATATCCCTTTAAAGGGGTAGTAAACTTACATACTAATGTTATATAATTCTGCACATAGTGCATAATTATATAACATTAGCATACCGGCAGATGTATACTTTCAATTATTTCAGAGACATTGTATGTAAAAACCTCATTTTACTAGAACGCCGCTCCTTGCTCTACTGAGCGAGTCTGGTTTTTACACAGCAAATCGCTGCAACACTGTCTAGTCACAGTGTGGCCGGTCGCACCATTTTTTTTACATACAATTTCTCTGAAATAATTGAAAGTATAAATGTGCCGGTAAGCTAATGTTATATAATTATGCACTATGTGCAGAATTATATAACATTAGTATATAAGTTTACTGCCCCATTTTATATAATGCAAATTGTAGCTTTGCAATAGTTCTGTGTGCATTACTAGTATGTAGCTGTCAAATAAGTATTAACTAATATAACTGTTTTTAACAGAATATCTGTTCATTAAGTTATTTTATTTTTTTCAGCTTTTTTTCTTTTACACTAGAAGCAAAATGTAATTGAAATCTCATACAGGGAATATCTTATAGCGTGGCTTTACAGTATTCACGTATAATGCCTCTTTATACTCTTATGAGATCATAAATCATTCTTTGCTTTCAAGGATTTTTCTTTTTTTGTTGGTTTTGAATTACTTGAGCAAAATGCATTAATATGAACTAAAAATGAGTCAACTAGTCAATAAGTCTAAAAAAATTTTTTTTAATATATCTATCCTGCATTTTAATCAGAATATATGTACTTACCTTATGGGTTTAGGTTTAACGAGTCTTTGTGAGTAAAATTACAAGATAATGAGGGCAGAATTATTTTTCATGGTTCATTGCTGTTTCAGAATTTTGGGGTACTTTCAAGTTAGTCACTAATCACTTATGAAACCTTTTGTGGGTTTTCAAATTTAAACATATTCTAGATTGTTTGAATAACCAATTTATATTATATTTCAAATGATTTTGTTTCACAAAAAAAACTCTCCTATACCTTGCATTGGGACAATTCAAAACCAGTATTCCAATTAAAAAGAAAACACCTTTCAGGCAAAATTTTGGATTTTTCAGTTTCGACAACTTGGACCTATTAAAACACATGTTCCACTGCTAAAGGGACAGTAACATCAAAATTAAACTTTCAAAATTCAGTAAGAATGTGCCATTTTAAACAGATTTTTATTTTACTTATTTTTTTCAAAAATGCTTTATTTTCTTGACATTCTTTGTTGAAGACTAAACCTTTACTATCCCTTAAACATTCCAATTAATGCTTAGTTCACATGTAAGTCTTTTTTGAATTAAAAAAAAGTTGATAATAAAATTGAAATCAGATTTTTAAACTATGAACCAATTTAAATAATTTACGTTAATTTATTATTGCAGTGAAGTGTTTGAAGATTGCAACATTAATTATAAAATTACTCTAAGTGATGTGTAATTAGTAATTATACTCATGTCAGGATTTGAAATTAATGGGTACGTGAAAAAAATGAATTCAAACATATTTGGCAGCTATTATCAATACTGAACTCGCTGTCACATTTCACTTTCATATATTTTGCTTTTATGAAGGTTAGCGAAAATCCTATGATATCAAGGTTTGTTTAGTTTTTAATTTTTTAAATCATGAAAGTTTAATTTTGACTTGGCTGTCTCTTTATCGTTATATATTCATTTGTACTAAAACATTGTACAGTTAAGGGTTAACTAAGTTGTATACTTTTGGGGCTGTAGAAAGTACTGGTTTTCCTGACTAACTGTCTGTTTTACAGACACAAAACATTTAAGTCTTCCTGGCCAGTATGTTGGCACACCATGGCCCCTATTTATCAAAGGTCTTGTGGACCTGATCCGACAGTGCGAATTAGGTCCGCAAGACCTCGTTAAATGCGGAGAACAATACGCTCTCCGCATTTAACATTGCACCAGCAGCTCACAAGAGCTGCTGGTGCAACGCCGCCCCCTGCTGACTCGCGGCCAATCGGCCGCCTGCAGGGAGGTGTCAATCAACCCGATCGTACTCGATCGGGTTGAATTGCGGCGATCTTTGTCCGCCTGCTCAGAGCATGCGGACAGGTTATGGAGCAGCGGTCTTTAGAACCTCTGCTTCATAACCAGTGTTTCTGGCGAGCCTGCAGGCTCGCCAGAAACACGGGGCCTCAAGCTCTATCCAGAGCTTGATAGATAGGCCCCCATGGGTTGTTATATTTAAGTTTTGTTCAAAATGGATGCAATAACATTTTTTATTTAATCAAGAAGTTAGCTTGCTAGATTTTGCCTTTAATTTTAATTTTTCATTAGATTTTTCCGTAATATTGTTTTAAAATGCAAACATTGTTTATCTAATTCAGTTGTTAGTGTATTATTATTCATTTTTGTTGAAACAATTTTAAAAATGCCTGAGCAGCTTTATGACTCTTTTGTGTACAGTTTAAAGGAAATTGAATCCTCATGCTCCACCCAGAAAAAAAGTAAGTAAGGAACATTCCTAAAAGTACCTAGGTTAGTATTAAACTGATTTGCTATTTCTTTCCTAAGATATGGAGAGTTCATGACGTCATCAATTAATAGTGGGAATATCACTACTGGCCAGCAGGAGGAGGCAAAGAGCACCACAGCAAAGCTGTTAAGTGTCACTCCCCTACCCATAATCCCCAGTCATTCTCTTTGACTCTGTCAATGGAGGAGGTGAAGTTTGGTGTCTAAAGAAATGAATTCCTTTTTTGGGTATTTTTCCCTGCAAGCAAGGATTTGTGCTTTAGCTTAGTCCACTTTAATCTCTTCAGTAGAGTAGTGATTGCTTTTAAGCAGTCAGGAAGTTGTGAGGTAGACCTTGCTTTATTCCTAACATATTGCTGCCCTACCTATAGAAAGCCAGAGTTGGCTACTCTGTTCTTTTTTTTTTCACACGTCTCTGTAAAGAGTATGTGTCCTTTCACGCCTTGTGAGCTGTCTTCCTGCAGGACAGCTAGGTTGCAGGTAAATGCTATTTGTCTTCTAGGTATGGAGACATACACTTCATGAAGATAAGTTAACTCTACAGTCAGGGGACATTCCTGAAAATAGTTAACTCTGCATATTTAATATTGGACTTTATGATCCTTTATGTTGAGGATTGATAAGGGGTAGGTGCCGGCACTTATGTATGTAAGGCATGTAATAAGAGGGTTAATCCTTTATTATGGGTTAAAGTTTTGGCTCTACTTCTCTTCACTCATAATGTGTTAAGAGCTTTTGGAAGGACATGGTGTTGTTTCACTATACGGCTGTTTATTATTACACCGTTATTAGGAGTGGTAGGGCTGGCACGGGGATCCGTTTAGGTTTGATAGTTTTTCCCCGGCAGTGGAACGTGCTCTGTTTGCTGTGCAGTTCCTGTTTCAGTGTCGGCTTTGCCGGTCACGTGACCCGCCCTTTTGAATCGTGAGGAGCTGCGTCATTTTCCCCCTGCATCTGAGTATCGGCTTGGTGCGGATTGTTTAGCAAGCTGGTTTCCTTGTCCAATTTTGCTTTTGAGTCTCATTGAAATTCTCCTGAAAGTGTGGTAAGGCACCTCAGTATATCTGAGGTGTAGAGGTGACTGATATAGTAGCATATATATATAACACTTTTTGAGGTGTTAAGTTGACATTTAAAGTGATAGTACTTTTTCCAACAATTTTTTTTTTTTTTCTGTGGGGAATTTTTGTTTAAAGCTATGGACATGGAATCTGAAGATCAGGTCTTGGGGAATTGCAGTGGCGCCCTACCTGGATGACATATTGGTTCAGGCCCCATCTTTTCAACAAGCAAACTCTCATACAGAGATCTTTTTGTCTTTTCTACATTCCCACGGATGGAAAGTGAATCTGGAAAAGAGTTCCCTTGTTCCAGCTACAAGGTTTGTTTTCTTAGGATCCATAATAGATTCCCTATCTATGAAAATTCTCTCTTCTTGCCTCTCTCTACAGTCTACTGTTCAGCCATCAGTAGCTCAATGTATGGAGGTAATTGGTCTGATGGTCGCTTCCATGGACATCATTCCCTTTGCTTGATTCCATTTGAGAGCTCTGCAATTAGGCATGCTCAGACTATGGAATGGAGACCATTCTGATCTGTCTCAGAGGATAGATCTAGACCAGTTGACAAGAGACTCTCTTCCATGGTGGCTTTCTCAGGAGCATCTGTCCCAGGGCACATGCTTCCGGAGACCTTCCTGGGTGATTGTGACCACGGATACCAGCCTGCTAGGCTGGGGAGCAGTCTGGGACTCGTTAAAGGCGTAGGGACTATGGACTCAGGAAGAGTCTGCTCTTCCCATAAACATCTTGGAGTTGAGAGCGATTTAAAATGCTTATTATGCCTAGAAGCCCAAATTGTTTTGCCCATGCAATTTTGTGACTCATGTTAGCTACAACGCTAAAATGTAAGGCTATATTATTGCCCTCTGAGCCAAATATTTCTCAAGATGATACTGTTAAGGCATTGCCACAGCTTTCTCCTTAAACGTCCCAAGCATCAATGGTGTCACATGCAGTGCCCTAAAGTTCCTCTCAGCCTCCTGGAGGAGTTTATTTGCTTGCAGAAGTTGCTGCTCATGTATCTTCAGCGGTATCTGCGGCATTATCTGCTTTTCCTATGCTAAAGGAAAAACCCAAAAGGAAAATTAGAGACTCAGATAGTAAGGTTTCTGTTCCACTTTCTGATACACAGGTGGCCCTCCCTGATAACTCTGATGAGGAGGATACATTGTGGCCTCTGAGGGTGAAATCTCATATTCGGAAGGTAAAATTCCTTTACCAGATTCTGAAGAAGTAAACTTCAGATGTAAGCTTGCAACACCTTTGTGTATTGTTAAAGGAAGTATTGGCTACTTTGGACTACTCCAATACTTCTGTCATTATCAACCCTAAGAAGTCTAGTAAACTTAATAAATACTATCATGTTACTTCCCCTGTGGAAGTGTTTCCTGCTCCAGACCCTGTGACAGAGATTATTTCACAGGAATGGGAGAAGCCAGGGATACCTTTCTCCTCATCTCCCGTCTTTAAAAATATGTTTCCTGTTGCTGACTCCATTAAAGATTCATGGCGCACGGTACCTAAGGTAGAAGGGGCTATTTTTACTCTGTCTAAGAAAACTATGATCCCTATAGAGGATAACTGCTCCTTTAAGGATCCTATGGACAAGATGCTGGAGGCTTATTTGAAAAAGATCACTTGCAGCTTAGGGAAGCGCTCAAACACTAACAGCGTGTGTGTCCGATCACGTGATGCTCTTCACGTAGTATACACACCCTCTTGCTTGACGTCCATAGTGACGTGTACACATTCACTCAGCTGCTCCGGTGCAAGGGAAAACAGAGCGCTCCATCCACGCCCGCCAACAGCAACAAAAGCAACAGTTCCAGCTCACCCGGTAGCAGTGAGACACAACACAGAAAGTGAATGCAAGGTAGATACCTGTCTATTTAGATCATGTTAGCATTACTTCATACGCCATAAATTTCAAAAAGGCTAAATCTCCAACAAGTTAACAGCAAAAGACAGGCAGCAGAACAGGGAATAAGAAAGGTCAGACGCGTTTCCTTATGTTACTACATAATCATCCTCAGTGACCATGCCTATTACCCACAATACCATGCTTTATATACAAATCTGCTGATCAATCACAGCAATTAAAGGCTAATTAATATAAAGCCAATCCCAAGAAAAAGTAGGATAATGTGGGCAGGGCATGCCACTGAGGTTACAATGTCTAAACTGTGCATATATAATACAAATAAATAAAAAATTCAAAAAGTGAAAAAAGAAACAAATTAGTGCGGCACTATAATAAAAAACAACATAGTTAATATGTGTACAAACTCATTAAAGACATATCTGCCTGTCAAAATAAAATAAAATGACAGGTACATATATGTGTAAATTTAAATACACTACTTATTATTTATGTTAATATAGTACCACAATAGAATAAATCTGAAATTTGAACTAATGCACAAAAAACAAAAAGCAGAATAAGTGAATAAAAATAAACATGAAAATAAAAATATTGAAACTCTATTGATCTACAAAAAGTTTAACGTCCCAATCAAAATTTAAATCTGCTGGCACCCTAGTGCCCAACTGAAAAATCCAATATACCTCTCTTTTACTGAGTGCAATACCTCTGTTACCACCTCTTGGGTGTCTGGGAATCAGTTGGATCGCTTGGAATGTCAGCAGTGAGCTATCGGAATTGTGATGGTTTTTTAAATGCAGGGAGATAGGAGTAGTGGACTCTGGATCATCAATTGAGTGTAAATGCTCAAGAAAGCGATCTTTTAGCGCACGTGTCGTTTGTCCTACATACTGTCTGAAACACCCCCTGCAGGTCAAAAGATATATAACATAGCAAGAATTGCATGTCATATATTCACGAATGTCAAACATCTTTTGGTTATTAGTAGATGTAAAACTAGTGCCAAAAGACGCATAGGCACAAGACTTACATCTACTGCTTCCACATTTGAAAAAACCAGGTTTAATAGAGAGCCAGTTTCTTTGTGGTTGTTGCCGTGACAACATAGAGGGAGACAGTATGTTCCCAAGGGTCTGTGCCCTACGAGACACGAAATAAAAAAACCTCTTTGACAATATCAACCAAGCTGTCATCAGTGGTCAGAATAGGAAGTGCCTTCCTAATTATATCACAAATTTTCCCATACTCCATGCTATAGGAAGTGATAAATTTCAATTGTTTAAATTTATCAATATCCTTTGATCTACCTGACACGAAAAGGTCTTTTCTGTCTAATAGATCAACCTCAAGCTTAGTTTGTTTTAAAATATCAAGTGAATACCCTCTCTGGGCTAATCTTTCAGTTAATTCACTGGAATGCCTCTCATAGCTCATATGATTTGTGCAATTACGCTTCACCCTCATGTACTGACTTTTTGGGATAGACTTGATGGTATGCTTAGGATGACAAGATTTGGCATTCAGAATTGTATTGCCAGCTATGGGTTTACGGAACAATTCTATGTCAATACATGATTTCTGAACATTAGAATGTAATTCAATGTCCAAAAATGGAATCGAATTTTTACTACTTTCCATAGTAAATTCAAGATTCAATGAATTGTTCTGTAGATACGATAGAAACGAGTCAAGGAGATCCACTGGACCTTTCCAAATCAACAGAATATCGTCGATATAGCGACCAAAATAATGTATATAATCTCTGAAGGGGTTCCCATCTCCATAGACGTGGGACAACTCCCACCAACCCAAATATAGGTTGGCATAGGAGGGGGCAAACTTCACCCCCATCGCTGTCCCACGCCTCTGGAGATAGAATTCCCCCTCAAAAAGAAAATAATTGTGGGTCAGCAAATAGTCAACTGAGACCTCTATGAAACGTTTAAGAGCGATATCATATGAAGAAAATGTATCCAAAAAAAACTTAATAGCCAAACCACCTTTGTCAAGAGGGATACAAGTATATAAAGAGACCACATCAATTGTGACAAAAACAAAATTTTCCTGCCAAACTATGCTTTCAACCTGTGTAATAACATCAGACGTGTCTCTAATATAACTCATAAGACCCATAACAAAGGGTTGCAAATACCCATCTATCAGTTCAGAAAGAGGCTCATTTAATGAGCCTATTCCTGCCACTATGGGTCTACCTGGTGGTCGGGTGGCATGTTTGTGGACCTTTGGAAGATAGTGAAAAATAGCTGAAACTGGATGCTCAGTGTACAAGAAATCAAAATTGGCTTGTTTAATTATACCATCATGTAAAGCCTGCTCTAAGAGAATCTTTAGAGCTGTTTTATAAAAAAACACAGGATTATTTTTGAGTCTCTCATACACTGAAACATCCAGTAACTGTCTGTAAGCCTCATCCAAATAGTCCTGTCGATTAAGAACCACCACTTTGCCACCTTTATCTGAGTTACGAATGACAAGCTCCTGATTCTTTTTTAGTTCTTGAATAGATAAGAATTGTGCCTTAGACAAATTATCTCTGTTATGTCTTTTATCAGATTCACAGGAACTGAGTTTTTTCAATTCAAGTTCAACTGTTTTCTGAAAGACTTCTATGGAATTGGATCTAGATTTAACTGGATAAAATTTTGATTTACCCTTCAATTTAGTTATATCCTGAGAAACCCCTATATTATAAGGGTTAAACTCTAGATTCTCTCTATCCAATTCCATAAGGGCCAACACAGAACATTCTTCAGAAAAATCAAGACCACTTCTAGTGGGTATTAGCCTTTCTCCACCTGCCACATTCGATACCGTATCAGTAACTCCCTTAAAATGTTTTTTGAGAACAAGCAACCTCACAAATTTATTGAGGTCAATAACTGTATTAAAAAGATTGAAATGTGTGGTGGGAGAAAAACCAAGACCCAGAGACAAAACCTCAATCTGTGTTTTAGATAGAACAAAGGAAGTCAAAATAATGAGATTATCAACATTCATGCATATTTCTGGAACTGTGTGGCTCTCTTCCTCTGTGGGTATCGCCTGAGCTTGGGTGTTGGATCCTGACTTTGATTTCCATGATTGTCCTCGTCCCTCTCTGCGTATTTTTTTTCGGCGTGCAGTGGATTGCTTGTGTCCCTTCCCGTTTTTTGACTGTGACACTATGTTTGTTTCAAGTGCAAAAGATGTTGATTCATCATTAGCAGGGGCAATCTCAACAGATGTCTCAATGTCAGAGGAGTCATAGTCATATTCAGTGTCAGTATCTGCAAACCTTACTTTCTTGTTCTCAGAGCCTCGACCTTTATAGGAACTTCTGTATCTCCGTCTAGTATTAGTCACAGTCCACTTATATACTTTATTTAATTCATAGTCCTGTTTATCTCTCATTATCATTTGTTTTTTGAAATTCCAAAGATTATTTTTAAACTCAGTGATAACTTGCTGCAATTTAGTATCATATTTAGCAAAATCTGGATTATCACTTAAAGGGCGTAAAAAAGACTGCAATTTCTGCTTTTCATCACTCAATTCCTGACGCAAAGATTTCTTAAATTCAATTAGCAGATCAATAAGTGCTAAAGAGCACTCTGTGAGAATAAGATTCCATTTATCAATGAAAATTTGATCTGACACTTGAAACGAGGGAAATTTTCTGATACGAAGGCCACGTAGAATACGTTGAGCCTTCTTGTACATCTGAAAACTTTTGATATCCATTTCTATTCTGGTATCTTTTTTCAGCAACGTATCCATTTTGAAAAAAAGGATATACAAATTAGAGTTAGCCTCCTGTTCCATGGTGTCAGAATTGAAAAGATCTTCAGTGTCACTAACATCTTCAGCAAATTGCTGTAAGACAAATCCCCCTGCTGCCATGTCTAGCTGTGTAAATCCTTAATATAAAAAAAGATATACTTGCTCTGTGTTGAGACTGCAAATATTTATATTCCTTATTTTGGTGTGGTACTACTCCAGACATAAAACGTACATAAATGGTTAAAATGTCTCTGATGTGTTGCAGAAGCACTCAAAATCCGTAATAAATACTCTGTTTGGTGCATAAATCAATCCCTCTTCAGGGTGTACTACGACTTACACTTACATACAGATGATCATTTACCAATTATGTAGTATAACACACAGTAATATCCGTGCAGCTTACCCTCAAAGTTGATGGAGAGACGATCACTTGCAGCTTAGGGAAGCGCTCAAACACTAACAGCGTGTGTGTCCGATCACGTGACGCTCTTCACGTAGTATACACACCCTCTTGCTTGACGTCCGTAGTGACGTGTACACATTCACTCAGCTGCTCCGGTGCAAGGGAAAACAGAGCGCTCCATCCACGCCCACCAACAGCAACAAAAGCAACAGTTCCAGCGCACCCGGTAGCAGTGAGACACAACACAGAAAGTGAATGCAAGGTAGATACCTGTTTATTTAGATCATGTTAGGATTACTTCATACGCCATAAATTTCAAAAAGGCTAAATCTCCAACAAGTTAACAGCAAAAGACAGGCAGCAGAACAGGAAATAAGAAAGGTCAGATGCGTCAGAGCAGTAGATGTAAGTCTTGTGCCTATGCGTCTTTTGGGACTAGTTTTACATCTACTAATAACCAAAAAATGTTTGACATTCGTGAATATATGACATGCAATTCTTGCTATGTTATATATCTTTTGACCTGCAGGGGGTGTTTCAGACAGTATGTAGGACAAACGACACGTGCGCTAAAAGATCGCTTTCTTGAGCATTTACGCTCAATTGATGATCCAGAGTCCACTACTCCTATCTCCCTGCATTTCAAAAACCATCACAATTCCGATAGCTCACTGCTGACATTCCAAGCAATCCAACTGATTCCCAGACACCCAAGAGGTGGTAACAGAGGTATTGCACTCAGTAAAAGAGAGGTATATTGGATTTTTCAGTTGGGCACTAGGGTGCCAGCAGATTTAAATTTTGATTGGGACGTTAGATCAATAGAGTTTCAATATTTTTATTTTCATATTTATTTTTATTCACTTCTTCTGCTTTTTGTTTTTTGTGCATTAGTTCAAATTTCAGATTTATTCTATTGTGGTACTATATTAACATAAATAATAAGTAGTGTATTTAAATTTACACATATATGTACCTGTCATTTTATTTTATTTTGACAGGCAGATATGTCTTTAATGAGTTTGTACACATATTAACTATGTTGTTTTTTATTATAGTGCCGCACTAATATGTTTCTTTTTTCACTTTTTGAATTTTTCTATTTATTTGTATTATATATGCACAGTTTAGACATTGTAACCTCAGTGGCATGCCCTGCCCACATTATCCTACTTTTTCTTGGGATTGGCTTTATATTAATTAGCCTTTAATTGCTGTGATTGATCAGCAGATTTGTATATAAAGCATGGTATTGTGGGTAATAGGCATGGTCACTGAGGATGATTGTGTAGTAACATAAGGAAACGCGTCTGACCTTTCTTATTCCCTGTTCTGCTGCCTGTCTTTTGCTGTTTGAAATTTATGGCGTATGAAGTAATCCTAACATGATCTAAATAAACAGGTATCTACCTTGCATTCACTTTTTGTGTTGTGTCTCACTGCTACCGGGTGCGCTGGAACTGTTGCTTTTGTTATTTGAAAAGATGTATGTTTATCAGGGTCTTCAATGGCAACCTGCAGTCTGTATTGCCACAGTAGCAAGTGCTGCATCATATTGGTGTGATGCCTTGTCTGAATCAGTTTTAACAGAGACTCCATTGGAGGAGATCCAGGATATGATTAAGGCTCTTAAACTAGCCAATTCCTTTATTTCTGATGCTAACATACAAATTATTAGACTGGAAGCCAAGATGTCTGGCTTCTCTGTCTTAGCCCGCAAGGCGTTGTGGCTAAAATCTTGGTCAGCTGATGTTACCTCTAAGTCCAAGCTTCTGGTGCTTCCTTACAAGGGTAAGACCTTGTTTGAGCCTGGTCTGGCAGAAATAATTTCTGATATTATGGGTGGAAAAGGGTCTTCCATTTGGCCTTGCCTCAGCTCCCAGAATTTTCTCAACTTTCTCTTCCTCTTCCAAGCAAAAACAGTCCAGGTCTTCTTGGAAACCCAATCAGTCTTGGAGCAAGGGGAAGCAATCAAAGATGGAAGCTCACAATTGTTGTCTATCTGCCATCCACATTCCAGGAGTGGACAACTGGGAAGTGGATCTCCTGAGCAGACAGTCATTTCATCTGTGGGAGTCGGCTCTCCATCCGGAGGTGTTGTCCAGGTTAACCCTCAAATGGGGGGTGCCGGAGTTGGATCTAATGGTGTCTTAGCAGAACGCCAAACTTCCAAGGTACTGTTCAAGGTCAAAAGATCTGCATGCTGCCCTCATAGATGCTCTGGCGGTTCCTTGGGATTTCAGTCTAGCATACATGTTTCCTCCATTTGCGCTCCTTCAATGAGTCATTGCTCGTATCAAACAAGAGAGAGCATTGGTAATTCTAATAGCTCCTGCATGGCCTTGCAGGATCTGGTATGCAGACCTAGTGAAGATGTTATCTCTTCCTCCTTGGAGGTTTCCTCTGAGGAAGGACCTTCTAACTCAAGGTCCATTCCTCCCTCCAAATCTTGTTTCTCTGAAGCTGACTGCTTGGAGATTGACAGTAAGTTCTGTCTAAGTGTGGATTTTCTGAGTCGGTCATTGAGACCATGGTTCAGGCTTCCAAGCTTGTTACTAGAAAGCTTTACCATAAAGGTATGGCATAAATACCTTTATTTGTGTGAATCAAAGGGCTTAGAATAGGGTTAGGATTCCTAGAATTTTGTCTGTTCTCCAGGAAGGTCTGGAGAAAGGATTATCAGTCAGTTCTCTGAAGGGTCAGATTTCTGCTTTACCTATTTTGTTACACAAGCGTCTGGCTGATGTGCTAGATGTTCAATCTTTTTGTCAGGCTCTGGTCAGAATCAGCCCTGTGTTTAAACCTGATGCTCCTCCTTGGAGCCTTAACCTTGTTTTTAAAGTTTTGCAGCAGGCTCCGTTTGAGCCTCTGCATTCCATAGATATTAAATTGTTATCTTGGAAGGCTTGTTTCTTGTTGCTATATCTTCTGCTCAGAGAGTCTTGGAACTCTCAGCTTTGCAGTGTGAGTCACCTTACCTTATCTTTCATGCGGATAAGACGGTTCTTCGTTCTAAGTTTTTTTTCCTAAAGTGGTTTTGGGTACAAATATTAATCTGGAAATGGTGGTTCCTTCTCTATGTCCTAATCCTTCTTCTCATAAATGTCTGTTGCACAACTTGGATTTTGTACATGCTCTAAAGTTCTATCTATATGCGACTAAGGCTTTTTCTACCCTATTTGTTTGTTTCTCTGGAAAGCGTAAGGTTCAGAAGCTACTTCTACTTCTCTTTCCCTCTGGTTGAGAAGTATAATTAATTTTGCTTATGAGACTGCTGGTCAGCAGCCTCCTGAGAGAATTACAGCTCATTCCACGAGGACTGTCTCTTCTTCTTGGGCTTTCAAAAATGAAGCTTCTGTGGAACTTGGTCCTCTCTGCATACTTTTTTCAAATTTGATACTTTTGCCTGGGCTAATGATTTTTTTGGGAGAAAGGTTCTTCAAGCAATAGTGCCTTCTGTTTATGTCTGCTTGTCTTGTTTTCCCTCCCTAGTCATTCTGTGTCCTCTAGCTTGGGTATTGGTTCCCACTAGTAATTGATGAAGTTGTGGACTCTCCATATCTTAGGAATATTTCCGGATATAGAGAGTTCACGACCCCACCCTTAATTTATTAATTATTATTGACTAAACCTCAGGCACCTCTACACCTTTTGTGTTATTCTTTTTCCATTTCTCTTTGGTCGAATGACTGTGGATTATGCTTCCTCCTGCTGGCCAGGAGTGATATTCCCACTAGTGATTGATGACGTTGTGGACTCTCCATATCTGGAAATAAGGGCAATTTTTTTAGTGTGGGTGGGGGTTTATTACTGTTATGGGGGATTTATTAATTTTTAAATGTAAAAGAGCTGTTTAACTTAGGGCAATGCCCTACAAAAGTCCCTTTTAATGGCTATTGGTAGTTTATATTAGGGGGTGTTTTTATTTTGGTGGGCTTTTTTATTTTCATAGGGATTAGGTTTAATTTTCTATATTTTTGATAATTTTGTTTATTTTTTTCTGTAATTTTAGAGGTTTTTTTTAATAATTTTAGATTTTTTGTAATTTAATGTTAGGTTTTATTTAAGGGGGCTTAGTAACTAAATTAGACCTAGATTTGGAGTTTGGCGTTAGCCGTGAAAACCAGCGTTAGAGGCTCCTAACGCTGGTTTTAGGCTACCTCCGGTATTTGGAGTCACTCAAAAAAGGGTCTAACGCTCACTTTTGAGCCGCAACTTTTCCATACCGCAGATCCCCTTACGTCAATTGCGTATCCTATCTTTTCAATGGGATTTTTCTAACTCCGGTATTTAGAGTCGTGTCTGAAGTGAGCGTTAGAAATCTAACGACAAAACTCCAGCCGCAGGAAAAAAGTCAGTAGTTAAGAGCTTTCTGGGCTAACGCCGGTTTAAAAAGCTCTTAACTACTGTACTCTAACGTACACTAATACCCATAAACTACCTATGTACCCCTAAACCGAGGTCCCCCCACATCGCCGCAACTCGATTACATTTTTTTAACCCCTAATCTGCCGACCTCCAACTACGTAA
Source organism: Bombina bombina (assembly GCF_027579735.1). Classification (NCBI taxonomy): domain Eukaryota; kingdom Metazoa; phylum Chordata; class Amphibia; order Anura; family Bombinatoridae; genus Bombina; species Bombina bombina. The sequence goes on from NC_069500.1 coordinate 1,302,664,488, forward strand.
TCCTTATGTACCCCTAATCTGCTGCCCCTAACACCGCCGACCCCTATATTATATTTATTAACCCCTAATCTGCCCCCCACAACGTCGCCACCAGATACCTACACTTATCAACCCCTAATCTGTCGACCGCAAAGCGCCGCCACCTACGTTATCCTTATGTACCCCTAATCTGCTGCCCCTAACACCGCCGACCCCTATATTATATTTATTAACCCCTAATCTGCCCCCCTCAACGTCGCCTCCACCTGCCTACACTTATTAACCCCTAATCTGCCGAGCGGACCGCACCGCTACTATAATAAAGTTATTAACCCCTAATCCGCCTCACTAACCCTATAATAAATAGTATTAACCCCTAATCTGCCCTCCCTAACATCGCCGACACCTAACTTCAATTATTAACCCCTAATCTGCTGACCGGGGCTCACCGCTATTCTAATAAATGTATTAACCCCTAAAGCTAAGTCTAACCCTAACACTAACACCCCCCTAAATTAAATATAATTTTAATCTTAATCTAACGAAATTAATTAACTCTTATTAAATAAATTATTCCTATTTAAAGCTAAATACTTACCTGTAAAATAAAACCTAATATAGCTACAATATAAATTATAATTACATTGTAGCTATTTTAGGATTAATATTTATTTTACAGGCAACTTTGTAATTATTTTAACCAGGTACAATAGCTAATAAATAGTTAAGAACTATTTAATAGTTACCTAGTTAAAATAATTACAAAATAACCTGTAAAATAAATCCTAACCTAAGTTACAATTAAACCTAACACTATACTATCATTAAATTAATTAAATAAAATACCTACAATTACCTACAATTAAACCTAACACTACACTATCAATACATTAATTAAATACAATATCTACAAATAACTACAATGAAATAAACTAACTAAAGTATAAAAAATAAAAAAGAACTAAGTTACAAAAAATAAAAAAAATATCTACAAACATAAGAAAAATATTACAACAATTTTAAACTAATTACACCTACTCTAAGCCCCCTAATAAAACAACAAAGCCCCCCAAAATAAAAAATGCCCTACCCTATTCTAAATTACTAAAGTTAAAAGCTCTTTTACCTTACCAGCACTGAACAGGGCCCTTTGCGGGGCATGCCCCAAGAAGTTCAGCTCTTTTGCCTGTAAAAAAAACATACAATACCCCCCCCCCCAACATTACAACCCACCACCCACATACCCCTAATCTAACCCAAACCCCCCTTAAATAAACCTAACATTAAGCCCCTGAAGATCTTCCTACCTTATCTTCACCATACCAGGTTCACCGATCCGTCCTGAAGAGCTCCTCCGATGTCCTGATCCAAGCCCAAGCGGGGAGCTGAAGGTGTCCATGATCCGGTAGAAGTCTTCATCCAAGCGGGGCAGAAGAGGTCTTCCATCCGATTGAAGTCTTCATCCAAGCGGGGCAGAAGAGGTCTTCCATCCGATTGAAGTCTTCATCCAGGCGGCATCTTCTATCGACATTCATCTGGAGCGGAGTGCCAGCATCCTGAAGACCTCCGACGCGGAACATCCATCCTGGCCGACGTCTGAACGACGAAAGACGGTTCCTTTAAATGATGTCATCCAAGATGGCGTCCCTCGAATTCCGATTGGCTGATAGGATTCTATCAGCCAATCGGAATTAAGGTAGGAAAAATCTGATTGGCTGATTGAATCAGCCAATCAGATTTAGCTTGCATTCTATTGGCTGATCGGAACAGCCAATAGAATGCAAGCTCAATCTGATTGGCTGATTGGATCAGCCAATCGGATTGAACTTGATTCTGATTGGCTGATTCCATCAGCCAATCAGAATATTCCTACCTTAATTCCGATTGGCTGATAGAATCCTATCAGCCAATCGGAATTCGAGGGACGCCATCTTGGATGACGTCATTTAAAGGAACCGTCATTCGTCGTTCAGTCGTCGGCCAGGATGGATGTTCCGCGTCGGAGGTCTTCAGGATGCTGCCGCTCCGCTCCAGATGGATGTCGATAGAAGATGCCGCCTGGATGAAGACTTCAATCGGATGGAAGACCTCTTCTGCCCCGCTTGGATGAAGACTTCAATCGGATGGAAGACCTCTTCTGCCCCGCTTGGATGAAGACTTCTACCGGATCATGGACATCTTCAGCCCCCCGCTTGGGCTTGGATCAGGACATCGGAGGAGCTCTTTAGGACGGATCGGTGAACCTGGTATGGTGAAGATAAGGTAGGAAGATCTTCAGGGGCTTAGTGTTAGGTTTATTTAAGGGGGGTTTGGGTTAGATTAGGGGTATGTGGGTGGTGGGTTGTAATGTTGGGGGGTATTGTATGTTTTATTTACAGGCAAAAGAGCTGAACTTCTTGGGGCATGCCCCGCAAAGGGCCCTGTTCAGGGCTGGTAAGGTAAAAGAGCTTTTAACTTTAGTAATTTAGAATAGGGTAGGGCTTTTTTATTTTGGGGGGCTTTGTTGTTTTATTAGGGGGCTTAGAGTAGGTGTAATTAGTTTAAAATTGTTGTAATATTTTTCTTATGTTTGTAGATATTTTTTTATTTTTTGTAACTTAGTTCTTTTTTATTTTTTGTACTTTAGTTAGTTTATTTCATTGTAGTTATTTGTAGATATTGTATTTAATTAATGTATTGATAGTGTAGTGTTAGGTTTAATTGTAGGTAATTGTAGGTATTTTATTTAATTAATTTAATGATAGTATAGTGTTAGGTTTAATTGTAACTTAGGTTAGGATTTATTTTACAGGTAATTTTGTAATTATTTTAACTAGGTAACTATTAAATAGTTCATAACTATTTAATAGCTATTGTACATGGTTAAAATAATTACAAAGTTGCCTGTAAAATAAATATTAATCCTAAAATAGCTACAATGTAATTATTTGTTATATTGTAGCTATATTAGGATTTATTTTACAGGTAAGTATTTAGCTTTAAATAGGAATAATTTATTTAATAAGAGTTAATTAATTTCGTTAGATTAAAATTATATTTAATTTAGGGGGGTGTTAGTGTTAGGGTTAGACTTAGCTTTAGGGGTTAATACATTTATTAGAATAGCGGTGAGCTCTGGTCGGCAGATTAGGGGTTAATAATTGAAGTTAGGTGTTGGCGATGTTAGGGAGGGCAGATTAGGGGTTAATACTATTTATTATAGGGTTAGTAAGGCGGATTAGGGGTTAATACTATTTATTATAGGGTTAGTAAGGCGGATTAGGGGTTAATAAATTTATTATAGGAGCGCTCAGGTCCGCTCGGCAGATTAGGGGTTAATAAGTGTAGGCAGGAGGAGGCGACGTTGTGGGGGGCAGATTAGGGGTTAATAAATATAATATAAGGGTCGGCGATGTTAGGGCAGCAGATTAGGGGTACATAGGGATAATGTAAGTAGCGGCGGTTTACAGAGTGGCAGATTAGGGGTTAATAATAATATGCAGGGGTCAGCGATAGCGGGGGCGGCAGATTAGGGGTTAATAAGTGTAAGGTTAGGGGTGTTTAGACTCGGGGTACATGTTAGAGTGTTAGGTGCAGACTTAGGAAGTGTTTCCGCATAGCAAACAATGGGGCTGCGTTAGGAGCTGAACGCGGCTTTTTTGCAGGTGTTAGGTTTTTTTTCAGCTCAAACAGCCCCATTGTTTTCTATGGGAGAATCGTGCACGAGCACGTTTTTGAGGCTGGCCGCTTGCGTAAGCAACTCTGGTATCGAGAGTTGAAGCTGCGTTAAAAATGCTCTACGCTCCTTTTTTGGAGCCTAACACAGCCTTTATGTGGACTCTCAATACCAGAGTTATTTTTATGGTGCGGCCAGAAAAAAGCCGGCGTTAGCTACGCGGGTCCTTACCGACAAAACTCTAAATCTAGCCGTTAGTTATTTGCATTGTGGAGGGTTGGCGGTTTATGAGTCAATAGGTTAATTAGGTTTATTGCAATATGGGGATTTGTCGGTTTAAGGGTTAATAGGTTAATTAGGTTTATTGTGATGTGGGGGGCTGGCAGTTAAGGGGTTAATATTTTAATTATGTTATTTGCGGATTAGGGGTTAATTACTTTATTATTTTGCGATTGGGGGTTTGCAGTTTTGGTGTTTGTTAATACTTTGTGCGGGAGGTTAGGTTTATTTTTGTTATACTTAGCACGGGCGGTTACATGTTTATTATTTATTTCTTGCGGGCGGTTGCTTGTTCCTTTTTTTTTTAAAGCATCGGGTTTGCTTTCGCTGCATCCAGGTGGATTATTTTGGCTGCACACGCAGCCAACATTCTTTTGGCTGCCTTGCGCAGCCAACATTCCTTTGAGGATGTGTTCACAATTGGCGACACAGACGGATGCGTTACAAACACGATTATAGTATATTTGTACAACATAATAAAATAAAATCCATAACATCAAAAAGTATAGCTTTGCATTTTGTCGTCCAGTAAATTAAAAATGATCCAGATAACCTGTTAAAATGTTTTGAGATATCGGATTGTGATAACCTTGAACTGTCCAATGTTAGAGCCGATAATGCATTTTCAGGTGTGAGAAACTCTCAAAAACCCATGATTGTAATTGATTCAAACTCAATGGGCTCCACTTATGAAGCACTGGATGCTGCTTCGGCGTCCCATCGTTTCAGGCTCGCCTGAAACATAAGTTAAGAAGCAGTGGTCATAAGACTACTGCTCCTTAACCTGTCAGCCACCTTTTAGGTTGGGACGATCGGGACGATTGACAGCCGCTGCTAGTGGCCAATTGGGGGTGGCATTGCACAGACATTTCACATGTTGGCATTTAGCGATGTCGAGTGGACATGATTTGCTGTAGCGAATCATGTCTACTCAACTTATAATAAATGTACCCCTAAATATGCATATCATCAGCACAAAAACTCAGCGGTAAATGTCATCACATGGATTGTGATCAAAGACAAAGGGATAAATAACGAGTAGCACGCTAACTGTTGAGCATGAGCAAAAAGGGATTTACCGTGGATGTTTGCACACATCAGAAGTAGCACACATATTACAGATTGAAATAAAAAGCATTCGCTTAAGCACAATTGAATTTATTGCGTACTGGGATTGTACGACTTCAGATCTATTGTAAACTGTTATGCAAGTTAAAAAGTTGCACAAAACACATAAAAAAATTATATTTAAGTAAACAGTTACACACCTCATAATAACACTTTAATAAAATAATTTAAAAAAAATTGCATAAAAAAGTTAAGAGTTCTCAAAAAAAGAAATGTATAGATCTATAACATAGAGATACATACATACATACATACACATGTCTATATATATATATATGTGTGTGTGTGTGTACAGATGTATTTATGTATTTATATGTGTAAATATATATTTACAGACATATATACACATTTAGACACATAAAAACTTATGTAGACATATATATATATATATATATATATATATATATATATACAGGGAGTGCAGAATTATTAGGCAAATGAGTATTTTGACCACATCATCCTCTTTATGCATGTTGTCTTACTCCAAGCTGTATAGGCTCGAAAGCCTACTACCAATTAAGCATATTAGGTGATGTGCTTTTCTGTAATGAGAAGGGGTGTGGTCTAATGACATCAACACCCTATATCAGGTGTGCATAATTATTAGGCAACTTCCTTTCCTTTGGCAAAATGGGTCAAAAGAAGGACTTGACAGGCTCAGAAAAGTAAAAAATAGTGAGATATCTTGCAGAGGGATGCAGCACTCTTAAAATTGCAAAGCTTCTGAAGCGTGATCATCGAACAATCAAGCGTTTCATTCAAAATAGTCAACAGGGTCGCAAGAAGTGTGTGGAAAAACCAAGGTGCAAAATAACTGCCCATGAACTGAGAAAAGTTTGGCCATATTTCAGAGCTGCAACATCACTGGAGTGCCCAAAAGCACAAGGTGTGCAATACTCAGAGACATGGCCAAGGTAAGAAAGGCTGAAAGACGACCACCACTGAACAAGACACACAAGCTGAAACGTCAAGACTGGGCCAAGAAATATCTCAAGACTGATTCTTCTAAGGTTTTATGGACTGATGAAATGAGAGTGAGTCTTGATGGGCCAGATGGATGGGCCCGTGGCTGGATTGGTAAAGGGCAGAGAGCTCCAGTCCGACTCAGACGCCAGCAAGGTGGAGGTGGAGTACTGGTTTGGGCTGGTATCATCAAAGATGAGCTTGTGGGGCCTTTTCGGGTTGAGGATGGAGTCAAGCTCAACTCCCAGTCCTACTGTCAGTTCCTGGAAGACACCTTCTTCAAGCAGTGGTACAGGAAGAAGTCTGCATCCTTCAAGAAAAACATGATTTTCATGCAGGACATTGCTCCATCACACGCGTCCAAGTACTCCACAGCGTGGCTGGCAAGAAAGGGTATAAAAGAAGAAAATCTAATGACATGGCCTCCTTGTTCACCTGATCTGAACCCCATTGAGAACCTGTGGTCCATCATCAAATGTGAGATTTACAAGGAGGGAAAACAGTACACCTCTCTGAACAGTGTCTGGGAGGCTGTGGTTGCTGCTGCACGCAATGTTGATGGTGAACAGATCAAAACACTGACAGAATCCATGGATGGCAGGCTTTTGAGTGTCCTTGCAAAGAAAGGTGGCTATATTGGTCACTGATTTGTTTTTGTTTTGTTTTTGAATGTCAAAAATGTATATTTGTGAATATTGAGATGTTATATTGGTTTCACTGGTAAAAATAAATAATTGAAATGGGTATATATTTGTTTTTTGTTAAGTTGCCTAATAATTATGCACAGTAATAGTCACCTGCACACACAGATATCCCCCTAAAATAGCTATAACTAAAAACAAACTAAAAACTACTTCCAAAACTATTCAGCTTTGATATTAATGAGTTTTTTGGGTTCATTGAGAACATGGTTGTTGTTCAATAATAAAATTAATCCTCAAAAATAGAACTTGCCTAATAATTCTGCACTCCCTGTATATATACTGTATATATATATATATATATATTATATATATATATATATATATATATATATATACACATACATACATATATATATATATATATATATATATATATATATATATATATATATATATATATATATATATATATATATATATATATATATATATATATATAAAAGACTCCAAACATCCAAAGGAGGAAGAAGCAGGAACTCCGGACTCATGGAACTTGTGCAAAGAAGTTTATTCGGCAATGTTGCTCATAGTAAGGTGTGTAACCTAGAATACACCTGACGCGTTTCACGCATGCGCACATGCGCTTCATCAGAGGTAACGATCTCAGAGCAAAGCTAAAGCCTATAAGCGAACCATCAGCCAATCAGGTAGTAAAGAAACAGATGCTAATCATGAACTGTTAATTCTAATACTTAGTCCACCTGAGTGTACCATTGGTAAGCATAGAGGCTTAATATCTCTCACAAATACGTTTGTAAATATGTATTAAATTAAGTTAATACATCCAAATATGCATTCACATCAACTTCTAAATCAAAAAAATGAGATAATAAAAGACATTATTTTACAAAATAAATAAAACAATTCGTTTGAAAACAAAATATATATATGTAAACACAAAAATAAAAGTGTGTACATATATGTCAATACAAACGCAAGAAACAATGCAATAAAGGACCATATATATAAGAACATACATACATAATACAATGACCATAGGACATCCAAAATATACACATTTAGATAAACCTAAGGTAGTATATAATTAAACTATAAAGATTATTTAGTGTCCCAATAGTCATTATATTCCATCAATATAAATCAAACCATTAGTTTAGGAAAATAAAAAGTGTTAAATGAGATAAAAATATATATACACTTGAAAACAAAAAAATATGTTTTCTCCATATGCACTATAGAGAGAGATACTACAAAATAATAACAAAAAATAAGTATAAATGAAACCATAAAAATAGGTACATTTGAGCAATAAAAAAGAGGAACCAAAAGAACAGATTAGTATAACTAAATCTTCTCTAAGTAGACATTTAATTGGTAACACATCTTTAGTCAAGGAGAAGAAATAGAAGGAAGATTCAAGGATTAATTTTCCTAAAAATAGGTCCAATGATAAATACAAATATAAAGATAGATATGACAATCTAGTTAACAAATAAGCCCCTTATTTCTGCATTCCAGATGGGAAATGGATGATGTCTACACTCATTCTACAAATAGGTCTACATCCATTCTTTTATTCATTCCCTCTGGAGTTCTAGTATGTAACTTAACTATCCAAAAGATCTCTTTTTTTCTCAGACACTTTTCTCTATCGCCCCCTCTTGGATGCTTTTTGATAATATCAATACCAACACAGGAAAAATACTTTGGTCCAATACCATGGAGTCTGAAGTGTTTCGCTACAGGTGTTTTGGGTTCTTTATCCTCCAGGGATCTTAAATGTTCACGTACTCTATCCTTAAAGGGTCGAGTCGTGATCCCTACATATTGTTTAGTACAATGAAGGCAATTAACTATATAAATAATAAATTTAGAGTTACAGTCAATTCTATCTTTAATTTGGAAAACTTGTTTTGTAACACTAGAGGAAAATGTATCAGTAACAGATATGCAGGAGCAGGCCTTGCATGGTACATGGCCACATTTAAAGCATCCAGTTCTGGGACTAAGCCAATTAGTGGTAGTGTTGTCAGTGATTGTTTTTCCGACTAAAATTTTCCTAGTCAAATCTGCAATAGTCGGGGCTTTTCTAGCTACACATTTTACCCCATTAGATAGTACTTCTATTAGGGAGTCATCCCCCTTAAGTATAGTTAAAATTTTCTGTACTATATTGCAGATATCTCTGTATTGTCTACTATATTCAGTAATAAATAATATATTTTGTTCCTGAGATTGTTTTTGTCCAATGTTAGATAATTTAAACCTTTTCTTATGTGGTATGAACAATTCTTTTCTATCAGTAAAGGCTATCTGTTTCTCCAGTTTTTTGAGGGATGTTCTGTCATATCCCCTCTCAACTAATCTAGAGGTCAATTCCTGAGCTTGTTTGTAATATTGAGTAATTTCAGAACAATTTCTGCGTAATCGCAGATATTGTGCTTTAGGTATACCTCTCTTGAGATGAGGGACATGACAAGAATCCGCTCGCAAAATTGTGTTACGTGCCAATGGTTTGCGGAATGTAGAAGTGATGATTGTACCCTGTCTAGTTTCAATCAATAAATCTAAAAAATGAATACTAGTCGAGCTCGACTCAGCAGTAAAAGACAGATTATATCTATTATCATTCATGACTTCTACAAAGGAGTCAACCATAAGGCCATTCTGTTTGTCCCAAATGACAACAATGTCGTCGATAAAACGACCATATAGAATCATGTTATCAATATAAGGGAAATCATCTGCAAAGATGCGGTTCAATTCAATCCAGCCCATGTAGATGTTAGCATAGGCGGGGGCAAATTTAGCCCCCATGGCCGTACCGCATCTCTGCAGATAATAATCCCCTTGAAACATGAAGAAATTATGTTGTAACAAAAACTCTGTTACTTGGACTATGAACAGGATAAAGTCATCTCCATAATTAGAATGTCTATGCAACATTGCATCAATTGCCTGAAGTCCCAAAGAGTGCGGAATGTTAGAGTAAAGGGCCGTCACATCTATAGTTGCCCAAACATAATTTTCGTGCCAATTTAAATCTTTAAGCTGTGAAATTAGATGAGCACTGTCTCTAATATATCCCGGCAGGGCCAACATTATAGGTTGCAAGACATGATCAAGCCAGCACCCCAACCTCTATATATATATACAGTATATTATTTTTATTTGTTAGTGTGTGTGCATTGGAGCACTTTTCAGTAGCTGAAACATGTGAAATCATATTTATGCAATAGTCATATTTAATAAAGTGTTTAACTATGTTTTTAATGTAAACATTTCACATTCCAATGTTCTTCACATAACAGAATATCTTCTAAATATTTATAAATAGATATAAGTATAGATAACATTTTTACCTAAAACCATATATATATATATATATATATATATATATATATATATATATAAAGTATGTATTTATGAATAAATAGAACATATTCTTCTATGTGAAAAACATTGGAATGTGAAATATTTCATGTCGGGTTAGCACACATGAGAAAACTTGATCAGGTTTGTGCTACTTGTTGGGTTTCTATGGGAGAATATGTTAATGTCAGGTTAGTGTGCATGCAAAAACTTTTTACTTTCAACTTGCAATATGCGTGCCACCCAATGCGTGTAAAAAGCTGACTTTTAGCGCAGTTATCTCACGAACAGGAGCGGTAAATAGCACCCCACACGTAATCTAGCCAATAGAAAGCTAGGACCAGTAATGCAAAAATGACATGTTCTAACAATTTTTATTCATTTTTCCTTTAAGGTTTTCAAGGTGTTTTGTGATACTGGTATCCTTCACAGTGGAACAACATTCTAGATAGATGCTTATCCATTGATAATACTAGTGCTTAACATGCTATTTGCTGTGAAAAGGGGCATTTTTGTTTCTATAGAACTGTGTGTCCGTGAAAAAATAAATTGATATTTTTTTATATTTGAAATAGGATTAGCATAGAAAATGTAACTGGCTTCACTTCCCACATAGAAATAAACTATATAATTTCAGTGTTACATAATAATATCTAACACTTTGAATTGCTGAATTGTCATTATGATCACAGCATGAGGCTTATAATTGCTTACAATTAATATTCAAATCATACATATAAATGCAGGCTTCATGCAGTCTCTGTAACATCCCATTAAAAACATTACAGCTCTTGTGAGACCCAATTCTTAGTTACATAACTTGATGAATAAATGTCTCTTATATAGCACCCCAGTGTAAAATCCCATAAAAGGTTTATTGAAAGGTCTGGTGAGCTGTATGTTTATTTCAAGAAAACATGTTTATAGACAGTTGCAATATTTATGTTTTAATTCTTGAATGCTTATTGGTAACAAGAACGTCACAATGCCCAAAAATTCATCAAACCCTTTTATAAATCTAATATCTCACAGAAAAACTTGCTGCAACATCACAAACAGAAAATTGCACAATTTAAAGAAATTTGTTCCCATCCTCTGTCAATGCGGCAAATTTCTCTTCATTATAATTAATGGAGCAATCTTGTTACCATTCACTTCTTGTCACATAGAATTAGTTCCATTTTCAAGAATCACAAGTCCCATAATCCTTACTTAAAGGGACATAATACTCATATGCTAAATCAAATGAAACTGATGCAGTATAACTGTAAAAAGCTGACTGGAAAATATCACCTGAGAATCTCTATGTAAAAAAGGAAGATATTTTACCTTACAACTTCCTCAGCTCACCAGAGTAAGTTCTGTGTAAAGAAAATATACTTCAGTTACTGCCCAGCTGCAGGTAAAAAAAATGAATGAAGGAATGAACAGCAGCAAATCGGCATCAACAGTGCTGAGGTCATGAATTCTTTTACTGTGATCCCATGAGATTTCATTTAACTCTCATGAGACTTTCATAGTAAACTTCCTTAAACTGAATAGGGAAATAACATGAGTGTGCATGAAAGCTCACTCCCTTAGCTGTCCCAGGACAGACATACTGATTTGCTGCTTAGAAGTCCTTTATAATGGGATGTGGCTACCGAGGATTTTTTGAGGTAAAATATCTTTCTATTTTACATAAAGATGTTCAGGTGATATTTTCTAGTCAGCTTTTTAGAGCTATGCTGAATTACTTTCAAGTGTTTCAACAATTGGGTATCATGGCCCTTTAAATAATCTTATTAAAATGGAAAAAATACACCCTCTATAAGCCAGTCCAGTCTGGTATATGCACAAAATAAAACTTTGAAAATTAAAAACAATTTGAAAGAAAAATAAAATGAAGACAACTAAAATGAGATACTTTACTGCGGCGATGCGGTCACATGCTTCTTCAGGGCTTCATAGATTTTAATGGAGCTGATCTCGCAACTCACAACTTGGATTAATAGAGGGACCAAATCTTTATCAAGTCTGCCATTTTTAGAGTTTCAGTATTGCGGTGAATTTGTTTCATTGAGATGATTCAGATCGAGCATTCTGTTATAAATAACTTTCCTATTTACTTCTATTAGATAATTTGTTTTATTCTCATATCTTTTGTTGAAAAAAATACCTAGGTGGGCTTAGTAGCATCAATGCATTACTGGGAGCTAGCCTCTAATTGGTGGCTGCACATTTGTGCCTCTTGCTATTGGCTAACCCAATGTGTTCAGCTAACTCCCAGTAGTGTATTGCTGGTCCTTCAACAAACAATACCAAGAGAACAAAGCTAATTTGATAATAGAAGTAAATTAAAAAGTTGTTTAAATCTGCATTCTCTGTCTGAATTATGAAATGAAACTTTTGAGTTTGATATCCCTTTAAATTATATAGAGCTGTTTTATTAACTAAAACAATGAATGTTCTGTCACTTCAAACAACTGTTATGTGCAAGCAAATATTATTATTTTCACCACTAAGTGCAGAACCTGACTTGGTCACAACCTCCACTTTACTCTATGTGCAGAAGATACCTCCAAGCTGCTCTCTGCTCCTTGTGTTTACTCATTTTACAATGGCCCATTGACAAAAGGAGTGGACATTACTTGTCGGCTATACACATTGCTGACTCATGAACATGTGTGATGATGTCTTTTAGCAGTAGCACATGACAATACCGTGCATGATGGGATGTGCTTATAGTAAGAGATACTTCTCATTGCTCTTCATGTACCTATCTCAGCCCTCACAGTACTTGTACGAAAGAAGGATTCTGCATAAGAGGTTGCATAGCCTTCTAAAGTGCAGGTTATCACTAAGAAAATGATGATCATCTGAAATACTAGACACCTAAAACTTTTTGGTGAGAATAAAATGATTCCTAATAATTCCAATACATTTATAACTATAGAAATTGATCATTTGGAAGAAGACGTGTCACCCTTCATGTATGTCACATTCTTATATAGCATTTATGTAAAGGTTAAAGTAATATCAAGTAGCAGTAACCACTGACCTCATTTGTTTTTGTAGTTAGTGTCGAGCCTTACAGTAGCCATCCTTGCATGCATATATTTACCCAGAATCCCCTGCTTCAGTGCAGCTACCATTCTAATCTAATTTGTTTAGATGTGAAAATGTTCTATATAATGACCAGTTTCATAAAACTACTGGCAAAACATGTAGAATAGTGATGTCGCGAATAGTTCCCGGCGAACATAGCTTGTTCGCGTTCGCCACGGCGGGCGAACATATGTGATGTTTGGTCCGCCCCCTATTCATCATCATGAGTAAACTTTGACCCTGTACCTCACAGTCAGCAGACACATTCCAGCCAATCAGCTGCAGACCCTCCCTCCCAGAACCTCCCACCTCCTGGACAGCATCCATTTTAGATTCATTTGGAAGCTGTATTATTAGTGAGAGGAGGGACAGTGTAGCTGCTGCTGATTTAATAGGGAAATCGATAGCTAGGCTAGTGTATTCAGTGTCCACTACAGTCCTGAAGGACTCATCTGATATCTGCTGTAAGGACAGCACCCCAAAAAGCCCTTTTTAAGGCTAGAACATGTCTGCTTTTTTAAAAAAAAATTAACCCTGCAAGCTCCCTACAAACTACCTAATTAACCCCTTCCCTGCTAGCCATAATACACGTGTGATGCGCAGCAGCATATAGCGGCCTTCTAATTACCAGAAAGCAATTTCTGAACAAAGGGGATCCCAGAGAAGCATTTACAACCATTTGTGCCATAATTGCACAAGCTGTTTGTAAATAATTTCAGTTAGAAACCTAAAATTGCGAAAAAAAAATTTTTTTTTTTAAATTTGATTGCATTTGGCGATGAAATGGTGGCATTAAATATACCAAAATGGGCCTAGATCAATACTTTGGGTTGTCTACTACACTACACTTAAGCTAAAATTAACTCTACAAGCTCCCTACATGCTCCTTGATTAACCCCTTCACTGCTGGGCATAAAACACGTGTGTTGTGCGCAGTGGCATTTAGCAGCCTTCTAATTACCAAAAAGCAACGCCAAAGCCATATAAGTCTGCTATTTCTGAACAAAGGGGATCCCAGAGAAGCATTTACAGCCATTTATGCTATAATTGCATAAGTTGTTTGTAAATAATTTCTGTGAGAAACCTAAAGTTTGTGAAAAAGTGAACAATTTTTTTTTTTTATTTGATCGCATTTGGCGGTGAAATGGTGGCATTAAATATACCAAAATGGGCCTAAATCAATACTTTGGGTTATCTACTACACTACACTTAAGCTAAAATTAACTCTACAAGCTCCCTACATGCTCCCTAATTAACCCCTTCACTGCTGGGCATAAAACACGTGTGGTGCGCAGTGCCATTTAGCAGCCTTCTAATTACCAAAAAGCAATGCCAAAGCCATATAAGTCTGCTATTTCTGAACAAAGGGATCCCAGAGAAGCATTTACAACCATTTATGCCATAATTGCATAAGTTGTTTGTAAATAATTTCTGTGAGAAACCTAAAGTTTGTGAAAAAGTGAACAATTTTTTTTTATTTGATCGCATTTGGCGGTGAAATAGCGGCATGAAATATACCAAAATGGGCCTAGATCAATACTTTGGGATGTCTTCTAAAAAAAAATATATACATGTCAAGGGATATTCAGGTATTCCTGACAGATATCAGGGTTCCAATGTAACTAGCGCTCATTTTGAAAAAAAGTGGTTTTGAAATAGCAAAGTGCTTCTTGTATTTATTTCCCTATAACTTACAAAAAAAGCAAATAACATGTTAACATTGGGTATTTCTAAACTCAGGACAAAATTTAGAAACTATTTAGCATGGTTGTTTTTTGGTGGTTGTAGATGTGTAACAGATTTTGGGGGTCAAAGTTAGAAAAAGTGTGTTTTTTTCCATTTTTTCCTCATATTTTATGATGTTAGGTGATTTATGCCCTTTATGGATTAAAACCAGACTCTGCATCAACTATGTAATTTTCCATGGAAGTTTTGCCATGGATCCCCCTCCGGCATGCCACAGTCCAGGTGTTAGTCCCCTTGAAACAACTTTTCCATCACTATTGTGGCCAGAAAGAGTCCCTGTGGGTTTTAAAATTCGCCTGCCTATTGAAGTCTATGGCGGTTCGCCCGTTCTCGAACATTTGCGGAAGTTTGCGTTCGCCATTCGCGAACGGAAAATTTTATGTTCGCGACATCACTGATGTGGAACTAAAATCTATAATTTCTGTGCAAAATGACTTGAAATATGCTGCACAGTGCATCATTTAAACTGAAATTTAAACATCCATTGGAAAGACTTTCTTTATGATCTTAATACACAAAGAACATTTTCCTTAAATGAATGATGGGATATTTTTTAAAATTAATAACCTAATATTTACTTTTTTTAACAAAGCCTGCACTTAAAGGGACAGTAAAGTCAAAATTAAACTAAAATGGATTGGATAGAGCACACACTTTTAAAAAACTTTCCAATGTATTTAATTTTTAAATTTTGCTTAGTTCTCTTGGTTTCCTTTGTTATAGAATAATTCTAGGTGAGCTCAGGAGCGTGGACGTGTCTGTAGCCATCTGGCAACTGTGCTTGCAACATTGTTTATAGCAGTAATACATATTTACAAACGCTGCTGCTATAGACTGCTATAGACACGGGCACTCTCCTAAGCTCATATTAGCCTACCTAGCTTTACTCTTCAACAAAGAATATCAAGAGAACAAAACAAATCTGATAATTGAAGTAAAGTTGTATAAAACTGCATGCTCTCTCTGAATCAGTACAGTTTAATTTTGACATTACTGTCCCTTTAAAATATATGGACATTTTTTTAAATGAATATAATATAATTTAAAGAAAGACACAGTAGAAATATTAATTGAAACAGTTATTTTTTTTATTTCCATTCTTTAAAGCATGTCCTAGAAAAAGATTACAAGATTTGAGGTTTTCCTCCTTATCTTAAAGGGACATAATACTCATATGCTAAATCACTTGAAACTGATGCAGTATAACTGTAAAAAGCTGACAGGAAAATATCACCTGAGCATCTCTATGTAAAAAAGGAAGATATTTTACCTCACAATTTCCTCAGCTCAGCAGAGTAAGTTCTGTGTAAAAAGTTATACTCAGCTGCTCCCAGCTGCAGGTAAAAAAATTAAAAAAAATGAAGAAATGAACAGCAGCCAATCAGCATCAGCAGTGCTGAGGTCATGAACTCTTACTGTGATCTCATGAGATTTGACTTAACTCTCATGAGATTTCATAGTAAGCTTCCTTTACCTGATTGGTGAAATAATATGAGAGTGCACGATGCTAGTCCCTTCAGATGTCCCAGGACAAACACACTAAAATGCTGCTTAGAAATCCTTTACAATGGGAGGTGGCTATTGAGGAACTTTTGAGGTAAAATATCTTTCTTTTTTACATAGAGATGTTCAGGAGATATTTTCTAATCAGCTTTGTACAGCTATGCTGCATCACTTTCAAGTGTTTAAACATTTGGGTATTATGGCCCTTTAAAATCCTTGTTTCTAGGCTGCGGTTTTATATAATAGTGACAGAAATAACTGTGTCGTTTGATTGAGAGGGTCTTTTCAGGGGAAAAACCACCCCCCAAAGAAAAATCTGTGTACATTAAAGACATATGATAATTTCAAGTTAATTATGTCACAGTCAAAAACGACTTCTTCTCTGGAGCAAAATGTGATAGAAGAGGATTGATTGAGTGCTTCATGTCCTTGAGATTGTCCCCATTAAAAATGTAATATCTGAAGGTGCAATTTGTCAGATCTTTTCCCTAAGAAATTATAAAATAGACATTTGATGGGAGTACAAGCAAATATATAATAGTATTCTTCATGTTTAAAGGCATTTTGATATTAAAGCAAAATGTTACTCAACAGAAATTCTTGTTTTTTTTTTTTCCTGATGAAATTGTAAGAAAGAAAAAGTTTAATAATGTATACCCTGATTTTTCTATATTTATTACAAAGATCAACTCACCATCAGCTTCTTTTTCTAGTTCCATCGGCATGAAAAACAAACAAAAATGTGTATATGTGTAAAGTCCCTCTACTATGGGATGCTGCTACTGGAGACATTCACCTAGATTACAAGTTTGTGAGTTCGTCTTTTAACGCAAAAAATATGGTATTTTTAGCGTTAAAACAGCACCGTAGCCATTACAAGTATTGCCGGTATAGCTGTACCACAAGCATTTTAGCCTGTACCGCAATGTCAGTACCGCACTCCTAAAAATGACTTTTTTCATGAGATTCCCATAGCGCCGGTATTACGAGTTTTGCGGTGAGGCTAAAAAGTGAGCGTTACAGCCTAAAAGGACAAGATCCGTAACACCATCTAAAGTCAGTAGTTATGAGTTTTACGCTACAAAGCTGTAACATAAAACTTATAACTTAAAAAGTACACTACACCCATAAACTACCTATTAACCCCTAAACCGAGGCCCTCCCGCATTGCAAACACTATTTTAAAGTTTTTAACCCCTAATCTGCTGCTCCCGACATCACCGACATTGTAACCACTATAACAGACTTATTAACCCCTAAACCGCCACCCTCCCGCGTTGCAAACACTATTTTAATATTATTAACCCCTAATCTGCCGTCCGCCCACATCGCCCCCACTATAATAAAGTTATTAAGCCCTACACCGCCACCACTATAATAAACCTATTAACCCCTAAACCGAAAGCCCCTACAACGAAATATATTAATTAAACTATTAACCCTTAAACCAAAAGCCCCCACATCGCAATAAACTAATTTAAACTAGTAACCCCTAAACCTAACCCTAAAGTAACCCTAACCCTAACACCCCCTAACTTTAACATAATTCAAATATAGCTAAATTAAACTTACAATTATTAACCAAATAAATCTATTAACCCCTAAACCGCCAGCCCCCCACATCGCAACAACCTAAATTAAACTGTTAACCCCTAACCCTAACGTAACCCTAACCCTAAAACCCCCTAACTTTAACATAATTAAAATATAGCTAAATTAAACTTAAAATATTAACTAAATAATACCTAGTTAAAACTAAATACATACTTACCTGTGAAGTAAAACCTAAGCTAGCTACAACATAACTAATAGTTAGATTGTAGCTAGCAAATATAGCTAAATTAAACTTACAATTATTAATCAAATAAATCTATTAACCCCTAAACCGCCAGCCCCCCACATCGCAATAACCTAAATTAAACTGTTAACCCCTAACCCTAACGTAACCCTAACCCTAAAACCCCCTAACTTTAAAATAATTAAAATAAAGCTAAATTAAACTTAAAATTATTAACTAAATACATAGTTAAAACTCAATACATACTTACCTGTGAAGTAAAACCTAAGCTAGCTACAATATAACTAATAGTTATATTGTAGCTAGCTTAGGTTTTATTTTTATTTCACAGGTAAGTTTGTATTTATTTTAACTAGGTAGACTAGTTAGTAAATAGTAATTAACTATTTAATAACTACCAGCTAAAATAAATACAAACTTACCTGTGAAATAAAACCTAACCTGCTTTACACTAAAAACTAACATTACAAAAAAAAGTCCACGTCTGGTTTCCCCATTACTCTTAGGGTGACCCAAGAGTAATTTGCATAAAAATCGAAAGAGAGAGAACAGCACTCCATGAGATAGAACAGAAGCTGGAATAACTTCCATGCATGTTCATTTTTATTGAATTCCTCAGGGTGCCAGTTCTTTTTGCACACTATGCCCCTTCACAGAGAAAAAATATCCTGAAGCATATCAGTCTGACCCTGCCCAATGACAGTCCAGCGCCGAAATACCAGGCAATTCTTCTCTGAACAAGGGAAGCAACAACCCCAGACAATCGTTTCGGCCTCTTATGGGCCTCGTCAGTGAGGTGCAGTTGTATCTCTCTAAGGGCAAGTGTGCATGGAGTCCACGTCCAAGTGTGCATGGATTCCACAAATTATACAAAAATATAAAGATTATTCAGATTCAAAAACTGTAAGTGGATCGTCGGGGGTTAGTGTTAGGCTTTTTTAAGGGTTTATTGGGTGGTTTTTATTTTTTAGTTTAGGGTCTGGGCAATAAAAGAGCTAAATGCCCTTTTAAGGGCAATGCCCATACAAATGCCGTTTTCAGGGCAATGGGTAGCTTAGGTTTTTTAGATAGTTTTTTTTTTATTTTGTGGGTTTGGGGGGTGGGGGTTTGTAATGTTAGTGGGTCTTTGTAATTTTGTTTCACTAAAAGAGCTTCTATCTATAGGGCAATGGTAGTTTATTCTAGATTAGGTTTTTTATTTTGAGGTGTTTTTTATGGGTATTAGAATAGGAATATTTTTTTTATTTTTGATAATTTGTTTGTCATTTTGTGTAATGTATATTTTTAGTTTTTTTTTTTAGCTAAAGAGCTGTTTAACTTAGGGGAATGCCCTAAGGCCCCCCCCCCCCAAAAGGCCCTTTTAAGGGCCCTTGGTAGTTTGGGGGTCGGGGTTTGTATAGTGTTAGGGGTTAGAAAGAAAATGGGCGCCTCATAGTGAAATCCATATGTGATATATAATAAAGAAGGTAAATAGTAAAACTCTTAAAAAGATCTTATTTTTATGCCTGATGAAACGACCGTGTTGTGTGGTCGAGAAACGTGTTGCAGCAAAATTAAACTTGTCTTTTAACATTTATATATGGAGGAGTCTTTCTGCCTGATTATTCAGATTGAATTTGCTCTATCTGCACAGAGAACTTTACAAACCATCACCTCGTAATTGGTTTGCCTGCACCATACCTTCAGCCTGTTGTTTGATACTTGGATTCAAACTTCCCTGTGATCTTACCTGTGACCTGAGAACTGGTCTCTACCTTGATACAGGATCAGTATCCAGTTAGCTGACTACTGCAAGTGTCAGCCTGCCTGTTTGCACTATCTAGTGCCTTAAAAAATTGTGTGTTTTACTATTTACCTTCTTTATTATATATCACATATGGATTTCACTATGAGGCGCCCATTTTCTTTCTAACCTAGATCATTGAGGTGAACGGAGATCATTCCCCCAAGTGGAGCTGCCTGATACACTCCTTTTTCCCTTGGATTGAACAAAAATTTCAGCAATTAAACTTTTGTTTCTTCAACATGAACACTATTTCTGTCATTTATTAAGGTTAACCAATTTCACATCTGTCACAAGAATGTATTAATTTATTACTTTATCATGTTAAATAATGTTTTATCATTTTACTAATCTTTACTCATTCCTGAGAGTCCACTTATCATTCATACACCATTTAAACCAAAAAAAAAAATGTTTGACACATATTTTCACATCACAAACATTTTTATCAATTCCCTTTTTTTCACTAGTTATTTTTAGTGCGCCACTTGGGTGTTTCATCATCTTCACTTTTCAGTGTTAGGGGGTGTTTGTATTATTTTTTTTTAGCAAAATATATGTTTAACTCAGGGCAATGCCCTACAAAAGGGCCTTTTAAGGGCCCCCCAAAAGGCCCTTTTTAGGGCCCTTGGTAGTTTGGGGGGTGGGGGTTTGTATAGTGTTAGGGGGGGTTGTATTACTTTTTTACCAAAAGAGCTGTTTAACTCAGGGCAATGCCCTACAAAAGGCTCTTTTAAGGCCCCCCAAAAGGCCCTTTTAAGGGCCCTTGGTAGTTTATTCTAGATAATTCTAGATAATTTTTTTATTTTGGAGTTTTTTTTTTATTTAAAGGGTATTACAATAGGAATAATCTTTATTTTTTTGGATAATTTCGTTGTTTTTTTGTAATGGTAGTTTTTTTTATTTTTTGTAATGTTAGGTTTTAGTGTAAGGCAGGTTAAGTTTTATTTCACAGGTAAGTTTGTATTTATTTTAACTAGGTAGTTATTAAATAGTTAATAACTATTTACTTACTAGTCTACCTAGTTAAAATAAATACAAACTTACCTGTCAAATAAAAATAAAACCTAAGCTAGCTACAATGTAACTAGCTTATTGTATATATTGTAGCTAGCATATGTTTTATTTTACAGGTAAGTAAGTATTTAGTTTAAAATACATATTATTTAGGTAATAATTGTAAATTTAATTTAGATCTAATTTCATTATGTTAAAGTTAGGGGGTGTTAGGGTTAGGATTAGGGTTACGTTAGGGTTAGGTTTAGGTGTTAATATAGTTTAATTTAGGTTATTGCGATGTGGGGGGCTGGCGGTTTAGGGGTTAATAGGTTTATTTAGTGGTAGTGATGTGGGAGGCCAGAGGTTTAGGGGTTAATAACTTTAGTATAGTGGCGGTGATTTCGGGAGCGGCAAATTAGGGGTTAATAATTTTATTTAGGTGGCAGCGATATCGGGAGCAGCAGATTAGGGGTTAATAACTGTAGGCAGGTGTCAGCGATGTCAGGGGCAGCAGATTAGGGGTGTTTAGACGTGGGGTTTATGTTAGGGTGTTAGGTTTAAACTGTATTTTCTTTGCACGAGCACGTCAAAACACTGCTTGTTTTTGGTGCTGTATGGATCTTAAAATCTCCATATTGCACGCGCAAGCCGGGTTTTTCAAAACTTGTAATGGCAGCGCTATAGGGAATTAAATAAAGCTACTTTTGTTGCGTTCTTTACTTCCCCTATAGCGCTCAAAACTGGTAATCTAGCTGATTTTGAACTAAGATTTCCTTTTTTTTACATGACATTTTCTCTTGTTTTTACCTATATGGTGCATCACTTTCAATAAAAGGGGCACAAAACCTTTCCCTTTAAAACTAAACAGTAAAAACCTTGCATTTCCAGTAAAAAATTACTTATGTTAATAGAATAAAATCAACTCCTTTACCCCCCCCTTACTTAGGGCAACGTCCTCCCTACTCAGCAGCTGGTTTCCACATGTTTCAAAAACAGAGCATTACAGCCAATCAGAATCTGTTAGAATCGCTTATGTTGAGCTTCAGTGCGCTCATGCTTCCTTTTTTAAGTCTCTGCACATTGGTGAGTCTTGCAGAGCCGACACTTGTGCTAAAACCAAGAGCAGGAAATGAGGGCACATCCCTTCAACCTCTTATGGGGCAAGACAAAAACATCTGCCAATGGGACTTGATTTTAGAAAATAATCCAATAACATAACATATTTTTAGCAGGAAATAGAAGGCAATAAGTGGTAATGTTTTACAGTTACTGGTTTTGGATCCCTTTAAAGGGACAGTGTACAATATCATTTTTATTGTTTTAAAAAATAGATAATCCCTTTATTACCCATTCCCCAGTTTTGCATAACCAACACAGTTACAGTATATTAATATACTTTTACCTCTGTGATTACCTTATATCTAAGCCTCTGCAAACTGCCCCCCTGACCACATGACGTTTTTATTTATTATCTATTGACTTGCGTTTAGTACTTAAAGGGACAGTCTTCACCAATTTTTTTCTTATTTAAAAAGATAGATAATCCCTTTATTACCCATTTCCCGTTTTTGCATAACCAACACAGTTATATTAATATACTTTTTACCTCTGTGATTACCTTGTATCTAAGCCTCTGCAGACTGCCTCCTTATCTAAGCGCTTTTGACAGACATGCAGTGTAGTCAATCAGTAAAGACTCCTAAATAACTTCACGGAAGTGAGCACAATGTTATCTATATGACACACATGAACTAACACTGTCTAACTGTGAAAAACTTTCAAAATGCTCTGAGCTAAGAGGCAGTTTTCAACGGTTTAGAAATCAGTTTGAGCCTAGCTAGGTTTAGCTTTTCAAAAATATCACCAAGGGAACAAAGCAAATTTGATGATAAAAGTAAATTGGAAAGTTGTTTAAAATTGCATGCCCTATCTGAATCATGAAAGTTTAGTTTTGACTTTACTGTCCCTTTAAATAACTCCTGGGGGTGTGAACACAATGTTATCTATATGGCCCACATGAACAAGCAGTCTTCTTTTGTGAAAAGCAAATAAAAAAGCATGTGACAAGAAGCGGTCTGTAGTGGCTTAGAAACAGGCAGACATCTGGAGGTTTAAATGTTATAAAAGTGCATTAATATAACAATGTTGGCTGTGCAAAGCTGGGTAATGGGCAGAAAAGGCGTTATCTATCTTTTTAAACAATAACAATGATAGTGTAGACTGCCCCTTTAAGTTGGCATATGGACAACATTAAAATGCACTATTTAGTTAAATCATTACATTTTTAAACAAATATAGTTGTTTCTACATTTTAATCCATCAAGTTGACAGTGCAGCTGGTAATTGGAGCACATGTATGTATGCCTGCTCCTGATTGGCTTACCAGCCATATTTTGAATATGATATTTCTAAAATGCAACTTTCAGTTAGGTCCCTGTCCAGACACACAAATGGAATCACTTCAGAGAAAAGGTGGTTACCACTTATTTTGTTTACTTACTCAGGGCCAGGTTAAAGGTGGCAGGGCATTTAGTGATCTTGTTTCAACATAAAGAGGTGGTGAAGTTTCTGGTGTCTGAAGAAGATTGGATTTATTTCACTTCAATCTAGATTTTATTATTTTGAAAGCCAGAGTAGGTTTGCTCTGATCTTTCCTTTCAAGTGGTATTCTTCAGATTTAGTCTCTTTAGTAGGGCAGTAGTGGCTTTAAAGCAGTTCGGAACTTTTGATGTGGGCTTTGCTGCGTTTTCCTAACATATTTGGTGCCCTGGTATAGAATGCCTGAGTAGGCTTACTTGGACCTTTCTTTTTCTACAGGCCTCTGTGAGGAGTGGCTTCCTCTCATGCTGGGTAAGCTGTCCTCCTGCCGGACGGCTAGATACAGGTAAGTGCCTTTCTATCTTCTAGGGTGAAGATTGGGCACTTTATCAGATATCTGCATTTTTCTTGGGACACAGTATATCCTTAGTAAGGATATCTTTAAAAGCAGTCTGCAGGCACCTAAATATGTATGTGAGAGAGATATTTTATTGGTTAATGAAGGGTTAACCTGTCTTGCGATGTGGGTATGTTAATTCACTATAGCACAAACAGGAGAGAGCGCTGCTACGGCAGAAGTATGTTAGATATCCTTAGCTTGCCTCATATGCTCGTTCACATTCTCTTTGAGATCGGAGCGGCAGAGCAGTTTATTTTCAGCAGTTTGGGCTGTTCTTTGAGCGTGGATTGGGCTGATGGTTTATTTCTGAAAGGAGTAATGCTCTGAAAATAAAATAGCCTACAGGAGTTGTGGTTCGTTAGGGGACTTAGACTCTGTTTTTTATTTTTATGTCCCTTTTATCGAGATATGATTGCCTTTCAGAGGAGGTTCCGTTATTATTGGAGGACTCCCACATTTTTGCACGATTGTGACTCCGCTTCCTTCTTCAAACAGGATCGGAGCGGCGCCATTTTCCTGCCTCCTTATCTGTCGTAGAATGGGGAGGCGATGCGCACATGTTAATAAGCAGCTCAGTTTGATGGCTGGCTTTAATAGTTTAGACAATCACTTTTTATCGTTTCTGCTCTAAGAACAGTGTTCTACTTAATATGAAAGGCACATGTTGAATTTGGGAAATATAGTTACTAATAGGTGTTGCTAATGAACGTTTTATTGCCTGTGGTTTTGTGCTCTTAGACCTTCATTGTTTGTTTAGGTCTGTGCATGCCTGTCTTATTTTTATTACCTAATACATCTCAAGATTTTTTAGGCGCATTTAAAGTGACATTACAATTTAAATTTCTTTCACATTTTCAATTTTTATTTTTTATTTTATTTACATGGGCTACCATGTAATGTCAAATATTGGCTCATATTATGTCTCTCAGGATGATACTGTTAGGCAAAGCCACAGTTTCTACTTAAATGTCTCTAGCCTTAAGGCGTCACATACAGTGCCCTGCGTTTTACTCTCAGTCTACTGGAGGAGCTTATTTGCTTGCAGAATTATTTTTGCTCAGGTATCTTCTGCGATCTCTGCGGCATTATCTGCCTTCCCTATGCTAATGAAAATAGCAAGAGGAATAGTAGAGATTTAGATAGTAAGGTTTCTGTTCCTCCTACTGCTATGCAGGTTGCCTTCCTCATAGGTCTGATGAGGAGAATACATCGGTAGCCTCTGAGGGTGAAATCTCAGATTCGGACAATATAATTCCTTCATCTGATGCTGAAGTGGTATTCTTTAGATTTAGGCTTGGACACCTTTGTGTATGGTTAAAGGGACAGTACACTGTAAAATTGTTTTTATATTAATGTATTTTCAATGACTTGTTATACTAGCTGCAGAGTATAAAATGTATGAGAAATTGCATTTTCAGGTTTATTTGTGTATATGAAGTAACTGGTTTTGTGATTTTAAACCCCAGCCTATTACAATGGGTTGAACTTAAAGGTAATATCATATCTCATTTTGTTATCACTTTGTGTACACACACATTCTTCCTTATCTTATATTTGTCTGGAAAACTAAAGCTCAATACATAGAGAGACCAATGGAGAATTATAATTTTATTACTTAACTATCCTGCACCCCACTGTGAGTTTAATTTCTTCTGCTGGCTGTGTTTCCTTAGGCTATTCAATAGCTTTGACTCCAGTATCAAAACTTTCAGTATAGGTTGGGAAACCACAAGCTAAATCAGCTATTTCAACAGGGCAAAATAGGGGTAAAGGAGCTACTTGTAAATAGTTTAATACAGTCCAGCAGGTAAAATGGATCGTTGGGAACAATTAAAAGGGAGAACATTTTTGGATGAACTGTCCCTTTAAAGGAGGTTGTGGCTACTTTGGAGCGACTCCGATACGTCTGTCTTTGTCAACTCTAAGAAATCTAGTAGACTCTATATATACTAGAATTCCTTAGTGGAAGTCAGGGATTCCTTTTCCCTCGTCTCCTGTCTTTAAATGGATGTTTCCTGTCGCTGTCTCCATTAAATATCATGACGCACGGTGCCTAAGTAGTAGGGCATTTCTATTCTGGCTAAAAGAACTATGATTCCTAGAGAGGATAGATGTTCTTTTCAGGATCCATGGACTAGGCTGGGCCTATGGCAACACCACCCTGAATGCGACCAATCTCGTCTGATCTCAGAAGCTAAGCAGGGTCGGGCCTGGTTAGTACTAGGAAGGCTTACATAGAAGCTTGTATTGCCACTGTGTCAAGTGTGGCATCCTATTGGTGCGACGCCTTGTTTGATTCCAATTTGGTAGGGAGTTCTTCAGAGGAGATCCAGAGTGTAATTAAGGCTCTTAAGCTAGCCCACGGGGCATTGTGGCTATTTTCTTGGTCAGTGGATCTTCATCTGAGTCCAAGCTTCTGATGCTTCCCTAAAAGTATAAGACCTTGTTTGCTCCTGACTTGTCAGGAATATTTTGGATAATGGATATGAGATGTCCCAGATAGGCTGTGGACACAGTATCTTAGGGATTCTACATAGAATTCATACCTTTTGTCCCAGAGACAGGTTCCACCTCTCAATTTATCTGCAGACCAGATAACAGTGAGGCATTTTTGAAGTGCGTATTGGGATCTCTCTTCCTTTGAGTGTTAGTTCCAGTTGCTGTATGGGAACAGGGTCTAGAATTCTATTCATTCCTTTTCGTGGTTCCCGAAAAAGAGAAAATAATTTCGTCCTATGGTAGATGCTCTGTTGTGGCTTACTGGTTAGCACTCTGGGCTTGCAAGCAAGAAGGTCCAGGATATAAGTCCACCTCTGGGTGCTGGTTGTTAACTTTAAATCTAAAGTGTCTAAACAGGTTGACTCAGGGTACCGTCCTTTCAAGATGAAAACCAGTGGTTTCATTCTTCCTTTGGTCCAAAAGGGTCTTCAAGTTCCTGAGTTTTTGCTTTTCTGTCAAACACTTTCAGCTTGTGAATCTTCCCTTTGGCCTTGCCACGGCTCCCAGAGGGGGCTATCTTGGCAGTGATCAGGTTTACGGGAATTGCTGTGGTGCCCTTCCTGGACGACATAATGGGTCAGGTGCCATCTTTTTAATAAGCAAACTCTCATACAGAGATATTGTTGTCTTCTTCATTCCCAATGATGGAAGTGAATCTGAAAATGAGTTCTCTTGTCCAGCTACAGGGGCAGTTTCTTAGAGACCATATTAGTTTCCCTATCTCTGGAAATAATTTTGACAGAGGTCAGTAATAGAGGATTTTTCCTCTTGCCTCTTTCGGCACTAACTAACTTTATGGAGGTAATTGGGCTGATGGTTGCTTCATTGGACACTGCTGTTACGCATGTTCAGATAGTGGACCAGTGATCCTGTGGCTCTGTCTCGGAGGATAGATCTAGATCTATCAATTGAGATTATTCCCTATGAATCAGAGAGGGGAATTAGTGATAATGCGCTCGCTTTGCTTGTGAGAATCCTTGGTTTTCTCAGGAGTATCTGTTTCAGGGCAAATGCTGACGGAAACCTTAAAGAGTATTATTGACCACGGTCACTAGCCTGTTGTTCTTGGGAGGAGCCTGATCTCCCCATAGCTATCTTGGAGTGGAGATAGATCTACAATGCTCTGATGCCTTGGTCTCAGTTGTCTTATCCGGGTTTTTTTCAGGTTCTAGTTGAACAATTTAATCTCAGTGGTTTTACATTAACCACCTGGGAGGAACCTTGAGTTCCTTTGCTATGATTGGCGTGGATTTCTCGGTGGGCGGACACTCATATTAATTTTTTTTCCCTCTATTCACATTTCAAGAGTGAATACCGGGAGCGGACTTCTTGAGAAGTCAGATTGGTGTGTCTGCCAGAGCTGTTGGCCAGGTTAACCCTCAAATAGGGGGTGCTGGAGTTGGAGATGGCAGTATGCCAGGCTTCCAGGTTATGTTTAAGGTCAAGACATCAGCAGGCTGCTCTGCTAAATACCCTGACGGTCCCTTGAGTCATTGCTCGTATCAAATGGGAAGGAGCATCGGTATTTTCATAGTTCCTACGTAGTCTCGCAGGATCTGGCGGAGATGTATTTCTTCCACCTTGGTGGCTGTTCCTGAGGATGGACCTTCTAATTCAGGGTCCGTTCTTTCATCCAACATTCGTTTTCTCTAAAGCTTTCCACTTGGAGATTGAATGCTTAGTTCTGTCTAAGCGTAGTTTTTCTGAATCAGTCATTGAGACCATGATTCAAGCTCGCTGGCCTGTAACTGCCAATTTCTACCACAAGGTTTGGCATAAATTCCCTGATTGGTGTGAATCCATGGACTATTCTTGGAAGTAGGGTCAGGATTCCTAAGGGTTTTGTCCTTCTCCAAGATGGTCTGGAGGGCGTTTTTGTCAGAAGGGTCAGTTTTATGCGTTTTTTCTTTTTTACACAAGTGTCTGGCGGATGTGCCAGACGTGTAACCTTTTTGTCAGACCCTGGTTAATATCAGGCCTGTGTTTAAGTCTGTTGCTCCTCTTGCAGCTTTAACCTTGTTTTGAGGTTTGCAGCAGGCTCAGTTTGAGCCTTAGCATCCATAGATTTTAAAATTTTTATCTTGGAAGTTTTGTTTTTTTGGCTCTATCTTCTGCTCAGAGGGTTTAGGTACTGTCGGCTTTGCAGTTTGATTCGCCTTATCTTTTTTCAGATACAGCTGTTATTTTTCCTAAGTGGAAATATTGTTTGGGATTTTGTTATTCCTTTTCTGTGTCCTCATTCTTATATCTTGAGGAAGCTGGGACTAGGGGGTTTAGCCAGTCTTCTGGTTTTGTTTGTTTTCTCTGTAACAGAAAACTACTGCCTCTTTTTTTTCTGGTTCCGAAGTTTAATTTGTTTGCTTTTCAGACTGTGAGGCTGCAGTCTCCTGAGAGAGTTATGCTTAATTACATGAGGGCTTTCTCTTCTTCTTGGGCTTTCAAAGTTGATGCTTCTGGGGATCAGATTTGCAAGGTGGCAACTTGATCTTCCTCACATACTTTTTCCAAATTTTATAAATTTGATATTTTTTCTTCGGCTGAGGATTTTTTCTATTGGGAGTAAGGTTATTCAAGCGGTGGTGCCTTCTGTTTCGGTCTGTCTGTCTTGTCCCTCCCTATTCATCTGTGTTCTCTAGCTTGGGTATTGGTTCCCAACAGTAATAGATGAAGCCGTGGACTCACCGTATCTTAGGAGAGAAAAGAAAATGTATGCTTATCTGATAAATGTATTTCTTTCCGGATACTGTGAGTCCACGGCCCCGCCCTTTATTTCAAGACAGTTGTTTTTGACTAAACTTCAGGCACCTCTACACCTTGTGTTTCTTTTTTTTTTCTCCATTTTTCTTCGGTCGAATGACTGGGGGTTGTGGGAAGGGAAGTGGTACTTAACAGTTTAACTGTGGTGCTCTTTGCCTCCTCCTGCTGCCCAGGAGTGATATTCCTAACAGTAATTGATGAAGCCGTGGACTCACCGTATCCGGAAATAAATACATTTATTAGGTAAGCATAAATTTTCTTTTTATTAAGAAAAGGAAATTTTATGTGCTAAGTGGATCACATTTGTACATAAAATGTCTTTAATTTCTAAAATATTATTATATGTTAATGAAAAGTGAATGAGTTTTGCTTTACCTTTTTAAATATCATATAATACCACAAAAACAAAACTTCTATATCTACAATAAGTTTTGATAAGATTATAAATAGATGTGCACTGGCAAAAACTTTGTTTCAGATTTTTTTTAAACGTTCGACTCCGAAGAATTTCGTCCACACAGGTATTCGGTTCGGATGAATATTGGATTTGGATTTGTTACCATTATTTACAATGGAATCAGCTAATATAGACAATATTAACAAAAATCTTACATTATAGGATTCAAACAACTAAAATATCTTTCAATGTTAAAAGAATATGCAACTGCTGTATGATTAAAATCCATCATTTAGTGCCTAATTGGCTGTTCCTAACATCAGTCATTAGTAATACTGTAACAGGATTGGACAAGAGACAATGTACAAATGAATGATACCCCTCCCCCCCGTACTTATTACCAATTAGTATAACTCCTTCCCTCAATTCCTGCACCTTTTTTGTCACAAAATGGCACAAACAAGTGTACAAATCAATTTTGTCAAACAATCATTTGTCCAATGATGTATTCGAATGTTCATGTATCAAATAACTCAACAAATCAGTGACATTCAGATGAACTCAGAATGCACATCTCTAATTATAAACTATTCATAACAATAATTAATTACATTTTTCCATGAAAATTATTTAGACACATTAGGTTAGTGCTCTAGAATTATGGCGTACTCCAAAGAATTGGGCAACAGAATACAACAAATATTGGTAAATAATTAAATACATTTTTATATTTTTTTCTCTAATGGTAATTTCTGTAACATAACCAATTTAACACACCAGCCTTAAAGGGCTATTATAATCAAAACATTATAAGGTCTAAATATTTATATCATGTTATTTTAAGGATAGCGACCTTGCACTTCTATGTGTGTAACCCCTGCAGTAGTACAAATTAGTAAGTACAAGTACACTTAGTAAGTTTCTTTATGAAAATAACATTAATATGTATTTTAGCTCTTAAATATAGTTTTAGCAAAAAAGTAGGAAAATTCAATGTAGAAAGTCTGTCAGTCATATGTGATTCCACTTGGTACGAGGTTGCAAATGTAAAAATAAATTATTTCTAAGGGCATGGTATCAAAGAGCAAATAACTAAGAGGTATGAAATAAAATATTTTTGCAGGATCACATCAAAGTGGGCACCATGCTAAGAGAATCCAGAGCATTTCTTTTTAAGATGGCTTCACCCCTGCGGTTTATAGAATTTGCAGGTGTCACCTCTATGATACAAGTGTGGTTTTATTGCTTTTTTCTCTCTGTGACATTACTCGTTTGCGTCTTATAAAACTTCCTATGTTTAAAGTTTGCATAAGCTATAGTTGTTGATAAAGAAGTTTCAAGGTTGGAACAACATAAATAGTTCTGATACTTTGGGATTGGCACTGGTCAAGATGTTTAATGCATGCTGACTAGCAGTATCATACTGACTTCAAAATTAAGCCAAAGTAGTTTTGTTTAATAGCAGTTGAATAAGGAATGATGAAGTTGACGTTCATTTTTTCATTGATGTCTTCAGTATCTAAAAAAAGGGACTGAAGCCTTAGTCTCAAACCAAATCTATCTTATCTTGAGTTCAGGGAAGCTTTGGATATGCTTAAGGATAATTTTAAGAATGTTTATTAGCTTAAAAATTAGCTTAAATATGGGTAGATTTGATGCGCCCTCAGGTTCTTATCTCTCATGCTTTTATGTTTGGTTACGAGAATCAAAAGAATAGACTGACTTAATTTTCACAGCTAGTGTACCCATTTGCATTCCTAATTGATTAAAAGTATTAAACAATCAGGATTGTTTAGATTGTCTATAAATGTGAGGAACCAAGAAGACCAGTTTTCAGAAAAAAAGCTGTTGCAAGAAGAAGTCTGTGAAGACTTTAAAATATAATAAGAAGTAATTTTTAGGGGGGGCAGCGCAAGCTCGGAAACAGAATGGTCGCATAGGCCTTAGAGCTCCGTAAAATAGAATATATAGAATACTCATTCAGCCGTTCAATTTTATTATAAATCGTTCAAGAAAGAGGGCTAACAATAAGAATATTTCCTGACTAGCCTTGAGCATTGAAAAATAACCTAAGACGAAGGGGAACGACGCAACAACCTAAAATCTGTATGGTGTTCTCTACTACTGGAACCTAGAAGTGGCCATTTTATGAGATTATAGCTTGGATAGCTACACCCTACCTTCTTCCAGCTATCTGGATTACCAGCTCAACTAATTAAAATTAAACTACAATACCTTTGCTGATACCTGCAATGGAGAACATCTCACTAAGGATACACTCCCTTCTTATTGAATTTGAAATAGCAATGCTTTATAGCCTAGGCACCACCATTCCAGCCAAGGACAAGACTGCCACAACACACATGGAACTTCTATCTGGAGTTGCAACATATGGAGAGCAACAGAACCAAGCCATTGGATTTACTATTCCAATATGCGATCTCCCAACTGCAAGCTTCAATGTGAGCCAGGATCAAGCAGTCAACTTGACGTTCCCGACTCTGTGGGATGTGGCCGACACTGGAGGGTGGGCTAAAGTAAGTCCGACGCAGCAGAGTTCAGCTCCGATAGATATGGGCTATAACCAGCAACATGATCCCATATACAAGCCAAATATAGGGTGGTCGGGAGTAAATGTGCCCTTGCTCCATGACCCCACATTACCACTATACGCTCCTCGATGATAATAGGAGATACTACATGGGCTTGGCAGCTAAAACTTTACTCCCAGGAGTTTAAAGGGTTTGAGACACGTATCGGAGTGGAACTCCTATCTGTTCCTTTTGAACAGAGACCTGCAAGAGCTGGAGTAGGATAGGACTTAACACGTCTAGGGGAAAATATGTACTTTGGTCAGTGTGGATGCCTACCTGGAGTGCTTTTGACTTCCCTAGCTACCACCTGCAATTTTACACTGTGCTCCAGGCTACAGACAGAACGGATCCCCAGTCACTTATGGGACTCTTAATATGGTTTATATATACTAAATGAATACTTATACGTTTTAATATTTATACAGAAACAATAGTTTGGAGTGTAATCCTACAGTAGAAACCTTGTATAGTTGAATGAATTTGTGTTGTATTTGAGTTTAAATAGTACCTCTCATTAGAAAGTAGGGTATTTTTTGTGAAGAGTTATGCACTATTAGATTTGGAAGTCCTAGTACAATATTTATTTGCCTAACATTACTTGGACTTAAAACACTCCATACTATAGATAGCCAGTATTATATGCTTTACATTGTCAGATACAAACGTTTAATAATGGACCCCCTACTACTTATAGTACGGTATAGAAACAAAAAGGATATTTGATATATATATATTTCTAGATGGGTAATGGAAAATTCTTAAAGGGACACTGAACCCAAAATTTTTCTTTCGTGATTCAGATAGAGCATGCAATTTTAAACAACTTTCTAATTTACTCCTATTATTAATTTTTCTTCGTTCTCTTGCTTTCTTTATTTGAAATAGGAGGCATCCAATCTACTTTTTTGGTTCAGACCATGGAAAGCACTTGTTTATTTATAGGTTAATTTACCCACCAATCAGCAAGCACAACACAGTTTGTTCACCAAAAATGGGCCGGCATCTAAACTTTCATTCTTGCATTTCAAATAAAGATATCAAGAGAATGAAAAGAATTTGATAATAGGAGTAAATTAGAAAGTTGCTTAAAATTGCATTCTCTATCTGAATCACGATAGAAAAAATTTGGGTTCAGTGTCCCTTTAAGTACTAGACCTTATCTTATTTCATTACCCCTACCCTATCAAGGCGACCACCCCTCTTCTCATTAGGCCATCATCCCCCCTCCAAATTATGGTTTATTGGATAACCCCAGGAAAATATATCCCATGGACCTTTCCCTTACATTAAAATATAGATATTACTTTTAGAAGCGTATACTTACATCAGTTTAATCTAGTGATATGATAGCTTGTGATATGCATGCAGTGTCACAACTCTTACTTATACTTCAAACCAGGTACTGAGAATATATACAGTAATACAGCAGCATTTATGTTTTTATCACATTACAGTCACCTCACCATAGGCCCCTGAATGAGCACATTTGATAATGTTCTTGTTTACTGTGTGCCACTAATAAGAGATACAGATTTGTATATTTCCCTACATGTCACTAGCTAACCTCACGGGGAAACCACAGCATGGCCCAAGAGTGTCTGTTTGTCAAAATGAGAAATAGACAAATTTCTAATATTCAAAAAAGAGATTTAACTGTAATATTTTCATTGGCACAGTGATTAGATAATCCAATATGTTAAACACTTATATACGTTTACAGCAATTTTTTATACATATAACTCTACTTGTACCTATTTGAAGATCGATAACAATGCATTAACTAATACTCACGCCTCATACCAGAGTACCTGTATTTGTACCTGTTTATCATCACTGTCAATGTGCACGTGCTGTTTTTGTCTATTATCATAAATCTCAATAAAAGATTATTTAAAAAAAAAAAAAAAAAAGAGAATTTATTTTAAGCATTATTATCATTTTTTTTATAAAGTGCCACAATATTCTGCAGCACTGACTGCATGATCATTAGGGTATTCCGTAAAATAGATGTTCATGGGTGAAGGGTCATTCTCCATAGAGCTCACAATCTATAGGCTATTGGTGATTGAGACAAAAGGCTTAGAGGTTTCTTGATTGAGTTTATTAAATGTATAACTCATTCATTTTATAGTACAGCCAACTCTACAAAGGGACATGTTTCCATGTCAATATAAGGGTTAATGTAAGATATTTTATTGTTAAAGTAAACTTTTTTTAATTTTTAACATATCTTTGAGGGAAATGGTGGTATTACTTATATGAGGTTAAATTTCATGTGAAGGGTTCACACTAGGTTAACTGTCATTGGGCTAGATTGCCAGGCAAACGGACAAATGTTAGTGCACAAGTTGAAAGTAAAAAGTTAATGCTTGAGTGAAAGCCTCAGGTGCCTTAACAACTGGAGGTCAGATATCGTGGATGCATTCCCTTTCCTTTGTAGGCATGCTTCAAAGCCCTGTTCTGGCTTTCATCCGAGGGCTAACCTGAAGGTGCGCTAAAGCTGCACTAAGAAATAGTTTAAACCCTTGCGACATATGAACGTAGGTACTACATAACACAGTACTTTGCTCAGCATACTATGTTGACATAACAACTATGTCCAGCACAGAGGTACATATTGTGTAACCCACTATCAGCTTAAACAGCAGAGACTGCAGCTGGGGCAAGATGAATCTGCCTTCATATGCTAAGGATGCACTGTCTGTGTCACTCTCTTTAACAATCTTCCATTGGTGCCAGAGGGTTGTGGCAGGAGGGAAGGAGGGAGGCATGTGCGTGGCCCAGCGGAGGAGCAGGGAGCAAAGGGTGGGGTTCCCTACACTACGGGAAAAAGGTTATAAAGGGAGGCGGAGGGAAAAATATACTGAAGAAAAATATCAGCTGAGGGCCCTACACTACAGAATTTTTAAAACAAAAAAATACAAATTCAAATAAATTTTTTACTGGAAGACTGAAAGTGGGGCGCAGTGGGAGTGGGGAGGGTTTGGAATCTGTTTGGGGGGATCAGAGAGGTGGGATGGTGAGGAGGGATCTACACTACAGAAATATATAAAAAAAATACATAGGGTTTTTAAAGAAGTATGAAATAAAAGCTCAAAACTGCATACTGGCAGACTCTCTTTCAGTTAGATGGTGATGACCAGTGGGGGTGAGGGAGGGAAGATAACTGTTTGGGAGAGAACATTGCAATACATCAACATCATGCGAATGTTTGTAAATGTTTTAAATGCATTTAGACCTGCCGATGCTTTTAAATAGCCAAAGTCCACCATCTAGTTGTCTATTAATATGAGGTGTCAATCTGGACCTGTTACTGGAGTAGATAAGGCCTACAGCTTTCTTTAATGCACATTGTTTTGCAAGTCCTTATCTGCTAAAGCCACTTTAGCCCATGTTTAAGCTTTTCAAGTCTGTAGTACCCTTCCAGTTTTTGGAATTTGAAAACTCTTCATTTTCAAAGTTAAATTATTGGAAAAGGGGGGGAAATTAATAACATTTTATTGCAAAGCTGTTTTACTACACATAATTAAACATTTAGGGCTAGATTACAAGTGAAGTGCAAAATATTGCTTCCATAGGCTCCAATGGGAGCCTCGTTCTCATGTCGTGAGACACCGAATGAGAACAAGCATAGCGATGGGCAGCAAATATAAATAACAGAATTTATGCTTACCTGATAAATTACTTTCTCCAACGGTGTGTCCGGTCCACGGCATCATCCATTACTTGTGGGATATTCTCCTCCCCTACAGGGAAAAGCAAGGAGAGCACACAGCAGAGCTGTCCATATAGCTCCCCCTCTAGCTCCGCCCCCCAGTCATTCGACCGACGGTTAGGAGAAAAAGGAGAAACTATAGGGTGCCGTGGTGACTGTAGTGTATAAAGACAAAAAAAAATTCAACCTGATTAGGAAAACCAGGGCGGGCCGTGGACCGGACACACCGTTGGAGAAAGTAATTTATCAGGTAAGCATAAATTCTGTTTTCTCCAACATTGGTGTGTCCGGTCCACGGCGTCATCCATTACTTGTGGGAACCAATACCAAAGCTTTAGGACACGGATGAAGGGAGGGAGAAAATCAGGTTACCTAAATGGAAGGCACTACGGCTTGCAAAACCTTTCTCCCAAAAATAGCCTCCGAAGAAGCATAAGTATCAAATTTGTAGAATTTGGCAAAAGTGTGCAGAGAATACCAAGTCGCTGCCTTACATATCTGATCAACAGAAGCCTCATTCTTGTAGGCCCATGTGGAAGCCACAGCCCTAGTAGAGTGAGCTGTGATTCGGTCAGGAGGCTGTCGTCCGGCAGTCTCATAGGCCAATCGGATAATGCTTTTTAGCCAGAAAGAGAGAGAGGTAGCAGTAGCTTTTTGATCTCTCCTCTTACCAGAGTAAACGACAAACAAAGATGAGGTTTGTCTAAAATCTTTTGTTGCTTCTAAATAGAACTTTAAAGCACGAACAACATCTAAATTGTGTAATAAACGTTCCTTCTTTGAAACTGGTTTCGGACACAGAGAAGGAACAACTATTTCCTGGTTAATATTCTTGTTGGAAACAACTTTTGGAAGAAAACCAGGCTTAGTACGCAAAACAACCTTATCTGAATGGAAAACCAGATAGGGTGGATTACACTGCAAAGCAGATAATTCAGAAACTCTTCTAGCAGAAGAAATAGCACCCAAAAACAGTACTTTCCAAGATAATAACTTAATATTTATGGAATGTAAAGATTCAAACGGAACCCCTTGAAGAACTGAAAGAACTAAATTTAGACTCCAAGGAGGAGTCATGGTTCTGTAAACAGGCTTGATTCTAACCAAAGCCTGAACAAAAGCTTGTACATCTGGCACAGCTGCCAGTCGTTTGTGTAACAAGACAGATAAAGCAGAAATTTGTCCCTTTAGAGAACTAGCGGACAACCCTTTATCCAAACCTTCTTGGAGAAAGGAGAGAATCCTTGGAATTTTTATTTTACTCCAGGAGAATCCCTTGGATTCACACCAACAGATATATTTACGCCATATTTTATGGTAAATCTTTCTAGTCACAGGTTTTCTGGCTTGGACCAGAGTATCTATCACAGAATTCGAAAACCCACGTTTGGATAAAATCAAGCGTTCAATTTCCAAGCTGTCCTTATTTTGTTTGGACGCTATGGCACAATTATCACAAACACTCAAAGGGGGAACACATTTGTCTCTACACACACAGAACATAGGTTATCTGATGGCATAGACATGTTAAACAGATTTAGGCAGGCAAACAATGCAATAAAAACGATTTTAAACAAAAACGTTACTGTCTCTTTAAATAATAAAATGACACACTTTATTTCTGAATGTTCAAAAAACTATGAAGGCAATATCCGATTTTTATGAAATTTGGACCCCAGTGTTTTAATGCTTAGAAAGTATTGCACAGTAAATATGGAGACTCTAGCTCTTAAAACAAGCAAACCAGAGCTAATTGTTGGATTTAACCGTTTTATACACTACAATCCCTGCTACAGTATTGCTGCAGCATTTTACCTTCCTTAGGGGTCAATCATCCACAGAAATAAGCCTTCTGGAGTCACTTTCTGAGTCAAAGGACCCTCTCACATGAAAACTGCATGCACTGCCTTGAAATCAACTGCACAGCTGAAGCACCAAAATGAGGCTTCCTCCCTCAGCACACTAGAGTGAAGGGGCCTTCCTGACTAGATTTAGGTGTCTAAAACATGCCAGATCAATAAAAAACGTTCCCAAGTGTATATGAGCTTATAAAACAGTTCAAATGCAATGATATTGTAATAAAAACCAATCGATTTTGCCCCTAACAGTGTCTACCAGCATAAAAATAAAAAGGGAAAGCCTGTTATCTTTTTTGCTGAGGTGAAAGAAAAATGGCTTACCATTTTCCCTGAGGGGAAAAATGACTGTCATCTAGCATTAGCCTGTGTTGTTAGAAGGAGACTAGTCATACCTGAAGCAGATGAGTCTGCAAACTGTTACCCCCAACTGAAGTTCTCTGGTTTCAACAGTCCTGAGTGGTAACAGCAATGGATTCTAGTTACTTGTGCTAAAATCATATTCCTCTTAACAGAAATCTTCATCACTTTTCTGTTGTAGAGTAAATAGTACAAGCCAGTACTATTTTAAAATAACAAACTCTTGATAGAAGATATAAAAAACTACAACTAACACCACAAACTCCTCACCATCCCCGAGGAGATGCTACTTGTTCAGAGCGGCAAGGAGAATGACTGGGGGGCGGAGCTAGAGGGGGAGCTATATGGACAGCTCTGCTGTGTGCTCTCCTTGCCTTTCCCTGTAGGGGAGGAGAATATCCCACAAGTAATGGATGACGCCGTGGACCGGACACACCAATGTTGGAGAAATATATGTATATGCTTATATACATATATACAGTATTTATGTGTTTATATGTGTATATACACATATTAACACATAAATATAAATGTATTTAAGCATATACATATATATATATTTATAGAGAACACACAGTTCCCATAGACTGCAATGAAAAGGCACTTTTCAGTGCTGTTTTTTTTCTAACATCCTACAGCCGCCAACTTTAGCCCCCAAACATTGTTAAGTGCAGTTACTTTATTAAAAAATAAAGATGCTACTATCTTTATTTTTAAAAAAAAAGTATATTACACTCCATTTTGGGGTTTTGGGGGCATTTGGTGGATATTTATAAAATTTATCAGAGTTCAGATCTCTGGTTAATTTTATAAGCGCTAATTGCTACAGCAAGCTTGTGTAATGGCTGGTCATTTATTGTGTGCACAGACACGGGAAAATTTGCCCGTTTGTGGGCGTGCAATAAAATAGCAATCCAGGCCTTAGTATAATCTAGGCCATAGTATAATCTCCAATTGTTTACTGTCCCAGAAGTCCACAATCAGAAACAGATGTTAATGTAATATTAAAATGTTCTTACCAATTACTCAATGTTATTATTACTCTAGAATGCTTGTTAATTGGTTTGATTATTTGTTACCATTTCTCATGATATTAAAATTCATGATAAATGATAAACCCCTGAATGAAGAAAATTTAAGCAAGGGGTTGAATTGCTCATAGAAGAGGTCAGAGTTAATGCACGGGGTGGAGTTCAAGAGGTCAGAGTTAATGCACGGGGTGGAGTTTAAGAGGTCAGAGTTAATGCATGGGGTGGAGTTGAAGAGGTCAGAGTTTATGCACGGGGTGGAGTTTAAGAGGTCAGAGTTAATGCACAGGGTGGAGTTGAAGAGGTCCGAGTTAATGCACGGGGTGGAGTTGAAGAGGTCAGAGTTAATGCACGGGGTGGAGTTGAAGAGGTCAGAGTTAATGCACGGAGTGGAGTTTGAGAGGTCAGAGTTAATGCACGGGGTGGAGTTGAAGAGGTCAGAGTTAATGCACGGGGTGGAGTTTAAGAGGTCAGAGTTAATGCACGGGGTGGAGTTTAAGAGGTCAGAGTTAATGCACGGGGTGGAGTTGAAGAGGTCAGAGTTAATGCACGGGGTGGAGTTGAAGTAATAGGAGGTGGTTGAAAAGGTGGCATCATTGCAGGATCTGAAAAGCAAGGGGAAGCTCCTGCCCTCCCTCCCTAGTTATGTTTGAATTGTATTGCAGATTTGTTGGGGTGCTTGCCCTATGTGGTGAATATTTGGATGGTTTTTAGGGGTACCACCTGTGGCTGTTTAACAGGAGAGATATATTCAAATGGTTATGTGACTTTTATGTAATGAGTGTGCCCAATGGACGTTAGGGTGCAAGCACTCTGGGTCTGTATGTCATACTGTTCTTTATGTTTCAAGTAATTTATTTGTTACTGTTCGGTTATTTCAATAAACAAAGCTGCAGCCTGTATTCACTATTTCATGTGTTTGGTATTTATAAGTGTAACTGAGTACCTAGTGTAGGGGTCATTATATTTTAATTTGACTAATTAAAATTGGAACTTTAAACAAAGTTCTCCTTGCACAATACTATTCTATTTTACTTATTTACAAGCATATTTTCTCATAGGTGATACATATTATAAAAGTATTCTCAGATCTTGTGCCAAGCAAAATAATCTCAAACAATAAATCATGGTGTTAGAAATAATGACTTTTTGAACACAACATTTCTCATAATGATGCATTTGTCTATTTCATGTATAAAATGAAACCATATTTTTTTTACTAAACAAAATTATTGAGGTCTAAAAAAATTCAGAATTAAAAAATGAAACAATGTAACATTAAAATAAATGATAGGTTTACTATAAAGTTATACATTTTTTTGAATTTCTAAAGGGATATTAAACACCTTTTGTTTTGCGTAAAATTACTGGTGGTTCCCCGCTCCCTAAAGGATCCAAAAAGCAAATTTGGTAATCTGGGTTTTCTCTAAAATCCTGCCAATGAATTGCTGTGTTAGATAATTTGCTGTATTTTGAAGAAAACCTAGGTTTTAAGAATATTCCTTTTGGCCTATTTTAAGGAACGTGGACAAACACAATTTAAAAAAAAATGTAAAACGTTATTTAATGTCCCTTTAAAGAGCGCAATCTGTCCTCCGTTCCATATAAGGGCAGATGCCAGATTGGGAAAGATGGAGATGCTGTGTGTGTCACCATCTGTAACGATCATCTGCTGGTTCCGGTGGGATGTGTGGCAGGGAGTCCAGGAGGTGGGTGGGTGGTTCAGCAGTGGGGAGGGGGAGAACCCTACACACAGAAAATAAAAAATAAAGGGAGAGGGAGGAAAGGGAAGAGGTGCTACGCTACAGAAAAAATGTGGGTTGGGGGGTCCCTAACTAATAATTGGGTGAGGTTGGGGGACCACTACACTACAGAAAATAATAAAACAATAAATAAAAATAAATAAATAATGACATTTTATAGGTACTGGCAGACAACTGCCAGTACCTAATATGGCAGGCATAGTGATGTCGCGAACAGTTCTGCCGCGAATAGTTCGCAGCGAACATAGCATGTTCACGTTCGCAGTGGACGGCGAACATATGCGATGTTCGATCCGCCCCCTATTCGTCATCATTGAGTAAACTTTGACTCTGTAGCTCACAGTCACAAGACACATTCCAGCCAATCAGCAGCAGACCCTCCCTCCCAGACCCTCCCACCTCATGGACAGCATCCATTTTAGATTCATTCGGAACCTGCATTCTTAGTGAGAGGAGGGACAGTGTAGCTGCTACTGATTTAATAGGGAAATCGATAGCTAGGCTAGTGTATTCAGTGTCCACTACAGTCCTGAAGGACTCATCTGATCTCTGCCTTTTTAGGGATAGAACATCAGTCTTCTTTTTTTTTTTCCCCTGTGTAATCTATTTGCAGCCTGCCTGCCTGCCAGCTCAGGCTCACAGCGTATACTGTGCCCAATTGCCCAGTGCCACCACTCATATCTGGTGTAACAGTAGTGTACATTTAAAAAAAAAAAAAAAAACTTTTTTTAATTTGAAATAATAGCAGTCATTTTCCTTCACACGTGTGCGTTTGAGGTCCTGCCAGGGCACAGTGTGACACCAGTGCAAGTCATATCTGCTAAAAAAAGTAGTGTACATTTAAAATAAAAAAATAAATCTTTTCTTAATTTGAAATAATAGCAGTCATTTTACTTTACACGTGTGCGTTTGAGGTCCTGCCAGGGCACAGTTTGACACCAGTGCAAGTCATATCTGCTAAAATAGTAGTGTACATTTAAAAAAACAAAACAAAACTTTTTTTAATTTGAAATAATAGCAGTCAGTTTCCTTCACACGTGTGCGTTTCAGGTCCTACCAGGGCACAGTGTGACACCAGTGGAAGTCATATCTGCTAAAACAGTAGTGTACATTTAAAAAAACCAAAAACCTTTTTTTACTGTGAAATAATAGCAGTCAGTTTCCTTCACACGTGTGCGTTCCAGGTCCTGCCAGGGCACAGTGTCACACCAGTGCAAGTCATATCTGCTAAAACAGTAGTGTACATACATTTAAAAAAAACACCTTTTTTATTGTGAAATAATAGCAGTCAGTTTCCCTCACACGTGTACGCTCCAGGTCCTGCCATGGCACAGTGTCACACCAGTGCAAGTCATATCTACTAAAACAGTAGTGTACATACATTTAAAAAAAAAAAAAACTTTTTTATTGTGAAATAATAGCAGTCAGTTTCCCTCACACGTGTGCGTTCCAGGTCCTGCCAGGGCACAGTGTCACACCAGTGCAAGTCATATCTGCTAAAACAGTAGTGTACATACATTTAAAAAAAAAACACTTTTTTTATTGTGAAATAATAGCAGTCAGTTTCCCTCACACGTGTGCGCTCCAGATCCTGCCAGGGCACAGTGTCACACCAATGCAAGTCATATCTACTAAAACAGTAGTGTACATACATTTAAAAAAAAAAACAACCTTTTTTTACTGTGAAATAATAGCAGTCAGTTTCCCTCACATGTGTGCGCTCCAGGTCCTGCCAGGGCACAGTTTGACACCAGTGCAAGTCATATCTGCTAAAACAGTAGTGTACATTTAAAAAAAAAACAAAAAAAAACTTTTTTTAATTTGAAATAATAGCAGTCAGTTTCCTTCACACGTGTGCGTTTCAGGTCCTGCCAGGGTGCAGTGTGACACCAGTGCAAGTCATATCTGCTAAAACAGTAGTGTACATTTAAAAAAACCAAAATCCTTTTTTTACTGTGAAATAATAGCAGTCAGTTTCCTTCACACGTGTGCGTTCCAGGTCCTGCCAGGGCACAGTGTCACACCAGTGCAAGTCATATCTGCTAAAACAGTAGTGTACATTCATTTAAAAAAAAAACCTTTTTTATTGTGAAATAATAGCAGTCAGTTTCCCTCACATGTGTGCGTTCCATGTCCTGCCAGGGCACAGTGTCACACCAGTGCAAGTCATATCTGCTAAAACAGTAGTGTACATACATTTAAAAAAAAAACCACTTTTTTTTATTGTGAAATAATAGCAGTCAGTTTCCCTCACACGTGTGCGCTCCAGGTCCTGCCAGGGCAAAGTGTCACACCAGTGCAA
This sequence comes from Bombina bombina, assembly GCF_027579735.1. Taxonomy (NCBI): domain Eukaryota; kingdom Metazoa; phylum Chordata; class Amphibia; order Anura; family Bombinatoridae; genus Bombina; species Bombina bombina. The sequence continues at coordinate 1,302,707,654 of NC_069500.1, forward strand.
GTCATATCTACTAAAACAGTAGTGTACATACATTTAAAAAAACAAAAACATTTTTTATTGTGAAATAATAGCAGTCAGTTTCCCTCACACGTGTGCGCTCCAGGTCCTGCTAGGACACAGTGTCACACCACTGCAAGTCATATCTATTAAAACAGTAGTGTACATTAAAAAAAACAAAAAAAACCTTACACTACCTGAACGATACAACATCATACCTGATGTTTTAAAGCACGTTATTCCAAACAATTTAGGAATGTTAGGTGATTTATGCCCTTTATGGATTAAAACTAGACTCTGCATCAACTATGTAATTTTCCATGATAGTTTGCCATGGTTCCCCCTCCGGCATACCACAGTCCAGGTGTTAGTCCCCTTGAAACAACTTTTCCATCACTTTTGTGGCCAGAAAGAGTCCCTGTGGGTTTTAAAATTCGCCTGCCTATTGAAGTCTATGGCAGTTTGCACGGTTCGCCGGTTCGCAAATTTTTGCGGAAGTTCGCGTTCGCCCTTCGCGAACGCAAAATTTTAGGTTTGCGGCATCACTAGGCAGGCATAGTAAGAGGGGGGAGGATTAAAGAGCTGTTTAGGAGAGATTAGGGAAGTTGGAGGGTAAGGGGGATCCTACACTGCAGAAAACCATTGATTAAAAAAAAATTGCCTTGGGGGGTGAGGGAGGAAGAGAGTTGTTTGGGAGAGATCAGGTAGGAAACAGGGGGTGGGAGGTGTCATGAGGAAGGGTAATCTCTACACTAAAGCTAAAACTAACCTAACAAGCTTCCTGATTAACCCCTTCACTGGTGGGAATAATAGAACTGTGGTGTGCAGCTGCAGTTAGTGGGCTTCTAATTACCAAAAACCAATGGCAAAGCCATGTATGTCTACTATTAATGAATAAAGGGGATCCAAGATAAGCTTTTACAATCATTTGTGCTATGATTGCACAAGCATTATGTAAATCATTTCAGTGATAAACCCAAAGTTTGTGAAAAAGTTAAAAACAAATTCTATATGATCGCATTTGGCAGTGAAATGGTGGTATGAGAATAAATCAAAATGGACCTAGATCAATACCTTGGGGCTTGGGTTGTCTACTAAAAAAAATATATTGTTTTGTCTGGTAAATAGAAAAAAACAGGGCTCTATTTCTGTTTAAATGGAGTGATAGCAAAAATGCTAAAAAATCTCCAATAAGTTCTTCTCTGAAAGTTCCAGTAGTGAAGGAGTTAAAGGGAACATTGAAATAAAAATTCACAAATTTCCTGAAGCATATGGAAACATGACAGAGAGTAACCTTTAATATAATTTTACTGGTCATCTTTTCAAATGTGTTTTCAAGAGTTTAGCCATCACAATCGATAGATTAAGCATTATTTCCAGAATTTATTAGATTACTTAAAATTACTATAAAATGTCACATACATAAAAATGACATAAAAGTGGCATTTGAAAAGAACAATTTTGTAAAAATGCTCTAGAATATCAATAAATAAATAAATATTCATGTTCTTCTTTTGCTAGGTAAAAATAATAGTCATTAAAGGGATACTAAACCCAAATGTTTTCTTCCATGATTCAGATGGAGCAGGCAGTTTTAAAGGGACATTCAACACCAGAATTTTTATGTTTAAAAAGATAGTTAATCCCTTTATTATCTATTCCCCAGTTTTGTGTAACCAACACATTTATTATAATACACATTTTACCTCTGTAATTACCTTGTATCTAAGCCTCTGCAGACTACCCCCTATTTCAGTTCTTTTGATAGACTTGCATTTTAGCCAATCAGTGCTCACTCCTCTGTAAATTCACGTGCGTGAGCTTAATGTTATCTATATGAAACACATGAACTAACGCCCTATAGTGGTGAATAACTGTCAAAATGCATTCAGAGGCGGCCTTCAAGGTCTAAGAAATTAGCATATGAGCCTCCTAGGTTTAGCTTTCAACTAAGAATACCAAAAGAACAAAGCAATATTGGTGATAAGAGTAAATTGGAAAGTTGATTAAAATTACATGCCATTTTGAATAACGAAAGACTTGAATGTCCATTTAAGCAACTTTCTAATTTACTCCTATTATCATTTTTTCTTCGTTCTCTTGGTATCTTTATTTGAAAAGCAAGAATGTAAGATTTGGAGCCGGCCCATTTTTGGTTCAGTACCTGGGCAGTGATTGATGATTGGTGGCTAAATGTAGCCACCAATTAGCAAGCGCTACCCAGGGTACTGAACCAAAAATGTCTTGGCTCCTTAGTTAGATTCCTGCTTTTTCAAATAAATGGCTAGATTACGAGTTTTGTGGTAGGAGTGAAAACGCAGCGTTAAGGCTCTTTTTCACTACCGCTAGTCTTGCAGGTTTAGCTGCACCGCACACATTTTTGGCCGTAACTCAACGTAATTACTGCAGCTTTTAAAAAGTCCTTTTTCAATGGGACTTCCATAGCGCCGGTATTACGAGTTTTCCTGGGAGGCCAAAAAGTGAGCTGTACAGCCTATATTGACAAGATCCATACCGTAAACTGAAAGTCAGTAGTTATGGGTTTTACGCTACAAAGCTGTAACATAAAACTCATAACTAAAGTGCTAAAAAGTACACTAACAACCATAAACTACCTATTAACCCCTAAACCGAGGCCCTCCCGCATCGCAATCACTAAAATAAAATTATTAACCCCTCATTTGCCGCTCCGGACATCGCCGCCACTATAATAAACATATTAACCCCTAAACCGCCACACTCCCACATCGCAAGCACTAGTTAAATATTAACCCCTAATCTGCTGTACCTAACATCGCCGCCACCTACCTACATTTATTAACCCCTAATCTGCCGCCCCAACGTGGCCGCCACTATACTAAATTTATTAACCCCTAAACCTAACCCCAAGTCTAACCCTAACCCTAACACCCACTAACTTTAATGTAATTAAAATAAATATAAATAAAACCTACTATTAATAACTAAATAAATCCTATTTAAAACTAAATACTTACCTATAAAATAAACCCTAAGATACTACTAGTTACATTGTAACTAGCTTAGGTTTTATTTTTATTTCACAGGCAAGTGTGTATTTATTTTAACTAGGTAGAATAGTTACTAAATAGTTATTAACTATTTTTTATTTTATAGGTAAATTTGTATTTATTTTATCTAGGTAGTTAGTAAATAGTTAATAACTATTTAGTAACTATTCTACCTAGTTAAAATAAATACAAACTTTGCTGTGAAATAAAAATAAAACCTAAGCTAGATACAATGTAACTATTAGTTATATTGTAGCTAGCTTAGGGTTTATTTAATAGGTAAGTATTTTGTTTTAAATAGGATTTATTTAGTTATTAATAGTAGGTTTTATTTAGATTTATTTTAGTCACATTGAAGTTAGTGGGTGTTAGGGTTAGACTTAGGGTTAGGTTTAGGGGTTAATAAATTTAGTATAGTGGCGGCAACTTGGGGGCGGCAGATTAGGGGTTAATAAGTGTAGGTAGGTTGCGGCGACATTGGGGGCGGGAGATTAGGGGTTAATAACATTATTTAGGTCAAAAAAAATATAGAGAAAGAAAAAGAGGTATCTAGTGGCACACTTAGATAGAGAGCTTATGATTACAATTAATGCATCAGAAAGGCACTAGGAAGGAGTTAAATTAAAATATAACTTTTATTATGTTAATTAAAAATAAAAAACTTGATTGTGTGTATAGTAGTTAAAAATAGGGTATATTGGTGTAACTATAATACAAAACTACAATCCAATGTTTACTAAGTTGTCACCTACAAAAGCATAGCGACAGCTCTTTGTCTATTATTGGGTACAGTAAAAACTGTATAGTACATATATAGATTGTCCTATTATTAGTATGATTATGTTCAGTCAAATAAATGACATATACCCTTAATGATGATCCAAATCATCATCAATAACTAGAAATAGATTTTAAAATAAAGAAAATGATTTAGTTATAAAGATACTGTGTCCTGGTCCACGCAGGGTTAAATAGGGTATAACATAGTTGTATATGTGATTTACAGAATCATATGGTGAGGTAGTGTAGCAACAATTCCATTCAAAAAGCTGTGCTAAGCTTGGATATAGCAATTATCGAAAAAGGGGGGTTGCCTGGAAGATATCACAGGATTCCCCCAGAAATGGTCACAAATAAATGTGTGTTGCTTCTCATTACTTTACTTTAATCCTGTGTTCCTGGGTACCACTGTACTAATGACGTTAACACACAGTATGAGGTATAAGTAAACTAAATACGATTAGTAGGTGAGGTCTTTGCCTAACCTAAGACTAATAATTGTGGAACAACATATGTTTAATGCGCTGCTAAGTCTAAGCTAACTTATTTGTGACCATTTCTGGGGGAATCCTGTGATTTCTTCCAGGCAACCCCCCTTTTCCGATAATTGCTATATCCAAGCTTAGCACAGGTTTTTGAATGGAATTGTTGCTACACTACCTCACCATATGATTCTGTAAATCACATATACAACTATGTTATACCCTATTTAACCCTGCGTGGACCAGGACACAGTATCTTTATAACTAAATAATTTTCTTTATTTTAAAATCTATTTCTAGTTATTGATGATGATTTGGATCATCATTAAGGGTATATGTCATTTATTTGACTGAACATAATCATACTAATAATAGGACAATCTATATATGTACTATACAGTTTTTACTGTACCCAATAATAGACAAAGAGCTGTCGCTGTGCTTTTGTAGGTGACAACTTAGTAAACATTGGATTGTAGTTTTGTATTATAGTTACACCAATATACCCTATTTTTAACTACTATACACACAATCAAGTTTTTTATTTTTAATTAACTTAATAAAAGTTATATTTTAATTTAACTCCTTCCTAGTGCCTTTCTGATGCATTAATCATAAGCTCTCTATCTAAGTGTGCCACTAGATACCTCTTTTTCTTTCTCTATATTTTTTTGATATATATTTTGGTATCAGGCACTGCCCTCCAGTGATACATAGGCTGACCCTGCAGGGATTTTAGAGAACTTTAATCTGTCCCCACACCGAATTCCCCTTTACCCATAGGGGAATTTCAACCCTAACATTATTTAGGTATTGGCGATGTTGGGGGCAGCAGATTAGGGGTTAATAAGTATAATGTAGGTGTCGGCGATGTTGGGGAGGCAGATTAGGGGTTAAAAAGTATAATGTAGGTGTCGGGGGCAGCAGATTAGGGGTGTTTAGATTCAGGGTTCATGTTAGGGTGTTAGGTGTAAACATAAATTTTGTTTCCCCATAGGAATAAATGGGGCTGCATTAAAGAGCTTTACGCTGCTTTATTGCAGGTGTAAGGCTTTTTTTCAGCCGGCTCTCCCCATTGATGTCTATGGGGAAATCATGCACAAGCACGTAAAACCAGCTTGGAGTGCGGTATGGAGCTCAATTTTACTCTACGCTCACTTTTTGCCTAATAATGCCGGGTTTTTATAAACCTGTAATACCAGCGCTGTAGGGAAGTGAGCGGTGACAATAACTTGCAAGTTAGTACCGCACCGCTCATAACGCAAAACTTGTAATCTAGCTGATTTATAGCAAAAGAACAATTAAAAATTGATAATAGGAGTAAATAAGGAAATTGCTTAAAATTGCATGCTCTATCTGAATCATGGAAGAAAATATTTGGGTTTAGTATCCCTTTAAATTTACATGGGGAAAATAGATTAATGTTTCAAATGACATTATGAACATTGATGTACTATATATATATAGTTTCTAAGACATTGTAACCCGAAAATCAATAGGTCAATTCTTTTAACATTCAATGGGGCCTAGTTATCAAGCCGTCAACCTCAAATACGCTGCGTATTCCGCAGCGTATTTGTGGCGAGGCTGATACGCCTTAGTTATCAAAGGCTCGAGACCGGCAAAAGTAGAATTTTGTGACGTAAGCTTCGATCCGCCAGACTCAGTCCGACACAGATCGATTCTTACGTCACTCCAGATGTTCCGCACACAAGTGCGGCACATTCTCACTACTTTTGCTAGCTATCAAAAAACTAGCAGGTACGCTCGGCACTTTTACGGCCCAGCGTACCTGGTTTTGAAAGCGCCAGCCTGGAGGCGGCGGATCCCATAGGAATCAATGGGAGTCTGACCATAGCGAAAGTACAAGTTCGCTGCTGACAGACATCCCATTGATTTCTATGGGAGCTGTCTACACCTAACACCCTAACATGTACCCCGAGTCTAAACACCACTAATCTGACCCCCCCTACACCGCCGCAACTAAATAAAGTTATTACCCCCTAAACCGCTGCTCCCGGAGCCCACCGCAACTATAATAAATGTATTAACCCCTAAACCGCCGCTCCCTGAACCCGCCGCAACCTATATTAAATGTATTAACCCCTATCCTGCCCCCCCTACACCGTCGCCACCTATAATACATTTATTAACCCCTAATCTGCCCCCCCTACACCGTCGCAACCTATAATAAATTTATTAACCCCTATCCTGCCCCCCACTACGCCGCCGCCACTGTAATAAAATTATTAACCCCTAAACCTAACCCTAACCCTAACGCCCCCTAACTTAAATATTAATTAAATAAATCTAAATAAATTAACTCTTATTAACTAAATGAATCCTATTTAAAACTAAATACTTACCTTTAAAATAAACCCTAATATAGCTACAATATAAATAATAATTATATTCTAGCTATCTTAGGATTTATTTTTATTTTACAGGTACCTTTCAATTTATTTTAACCATGTACAATAGCTATTAAATAGTTATTAACTATTTAATAGCTTACCTAGCTAAAATAAAGAGAAATGTACCTGTGAAATAAATCCTAACCTAAGTTACAATTACACCTAACACTACACTATACTTTAATAAATTATTCCTATTTAAAAATAAATACTTACCTGTAAAATAAACCCTAAGATAGCTACAATGTAATTAATAATTATATTATAGCTATCTTAGGATTTATATTTATTTTACAGGTAACTTTGTATTTATTTTAGCTAGTTAGAATAGTTATTAAATAGTTATTAACTATTTAATAACTACCTAGCTAAAACAAATACAAAATTACCTGTAAAATAAATCCTAACTTAAGTTACAATTAAACCTAATACTACACTATCATTAAATTAAATAAATAAACTACCTACAAATAACTACAATGAAATACAATTACATAAACTAACTAAAGTACAAAAAATAAAAAAAGCTAAGTTACAAAAAATAAAAAATTAAGTTACAAACATGTTAAAAATATTACAACAATTTTAAGCTACTTACACCTAATCTAAGCCCCCTAATAAAATAACAAACCCCCCCAAAATAAAAAAAATCCCTACCCTATTCTAAATTACATAAATTTCAAAGCTCTTTTACCTTACCAGCCCTTAAAAGGGCCATTTGTGGGGGCATGCCCCAAAAAGTTCAGCTCTTTTGCCTGTAAAATAAAAATACAACCCCCCCCCCAACATTAAAACCCACCACCCACATACCCCTAATCTAACCCAAACCCCCCTTACAAAAACCTAACACTAATCCCCTGAAGATCATCCTACCTTGAGTCGTCTTCACTCAGCCGAGCCACCGATGGAACTGAAGAGGACATCCGGAGCGGAAGAAGTTAATCCTCCAAGCGGCGCTGAAGAAATCTTCCATCCGATGAAGTCATCATCCAGGCGGCGCTGAAGAAGTCTTCGATCCGGCCGATGTCATCTTCAAAGAGGCGCTGAAGAGGTCTTCTATCCGGGCGAAGTCATCTTCCAAGCCGGGTCTTGAATCTTCCTTCCGCCGACGCGGAACCACCTTCTTCACCGACGGACTACGACGAATGACGGCTCCTTTAAGGGACGTCATCCAAGATGGCGTCCCCTCAATTCCGATTGGCTGATAGGATTCTATCAGCCAATCGGAATTAAGGTAGGAAAATCTGATTGGCTGATGGAATCAGCCAATCAGATTCAAGTTCAATCCGATTGGCTGATCCAATCAGCCAATCAGATTGAGCTCGCATTCTATTGGCTGATCGGAACAGCCAATAGAATGCGAGCTCAATCTGATTGGCTGATTCCATCAGCCAATCAGATTTTCCTACCTTAATTCCGATTGGCTGATAGAATCCTATCAGCCAATCGGAATTGAGGGGACGCCATCTTGGATGACGTCCCTTAAAGGAGCCGTCATTCGTCGTAGTCCGTCGGTGAAGAAGGTGGTTCCGCGTCGGCGGAAGGAAGATTCAAGACCCGGCTTGGAAGATGACTTCGCCCGGATAGAAGACCTCTTCAGCGCCTCTTTGAAGATGACATCGGCCGGATCGAAGACTTCTTCAGCGCCGCCTGGATGATGACTTCATCGGATGGAAGATTTCTTCAGCGCCGCTTGGAGGATTAACTTCTTCCGCTCCGGATGTCCTCTTCAGTTCCATCGGTGGCTCGGCTGAGTGAAGACGACTCAAGGTAGGATGATCTTCAGGGGATTAGTGTTAGGTTTTTGTAAGGGGGGTTTGGGTTAGATTAGGGGTATGTGGGTGGTGGGTTTTAATGTTGGGGGGGGGTTGTATTTTTATTTTACAGGCAAAAGAGCTGAACTTTTTGGGGCATGCCCCCACAAATGGCCCTTTTAAGGGCTGGTAAGGTAAAAGAGCTTTGAAATTTATGTAATTTAGAATAGGGTAGGGATTTTTTTTATTTTGGGGGGGTTTGTTATTTTATTAGGGGGCTTAGATTAGGTGTAAGTAGCTTAAAATTGTTGTAATATTTTTAACATGTTTGTAACTTAATTTTTTATTTTTTGTAACTTAGCTTTTTTTATTTTTTGTACTTTAGTTAGTTTATGTAATTGTATTTCATTGTAGTTCTTTGTAGGTAGTTTATTTAGTTAATTTAATGATAGTGTAGTATTAGGTTTAATTGTAACTTAAGTTAGGATTTATTTTACAGGTAATTTTATATTTCTTTTAGCTAGGTAGTTATTAAATAGTTAATAACTATTTAATAGCTATTCTAACTAGCTAAAATAAATACAAAGTTACCTGTAAAATAAATATAAATCCTAAGATAGCTAGAATATAATTATTAATTATATTGTAGCTATCTTAGGGTTTATTTTACAGGTAAGTATTTAGTTTAAATAGGAATAATTTATTAAAGTATAGTGTAGTGTTAGGTGTAATTGTAACTTAGGTTAGGATTTATTTCACAGGTACATTTCTCTTTATTTTAGCTAGGTAAGCTATTAAATAGTTAATAACTATTTAATAGTTATTGTACATGGTTAAAATAAATTGAAAGGTACCTGTAAAATAAAAATAAATCCTAAGATAGCTAGAATATAATTATTATTTATATTGTAGCTATATTAGGGTTTATTTTAAAGGTAAGTATTTAGTTTTAAATAGGATTCATTTAGTTAATAAGAGTTAATTTATTTAGATTTATTTAATTAATATTTAAGTTAGGGGGGCGTTATGGTTAGGGTTAGACTTAGGTTTAGGGGTTAATCATTTTATTACAGTGGCGGCGGCGTAGTGGGGGGCAGGATAGGGGTTAATAAATTTATTATAGGTTGCGGCGGGTTCATGGAGCGGCGGTTTAGGGGTTAAACTATTTATTTAGTTGCGGAGAGGTGCGGGATCAGCAGGATAGGGGTTAATAATTTTATAATAGAGGGCGACGGTATAGGGGGGGCAGGATAGGGGTTACTAGGTATAATGTAGGTGGCAGCGGTGTCCGGGAGCGGCGGTTTAGGGGTTAATACATTTATCAGAGTTGCGGCAGGGTCTAGGAGCGGCGGTTTAGGGGTTAGTAACTTTATTTAGTTGCGGGGGGCTCCGGGGGCGCCGGTATAGGGGGTAGAACAGTGCAGTTTAGTGTGAGTGCTTAGTGACAGGCTAGCAATAAAGCTGGGAAAAAGCCGAAGGGCAGCGAGATCGGATGAGTGATAACTGTCACAGTCCGCTGCTCATCGCCCCGCGGCTTTTTGACAGCTTTATTTGATAACTTAGGCGTATTTTTTCAGGTCCGCGGCGGCGAAGGTAGGCGAGCTTAGGCGGACGTATTGGGCCGGCGAAGCCAGAAAAGTAGACGGCTTGATAACTAGCCCCCATTGTGTATTGATTTTCCCCTTTTCTCTAAACTTACTGACAGATTGATACCGGGACACTTGAGAATATAAAACTTCCATAATGTCACTGCCTTACAAGTTTTTTACTTTACAAAATATTTATGTATTATCATTTTCAAATATGAATAAGCAATTTCATAGACATATTAAAGAAAAGTGTATGTTTTGCATGGGTCCAAGTAGTAAAAAGAGGAGAATGTAGATTTTTTGTTGTTGTTCTAAGCCTCTACCTCACCGAGTAATAAATCCAAACACAGGAGACCACATACTTAAAAAGGAAACTCTCTACTTTCAACAGAAGGGCCAGTTGATACTGTGGATACCATTTGGAATGTTTATAACCCGTTAAACACCAGATTTGCTGTAATAAATATGGGAGATTACTAAAACTGTAACTACATTTAAACCCATACAACCATCACACCACTTACTTAAAGGTGGGGAATGTTTTCTTTTTCCGGGGAGTCAGTTGACCCTCTAGACATCACATGGTTGATGTAAATATTGGGATTTCATTATAATTACTCATTCTGCAACAGGATTAAAGCAATAACAAGGGAAGGGCTCAGAAACTGTCTCTCTATTGACAAAAATTAAATTGATACACCCACCTCACAAAAATATTAAACACATAATAAAGTACAGCTCAGGAACCGGAAGCCACAGAGAACTGCTGGTCCCAAACAGCAACTGATGCTGTCCAATCAGCAGCATTAATTGCATGCTCCAGCTTTGTAATTAGCATTTAGAACTGTAATTTTGTTAACAAACTTTTAATTGTTTTGCAATCCGGGGACACACACCTTGATACCCTCCTTGAAAAGCCCCTTAAGTATTGTTTATCGTACCTTTTTTGTTGTGTCCAATTAGGACTAGATAAAAATGCAAATGAAAGAAAAACCTGTCAAATAAATAATGAAAGATAGAGATTGAATTCATATATACTTAAAGGGACATGAAATCCAAAATGGTTCTTTCATAGTTCAGATAAGGCATACAATTTTAAATAAATTCCCAATTTGCTTTGATTATCTAATTTTCATTGTTCTCTTGGTATGCATTTTTTAAAAGCATACCTAGGTAGGGTCAGGAGATTGGAGCTAGCTGCTGATTGGTGGCTACACATATATGCCTCTGGCTTACCCATGTGTTCAGCTAGCTCCCAGTAGTGCATTGCTACTCCTGAGCTCCTATCAACCTGCTTAGCTTCACCCGTCAACAATGTATACATAGTACAAAAGCTAGTTAAATAATACAAGTGAACTAGAAAGTTGTTTAGTTAAGATGGATTTATTTTTTGTTTTTTACTATTTAAAAAAAAACAACAACTTTTTTCTTTTTACCCCAGATATCTATATTGGAAAGGTTAGGCGATTACCTTTCCAACGGTGGGTCTTGGGGGTCTGTAGCTGCTTAGATGCCTGAGATACAGGCTTCTAAGCAGCATGCCCCCTTTACCTATCTTGTCCATTGTAATTTTTAAATAAAGTTGCGCAGTGACGTCATCACGTCATTGTGCGTGACGTCACCACACGTAACGGGAAGCCCCGGTGATGCCTGTCACTATACAGGCCCGATCGCCGGGGTGGGATTTGATGGGAGCCCCCAGATTGCTCTTAAGGTAGGTGAGTGCTAGCGATGACTCTGAGCCGTCGTTAGCACTCAAGGGGTTAAAATTGCATATTCTATCTGAATCATAAACATTTCATTTTTACTTTACTGCCTCTTTAATCTTGACCATGACAATGTGATGTCTATTTTACAAATGTTAAAGTTTGATATTAATTCTATAAAAAAAAGATAAACTTGAAAAACAGGAACACGAAAACTGTGAGAAAAATAAAAGCTGCAGAAAAGTTTGAGCTCTAAAACAACAACATTATTTACAAAATAAAAACAAGGATCAATATAGATTTAAAACAGGAAATGCTCTACAGCAAATGTTAAAGAGACACGATTATCACATTTTCTTTGTTCTCTTGATGTATTTTGAAAAAAGCTCAGGAGCGTGCACATGTCTGAAGCGCTATATGGCAGCAGTTTGCAAGAGCACTAGATGGCAGCACTGTTTCCTGATATGTAGTGCAACAGACACCTACCTAGGTATCTATTAAACAAAGAATAACAAGAGAATGAAGCAAATAATATTAATTTATTGATAATAAAAGTAAATTGAAAACTTTTTAAAATTGTATGCTCTGAGTCACAAAAGAAAATGTTTGGGTTTCATATCCCTTTAAATAATCATTTAAATGTAGGCTTACCATAATTTTTAGCAGTGAAACTGGGACCAACTAGCGCAGTGAGAGTGGGTGTGGTCAGGGCGTGGTTAAGGGTGTGGTCAATCAGGAGTGGTGATTGGCGGCTGGAACTAATTTTCCAGTTAGAGATAAATACATCCCAACTTGTTAAACATGACTTTGATATGTTCCAAGAAATAAACACAATGCATGTGCAAATGGGTAAACCTTTACAGATACACAGGTCAAACAAACCGATCCCTTCAAGACATGAAAATGAGAACAGGGAGAAAAACTAAAATAATGTGACTTAAAGGGACAGTCAAGTCCAAAAAAAAAACTTTCATGATTTAAATAGGGCATGCAATTTTAAACAACTTCCCAATTAACTTTTATCACCAATTTTGCTTTGTTCTCTTGGTATTCTTAGTTGAAAGCTAAACCTAGGAGGTTCATATACTAATTTCTTAGACCTTGAAGACTGCCTCTAATCTGAATACATTTTGACCACTAGAGGGCATTAGTTCACATGTTTCATATAGATAACATTGAGCTCATGCACGTAACCTAGGAGGACCTAGGAGTGAGCACTGATTGGCTAAACTGCATGTCTGTCAAAAGAACTGAAATAAGGGGGGAGTTAGCAGAGGCTTAGATACAAGATAATTACAGAGGTAAAAAGTGTATTATTATAACTGTGTTGGTTATGCAAAACTGGGGCATGGGTAATAAAGGGATTATCTTTCTTTTTAAACAACAAAAATTATAGTCTTGACTGTCCCTTTAACGGGCTGCAGCTCAAGTACCAACAATGATACAGACACTATATCATTTTTCACTTTATGAGTAAAGTGGATGTTTATTTCTCACGTAGGTACCTTAGAGCGTAGAACTTTAAAACTTTGAGCAACACTGCACAAGTTACTGAACTAGAGTGATAACTGTTCTCTGTATTATTTACCGCCCCCACCCCTCTTACTAAAAGTAGTAAAGCATTTATAGATGGGTACAATTAAAGGAGCTACGCAATTAACACAATAGGGGGCAGTTTGATGTACCATAGGGAACATGCGTAGTTAAGCACAGTGAAAGCAAACTTCTCTGCAAGTTGAACGGTCAAGATGGGTGGGCAAGGGTAGACACCCCAGTTACATTGCTAGTAACATTTGTAACCTCATAAAGGTATCCTTAATAGCAAGTCTTGCAGCAAAGCCGCATCAGAGTCAGACAGGAGACAGCATGGACACACACAGTCCGATAAAATGATGTTAGTCACGTCACTGGCATTTTACTCATTCCGGCATCGGCTGGGGGGAAACCCTACGGCCGTGACAGAATGAACAATCGGGTAGGACACTGAGACAGCGCCTCCAAACAGGGACAATCCCAGTCAAACTGGGATGGGATGTTTGGTAAGACTATTTAAATGGCCTAAAAATTGATCATGTAATAAAACAAGATATAAAAGTTACTTCTCAGACACTCAAAACATCTCCCCACTGAAAATTGTTGGCAAGAAAATGTAAACAATACACAGCTGTTTCCAAAAGGAGTTCAGCTATAGCTTACTTTGTGGTCTCCAGAAATACTGAAGAGTTCCTAGAGCCCTACAATAATGCATGCATAACCCATTCATTAGGATCACATAGGTTAACACACAGTCAAACACAATAGTCAAACATCTTCCATGTTTTAAATTGCACAATATCAAGCAATAACAAATAATACTTAAAAAGTGCTAAGGTCTTTCAGATTACTCACTTTCGCAAAAAACACAACTTTATACAATTATAAAATGAGCACAAGCCTACTACTACCACTTCCCATTGAAAGCATTTATATGTCAGGTGAATTAAAATGCTTTGGTTAAACATTTTACTTAGTTCTAATACCCAGTGCATTGCTGTTTGCACAAGGACAAGTGTGAAATAATTCACTGCATGTTATCAATTGTGAGAATTGGAAGTGCACATAAGAAGCCTCACAAGCCTAACCCTGATACATATCTCTCCCTAGCTGGCCTTAGTGGGAGTCAGATAAGCAGATGATAGTTTTAGCCTTGCACATTCCAGCAAAAAGCCTGGATTGGTTCCTCCAATTAAAAAACAAACAGTTTGTTTAATGAAAAACAATTACATTGTTAAGTGTTAACTTATACAAAACATTATCACACTCACCTAGTATGTTAAATTATTGCAAGACTGCAGAAAAATGTAATTGCAATCTATGAAACAATTAAAATATTAAAATGTCAATTCTGATTGCAATCACGTGTGTGAAAGTTTAAAAATGTAAATTGTAATTTTAAATTGTTAGTTGTACACGTTATGATTTGATTCAATCACATCAAGCAGTACTAGGCAGTATATATATATATATATATATATATATATATATATATATATATATATATATATATATATATATATATTCTATGGCATGTCCAAACAACTGTAAGAAATATACTGATTTTATATAGCAAATTATCACTACACATTCTGCTATAATATACACAAATTGTGTTTTGTTTAGGGGATTTGTCAGACGTTTTATATCTTTTGAACTACTTAGTAATTTTACTTCTGTGTTTTATTCTGAAAGCACCAGAGACCCTAAGGCCCTCCCTCTTGGAATTTAGAAATAAAACATTTGTCATTTTTGCTGCATTTGGTTTCTTTTAGTGATTAGTGCTTAGTTTCTTTAGCAAGTGTATTTATAGTCATTTTAAAAACTCAATAAAAAAAAAAAAAACTATGTGGCACATAGTATTGTTAAAGTAACTAACCGGGTTTCCACTAGGGATGGGCGAATGTGTAAATTTCCGAATTTCGAATGTTAGAATGAATGTTATTACCGAAATTCGAATTATAAATCCAAATGTTGATAAGAACGAATGCTATTTACAGTTTTCGAATGTCCCTTTCGAATTCAAATGTTTATAATTATATCGAATGTCCACATTCGAAATTTCGAATTCAACATTCTATTTAATAAATACTATTCAGAAGTTCAATAGTTCATGTGGTAGGGAACCTAGTAAATTGATACATAATAAATACAAATATATAATTTCAAATGTTTCTATATAGAATATTGCATAATTCGAATATTACATTTAAAGAAAGCAATAGAAATACTATTACAAATATAAATTCGAATTTTTCTAAAAGAATATTTTCGAATGTAATCGTAAAATTCGAAACCGAACATTCGAAAATGGAATGTTAATATGTTATGTAAACATTCGAAATTCGATTTGAATGAACGAATGTGTTAAAATTCGTTTCATTTTTCGAATGTTGCGAAACATTCGCCCATCCCTAGTTTCCACACAGCTTTATTTGCACATTCTTTTTATTGCCTGATTTATATCTGTCTCATTGTCCTCAGCAGAAAAGAAAGTCAATGGGAAAATAAAGGTTTCAACATTGCGGTGCCCATTACCTCATAGGAAATCAGTGGAATTGAGAAAAACAACAATTTTCAAAGTTAAATTACAGGAAAAGGAGACAAAATAATGAGCGTATATTGCAAAGTGTTTATACATCCACAAAATGAAACATTGTGTGCCAGATTACTAGTAGCATGCTAATTTATTTTCCATTTGTGCACTAACTGGACTCTAAGTAAAAATTGAGCGTGGCTTTATTAACGTTGGTATTGAAAGTAAAATGTTAGTGCGTGACAAAAGACAGAGATGCACTAACGTCAGGACGTTGGATAATGAAAGTGTGCTAAATTATTCTCCCCATAGACTTCGGAATGCGCTGAAAAAAGAAAACCTATTTGTTATTGCTCGCCTTCTAACCTAACACTGCGCTAGACCAACTGCACTAAACCCAAAGGTGTATTAGGAATACTTTAAATTCTATGTTCTTCACATAGAATAAAATGTTATATTTAATTATATATATATATTTGAGTATGTATTGTAAAATACATTTATATGCATATATATATATATATATATATATATATATATATGTATGCTTTTTTCCATTAGATTCTATTATTACAATAATTAGCTGCGCTAGTAAGAAGTATGCTTTTTTAAATTGGGGTTGAGATCCTATTAAAATGTGCACATTTTACATGAATCATACCCTGTTTGTGCAGCCTACAGGGTGCTTCACTGGTACCATTTTTTTTAAAAAAGTGTTATAGCCAATGAGAGGCTGTAGTGTCCAACCCATTATTGTCACTTGCTGTTCACTCCCAAACCCTCATTACCTCAAGTGAGAACAGGTGCGGTATTCTGTATAATTATTTATGCAAATGCATGCTAATTAGCATGGCTGGTATCTTTATCCAGAAAAAGTGGCAATCTTCCAAACAGTTTGAGTAAATTAATTACTCAACCTTTTTTAAACACAAAAAATATATTTAGAATGTTTCACTCATGTTTGCAGTTAAAGGGACATTCAGGTCAAAATTTAAATGCAAAAATGCTTCTAGTAAAAGTTATCACTGTTTTAATGTTAGCATTTTTCTCTGCACGTGCATGTGGAGCATAGCTAGATATTCTCAGTTAAATACTGCAGCAGCTCAGAGTGCCAGTGGGGCTTATATCATGTCAGCAATTAACAAATTGAGTCATCATTACCAGATGGTACAAGCACCTTAGGCTTTCTGAGCAAATGTTGTATGCTGGTTCACAGAGCATACTTAAATACACTTTTGAAACAGCTATAGCTTTTATTAGAAGCATTTTTGTTAATACCTTTATAATTACAAAAATGTTTCTATTCAAAACTGAAATGCATCCATATGGATTCCAATTTTGGCTGGGATGTCCTTTTAAAGGGCCAGTAAACCTAGAAAATAATGTTATATAATTCTACACATAGTGCAGAATTATATAACATTATATTAGTGCTAGCTTTATGTAACATAATATTGCCGCTTGAATTTTTATTAAAAAAGAGAGGGTTTTTCAGACCCGCCCTCTGTGCTCTACTGAGCAGGTCTGGTTTTCCCTCTGAGCGCATCTGGGCAGCTGTCTAGTCACAGCCCGGCCCGACCGCGCCATTACACTCAATGTAGCTCGCTCCTGCGCGGTCTGAAAAACCCTCTTTTTTAATAAAAATTCAAGCGGCAATATTATGTTACATAAAGCTATCACTAATATAATGTTATATAATTCTGCACATTATTTTCTAGGTTTACTGCCCCTTTAAGTGTTTGAAAATGTTAAAGGGACATAAAACTTCCATTTTTTTTCATGGTTTAGATAGAACATACATTTCTAAATATTTTTCCTATTTACTTCTATTATAAAATTTTCTTTATTTTCAGAAGTGTGTACGTGCATAATGTACTATATAGCAGCAATTTTTTAACAATGTTATACATAAGGAAGAACACTAGGTGGCAGCACTATTTCCTGTCATATAGTGCTCCAGACATATGCATGCTACATATCTCTTCAACAAATAATAACAAGAGAACAAAGCAAATTTGATATTAGAACTAAATTGGAAAAAAAAATTAAAATTGTAATTATGAAAGAAAAAGTTGGGGTTTCATTCCCCTTTAAAGTTGCAGTCAACTTTTTTTTTCATTCAAAACAGTGTTTTTCAAAATGTATTTCAGTGTTTCCTATTATTATTTTTTTTAATCTAATGTTTCTGTCTTGAATAAATCAATATTTATTCCTTACCTGTCAGTGAGGACAAATTGGTAGAACAATTTTGCAGTTTCAAATACATTTAAACAACATTTTTTTACTTAACTTTTGTTTTTTAGAAAGAAAAAAAAAAAATTGGGCAATTTTATCTGCTGCTCTTTCAGATGCATGACATTATTTTTGAGTACTATGTCCCTTTAATTAGAAAACTTATCAGAATCACATGAAGTTGTTAATTACACATGTTTGACAATGTAAGTTAAAGGGACACTCAATCAAAATTAAACTTTCATTATTCAGATAGAGCATGCAATTCTAAACAACTTTCCAATTTACTTCCATTAACTAAATGTGCACAGTCTTTTTATATTTAAACTTTTTAAGTTACCAGCTCCTACTGAGCATGTGCAAGAATAAGTGTATATGCATTTGTGAATGGCTGATGGCTGTCACATGGTACAGGGGGAGTGGAGAAAAGACAACTTTTAAAATTGTCAGAAAAAAAATATACTACTCATTTGAAGTTCAAACTAAGGGCTATTGCATTGCCGTGTTATCTTGCTTTTGTTGATTATGCAAATCTACTGTGTTGACTGGTCCTTTAAGTGGAAAAAACTGCATTCAGTAGTTTTGATCAATATTTACTAGTTAGTATTCATCTTTTACTTTTTGTGAAAATTGAAAGTATTATAGTAAGTTTCAGAAAACTTCCACCACAAACCTCCCTTAAAAATAAGCCTTGCTTATAGTTTGTTCAGTATGTATATAATCTGCTTTTAATATTAAAAAAACTAATTATAATTCTTACCAAAATTGAAATGAAAGTTTTTTTCACATAGAAATCTTCAATGGTTTTATATGGGGAATTTTTTTAAAATATCAGCATTTCGAGGATCTGTATTCGACATGTGCAAAAAATCTTTCTGTATTGTTTAGTATTCATTTTAAAATGCAAAACCAGTGGTTCCTTTTACACATGAATGAAGGAATGCATTAGACACATGCAGTAATATTTAAATAATTGGTTAAACAGTTAAATAGACTTTCCTTCATGAGGGAAAGGCTTCAATTTGACAGATTTACACTAATCAATAGCGATCCAGCAATGTCATTGTAAATTGATTGATTACTGTGTCAGCCGATAAGTATGTAAGATTCACATTTGTTCTTGACAATCCTGCCTTTATTAAAAAAAAATTGTTGTGTGTGTGTGCTGCTACTGGCTTATAGTAGTAGCATTTTTTTAACGTTTATTGAATTTGATTTAAATTTAAGCTACTGTCCTTAAGATATTCCCCCTAGGAATTAAAAGGTTAACACATTTCCATTAAGAAATAAATCATGTTGGATGAACTGAATGATCCATGAAATAACTATGGAGGAAATACGATTCATTTGAAACAGTTGTTTTTGTCTAGGTACATCTGTGTATATAAAACAAAGGACATTTGTTGTATTTTCTTTAGGCACATATTCTATATGTTAGTAAGCCTTAAATGTAACACTGTATATTATCAAGAGGTTTTCTAATCATTTATGTCTGTCTCATTTTAGGTGGAATTCCCTTCGTCCTGGTTGGGGAGTTCTTTCAACAATCCCAGCGATCAGCAGCTTTTATGATTGCTGGCTCTGTCAACTGGATCTGCAACTTTGCTGTAGGCCTTCTTTTTCCTATAATCCAGGTAAATTATTGACCAACACAAGAGTCACTAAAAATAATTTTGCCCTGATTAAAATACTAATTTCTTTCCTATGACATGGAGAGTCCACAACGTCATTCCAATTACTAGTGAGATGTTCAACTCCTGGCCAGCAGGAGGAAGCAAAGAGCACCCCAGCAAAGCTTTTAAGTGTAACTTCCCTTACCTATAATCCCCAGTCATTCTCTTTACCTCTGTCAATGGAGGTTGTACGAAGACGGTGTCTGAAGATATTTAATCCTTTTATGGGTACTTTTCCCTGCAAGCAAGGATTGGGGTCTAGCTGTGTCCATGTCAATCTCTTTAGTAAGAGCAGTGGTGGATTTTAGCAGTTAAAAGGCAGTGAGGTAGTCTTTGCTTTACTTTTAACACTTTGCTACCCCGTTGTAGAAAGCCAGCGTTGCTTACTCAGTTCTTTCCTTTTCCTACAGGTCCATGACAGGGAGGAGTACCTGTCACACCTTTGTAGAAGTTATCTGTCCTGCAGCTGGATCTAAGGTAAGTGCTTTTACCTTCTAGGTACTGAAGGACAGCAGCACTTAAGCGATTAATCCTCATGTGGATCCTTTTGGTGGACATAGTTATTCTTTTTTAGTTAAGGATTCATTTTGCGGACAGATGTGTTTGGACATTTTATGTGTTCCTAGAAATAATAGAAGGTTTTATTTCAGTATGAGATCTATGAGAGACTTGGATAAGGGATTTTTTATGTTATCTAATGCAGAGCAATGTGAAAAAATCTGAAATAAGGCAGACATGTATAAATGGTTTACATTTTAGCCGTTGTTATTTACTACAGTGGGAGTTATCAGAGCCCTTATTGACATAGCCGTTTAGTTATAGCCGTTTTCTCTTTTGTGCACTTTTTTATGGCGCAGTAATTTCAGACCCGCAGACGTGACGCCCGTACTTCTGTTTTATCGGAGTGGAGCTTGTGAAGCAATCTGCATAGCGGGTCTGTGTCAGCTTTGCAGCTTCTCTTCTATGCAGCTGTTACTGAGGGATTCCTTTGTCGTTTTAGAGGGAAGGCTTTCTACTGGAGATTATCACTTCCAACTACTAGTGGGGGTTCAATCTGCCAGTAGGAGCCTCAGGCAATCTGAGGTTGTATCTGATTTTTCCTTTATTTGTGCCTCTGTTGTTTAAAAGCATAAAAGCATAAACGTTTTTATTTTAAGATATATTCTGTTATCATGGACTCAGAATTAGAACAGTCTATGTCTGTGGATAAATGCCTTCTATGTTTAGAGGCTCAAATTGTCTTGCCAATGCAATTTTGTTCCTCTTCCTTAGCAAAAACTTTAACATTTAAAGACAAATTACTCCCTTCTGAGCCTAATGTCTCTCAGGATAATGCTGTGTGTGACATGCCTCAGCTTTCTCCTCAAACGTCCCAAGCTTTAATGTTGTCTCATACTGTGCCTTCTGTATCCTCTTAACCTGGGGATGTGTATTTACCTGGGGATTTTGCCGCTCAGATTACTTCTGCAGTATCAGCGGCTTTGTCAGCTTTCCCTTCTTCGGGTAAGCGTAAGAGGACATCTAAGCATTTGTCTCCTAGTAAGGTTTCTGACCCTTCTAATTCTGCGCTGGTCACCCTTTCTCATATGTCTGATGAAGAAAATACTTCAGTAGCTTCTGAAGGTGAGATTTCAGACTCTGACACTATGGGGGAAACATTTTCTGAATCTGAAGAATTTAATTTCCGTTTCAAGCTTGAACACCTCCGGTTACTGCTAAAGGAGGTTCTGGTTACTTTGGACGACTCTGAACCTTCGGTTGTCGTCAACCCCTCAAAGTCAGTTTATGATTCTCCAACTTCTGAGGATATTTTTCCGGTCCCAAGAAAGATGGAAAAATTATAGCTCAGGAATGGGATAAGCCAGGGGTTCCGTTCTCCCCTTCTCCTGTTTTTAAAAAGATGTTTCCTGTGGCTGACTCCATTCGTGACTCATGGCGTACTGTGCCTTAAGTAGAAGGAGCTATCTCTACTCTAACTAAGAGAACTACCATTCCTATAGAGGATAGTTGTTCTTTAAAAGATCCAATGGATAAAAAGCTAGAGGCTTACTTAAAAAAGATGTACATCCATCAAGGATTATAGTGGCAACCTACTGTGAGTATTGCCACGGTTGTGAGAGCAGCATCTTATTGGTGCAATGTCTTGTCTGATCTTATTTCAGAGGAAACTACGGTAGAGGAGATCCAGGATAAGATCAAAGCTCTTAAACTGGCCAATACCTTTATCTGTGATGCCAACATGCAGGTTATTAGACTTGGAGCTAAAATATCTAGCTTCACTGTGCTAGCTCGTAGAGCTCTGTGGTTAAAGTCATGTTCGGCTGATGTCTCTTCAAATGCCAAGCTTTTGGCTTTGCCTTATAAGGGTAAAACTCTATTTGGGCCTGGTCTGGCAGAAATAATTTCAGAGATTATGGGTGGAAAGGGATCTTTCTTACCTCAGGACAAGAATAATAGACCTAAGGGTCACCAGACTTCTAGTTTTCATTCCTTTCGCAACTTTAAAAGTCAGAGGTCTTCCTCATCTTCTTCCAAACCAGACCAATCCAGGTCCTCTTGGAAATCTAGCCAGTCTTGGAATAAGGGAATGCAGAACAAAAAACCTTCCGTTGACTCTAAATCAGCATGAAGGGTCTGCCCCGACCTGATTTTTGATCAGGTGGGGGGCAGACTTTCCTTTTTCTGTCAGGCTTGGATATGCAATGTCCCAGATCCATAGGGTGTGCACATAGCACCTCAGGGTTATAAAATAGGATTCAAGGCTTGCCCTCCAAGGGGCAGATTTATCCTGTCAAGACTATCCTCAAACCAGGTAAAGAGGTAGGCCTTCTTAAACTGCGTAAAGGACCTATCCTCCCTTGGAGTTATTGTACCAGCCCCTCTCAAGGAACAAGGTCTAGGATTCTATACAAATCTATTTGTAATTCCCAAGAAGTAGGGAACTTTTCATCCCATTCTAGATCTAAAGTGCCTAAACAAATTCTTCAGGGTTTCTTCCTTCAAATGTTAAGCTCTAGAACATTATTATTTATACACCTTTTAGTTATGTATCTCAAACATCAGTAGCTGGAAACATAATGGATCAAGGTTGATATCTTGCTCTCTGGAATGATAAATATGTACAGATGGGGTAGAAAATGGAGAGGCTACTGGCAAGATTAAGAGACAGAGAGATGGATGCATCAAAGACAGGAGAAAGGGAAATAAGAGCTAGTGTCAGAATGCTGGAATAACTAGTGAAGTTAAACATTAGCAAAGACCTGACAGTTGTCTTCTCTCTACTGAAAGCTTATAGTAGTGTGCGGATATCCCATTATTAAAGGGACAGTAAACACTTTGAGGCAGTATTATTGAATACTTAATTATGCATAGAAAAGCAACTTTGAACTATAATTTAATTATTTATTTAACCCCATTTTCCTGTAATTTAAGTCTGAAAAATGTGTTTTTTTTTCTATTCCTGAAAAATGAAAGAGCACATGACAGGCTTCAGAAGCCAAAAATTGCCACATATCTGTTCCTTATTTTTGCGGCTTCTTATTATTTCTGTTGAAGCCAATTAATGGAGATTTTATAAACACAATTACAGTGGCGTGCCCAGTCATCTCCAGATTGCTTCCTTCAAATAAGAAGTCTGGATTGGCACCTTCTTATAATTAAAGTGATGGGTAGAGTTTGTCTATTGAAAACAACTGCAGCAAGTAAGGTGTTAATCTGGCCTACTAACATTCAGACTCTGTGATTAGTGAATTTATTTGGAAGACTTGGAAGACTGCATAAATGCGTTTTTTTTGTTTTGTTATTATAAAATATGTAGCCATTCCTACTCCTGGCATTCAGTTTTCCTCCATTTTATGACGTTTCTGCTTGGATAAGGCTGCTTCACTTTGAGCTCTGCTGAGTCTACTCCTATGTCTCTGATACTTGGTGAAGTTTCTTCAGTTTGGATACACAGCTTTGTCTCCAGTCTGTTTTATTGATAAGAGCTGAAAAGGTCCTACTGTGCTTCCTTATGTTGATTGTGCTGACCCATATCTGTTCCACTAAGATGAAGTGAAAGGGCCATGTCAGACTTTGGGCTTTTCCACATAAAAGTCCCAAATGTGTTGAGCTGTTGTAGAAGCTGTTGTGGGGGTTATAAGAATTTCCAATTAACCACCTCCAAAATGTGTGAAATGGGCCGTTTGTGTTGTACATTAGAGAAATAAAATGTAGGAAAGAAATAGATCATCAATTTCAGTTATATTGGATAACATCAGAATTTTTTTCTTCCAGAACATATTACACAAAATGTATGTAAACTATATGGACTCTTTCGTTTGCTATATTTGTAATTAGAGTATTATTTATTTGTAGGGCGCTAACAGATTCTGAGCATAGGTATAATATACAACTGTAGCATTTATAGGAAACAAATGGCTAAAGATGCCAATTGCTGTAGATCCCGTTACATGGAGATAATTTACAGGATAGCTGGGCTCATAATAAAAAAGTTATTTCTATAAGTAGTAGATTCTAAAGGAAAAAAACAAAAAACACATATTTTCACAATTATTTCTAGGACTAGGAGATTATGTTATCACTTTAATTTCTTAAAGAACTGTGCTGGCAAAATACTATGTTAGAGGGTTGGCTGAAAAATGACAGCAGCAGTTAAAAAATAAACACTGTTATTTGCCTTTGCTGGCAATGCTGATAGAGTACATTTTGAGCCTTTGGCAATAATCACTTGTGTCCTTTCATAACCTTCTGTTAATACTCATGACGCTATGTAAAAACACAAATTATTTGCTATTTTTGGTTTTTAAAGGAAAGTTTAAAACACTCCCTCTGGCGCTGTCATATTAATTATTGTTCTGAGACACCATGCTAATGACCTCAGTGATTGCTTGAGGGATTTACTTGGGAATTGTACTTTTACTGAATGATATGGGTTGCATTTGTTTATTTGATTCGATGGGGTAGATTCGTGGCCAATCGGCAGCTAGCAAGGGGTGTCAATCAATCTGATCATATTCTATCGGGCGGATTGATGTCCGTAGCCTCAGAGGAGGTGGACAGCTGCTTCTTAACTCCTGTTTCCGGCAGCCCTTAATAAATCAGCCCCATGTCTTTTTTTGCCAGTGAATTTTGCCAGTGGGATGTGCACCGGTTTAAAATCCACATCTGTGTTTTGTTTTTTTATATATATATAAATAATATATATACATACAGTATGTTGCGGGTAAAGTCAGAAATCGGGTAATCCTAGTATTACCTGGGTAATTTTAGGATTACCCAAGCAGCTCTGGGTAAAACCAGAAGTAACATCATAAATCTACTCAGAGCTCTGGGTAAAGCCCAAAGTAGCATCATAAATCTACTCAGCGTGCAGAGTGTACTGCAATTCCCACATCTTCTATATATTTGATTACAAAAAAATGACCTGCTTTTAAGCACATTTCAATGACAAATACATTTATCAAACATATATATGATGCACAGTAATTCCCACATCTTCACTATCTTTTTTTCCTCTGCCTTGGGGTTCAAGGGTGGTGAAGCCCCCCTTGTAAACTTAATTCCCCAAGGTTCACTTGGGGTGGATACCAGAGGATCGGCGGGGCAACATCCTTGAACCCCCTAGGCACAAGCAAGAAAGATAGATGTGGGAATTACAATGCATTGTATATATATGTTTGATAAATGTATTTGTCATTGAAATGTGCTAAAAAACAAGTATTTTTTTTAAATCAAATATATAGAAGATGTGAAAATTACAGTGCATTGTATATATGTGTGATACAGTGACTCCATGCACTCTGAGAAGATTTATGATGTTACTTCTGTCTTTACCCAAAGCTGCTTGGGTAATACAAGTATGTGTATATCTATCCAGCAGAAAGGCACATTTCAGGATTTAGTCATATATGAACATGGAGTGAACTGTCCACTGCGATATTTGCGCTCCACTCAGTAATACCAGTGGCCTCAAATATGAGCTGCTATTACAAGTTAAGCACAATGCAAAAGCGACCTTGTGTTTGCATTTTCTGGAAGCTTTGTGCTCATCCGATCTCGCTGCTCTTCGGCTTTTTCCCAGCTTTATTGCTAGCCTGTCACTAAGCACCCACACTAAACTACACTGTTCTACCCCTATACAGGCGCCCCCGGAGCCCCCCGCAACTCAATAAAGTTAGTAACCCCTAAACCGCCGCTCCTAGACCCTGCCACAACTGTGATAAATGTATTAACCCCTAAACCGCTGCTCCTAGACCCTGCCGCAACTGTGATAAATGTATTAACCCCTAAACCGCCGCTCCTAGACCCCGCCGCAACTGTGATAAATGTATTAACCCCTAAACTGCCGCTCCTAGACCCTGCCGCAACTGTGATAAATGTATTAACCCCTAAACCGCCGCTCCTAGACCCTGCCGCAACTGTGATAAATGTATTTAACCCCTAAACCGCCGCTCCTAGACCCTGCCGCAACTGTGATAAATGTATTAACCCCTAAACTGCCGCTCCTAGACCCTGCCGCAACTGTGATAAATGTATTAACCCCTAAACCGCCGCTCCCGGACACCGCTGCCACCTACATTATACCTAGTAACCCCTATCCTGCCCCCCCTATACCGTCTCCCTCTATAATAAAATTATTAACCCCTATCCTGCTGATCCCGCACCTCGCCGCAACTAAATAAATAGTTTAACCCCTAAACCGCCGCTCCCTGAACCCGCCGCAACCTATATTAAATTTATTAACCCCTATCCTGCCCCCCCTACACCGTCGCCACCTATAATAAATTTATTAACCCCTATCCTGCCCCCCCTACACCGTCGTCACCTATAATAAATTTATTAACCCCTATCCTGCCCCCCCTACACCGTCGTCACCTATAATAAATTTATTAACCCCTATCCTGCCCCCCACTACACCGCCGCCACTGTAATAAAATTATTAACCCCTAAACCTAAGTCTAACCCTAACCCTAACACCCCCCTAACTTAAATATTAATTAAATAAATCTAAATAATATTTCTCTTATTAACTAAGTTAATCCTATTTAAAACTAAATACTTTACCTTTAAAATAAACCCTAATATAGCTACAATATAAATAATAATTATATTGTAGCTATTTTAGGATTTATTTTTATTTTACAGGCAACTTTAAATTTATTTTAACTAGGTACAATAGCTATTAAATAGTTATTAACTATTTAATAGCTTACCTAGCTAAAATAAAGAGAAATGTACCTGTAAACTAAAAACTAACCTAAGTTACAATTACACCTAACACTACACTATACTTTAATAAATTATTCCTATTTAAAACTAAATACTTACCTGTAAAATAAACCCAAAGGCCTAGATTTGGAGTTTGGCGGTAGCCGTGAAAACCAGCGTTAGAGGCTCCTAACGTTGGTTTTAGGCTACCGCCGGTATTTGGAGTCAGTCAGGAAAGGGTCTAACGCTCACTTTTCAGCCGCGACTTTTCCATACCGCAGATCCCCTTACTTCAATTGCGTATCCTATCTTTTCAATGGGATCTTTCTAACTCCGGTATTTAGAGTCATGTCTGAAGTGAGCGTTAGAATTCTAACGACAAAACTCCAGCCGCAGAAAAAAGTCAGTAGTTAAGAGCTTTCTGGGCTAACGCCGGTTTATAAAGCTCTTAACTACTGTGCTCTAAAGTACACTAACACCCATAAACTACCTATGTACCCCTAAACCGAGGTCCCCCCACATCGCCGCCACTCTATTAATTTTTTTTAACCCCTAATCTGCTGACCGCCACCTACGTTATACTTATGTACCCCTAATCTGCTGCCCCTAACACCGCCGACCCCTATATTATATTTATTAACCCCTAACCTGCCCCCCACAACGTCGCCTCCACCTGCCTACACTTATTAACCCCTAATCTGCCGAGCGGATCTCACGCTACTATAATAAAGTTATTAACCCCTAATCCACCTCACTCCCGCCTCAATAACCCTATAATAAATAGTATTAACCCCTAATCTGCCCTCCCTAACATCGCCGACACCTAACTTCAATTATTAATCCCTAATCTGCCGACCGAATCTCGCCGCTATTCTAATAAATGTATTAACCCCTAAAGCTAAGTCTAACCCTAACACTAAATGGCGTAATAGATCTTTTTACAGACAACCTAACACTAATCCTAAAGTGACGATTGTAGAAAGCGACGTATCAGATACGGATGAAGAGGAAGGGACCTCTAGCAGTACAACTACCACCCCTAATACAACAACAACATTAGCCCCCCGCTCATCAAGTCGTAACAAGAGGAAGAATTTTTTAGAGTCAGGAGGGGAAGAAGAAAAACCAGAAGAGGGGGGAGGAAAAAACAAAAGACCTGCCAGAGGGAGAACATTCCAACAGTCGAACCATCAGAGGAATGGGAACCAGTACAAGAGGACACCAAGTCCCTTCTCCCAAATACGTCTAAATCACTGAAAATAATCAACCTGTCTGACAAACAACTTTCAGAGAGCCATATATCAATTCTATCCAAAGGTCTATCATTTTGCCCATCTCAAAACATAGACAAATTTGAGGTTATCAAAGATGTTCAATTATACATACGCAAATTACTTCTGAAAAAGTTTTTTACCAACAAAGAACCGGAATGGGGGTGGAATACAGAAGAAATGCAGACCATTCAATACTTACAAAGCCTACTTGATGAAAATGATCCCAGCAAAAATCAAAAGTGGAGAAATAGAATCCACAATAAATCAACATTTGTACCACAAAATGTCAACGCTCCACAATTAGATATATTTAACGAGATGATCTGCAATGAAATCACCAAACTCAATGCACTCCCAAAAACCAGCAATTTAACCTACAGAGAAAGATTAGCATTGCAAGAGATGCAACAGTGGGATGAAGTTGTCATTAGGAACTCAGATAAGGGTGGCAACATCGTTATCTGGCCCTTCTCTCTATACTTAAAAGAAGTATATAAACAACTTAAAGATAAAAACTGCTATGTTAAACTTTTCAACAATCCCTTGTTAAATATCCACCAAAAATACAACAAATTTCTACAAGTTTCAAAACCAAAAGTGGCAACTTTTTATCTAATACCCAAGATACATAAGAACCAAGACACTCCACCTGGTAGACCGATTGTCTCGGGTATTGGATGTTTGACTGAAAAAGCCAGTGAATACATAGATTTCCGGCTAAGAGAATACATCACTGAGCTTCCCTCATATGTACAGGATACCATGCAGGTACTCCAAAGATTGAACAATATCAATTTGAATGCATCAACGTGGCTAGTGACGACAGATGTTGAGTCACTATATACATCAATCCAACACAAAGATGGATTACAGGCAGTTCGTTACTTCTTGGAACAGAAATCAGAAGAGGGCATAGCACATGACAACTTCATCCTAAAGTTATTAGAATTTGTATTAACAAACAATACATTTACATTTGAAAATCAACATTATTTGCAAATACGTGGGACAGCAATGGGCACAGCATGTGCCCCCACATATGCAAATCTCTTTCTAGGCTGGTGGGAGGCAGAAGAAGTTTTCATTGATACAAACAATCTATATACAGATCTCATACCTATGTGGATAAGATACATAGACGATATCTTCTTTATCTGGGAAGGTACACACAAAGAACTTCTCACATTCCTGGAAATATTGAACAAAAAAGACCTAAATATCAAACTAACATATGAGGCTAGCCAAAGTGAGATAAACTTTTTGGACCTAAAAATAAAGAAAGATCATGAAGGTAACATTCAAACAGATGTATATAGGAAAGATATGGCAACGAATAGTCTTCTATATAGTACCAGCGCACATGCACCAGGCACCATTAGGGGACTCCCGACAGGTGAGTTTTTACGCATGAGAAGGAACTGCTCTGAAGAGAGTTCATTTCAAAAGCAAACGGAACATCTAACCTCACGCCTAATAGAAAGAGGCTACAGTAAGAGAAGCGTAAAAAGAGCTAAAATCAGAGCCCAAAAAACCAACAGACAAGATCTCTTATACAAAAAAACTAAAATAGGTGATAATAAACCTAGATTAGTTCTCACTTACAACTCGCACACCCCTGAAGTGGTAGAGATAATATCTAAGCACTGGGAAATTTTAATGACGGATCCCATTTTGAAAAAATGCCTGGGGGAAAAACCCGCAATAAGCTATAGACGAACTAGAAATCTGAAAGATCTTCTATCTAATAGCCACTTTCAACGTAAGAAAACAAAAACTTCATTTAATCCAGGGTCGCATAAATGTGGGAATTGCAGTACCTGTAAATACATTAAGAAGACACCGGAGATAGTGGATCGATTTGGCAAAATCCACAAAATTCGTAAATACATCAGTTGTCAAACTGAAGGTGTTATCTATGTACTACGTTGTACATGTGATAAATATTACGTTGGGATGACAACGAGAAAACTGAGAACTAGATTGATGGAGCATCTAAGAAATATCAAAAATGCAGCGAAAGATAAACTAGATGGTAAAACCATCACTACCGTAGCGGCTCATCTTCTGTAATTCCACAACTCTAAACAAGATGATATTCTCTGTTGGGGAGTAGAAAAAGTAAGCATGGGAATCAGAGGAGGCGATTTGGAAACTGCGCTATTAAGGAAGGAAAGCAGATGGATATATCTACTCAATTCAATATATCCATCAGGCATGAATGAGCAGAATAATTACTACGTATTCTTATAACAATCATTATCTCTTAATCTTGACCAAAGTATTTATGAATAACAAAAAATACAAAAATACTATTATTTTGAGGACCCAAAGAACAACTGAAATTCAGATAAGATATTAAGATGTAAGGTGAATTTAACCAAAAATAACAATTAACATTAACATTCTAGAATTAAATTAAATATTAGCATAACAGTATACACCTCAAACTTCACAATATAAAAACTATTAAAAGCAATCCCGACTTAGATTGAGGATTATAATTGCACACACCGATGTGCACCACACTTAACACACCTATGAGCACTATACACGATATTTAAACAATATTTCACTATATTATTTGAACCTTAAAGTTTTTTAGTAGTCACTGTTTATCTTTTCCAACACCCACATCAACAAACATTTTTTCACTCACACTTTATCACATTTTGTTAAACACACTGAAATCACTATCTCATACTCTGGATTCCAACAATTTAAGGGAATTTGATACACTGATGTATGGAATAATTCAACTAGAAGAATTATTGTATTTAAATAATTTATCTTTTCTTATGTTGGTAAGTTTGCTTCACTAATCACGTAGATTTCATAGACTATGAGACCACGTTTAGTCTAATTTCCTTTTATTCTATTTATTTTTCGTCTTTACTTCTTTCACTCTTGGTTTTTTCTTTTCTTTTTGCTTTTTCTTTTTCCCCCCTTCTCCCCACTGTGATAAATTTTTGTTCACATTTGGTACTAGCACTTATAATGAATTCATTTTTATGACTTCATAACCCTTTCGTGACAGGGTTAAAGTGTCTACATCGGAACACCTGTTCCGATGTAGACAAATTGAAACTACGCGATCGTAGTAATTATTGGATCACATCTGGGGGGCGTCCCTACAACCCTAGGAACGCCCTCCAGACCGCGATCAAGTCCTTGAAGCGCAGAAGGCTTCAGGACAGCCGTTTGATATGACGTTCTATTCCGTCATAACGGCTTTAAAAGCCCAGTGTAAATATGACGGAATAGAACGGCATAACGGCGTTAAAAGGTTAATCACCGATCTTCAAATATACATAGAAGTGTAATAAATGTAAAACAATACATTTTTGCATATATATCTTAACACATTCCAAAGATGCAATATTTTATTATAATGGACTTTATAGGTATTGATTATGACTCAGGTCAAAGGTACACTCAACCTAACATTGGAGGATAACATTCTGTTAGGGAGGGTATTAACCTAGACTATACAAGTCTTGCCATAAGGTTTACCGAATAAAGTTAAGAAGAACAAAATCATGGACCTCAAAAGCTAACATACACATTGGAAAATATTCATTTATTACATTACTGGCATTTTATCTTGAATTTTAGTACAAAATAACGATATCGATCAAATTCAAATTGATTAACATCTATCTGCAAAGGTAACACTTTTTCACCTTGAATCTAACTATAAAATTTCCAGATTTATATGAATGAATATACTTTATAATATGTGCAAGTAAACTAAATCATGAATACATAGGATTAGTATATTAATGGTAGAATTATAATAAACCCAATACTGTTAGATCATATACTTCATGCCATCTATATCAATACTAAAAGCAACCATTATATCACAATCAGTGAATTGTCATGTTTGTATATAGGTTAAAAATACCTATTATTGGTTTCTGTCGATATAACAACAGTAATCCACCTTAAGAAATGTATCATTTCATTTAATAATGTCCTCCTTATACCAGCACTTTCTCCACATCATGATTGACAAACATATCAGCCCATAGGAAACCAATGGAGGCGGAACTTCCGGTGAATACCGGGTTTAAATTTCCTTGAACGGGCGGGCTCGCCGCCTTTGATAAGCCCTATAACGGGGCGAAACGCGTCAGGTGTTAGACCTAGAGCTGTAGGGAGCTCTTTTTAAAAAAATAGGATAGAAATCAAACTGTTGGTTAACCTCTTTAACTACTAAACTAGTGGGTGGACCGGTGGTGTTACCGGATGGCTGCGGTATCTTAAACAATAGTCTATTTTCGCTACTGTCACTACTCAGGAGCTGATATTAGAACTGACTATTTGTATAGTCATAGCATTAGTTACAACAACAGCATATCATAATAGTAGAGCAACGCAGTACAATATATTATATTTGGAGCTTGCCTATTAGTAATACTCCGTTTGTTTAAACAATTACAGCAAACGGTTACCTTCATACCTCAATCTAATTTTGTTACTTAAACTAGCACGTAAGGAGGAATGTAACTTACGATATTACAGCTAGATAAATAAGTTTGCAACTTAATCTGTAATTATCAGCACACGAGTGCTTTATATTCAATTATACCTATTCTACTATATGCTAAATACCCCTGTCTTTACCGTAGCTGTTATTACAGTGAACGGACAGGACTAGCTAGATCAATAAGCTTGCTATTTAAGTTGTAATCATTAGCAGATGAGTGCTTCATAACAAATAATACTCATTCTACTATATGCTAAATATCCCTTTCTTTACCTAGCTATTATTACAGTGAATGGACAGAACTAACTATTTAAATATTGAGTCTTTGCCATCATTATATGAATATAATATTAAAGCCCAAGTAGTAAGTAATTCTCGCGTACACATGATACTATATTGCCCCTTTTTCTAGTACTGTAGCAATTCTATTTAAGTAACTATTCAGACACACAATTTCACTCTATCCTCCTAGTCAAATGTAGATAAAATTAATAATAATAACTTACTTGAGACTTGCAATTGCATAACGCAGTTATACATTTATTACTCATTTGACTGGGGGAAGTGTAAGGGACATTCTGCAGCTACCTGCTATAATTTTAAAAGCAATAGCCTCTATATTGAGAGATTGGGAACTTTCTTACCTGAGGTATATTATGTCAATACATATTTATTCATCAGGAATCTAATATTTAGAGAGAACCCTAATAATAGCATCCGTTAGCAGACCTGTTACTATACAGACAGACTCACAAAATAGATGATTGCTGTTTACCAAATATATAGGATGTACAATAAAGGAATATACAATGTGAATATTTAATAAAGTTATTACTGCTGATAAAACATCAGCGCAACCACACACGTGTTGAATCACTACATATTTATCCCATGTACATACCCCTTTTATTGATTTACATGTCCTCAATCACCATGTTCTAATATCCAGTACAATACCAACCATAGCCAGGCAGTAAACTATTTTTCTTGACTACCTAGACTCACATTAATAGAGTACCTTCTTTTGGTTTCTCTAATAATTAACCTTGACCTCTCGACCACCTAATCCACTGTTACCCACCTGCTTATTATTAAACTTATTGTTTATAATACCTTAATATTCACTTTGGCTATCATACCTCAGAGGCCTATTAGTAATTATCTATTATTAAGGTAATCCAGCAGTGACGATTCTATCCCCAGTTTTTATTGTAAATAAATCCCCCCCCCCTTTTTTTAACTGTAAGTGATTAAAAGTTATGTTTTAATTTCACAAGAGAAATTTCGCCTTTCAGTCAGGATAGTGAGTGCTATTTTCGCATTCTGTAGTGGGATTCTTTCTTGCATCGCCACAATTTCTTTTGCATATCTAATTCATGCGAAGCACCCCTCCCGTTTAATATTAATACAATACGAAACTACTAACGATTAAAATCTACCACTGTGTAGTTATTGGGGAGTTTATCTGTATGTAGTGCCATTGCTCCAACTATTAATTCTAACACTAACACCCCCCTAAGTTAAATATAATTCAAATCTAACAAAATAAATTAACTCTTATTAAATAAATTATTCCTATTTAAAGCTAAATACTTACCTGTAAAATAAATCCTAATATAGCTACAATATAAATTATAATTATATTATAGCTATTTTAGGATTAATATTTATTTTACAGGTAACTTTGTATTTATTTTAACCAGGTACAATAGCTATTAAATAGTTAAGAACTATTTAATAGCTAAAATAGTTAAAATAATTACAAAATTACCTGTAAAATAAATCCTAACCTAAGTTACAATTAAACACTACACTATCAATAAATAAATTAAATAAAATACCTACAATTACCTACAATTACCAATCTGATCAGCCAATCAGATTGAGCTCGCATTCTATTGGCTGTTCCGATCAGCCAATAGAATGCGAGCTCAATCTGATTGGCTGATCGGATCAGCCAATCGGATTGAACTTGATTCTGATTGGCTGATTCCATCAGCCAATCAGAATTTTCCTACCTTAATTCCGATTGGCTGATAGAATCCTATCAGCCAATCGGAATTCGAGGGACGCCATCTTGGATGACGTCCTTAAAGGAACCGTCATTCGTCGGGAAGGTCGTCGTCGGAAGAAGATGGGTCCGCGGTGGAGGTCTTCAAGATGGAGCCGGTCCTCATCGGATGAAGATAGAAGATGCCGCTTGGAAGAAGATGGTTGCCGGTCCGGATCTACTCTTCTTCCCGGATAGGATGAAGACTTTGGAGCCTCTTCTGGACTTCTTCAGCAATCGATGATGGATGTCTAGCCCCCGCATTGGCTTAGATGAAGATATCGGAGCCAGTAAGGATCGGTGTGATACCCGGTGAGGTGAAGACAAGGTAGGAAGATCTTCAGGGGCTTAGTGTTGTAGGTTTATTTAAGGGGGGTTTGGGTTAGATTAGGGGTATGTGGGTGGTGGGTTGTAATGTTGGGGGGGGGGGTATTGTATGTTTTTTTTACAGGAAAAAGAGCTGAATTTCTTGGGGCATGCCCCGCAAAGGGCCCTGTTCAGGGCTGGTAAGGTAAAAGAGTTTTGAACTTTAGTAATCTAGAATAGGGTAGGGCATTTTTTTATTTTGGGGGTCTTTGTTATTTTATTAGGGGGGCTTAGAGTAGTGTAATTAGTTTAAAATTGTTGTAATATTTTTCTTATGTTTGTAAATATTTTTTTATTTTTTGTAACTTAGTTCTTTTTTAATTTTTGTACTTTAGTTAGTTTATTTCATTGTAGTTATTTGTAGGTATTGTATTTAATTAATTTATTGATAGTGTAGTGTTAGGTTTAATTGTAGGTAATTGTAGGTATTTTATTTAATTTATTTATTGATAGTGTAGTGTTAGGTTTAATTGTAACTTAGGTTAGGATTTATTTTACAGGTAATTTTGTAATTATTTTAACTATTTTAGCTATTAAATAGTTCTTAACTATTTAATAGCTATTGTACCTGGTTAAAATAAATACAAAGTTACCTGTAAAATAAATATTAATCCTAAAATAGCTATAATATAATTATAATTTATATTGTAGCTATATAGGATTTATTTTACAGGTAAGTATTTATCTTTAAATAGGAATAATTTAGTTTAATAAGAGTTAATTAATTTCGTTAGATTTAAATTATATTTAAGTTAGGGGGGTGTTAGTGTTAGGGTTAGACTTAGCTTTAGGGGGTTAATACATTTATTAGAATAGCGGTGAGCTCCAGTCGGCAGATTAGGGGTTAATGTTTGAAGTTAGGTGTCGGCGGTGTTAGGGAGGGCAGATTAGGGGTTAATACTATTTATTATAGGGTTAGTGAGGCGGATTAGGGGTTAATAACTTTATTATAATAGCGGTGCGGTCCGCTCGGCAGATTAGGGGTTAATAAGTGTAGGCAGGTGGAGGCGACGTTGTGGGCGGCAGATTAGGGGTTAATAAATATAATATAGGGGTCGGCGGTGTTAGGGACAGCAGATTAGGGGTTCATAGGGATAATGTAGGTGGCAGCGGTGTACGGAGCGGCAGATTAGGGGTTAATAATAATATGCAGTGGTCAGCGATAGCGGGGGCGGCAGATTAGGGGTTAATAAGTGTAAGGTTAGGGATGTTTAGACTCGGGTACATGTTGGGTGTTAGGTGCAGACGTAGGTAGTGTTTCCCCATAGCAAACAATGGGGCTGCGTTAAGAGCTGAACGCGGCTTTTTTGCAGATGTTAGGTTTTTTTTTCAGCTCAAACAGCCCCATTGTTTTCTATGGGGGAATCGTGCACGAGCACGTTTTTGAAGCTGGCCGCTTCCGTAAGCAACTCTGGTATCGAGAGTTGCAGTGGCGTTAAATATGCCTGTACGCTCCCTTTTTGGAGCCTAACGCAGCCATTCTGTGGACTCTCAATACCAGAGTTATTTTAAAGGTGCGGCCAGAAAAAAGCCAGCGTTAGCTACGCGGGTCGTTACCGACAAAACTCTAAATCTAGCCGTAAGATAGCTACAATGTAATTAATAATTACATTGTAGCTATCTTAGGATTTATATTTATTTTACTGGTAACTTTGTATTTATTTTAGCTAGTTAGAATAGTTATTAAATAGTTATTAACTATTTAATAACTACCTAGCTAAAAGAAATACAAAATTGCCTGTAAAATAAATCCTAACCTAAGTTACAATTAAACCTAACACTAAACTATCATTAAATAAATTAAATAAACTACCTACAAATAACTACAATTAAATACAATTACATAAACTAACTAAAGTACAAAAAATAAAAAAAGCTAAGTTATAAAAAATAAAAAAAATAAATTACAAACATTTAAAAAAATATTACAACAATTTTAAGCTACTTACACCTAATCTAAGCCCCCTAATAAAATAACAAACCCCCCCAAAATAAAAAAATTCCCTACCCTATTCTACATTAAAAAAGTTCAAAGCTCTTTTACCTTACCAGCCCTTAAAAGGGTCTTTTGTGGGGGCATGCCCCAAAGAGTTCAGCTCTTTTGCCTGTAAAAGAAAAATACACCCCCCCAACATTAAAACCCACCACCCACATACCCCTAATCTAACCCAAACCCCCCTTAAAATAACCTAACACTAATCCCCTGAAGATCATCCTACCTTGTCTTCACTCAGCCGAGAGGACATCCGGACCGGCAGAAGTGATCATCCAAGGGGCGCTGAAGAAATCTTCCATAAGGGCGATGTCATCTTCCAAGAGGCACTGAAGAAGTCTTCTATCCGGGCGAGATCATCTTCGAAGCCGGGTCTTGAATCTTCATCCCGCCGACGCGGAACATCCTTCTTTCCCGACGGACTACCGACGAATGAAGGCTTCTATTCTATTGGCTGATCGGAACAGCCAATAGAATGCGAGCTCAATCTGATTGGCTGATTGGATCAGCCAATCGGATTGAACTTGAATCTGATTGGCTGATTCAATCAGCCAATCAGATTTTTCCTACCTTAATTCCGATTGGCTGATAGAATCCTATCAGCCAATCGGAATTGAAGGGATGCCATCTTGGATGACGTCCCTTAAAGGAGCCTTCATTCGTCGGTAGTCCGTCGGGAAAGAAGGATGTTCCGCGTCGGCGGGATGAAGATTCAAGACCCGGCTTCGAAGATGACCTCGCCCGGATAGAAGACTTCTTCAGCGCCTCTTGAAAGATGACATCGCCCGGATGGAAGATTTCTGCCGCTCCGGGTCTCCTCTTCAGTTCCATCGCTGCTCGGCTGAGTGAAGATGACTAAAGGTAGATGATCTTCAGGGGGGTAGTGTTAGGTTTATTTAAGGGGGGTTTGGGTTAGATTAGGGGTATGTGGGTGGTGGGTTTTAATGTTGGGGGGGTTGTATTTTTCTTTTACAGGCAAAAGAGCTGAATTCTTTGGCGTATGCCCCCACAAAAGGCCCTTTTAAGGGCTGGTAAGGTAAAAGAGCCTTGAACTTTTTTAATGTAGAATAGGGTAGGGCATTTTTTTATTTTTGGGGGGTTTGTTATTTTATTAGGGGGCTTAGATTAGGTGTAAGTAGCTTAAAATTGTTGTAATATGTTTTTAAATGTTTGTAACTTATTTTTTTTATTTTTTGTAACTTAGCTTTTTTTATTTTTGTACTTTAGTAAGTTTATGTAATTGTATTTAATTGTAGTTATTTGTAGGTAGTTTATTTGATTTATTTAATGATAGTGTAGTGTTAGGTTTAATTGTAACTTAGGTTAGGATTTATTTTACAGGTAATTTTGTATTTCTTTTAGCTAGGTATTTATTAAATAGTTAAAAACTATTTAATAACTATTCTAACTAGCTAAAATAAATACAAAGTTACCTGTAAAATAAATATAAATCCTAAAATAGCTACAATGTAATTATTATTTATATTGTAGCTATCTTAGGGTTTATTTTAAAGGTAAGTATTTAGTTTTAAATAGGATTAACTTAGTTAATAATAGAAATATTATTTAGATTTATTTAATTAATATTTAAGTTAGGGGGGCGTTAGGGTTAGTGTTAGACTTAGGTTTAGGGGTTAATAATTTTATTACAGTGGCGGCGGTGTAGTGGGGGGGCAGGATAGGGTTAATAAATTTATTATAGGTGGGCAACGGTTGTAGGGGGGGCAGGATAGGGGTTAATAAATTTAATATAGGTTGCGGCGGGTTCAGGGAGCGGCGGTTTAGGGGTTAACATATTTATTATAGCTTGCAGTGGGCTCCGGGAGTGGCGGTTTAGGGGTTAATATGTATAGAGTAGCTTGCAGTGGGCTCCGGGAGTGGCGGTTTAGGGGTTAATATGTATAGAGTAGCTTGCGGTGGGCTCCGGGGAGCAGCGGTTTAGGGGGGTAATAACTTTATTTAGTTGCGGCGGTGTAGGGGGGGACAGATTAGTGGTGTTTAGACTCGGGGTACATGTTAGGGTGTTAGGTGTAGACATCTCCCATAGAAATCAATGGGATGTCTGTCAGCAGCGAACTTGCACTTTCGCTATGGTCAGACTCCCATTGATTCCTATGGGATCCGCCGCCTCCAGGGGTGGCGGTTTGAAAACCAGGTACGCTGGGCCGTAAAAGTGCTGATTGCACCTGCTAGTCATTTGATAACTAGCAAAAGTAGTGAGATTGTGCCGTACTTGTGTGCGGAACATCTGGAGTGACGTAAGAATCGATCTGTGTCGGACGGAGTCCGGCGGATCGAAGTTTACGTCACAAAATTGTACTTTTGCCGGTCTCTAGCCTTTGATAACTAAGGCGAATCAGCCTCGCCACAAATACGCTGCGGAATTCCAGCGTATTTGAGGTTGATGGCTTGATAACTACCCCCCAATATCTCATATAAAGTTATTTTTATATTGAATTGTTATATGATACTTTCACATAAATTAATGTGTATTTGTATCTCTAGAAGTCATTTTTTATTTATTTTTTAAATTATTAATAATGCTAGAATTTGTACATATATCCTTGCACATACTTATTTATATATAAATATATATGTCTGTGTGTGTGTGTGTTATGTCAGAAATCTTTTGCAAACATATTTACATGCCCCTAAGTTCCTTTTTTGTTCTTAAAAATGTTGTCTGTCATATCTCTGTGTTTATTTATACCACTATATGTATATATTGTAAATTTATTATTATTCTGAGCAGGAATAATTGCAAATATAACATGTAATTAGAGTATCATATGTATTTATTTGCAATCAATGGATATTTTTAAAGGGATTCATATAGAGCATGTCATTTCAAAACACTTTAAAATACACTTCTATTTTCAAATGTGCTTTATTCTCTTGGGTATCCCTTGTTGGAAAAAGAATACGCACATATCCTACACTAGTGGGAGCTAGCTGCTAATTGGTGCCTGCACACATTTGTCTCTTGTGATTGGCTAAATAGATGTGTTCAGCTAGCTGCCAGTAGTGCAATGCTGTTCCTTCAGCAAAGGATAACAAGAGAATGAAGTAAATTGGAAAGGTGATTAAAATTGTATATTCTATCCAAATCATGAAAGAATATTTTGGGGTTTCCTGTCCCTTTAAGAGCTGGGGCCAGGTTTCTCTCTGCACCTGTGTGAACCTCCTGATTGCAATCTATTTTTAAAAACCACTCCTACACAGGTGTTATAAAATGGGATGGGCTGGCATATAAGATGACATTTCTTACTGAAAAAGAAATTCAAGAGAAGGAAGAAATACACTGAAAATAGCATGACAGTAAAGAGATTATTTTAACCCTTTGAGTGCTAATGACGGCTCTGAGCCGTCACAGAGTTTCCCACTCTGGTGCTAATGACGGCTCAGAGCCGTCATGAGCACTCTCCCACCTTGAGGGAGATCTGGGGGCTCCTTACCGCTCCTACCTTGCCGATCATGCCTGTAGAGTGACAGTCATCGCTGGGGCTTCACGTGATGCGCAGTGACGTCACGCGCAATTACGTGATGACGTCACTGTGCAACTTTATTTATACTTAACAATGTTAAAGTGTCAGTAAACCTAAAATATAATGTTATATAATTCTGCACATAGTGTAGAATTATATAACATTATATTAGTGCTATCGTTATAAAACGTCTGTTTTTATTCTACAGCGCATCGGACAGAGCAGGAGCGAGCTGCACTTAGTGTTATGGCGCAACGGGCCGGGCTGTGACTATACAGCTGGCCCGATGCGCTGTGGAATAAAATCAGACCCGCTCAGCAGAGTACAGAGAGTGGGTCTGAGAAACTGTCATATTTATAAAAAATTAAAAAGGGAATATTACGTTTTATAACGATAGCACTAATATATTGTTATATAATTCTGCACTATGTGCAGAATTATATAGCATTATATTTTAGGTTTACTGTCCTTTAAGTATAGGAGGAGGGGGCATGCTGCTTAGAAGCCTGTATCTCAGGCATCTAAGCAGCTACAGACCCCCATGACCCACTGTTGGAAAGATAATCACCTAACCTTTCCAACAGTGTAAGTCTCGGGGGTCTGAAAATTAAAAAAAAAAAAAAAAAACTTATATAAAAAATATTAGCACCCAGGTTGGAATGTGCTTAGCACTCAAAGGGTTAATTTCTGCTGTATCTGAATCATGACAATTTAAAGTTAGGTGGGCTATCCCTTTGAGCTATTAGCTTAAGATTCTATTGAATCAAAGATCAAGTCGATTTTTAAAATCCTTGTCTAAAATATTACACTGTGTCAGCATCAATGTTTATCTTTAATACTATTTTCACATATACATACTTTCAATGTATAATACACAATGTAACGATACACAATGTAACAAATGGCACATACATGTTCTGATGAGTGATCAATTACACAAGTATCAAGCAATTAGATTCGTAAGTGATAATTTATAATGTATATTTGAATCAGATTGGCAGATGTAATTAATCATGTGATTATGCATATTCCAATCAAAAGTGGTTGAAAAATTCACTAGTGTGTGGGTTGTTTTAGGAGTTTGTGTCATAATTGGTGCGAAAAGTGTTGAGTCAAATATGGCGAGAAGTGGAGAGTGGGACCTGTACATAGCTTAAACATGGTGCACATAGATTTTTCCAAAAAATAAAAAGGAAGTTAGCTATATTATGTTGTGTATTAATTTAATTTTTATCTCTATATCTATTAGTGCAAGAAGTTTGGGGCAAAACTTTGCACCAAATTTGTAGAAATAATATTGTCCCCTTGCTTTGTAATGAGAGACAAAGTTGTAACATAATCCGTAAGTATAAATGTATTTTTCATTTGTTTCCCTATATCTATTAGTGAACCAAATGTGGAGCAATAATATTGTTTAATTTAGAAAGGGTATACAAATTTAATAAAGTTTCTAATTTACTTTTATTATGTAATATACTTCATTCTCTTGCAGCATCGAACATAAGCTTTCTGTGTTTTCAGACTCCCATTGAGTTCTATGGCATCCGCGACCTCAAGGGTGGTGGATTGAAAACTAGGTATGCTGAGTCAGAAAAGACGCGAGCGTAAATGTAGAATTTTTCATAACTTCGTGAGAGCTTCAAATAGTGTCGATGAGAAGGGCAAATTAACACGATTCTGCTCCAATACCGCGGTTTTCAACTTGCATTGATCTGTATTGGATTGAGATCGCGGAGAATCGTATTTACGTCACAAATTTCCAATATTTGCCGATCTTGACGCTTTGATAACTACGGCGGATCAATCTCGCGACAATTACGACGCGGAATTTAAGTGTATTTTCAGTTGACGCTTTGATAAATCAGCCCAATTGCCTTATTTTAACCCCTTACAGTTATCAGTTAGTAAACCTTTGCATCTTCACACTGGGCACGACTATATTGCAGCTTATATTTGTTAAGTAACTTTTAAACTGTGCAAAAAACTGCAAAAATTGAAATATTCCACTCCATTATGTGACGCTTAAACTGAAGTGCCAGGTACAGCTGTCAAAAGCCAGTAACATCACATCTGTTAAAGTGTTCTACTTCTAGTCACAAGGATGCAATAAGATGCGTGCTACAAGATGGCGGTGCCCAGTTTAAAAAGGCAGAGCTTTTCCAGCTTTATTCTGTTATAAGAGAACAGCTTTAAAAGAGTTCCCAGTACAAGACAAAAAAACAATGGTATTGTAAGTAGTAACCCAGCGACTTTAGTTATATCCAGCAGTTTAATCTCCCTTTAAAACAAGCATTTAATCCCTTTATACAATTTCACCTGCACTCTCCATTTGCTATGAGAATAACTTTACAAACATATTATGACACTATTAGGAGTATTCTTTGAACATGGGTTCCTGTTTGTTGGTATATGTCTTTCAGACCTCTGTAATCATGTATTATCTCACATAACACATACATGCACATTACCTTTACTATGGGCAAGATTACAAGTTGCGCGGCCAATCTGTTTCTTGCAATTGCGAAAACACCTCATGCGTTAAAGTTTTTGCGCATTTAGGTTGCACATGTATTACAAGTTGCGCGTCTACGTATTTCCCCATAGAAGCCAATGGAGAAGACAAATAGAAAAAGAATATTTAAAACCCTAATCTGTTGCGCAAAGCCCGTGAAATATTCTCCTTGTAAAGTGTACATGAAATGCGAATATTTCATATTGCAAAAATGTTTTGTTAACGGAATATGTTCTATTTATTTCTAAATAAATATTTCTCTATATATGTGATGATTTTTAGACTGATATATCTATTTATAGCGAGATAAGTATATGAATATATATGTGTCTGGATATCTCGAGAACTATATATGAATATCTCTCTGAAAATCTATCTGATATATTGTTTAATGTGCATGCGATTTGTAATGTGAAATCTTTTCATTATCTCAAGTAGTTAAACATATCTCTATACATTACATAAATCCACGTTAATAACCTATGACATAGAGAGTCCACAACGTCTTTCCAATTACTAGTGGGATATTCAACTCCTGGCCAGCAGGAGGCAGGCAAAGAGCACCCCAGCAAAGCTGTTAAGTGTAACTGCCTTACCCATAACCCCTAGTCACTTCTCTTTGCTTTGTTCAATGGAGGTTGTGAGAAGTTGGTGTCTGAAGAATGTAATCCTTTTATGGGTACTTTTCCCTACAAGCAAGGATTGGGGTCTAGCTGTGTCCATTTCAATCTCTAGAGTAAGAGTAGTGGTGGCTTTTAGCAGTTAAAAGGTGGCAAGGAAGTCTTTGCTTTACTTTTAAAACTTTGCTACCCGCTTTGTAGAACGCCAGAGTTGGTTACTCTGTTCTCTCATTTCCTACAGGTCCATGACCAGGGAGTGTTGTACCTGCCACACTAAGGATCAGCATCTATCATGCAAAAGGATCTAAGGTAAGTTCCTTTGCCTTCTAGGTACAGAAGGCCTGCAGCACTTAAGAGGTTAATCCTAATTTTCAGATCCTTTCTGTGACATAATAATCCTTTTAGTTTAATGATTGATATTGGGGACACAATATTTGACTTAAAACAGAATGGCACTTATTACAGTATGACAGCGCATCTTGGCTAAAGGATATAAGAGGTCAATAATAAGGATATCATTTATTTCTTAAAGGGACAGTCTAGGCCAAAATAAACGTTCATGATTCAGATAGAGCATGTAATTTTAAACAATTTTCCAATTTACTTTTATCACCAATTTTGCTTTGTTCTCTTGGTATTCTTAGTTGAAAGCTTAACCTAGGAGGTTAATATGCTAATTTCTTAGACCTTGAAGCCCACCTCTTTCAGATTGCATTTTAACAGTTTTTCACCACTAGAGGGTGTTAGTTCACATATTTCATATAGATAACACTGTACTCGTGCACATGAAGTAATCTGGGAGCAGGCACTGATTGGCTAGACTGCAAGTCTGTCAAAAGAACTGAAAAAAGGGGCAGTTTGCAGAGGCTTAGATACAAGATAATCACAGAGGTTAAAAGTATATTATTATAACTGTGTTGGTTATGCAAAACTGGGAAATGGGTAATAAAGGGATTATCTATCTTTTAAAACA
This sequence comes from Bombina bombina, assembly GCF_027579735.1. Lineage (NCBI taxonomy): Eukaryota > Metazoa > Chordata > Amphibia > Anura > Bombinatoridae > Bombina > Bombina bombina. Next base: position 1,302,752,350 of record NC_069500.1, read on the forward strand.
ATAAAAATTCTGGTGAAGACTGTCCCTTTAACCTATCTCTCCTTTTTATCTCTATGGTGGGAGTTTTTATTTTATTATTAATAGTCTGGATATCTTGAGGGCTTATTTAATTGGTACTTAAAAAGGGAAAGTGTTAGGCATTTTCGCACATTTTTTTCACTGAAGAGAATAATTGCGCAGTTAATATTGGTCCTGTTCACGTGACCCGCACTTCTGGTTTTGCGGAGCCAGTTGAGGACGATAGCAATTTTTTACTTCAGAGCAGAAGAGGTCCAGCTAGAAGTTTTCTGAGGTTTTTGTTCAATAGCGACTTTAATATTTATTTTTCATCTTCTATACCCTGAATAATTAACTTGGTAAATACATTTTTTCTTTACTTAATAATTTTATTTTTACTAGTGGGGACTTTTTACTCCATAGCATGAACTCTGAACAGGATCAGTCCATCTCTATGGATAAATGTTTATTATGCTTCTTCCTATGCAATTTTGTTCCTCTTGTTTAGCTAAAACTTTAAAATTTAAGGACATATTACTCCCTTCTGAGCCAACTGTCTCTCAGGATAATGCTGTGCATGACATGCCTCAGGCTTTCTCCTCAAACGTCCCAGGCCTTAATTGGTTCTCATACTGTGCCTTCTGTGTCCTCTCAACAATCTGGGGGTGTTTATTTACCTGGGGATTTTGCCGCTCAGATTCTTCTGCAGTAACAGCGGCTTTGTCAGCTTTCCCTTCATTGGATAAGCGTAAAAGAAAATCTAAACATCTGCATTTAGCCAATCTTTCTCAGATGTCTGATGAGGAGCATACTTCAGTAGCTTCTGAAGGTGAGATCTCAGAATCTGACACTTTAGTAGAAAAATCTTCAGAAACTATTGGCTGTGATCAGATCCCAGGGAATAGCTGTGGCGTCTTATCTAGATGATATCTTGGTTCAGGCGTTGTCTTTTCAACTAGCCCAATCTCATACAGAGATGCTGTTGTCTTTTCTACATTCCCATGGGGTAGAAGGTGAATTTGGAAAAAAGTTCTCTTGTTCCATCTACCAAGGTGTGTTTCCTAGAGTCTATAATAGATTCCCTGTCCATGAAGATTTTCCAGACGGAGGTCAGAAAAAAACAAATTCTTGTTTCCTCCCTTTCTCTCCAGTCTGCCTTTTGTCAATCTGTGGCTCAATGCATGGAGGTGATTGGTCTGATGGTGGCATCCATGGACATCATTCATTTTGCTCGGTTCCATCTATGACCGTTGTATGCTCCATCAATGGAACGGAGATCATTCGGATTTATCTCAGAGGATAAAACTAGACCCTCTAACAAGAGACTTTCTCTCATAGTGGTGTGTCACAGGAACATCTGTCTCAGGACACCTGCTTTCTGAGACCTTCCTGGGAAATTGTGACTACGGACACCAGCCTGTCAGGCTGGGGAGCTGTTTGGGGTTCCTCTAAAGGCTCAGGGCCTGTGGTCTCAGAAAGAGTCCCCTCTTCCCATAAACATCTTGGAGTTGAGATTTATCTTCAATGTCCTATCAGCATGGCCTCAACTGTCATTGATTCCAATCTGACAACATCACCTCAGTGGCTTACATCAACCACCAGGGAGGGAGTCGGAGTTCCTTAGCCATGAAGGAGGTGTCTCGCATTCTACAGTGGGTGAAATCCCACAATTGTCTTCTATCTGCCATCCACATTTAAGGAGTGGACAACTGGGAGGCAGATTTTCTGAGCAGACAGACCTTTCATCCCAGGAAGTGGGCTCTCCATCCTTAACTGTTCTCTCAGATATCCTCAAGTGGGAGTGTTCCAGAGTTGGATCTGATGGGCATCCCGCCAAAACGCCAAGTTTCATAGTACGGTCAAGGTCAAGAGATCCTCAGGCTGTTCTGGATAGATGCTCTAGCGGTTCCATGGAGGTTTTCTCTGGCTTATCTATTTCCTCAGTTTGCTCTCCTTCCATGAGTCATTGCTCGTATCAAACAGGAGGAGAGCATAGTTGATACTAATAACTCCTTCATGGCCTCGCCCGGATCTGGTTTGCGGATCTAGTAAGGATGTCATCCCTACCTCCTTGAAGATTACCTTAGAGGGAAAGACCTTCTACTTCAGGTCCTTTCCTTCATCCAAACCTAGATTTTCTGAAGCTAACTGCTTGGATATTGAATGCCTATTTTCTGTCTAGCGCATTCTTCTGAAGCGGTCATTGAAACTATGAATTAGGCTTGAAAACCGGTTATTCGCAAGATTTACCATAAGATATGGAGTACGTATCTTATTGATGTCAATCTAAAGGGTTCTCCTGGAGCCGGTGAGGATTCGCCGGATTTTGTGCCTTTCTGCAGGATGGCCTGGATAAGGGTTTATCAGTCAGTACCCTAAAGAGGTACAAAAGGGTACAAATGTCTGGGAGGACCTACCATGATGTTCAAGCCTATGTATAAGGCCCTGGTTAGAATCAGGCCGGTGTTTAAACCAGGTTGCTCTCCCATGGAGTCTTCATTTAGTTCTTAAAGTTTTGCAGCAGGCTTCATTTGAGCCATGCATGTTGTTGATATAAAAGTGTTATCCTGGAAAGATTTGTTTCTTGTTGCCATTTCTTCTGCTCGCAGAGTGTCTGAGCTTTCAGCTCTGCAGGTGATTCCCCCTACCTTATTTTTCATGCTGATAAGGTGGTCCTACGTACTAAATTGGGGTTTCTCAATAAGGTGGTATTGGATCGAAACATTAATCAGGAAATTGTTATTCCTTCTTTTTGCCCTATTCCTTCTTCTCAAAAGGAATGTCTTTTGCATAACTTGGATGTTTGTGCGGGCTCTAAAAATTTAACTTACAAGCTACTAAAGATTTCGGCAATCTTCTGCCCTGTTTGTTGTTTTCTCTGGAAAGCGTAAGGTCAGAAGGCCACTTCTACTTCTCTGGTCTCTCTGTTGAGAAGTTTGATTCATTTGGCTTATGAGACTGCTGGACAGCAGCTTCCTGAGAGAATTACTGCTCATTCCACTAGGGTTGTCTCCTCTTCTTGGGCTTTCAAAAATGAAGCTCTGTGAAACAGATTTGCAAGGCGATACTTTTCTAAATTCTACAAATTTGATACTTTTTGACTCGGCCGAGGCTTCTTTTGGGAGAAAGGTGGTGCTTTCTGTTTAGGTCCCTCCTGACTTTTTTTTCGTCTTCCCTGTTTATTTCGTGTCCTCTAGCTTGGGTATTGGTTTCCACTAGTCATTGGAATGACTTAGTGGGCTCTCCATGTCATAGGAAAGAAAAAAAAATGTATGCTTACCTGATAAATTTATTTATTTCCATACATGGAGAGTCCACGAGCTTGCCCTCTTTTTTAATTATAATTCGGCAGTTTTTTTTTGTGTAAACCTCAGGCACCTTTTCACCCTTGTGTTTCTTCCTTTTCCATTACCTTCGATGAATGACTGGGGTTACATGTAAGGCAGTTACAGTTAACAGATTTGCTGGGGTGCTCTTTGCCTCCTCCTGCTGGCCAGGGATTGGAATATCCCACTAGTAATTGGAATGAGATTACATCATCAGATGTAAGGTATTTAAGAAGAGCAAAAGCTGTTGTATTGTACGCTGATGAAACGGCCTTCCAGCCGAGGAAACACGTTGCTGTTGTTTTATCCTGTAATAAACTACGTTTTTATATATACCTTACTTGCTCCTGTGATTTGATTACATTTTATCAACCACCCTCCAGTAGCAAACCTGCTATCATCATTTTAACACTAGTCGCTAGGAATCCACAGCTGCCCTCGGGCAGTCGGTGTTCAACGTCTTACTCGTTGCCGATTGGAGGTCCTGGTGTGACGTGAACTAGCCTTAGGGGTGTCTGTTTGAGCGACTCATAACAGTCCCGATCCGCGTCTAAAGGCACGTCTATTGTGCCGCCCAGCTTGTGAGTATCTGGTACTACGGGGGTTAGGTCTTCGGTGTCAATTTGAGTTTGATCAACGATACTGTTTTTATGTTTGGAGCCCTCTCTGTTCTTATCTCGTCCTTACAGCCAGGAATCCCTCTGGATTACTTTCGGGAGTGCGGGCCACCATCCGGGCATATCAGAACTGAAATCAAACACCAAAGCACCAGCGCACCTTTTTTGGGGATTGGGAATCCTTTCTTTCTATAACTGTACTTTGTAATGTATTTTTGAAGTGTTTCGTGAAACCTTTAATGTTGCGTAAAATTGTTAACTACAGCTCTTCGAGCGCGGAAAGGATTTTTGCGTTAAAGGCGATTTCAGGGCAATGAAATTGCTTGTGAAAAGAACCATATCGCGAGCAAAAAAGACATACTGCATGACTTGGTAATCTTGCCCTATGAGTAATGATCAGCAACAACAAGTAGAATTTAATGAATAGTAACCAAATGTTTTCTTTCATGATTCAGATAGAGCATGCAATTCTAACCACATCTTCTAATTTACTATTATCAATTGTTCTTTGTTCTCTTGGTATCTTTATTTGAAAAAAGCAGAAATGTAAGCATTGTTGCTCGCCCAATTTTGGTTCAGCACCTGCACTTGCTGATTGTAGGCTAGATTTAGCCACAATCAACAAGCGCTACGCCATGTGCTGAACCAAAAATGGGCAGGCTCCCTAAGCTTACAGTCCTGCTTTTTCAAATAAAGATACCAAAAAGAAAAAAAGAAAAATTAGTAGTAGGAGTAAATTAGAAGCCGCTTACAAACACATGCTCTAAAAGATTGGGGTTCAGTGTCCCTTTAAGTCTGACCTATTGTGCATATCTATTGATTATTCTTGTAACATCCCTATCAATAAGTATGCATTCTATTTCTTCCATTATTTATACACGTTTTCCTTTACCCAATGCTTTATAGTCCTTCATATAGTCTCCATCTGCTGAAAACTGGTTGTAATCTTTCAATTTTTTGTTGTTCATATCCTTTCCTATTTATAGGTCACAGCTATCTATTAAAAACACCCAAAACTATACTATAGAGATAATTCCTTTTAATCCTAAAACCTGATTATTGTAATATCTAAATAAACCTTATATGACCCATATGTATGACCTAAGAATTACTTTATTAACTGTAATCATGCTACAATATGCACACTGTGAGTTTCTATTAGCAACCAACTGTTAACAAAAGAAAAGCCTATTTAAATGCCATTTAAAAACACAAATATTAGATTAAAACTATATTAATTGCTTTAAAAAGTTGAACATTCCTACATAATCATGTGTTTATTGTACTTTCAATGTAACAATCTACCAATATAAATAACAAAGATCAAAAAAATAAATAATATATTTGATTTTTTCTTAAAAAGAATGTTGGAAACGTAAAATCCTATCATTAAGCAGCTCTATAATGGCAAATTAATATGAGTTAATGATAAATCCTAGTTGGCTAGTTTATTCTAGAAAAAAGGTATATAATTAGCAGTGGGAAATACTTATTTCAGTGGGGGGTTCTTTGTATTCATAGACCTTTCAATTAACAGTGACTGCTATTGTATTTCTAATGGTTAGCCATGCATCAGCATGACAGCATTCTGACTATTTCTAGAGGTGTCAAGTTTTGATGATGATCTGAGCAAATTATTAGAGACTAGTCCTAAAGCCGTTCACATGGGCCATTTTTTTCAGTACAGCAGTCCCACCCCTTGCGCTCTTCTTCCCTCCCCCTCTCTTTTGCTCTCTCTCACCCTCTCTTTTGCTCTCATCTCTCTCTCCCTCTCTTTTGCTCTCTCTCTCTCCCCTCTCTTTTGAGCTCTCTCCCCCCCTCTCTTTTGCGCTCTCTCTCTCCCCTCTCTTTTGCGCTCTCTCTCTCCCCCTCTCTTTTGCACTCTCTCCCCCCCTCTCTTTTGTGCTCTCTCTCTCCCCCTCTATTTTACGCTTTCTCTCTCCCCCTCTCTCTTTTGAGCTCTCTCTCCCCCCTCTCTTTTGTGCTCTTTCACTCTCCTCTCTTTTTTGCTCTCTCTCCCCTCTCTTTTGCGCTCTCCCCCCCTCTCTTTTGCGCTCTCTCCCCCTCTCTTTTGCGCTCTCTCTCCCCCTCTCTTTTGCGCTCTCCCCCTCTCTTTTGCGCTCTCTTTCTCTCCCCCTCTTTTGTGCTCTCTCTCTCCCCCCTCTCTTTTGCGCTCTCTCTCCCCCCTCTATTTTGTGCTATCTCTCCCCCCTCTCTTTTGCGCTCTCTCCCCCTCTCTTTTGAGCTCTCACTCTCCCCCCTCTCTTTTGTGCTCTCTCTCTCCCCCTCTCTTTTGCGCGCTCTCTCTCCCCCTCTCTTTTGCACTCTCTCCCCCTCTCTTTTGCACCTCTCTCTCTCCCCCTCTATTTTACGCTCTCTCCCCCTCTCTCTCCTCTCTCTTTTGAGCTCTCTCTCCCCCCTCTCTTTTGCGCTCTCTCTCTCTACTTCTCTCTTTTGTGCTCTCTCTCTCCCCTATTTTTTGCTCTCTCCCCCCTCTCTTTTGCGCTCTCTCTCCCCATCTCTTTTGCGCTCTCCCCCTCTCTTTTGCCGCACTCTCTCTTTCTCTCCCCCCCTCTTTTGCGCTCTCCTCCCCCTCTCTTTTGCGCTCTCTCTCCCCCTCTATTTTGCGCTCTCTCTCCCCCCTCTCTTTTGCACTCTCCCCCCCCTCTCTTTTGCTGTCTCTCTCCCTCTCTTTATCCCCCCTCCTCTGCTCTCTCCCCCTCTCTTTTGAGTTCTCTCTCTCCCCCCTCTCTTTGTGCTCTCTCTCCCCCTCCCTTTTGCACTCTCTCTCTCCCCCTCTCTTTTGCGCTCTCTCTCTCCCCCTCTCTTTTGAGCTCTCTCTCTCCCCCCTCTCTTTTGCACTCTCTCTCTCCCCCTCGCTTTTGAGCTCTCTCTCTCCCCCCTCTATTTTGCGCTTTCTCTCTCCCCCTCTCTTTTGCGCTCTCTCCCCCTCTCTTTTGCACTCTCTCTCTCCCCTCTCTTTTGCGCTCTCTCCCCCTCTATTTTATGCTCTCTCCCCCCTCTCTCTGCCTCTCTTTTGCGCTCTCTCTCCCCCCTCTCTTTTGCGCTCTCTCTCTTTCCCCTCTCTTTTGCGCTCTCCCCCTTCTCTTTTGCGCTCTCTCTCCCCATCTCTTTTGCACTCTCTTTCTCTCCCCCCTCTTTTGCTCTCTCTCTCCCCCCTCTCTTTTGCGCTCTCTCTCCCCTCTCTTTTGCGCTCTCCCCCTCTCTTTTGTGCACTCTCCCCCCTCTCTTTTGCTGTCTCTCTCCCTCTCTTTATCCCCCCTCTTCTGCTCTCTTTCCCCCTCTCTTTTGAGCTCTCTCTCTCCCCCCTCTCTTTTGAGCCCTCTCTCTCCCCCTCTCTTTTGCGCTCTCTCTCTCCCCCCCTCTCTTTTGCGCCCCTCTCTTTTGTGCTCTCTCTTTCCCCTTTCTTTTGCACTCTTTCTCCCCCCTTTCTTTTGCTCTCTCTCTCCCCCCTTTCTTTTGCGCTCTCTCCTCCCTCTCTTTTGCGCTGTCTCTCCCCTCTCTTTTGCGCTCTCTCCACTCTTTTTTGCGCTCTCTCTCTCCTCCTCTCGTTTGTGCTCTCTCCCCCCTCTGTTTGCGCTCTCTCTCCCACCCTCTTTGCGCTCTCTCTCTCCATTCTCTTTTGAGCTCTCTCCCCCCCTCTCTTTTGCGCTCTCTCTCTCCCCCTTTCTTTTGAGCTCTCTCTCTCCCCCTCTCTTTTGCACTCTCTTTCCCCCCTCTCTTTTGCGCTCTCTCTCTCTCCCTCTCTTTTGCGCTCTTTCCCCCTCTATTTTACGCTCTCTCCCCCCTCTCTCTCCCCTCTCTTTTGTGCTCTCTCCCCCCCTCTCTTTTGCGCTCTCTCTCTTTCCCCTCTCTTTTGCGCTCTCCGCCCTCTCTTTTGCACTCTCTCCCCCTCTCTTTTGCGCTCTCTCTTTCCCTCTCTTTTGCGCTCTTCCCCCTCTCTTTTGTGCTCTCTTTCTCTCTCCCCTCTTTTGCCACCTCTCTCTCTCCCCCTGCTCATTTGCGTCTCTCTCCCCCTCTCTCTTTTGCTCTCTCTCTCCCCGCTCTCTCTCTCCCCCTCTCTCTCTCTCCCTCCCCCTTTCTCTCTCCCTCCCCCTCTCCCCCTCTCTCTCTCCCCTCTCCTTTTATCTCTCCCCCCTCTCTATCTCTCTCTCCCTTTATCTTGCGATGCGACCGCGCCTGGCCACACCCCTTCACACCGACCACGCCCCCCTTCAGGGCCTTCACGTCCGGCCACGCCCCCCTTCAAGTCCGACTACGCCCCTGATCACGTCCGGCTATGCCCACCACTGCCGCAGATCAGGTAGGGATCGCAAAGGCCAGGTGTGTTTGTCCTCGTGCTGTCTCTACTGCGCATGACAGCTTCGGACAAACACACTTGGCCTTTTATATAATAGGATGTACACATGATATGCATGATCAGAATTAAACAGTTAAAGGGACATTCCGGTCTAAATTTAAATACACATAGATGAACTACATCTTGAATAGAAACATTTGCAAAATTCATGTACTGGCAAACATGCTTCTAGTAAAAGTTATCACTGTTTTAGTGTTAACATTTTTTCTGCACATGCATGTGAAACATGGCTAGATATTCTCAGTGCATCAGCATTTTAAATAATGCAGCTGCTAAGAGCCCCCAGTGGGACCTGTATCATGTCAGAAATTAACAAATTGAGTAATTACTAGATGGTAAAATCATCTGTACTGTGTTTCAAATGCTGGTGTACGGAGCATAAATACATTTTTGAAACAGCTATAGCTTTTATTTGAAGCATTTCTGCTAATACATGTATATTACACAAATGCTTATTTTCTCTGGGAGGTGGCAAATTTATTGTGAATGCACAGTATCTTCATACTCTGGTAGTTGTTTGTTATGCCTAGTAAAATACTTACGCGTCTACATTGTAGACTCAGTTGACATATAATTACAAGTGTTTTATTAAAGGGACGTGAAACCCAAATTTTTCTTTTATGATTCAGATAGAGAATATAATAGTAACCAACTTTGAAATTTACTTCTATTATCAAATTTGATTCGTTCTCTTGGTATCCTTTGTTAAAGAAGCAGCAATGTATTACTGGGAGATAGTTAACACATTGGGTGAGGCAAATATGTGCAGCCACCAATCAGAAGCTCTTGAGCCTACCTAGTTATTGTTTAAAATTACACACTCTGGGGCCTATTTATCAAGCCGTTAACCGCAAATACTCTGGAATTCCGCAGAGCCTGATTCCCCTTATTTATCAAACCCTACAGACCGGCAAAAGTAGAATTTTGTGATGTAACATACAATCCGCCGGTCTCAGTCCAACACAGATCGATGCTTACGTCATTACAGATGATCCAAATGCAAATTCGGCACTATCTGACTACTTTTGTAAGTTAACAAAATTCTACCAGGTACGCTCGGCACTATTCCGGCCCAGCATACCTGGTTTTAAATCCGCCAGCCTTGAGGCAGCAGATGCCATAGGAATCAATGGGTGTCTGAAAGCAGCGAAAGCTCATGTTCGCTGCTGCCCGATATCCCATTGATTCCTATGGGAGAATAAAGTTGCGTTTACACCTAACATCCTAACATGTACCCGAGTCTAAACACACCTAATCTGTCGCCCCCTACACCGCCGCCAACTAAATTATAGTCTAACCCTAATCCTAACACCCCTAACTTAAATCTAATTTAAATAAATATAAATAAACTTACTATCATTAACTACATTATTCCTATTTAAAACTAAATACTTACCTATAAAATAAAACCTAAGCTAGTTACAATATAACTAATAGTTACATTGTAGCTATCCTAGGGTTTATTTTTATTTTACAGGCAAGTTTGTATTTATTTTAACTAGGCTGAATAGTTACTAAATAGTTATTAACTATTTACTAACTACCTAGTTAAAATAAATACAAACTTACCTGTAAAATAAAACCTAACCTAAGTTACACTAACACCTAACACTACACTATAATTAAATAAATTAACTAAATTACATACAATTAACTAAATTATATACAATTATCTAAAGTACAAAAAACAAACAAACTCTAAATTACAGAAAATAATAAACAAATTACAGAAATTTAAACTAATTACACCTAATCTAATAACCCTATCAAAATAAAAAAGCCCCCCAAAATAAAAAAACCCTAGCCTAAACTAAACTACCAATAGCCCTTAAAAGGGACTTTTGCGGGGCATTGCCCCAAAGTAATCAACTCTTTTACCTGTAAAAAAAAATACAAACAACCCCCCCAACAGGAAAACCCACCACCCACACAACCAACCCCCCAAAAAAATACTAACTAAAAAACCTAAGCTCCCCATTGCCCTGAAAGGGGAATTTGGATAAGCATTGCCCTTAAAAGGGCAGTTAGCTCTTTTGCAGGCCCAAAGCCCTAACCTAAAAATAGAACCCACCCAATACACCCTTAAAAAAACCTAACACTAACCCCCTGAAGATCGATTTACCGGGAGACGTCTTCATCCAAGCCTGGCAGAAGTGGTCCTCCAGACGGGTTGATGTCTTCATCCAAACCAGGCAGAAGTGGTCCTCCAGACGGGCAGAAGTCTTCATCCAGACGGCATCTTCTATCTTCATCCATCCGGCGCGGAGCGGGTCCATCTTCAAGACATCCGACGCGGAGCATCCTCTTCGACCAATGACTACCCGACGAATGAAGGTTCCTTTAAATGACGTCATCCAAGATGGCGTCCCTTAGATTCCGATTGGCTGATAGAATTCTATCAGCCAATCCGAATTAAGGTAGAAAAAATCCTATTGGCTGATGCACGGTCTGTCAGACCTGATCCGCACTGTCGGATCAGGTCCGACAGACCTTTGATAAATAGGCCTCTAAATCTGATTTATACAAACTGGAAAATAAAAGTGGGAACTTCTTGTGTTGTGCGGTATTGTGCATTAAGCTCCATACCGCACAAAAGCCAAGTCCTGACTTACTTTGCTCGTACACGTATTCCCCCATAGACATCAATGGATAAAAAAGTGTTAGAAAAAAACTAACACCTGCGATTGCGGAATGGCGATCGCTATAACACAATCCCCATTGATGTCTATAGAGACAAGAAGGTTATGTATAAACCTAGCACCCTAACATAAACCCCTAGTCCAAATATCTCTAGAATGCAGCCCCCAACATCACCAACACTAAATAAAGATATTAACCCCTAATCCACTGCCCCACGACATTGCCAATACTACAATAAAACTATTAACCCCTAATCTGCCGCCCCGCATCGCTAACACCTATATAAAACTATTAACCCCTAATCCGCTGCCCCCCGCTTCCTAACACCTCAATAATACTATTACACCTAATCCGCCGCCCCCGACATCGCCAATACTACAATAAACTATTAACCCCTAATCTGCCCCCCCCCGCATCGCTAACACCTAAATAAAACTTTTAACCCCTAATCCGCCACCCCCCAGCATTGCAAATACAAAACTAAACTTATAAACCCCTAAACCACCAAACACCCCACATTGGGACTACCTAAATTAAACTATTAACCCCTAACATTAAATTAAACTGAAATATAACTACTTGTGAATTAAATAAAACTTAAGCTTAAACTATAAATAAACCTAACATTACTATTTAGAAAAAATAAAATATACCAAAATTAAAAAATCTAAATAACCATAAAAAATCCTAACACTACAAAAAATCAAAACAACTAACATTACAAAAAATAACAAAATCACAGAAATGATAAAGGAGATTATCAAAAATTAAAAAATTAAACCTAATCTATTAGCCCTATAAAAATAAAAAAGCTACCCCAAAATAAAAACACCCCCTAATCTAACACTAAACTACCATTAGTCCTTAAAAGGGCCTTTTGTAGGGCATTGCCCTAAGTTTAACAGCTCTTTTACTTAAAAAAAATACTAAGTACCCCCTAACAGTAAAACTCCCACCCACCAAAATAAAAATGACCTACCTATAAAAAAACCTAAGCTACCTATTGCCCTTAAAGTGGCATTTGTATGGGCATTTATTTATTTCACAGCTAAGTTTTTATTTATTTTAAGGTAGTTATATTGTAAGTTTAATTAAAGTTAGGGGGGGTGTTAGATTTAGGGGTTAATAGTTTAATTTAGTTTGTCACAATGTGGGTGAGTTGGCTTTTAGGGGTTATTAGGTTTATTTTACTAGTAGCGATGTGGGTTCCGGCGGTTTATGGGTTAATAGGTTTATTTAGGGAGTCTCAATGTGGGGGGTTGCCGGTTTAGGGGTTAATATGTTTATTTTAGTAGTTGCAATGTGGTGCGGCTGATTAGGGGTTAATCATTTAAGTAGTCGCGATGTGGGTGGGGGTGGATTAGGGGTAAAGGGGTTAATTTTAGTATTTGCAATTCAGGGGGATGGCGGTTTAGGGGTAGTTTATGGGTGTTAGTGGAACATTTTTATTCTGAGTTTTGTAAAACATTTTTGTTTTGCAAAATCTATAACTACTGGTCTTTGATTGCGGAATGGATTGTTACGGTATAAGCTATAATGCTAGCGGAATAGCCATACCGCACAACCTGTAATACAGGTGAGCTGAACATTCCACACTCAAATGCCATTTTTTGAGTGCGGAATGGATCGTTGCGGTTTAGGCTAAAACACTTGCGGAAAAGCCGTACCGCGTGACTTCTATTAGGGGTGAGCTGACTATACCACTCACAAAGGTAAATTTTTCAGTGGTATAGGCGTACCGCACAACTTAGAATTATTATTATTATTGGTTATTTGTAGAGCGCCCACAGATTCCACAGGAATCTAGGTCATATAGGACTAGGACTAGATTATAAATGGAGCGCTTTACATTTATACTTTGTATGCTTTGACTTGCTGCATTAAAAAGGAGTATATTATCGACTACCTAGATCCCATAAGTGTTATCTGGCCAGGCTATAGCTCCATAACGGCTAGTGAAGGTTCTGTGTGCAGTTGGGAGTGGTTACTCGAAATATATTTCGCCAACAAACTGCAACTTGATTTAAATGTATTTTCGTTACTGGGATCCACTCTGACTGGTCAGGTTTAGTTTTACTTTGCACTATATTCTATTTTGTTACTTGTAGCGACTAACTAAAAGGCTTTTCCTTGTTATTTAGCCTATATTGCATATTGTATCATTACATTTATATATCTCCTTCCTTGGGGGATACAGTGTGTCACGAGATTTGATTGCATATTTCAATAAAGTGTTACTTTGTTCACTTTGAATTTGGGGCTGTATAATATTGAAAAGAGTGCTGAAATCCCTGTCTTTATTGGAAATAAATAAAAAAATAAAAATATTTCCATTTTCCATTTCTTCCATATATTTTTATTTATAATGGAGGCCTAAGACTTTTGCACAGTTTTATATATATATATATATATATATATATATATATATATATATATATATATATATATATATATATATATATATATATATATTTATATCCTCCAAAAAGAGATAAGCACAGTCTTACATTTCCACAACTGCCAGGGTGCAACTTCACATAAATTGTATCCATTCCTCGTTTGCAAGAAGGCACTCACTGGTCTTAGTAAAAAAACAACTTTTAATTCATATATTTAAAAAGCAAATACATCCATAACGTTTCGATGTCGTTATGACATCTTTGTCAAATGCTCTGCTAACATCACCAATATAGGACAATCATGTTCCAAAAGTAGAAAATCGCTAACAACATACATCTATATACAACCTTATATATCCATTCATATTCATTCATGTTCTTGCAAACGAGGAATGAATATATATATATATTTATGTATATCTATATATATATATCTATATCTATATATATATATATATATATATATATTTATGCATATATATAATATATATATATATATATATATATATATATATATATATATATATACACAGTGTATATATATTTATGCATATATATATATATATATATATACATACATACAATATAGCCCTTTCCATTTAAACATACATGTAAGTGAGTTGGGGACTTCAACTCCCAGTCTGCATATAGACTCCACTGATTTGGTGACCAATTTGGCCTTGAGTACGATATGTGGTGCCTTACTTTTAGTTTTCAGTGAATCGGTTTAGTTGGTTGTTCATACTGTTGTCAAGGGATATAAGTGGAAAGGTGTCTGGCGACTGTGAATTCTGAAAACACCCACTCTGGAGATTTTAACAGCAATTACAGAGACTGTGTTGACTTGACATAATTGCAGGGTTCTTAACCTGTTTGCTTGTTTGTTTTGATTATTTGTTTTATAGAAACATTAGAATAGTAGAGTGAATGTCAAGGAGAATATGTATTATGCCAATCAGTTATAGAAAAACAGACACAATGTAATCTCTCTCTATAATATTTTTCCATGCCCTGCCTAATATTTCTTCAATTTTTAAGTTGCTATGTTCATGGGAAGATAAATATTTGATCATGGGGAAATAATTGTATTTGTATATAGAGCATTAAACTCTGAAAAGTAAAAAAAAAATACTTTAATCTGTGTCTTCTACACACAGCTGTAAATATAGAAACACAAAAGCTTTTAAAGCTGAGGTGAAGTGCACCATCAAAAAACTGTCACAATTATTTCAGTGTTCAATGGAAAAAACTTACCTTAAAGGGACATAATACTCATATGCTAAATCACTTGAAACTGATGCAGTATTACTGTAAAAAGCTGACAGGAAAATATCACCTGAGCATCTCTATGTAAAAAAGGAAGATATTTTACCTCACAATCTCCTCAGCTCAGCAGAGTAAGTTCTGTGTAAAAAGTTATACTTCACCTGCTCCCAGCTGCAGGTAAAAAAAAAAAAAAATGAAGAAATGAACAGCAGCCAATAAGCATCAGCAGTGCTGAGGTCATGAACTCTTACTGTGATCTCATGAGATTTGACTTAACTCTCATGAGATTTCATAGTAAGCTTCCTTTACCTGATTGGTGAAATAACATGAGAGTGCACGATGCTCATCCTTTCAGATGTTCCAGGACAGACACACTAAAATGCTGCTTAGAAATCCTTTACAATGGGAGGTGGCTACTGAGGAACTTTTGAGGTAAAATATCTTTCTTTTTTACATAGAGTTGTTCAGGAGATATTTTCTAGTCAGCTTTTTACAGCTATGCTGCATCACTTTCAAGTGTTTAAACATTTGGGTATTATGGCCCTTTAATGCAGATTTATGTTCTCAATCAAACATAAAATATATTCATAATGTAAACTCATCATACATGTTACTGTGGTTTACATCATCAATGACAACACTAGTGACGTTAATGAGTTGGGGAACTTCGATGGTTTATTGGGTACTTAAACTCTGAAATAAAGTTTTGTACCATTTACTTGCCTATGTTTTTAATTAAAAACATGCAATCCTGCCTCCCGCAATGTAAGAAGCAGTGGTTCAAGAGATATAACAGACAGTTGGTCACTCAGGTTGATTGACAGTCCTTTCTCTCACTCGATTGTTTGTGCGAGAGAAGGGGCAGGCATTTACATGCTCACTTGAGCGTGTAATGATACATAAGGGCAGCTAATCTTGTTCGTCTGAGCGGATAACTTCTCAAGTTGATAATCTTGTCCACTCACTTTTTAGTACAGGGAGCCTTTACTCTCAAACTGTATATAAGTTATACAACATTTGTACCAACTCAATAAATCAAAAATTAAAGAGCATTTCAAAAGACCCGCGGAACAGCCAATAGAATGCAAGCTCAATCTGATTGGCTGATTGGATCAGCCAATCGGATTGAACTTGAATAATTTAACTTTTTTTTACCCTTTGGAATCTCACTTATTATTTATCAGTCAAAATTACTCAAAACTACAAATAGAAAATATTACAATTGCACTAATTAAGGGCCAGATTAAAAGGTTAATTTTTGTAGTGCTAATTTCTACAGTGAGCTCATGGTAGCAATAACCAGCCACTTATAAAGGCTGGTTAATTATCGCACGCCCACAAACGGGCAAATTTGCCTATTTTTGGGCACACAGTAATTTAGCGCTCCACTTGTAATCTAGCCTTATAAATAAAATAGAGAGAAATATTTCTATCTTTCTGTCTATATACATTTTACCATATACTGTATATAATAAAATGATGCAAGCTTTTAGAGTCACTTTGTAGACCTCTCTCAATAATTCACAAAAAGTTCATAAAATCAACAGCATCAGTATTATGAAAATACCTTTTGTGAATATTAACGGTTCAAAATAAAATGAATTATAAATATCCATTAATATTTAACAAACAAGATTGTGCATGTTTTTTAAAACGTTTTCATAAAATGTAAACCTTATTCTGTATATGGTTTTATTACTTAAAAAAATACTAAGTACCCCCTAACAGTAAAACCCCAAACCCACCAAAATAAAAAAGACCTACCTATAAAAAACCTAAGCTACCCATTGCCCCTAAAGTGGCATTTGTATGGGCATTTATTTATTTCACAGGTAAGTTTTTATTTATTTTAAGGTAGTTATATTGTAAGTTTAATTTAAAGTTAGGGGGGTGTTAGGTTTAGGGGTTAATAGTTTAATTTAATTTGTCGCAATGTCGGGGAGTTGGCATTTTAGGGGTTAATAGGTTTATTTTACTAGTAGTGATGTGGGTTCCAGCAGTTTATGGGTTAATAGGTTTATTTAGGGAGTCTTGATGTGGAGGGGTCGGCGGTTTAGGGATTAATATGTTGATTTTAGTAGTAGCGATGTGGGGCGGCGGATTAGGGGTTAATACTTTAATTTAAGTAGTCGCAATGTGGGTGGGGGTGGATTAGGGTTAAAAGGGTTAATTTTAGTATTTGCAGTGCAGGGCGATGGCGACTTAGTTTATGGGTGTTAGTGTAACATTTTAGTTCTGAGTTTTGTAAAACATTTTTGTTTTGCAAAATCCATAACTACTGGTCTTTGATTGTGGAATGGATTGTTATGGTATAAGCTATAATGCTAGCGGAATAGCCATAGAGCACAACTTGTAATACAGGTGAGCTGAACATTCCACACTCAAAGGCAATTTTTTGAGTGCGGAATGGATTGTTGCGGTTTAGGCTAAAACACTTGAGGAAAAGCCGTACCGCGTGACTTGTAATACAGGTGAGCTGACTATTCCACTCGCAAAGGTCAATTTTTCAGTGGTATAGGCACACCGCACAACTTAGAATTATTATTATTATTGGTTATTTGTAGAGCGCCCACAGATTCCGTAGGAATCTAGGTCATATAGGACTAGGACTAGATTATAAATGGAGCGCTATTTAGCTCTCCCACTCGAGCATAAACTTTGATAGAAGCTTTTTGCGAGTGTATTACAAGTTGAAAGTAAAAAAGTTTGCGCGGGAGCAAAACCCGATGCGCACTAACCAAATATCCTGACGGTGTTAACGTAGTATCCTCATAGAAGAAGTCAATGGAGAGCACAGAAGAAAAAAAACTAACACCCATTGCTCATGAGCTAACCCGACAAGAATTATGAATAATTCACATTCCAATGTTTTTCACATACAGAAAAATGCAATTATTATTGCAGATATGCCATTCCTACTGGAAAGTGACTGATTGGGAATGGTTTTATTTTTCCGCATGATAACAATCCAAAGAACACTGCTAATGCAGTGAAGTCATATTTGGAGAGAAAAACAGCAGATAAAACACTGACAGTCATGGACTGGCCTCCACAGAGTCCAGACCTGAATATTGTAGAGGCAGTATGGGATCATCTGGACAGAGAAATAAATAAAATACCTAAATCTGAAGAAGAACTCTAGAAAGTGCTGAAAGAAGCCTTGCATAATATACCAGAAAGTTACTTCAGAAAACTTCAGAACAGTCTCCAAAAAAGAGTTCAAGATGTGCTTAGTGCTAAGGGAGGTCACACTAAATACAGACTTTTGCCTGAAGAAACCATTTTGTTCTGAAAATTGTGGGGGTTTTATACATATTTTCTGTATTTTTTTGTTTTATCTTAATAAAAAGACCAAAAAATAAATATTTATGGTCATTAAAACTTTTCTAAAACAACAAATATAATGGAGGCCTAAGACTTTTGCACAGTTGTGTGTATATATATATATATATATATATATATATATATATACATACAATATAGCCCTTTCCATTTAAACATACATGTAAGTGAGTTGGGGACTTCGACTCCCAGTCTGCATATAGATTCCATTGATTTGGTGACCAGTTTGGCCTTGAGAACAATATGTGGTGCCTTACTTTTAGTTTTCAGTGAATCGGTGTAGTTGGTTGTTCATAATGTTGTCAAGGGATATAATTAGAAAGGTGTCTGGCGACTGTGAATTCTGAAAACACCCACTCTGGAGATTTTAACAGCAATTACACAGACTGTGTTGACTTGACATAATTGCAGGGTTCTTAACCTGTTTGCTTGTTTGTTTTGATTATTTCTTTTATAGAAAAGTTGGAATAGTAGAGTGAATGTCAAGGAGAATATGTATTATGCCAATCAGTTATAGAAAAACAGACACCCTGTAATCTCTCTCTGTAATATTTTTCCATGCCCTGCCTAATATTTCTTCAATTTTTAAGTTACTAATGTTCATGGGAAGATAAATATTTGATCATGGGGAAATAATTGTATTTGTATATAGAGCATTAAACTCTGAAAAGTAAAAAAAAATACTTTAATCTGTGTCTTCTACACACAGCTGTAAATATAGAAATACAAAAGCCTTTAAAACTGAGGTGAAGTGCACCATCAAAAGCTGTCACAATTATTTCAGTGTTCAATGGCAAAATTTACCTTAATGCAGATTTATGTTCTCAATCAAACATCAAATACATTCATAATGTAAACTCATCATACATGTTACTGTGGTGTACATCATCAATGACAAAACTAGTGACATTAATGAGTTGGGAAACTTTAATGGTTTATTGGGTACTTAAACTCTGAAATAAAGTTTTGTATCATTGACTTGCCTATATTTTTTATTAAAAACATGCAATCCTGCCTCCCGCAATGTAAAAAGCAGTGGTTCAAGAGATATTACAGACAGCTGGTTCACTCAGGTTGATTGAAAGTCCTTTCTCTCACGTGATTGTTCGTGCGAGAGAAGGGGCAGGCTTTTACATGCTCACTTGAGCGTGTAATGATACATAAGGGCAGCGGATCTTGTTCGTCTGAGCGGATAACTTCTCAAGTTGATAATCTTGTCAACTCGCTTTTTAGTACAGGGAGACTTTACTCCCAAACAATCTATTATATCAGTATATAAGTTATACAATACTTGTACCAACTCAATAAATCCAAAGTTAAAGAGCATTTGAAAAACATTGAATGGTACAACAAATTCAAACTACCATGTAGTTGCACCCCACGCCCTCACTTCAAAGGACTACATCCTACTCGGTGACCTCAACTTCCATCTAGACAACCCCAATGACCACAACACCGCCAACCTCCTGGAAAACCTTGGAACCATTGGACTGAAGCAACTTGTAAACGCCCCAACTCACATAGCCAGACACACCCTCGACCCAATCTTCTCCGCAGGCAACCACATCTCAGTCAACCACATAACCGAACTCCACTGGACTGACCATCACTGTATACACTTCTCCTTCAACAAACCCACCACGCACCTCCGGCATCACCACCCGCCCCGCAGAAATTGGAACAACATCACCCAAGAACAACTGCACTCCACCCTGATCAAGTCCCCCCCAGTGACCTCCACTGACGCCAACTCCTCCGCCCGCCACCTACATCGCTGGATCACAGACTGCGCAAATACCCTCGCCCCCATCAAGAAACCGTCCTGCCGTCAGCCCACCAACAAGGCCAGCTGGTTCACCCCCACACTCCAGGACTCCAAACGCCACTGCTGACGATTAGAGAGAATATGGAGATCCAGCAAGTCCCCCTCGGACAAATCCACCTACAAAGAAGCCGTCACCACCCACCACCACCTCATCAAAACCACAAAGATCCTAGACAGAATCCACGCCAAAACCCACAACAGCAAAGAGCTGTTCACAGTCATCAAGGAATTCTCCAAACCCAACAGTGATACTAATGACATCCCCCCCTCCCAGGACCTCTGCAACAACATCGCTACTTACTTCCACCGCAAGAACATCAACATCTATGACAGCCTTGAGCTCCAGAACTCGCCACTCACCGCCAACCCACCCACCACCACCTTACCCAAACCCACCACCTGCCACCTTCTATACACTACCTGGAGCCCCCTCACCACGGAGGACACACTCAGAATCATGAAATCTATCCACTCTGGAGCACCCACAGACCCATGCCTGCACCACATATTCAACAAAGCGGGTTTTACCATCGCCCACGAACTCTGCCTCACCATAAACTGCTCCATCAAAACTGGCACCTTCCCAGAAGACTGGAAGCATGCAGAGGTAAAACCACTGCTGAAGAAACCCACAGCTGACCCCATAGATCCTAAAAATTACCGCCCCATCTCTCTTCTCCCCTTTCCAGCCAAAGTAATCGAGAAGGCCATCAACGCACAACTTGTTGACCACATCGAGACCAACCACATCTTGGACCCCTCCCAATCTGGTTTCAGGAGCAATCACAGCACCTAGACCACCCTCCTCACTGCAACAGACGACATCTGCATCCTGCTCGACCAAGGAGAGACTGCTGCGCTCATTCTTCTAGACCTCTCAGCCGCGTTCGACACTGTAGCCCACAGCACCCTCCTGACGCGCCTACATGATGCTGGCATCTGCAATAAGGCCCTAGAATGGATCACCTCCTTCCTCAGCGGCAGAACCCAGAAAGTCAGACTCCCACCCTTCTCCTCCAATCCAACAGCAATCAGCTGCGGCATACCCCAAGGCTCTTCTCTTAGCCCCACCCTCTTCAACATCTACATGGCCCCCTCCCCGCCATCGTCCGACAACACAACCTCAACATCGTCTCCTACACCGACGATACCCAGTTAATCATCTCACTCACGCGAGACCCCGCCACCGCCAAGAAAAATGTCCACGAAGGACTTACAGCAATCGCCACCTGTATGAACAAAAACCGTCTCAAACTCAGCACTGACAAGACCGAAATCCTCCTCCTCGGACCCACCAAATCTGCATGGGATGACTCCTGGTGGCCCACAGCCCTTGGACACCCTCCAACTCCAACACACCACGCACGAAATCTAGGCGTCATCCTTGACTCATCACTTTTCATGGACTGCCAAGTCAACGCCGTCTCTTCGACTTGTTTTCACATACTCCACCTACTGCAAAAAATCTTCAAGTGAATCCCCACTGAAACTAGAAAATCTGTCACCCACACCCTCGTCAGTAGTCGACTGGACTACGGCAATGCACCATCAAGCTCCAGAAACTACTCCAACACATCCAGAACACCTCGGCCAGACTCATCCTCAACATACCTCGCCAAAACCACATCACTGAACACCTAAGGAACCTACACTGGCTCCCCGTCAACAAGAGAATCACCTTCAAGCTCCTAACCCATGCATTCAAGGCCCTCCTCAACATCGGTCCTGAATACATCAACCACCGTGTCAATTTCTACACCCCCTCCAAACAACTCCGCTCTGCCAACCAAGCACTCGCAGTCATCCCCCGCATCAAGAAAATAACAGCTGTAGGAAAATCCTTCTCCTATATGGCAGCAAGGTCATGGAACTCCCTCCCGCTGCACCTCAGACAATCCACCTCCCTTACAAACTTCAGGAAGGACCTCAAGACCTGGCTCTTCGACTGAATCGTCTTCCCTTAGCCCCCCTCTCCCCCCCATAGCGCCTTGAGACCCTCACGGGTGATTAGATTGCGCTTTACAAGTACCCAATAGATAGATAGATAGATAGATAGATAGATAGATAGATAGATAGATAGATAGATAGATGTAGCTATAGTTCGTTTCATATATTGTAATGGTATTTGTAGCTTTGAATTTTTGTATATTTATTTGTAACTTTCTTGCTAAGTAATTTGAGATCCAAAGAAAGTGCTATGACCTCATTAATATAAATATATCATCACTGGAAATTAATAATTTAACTTTTTTTTACCCATTTCTGGGGACATGATAATTTAGCGCTCCACTTCTAATCTAGCCCTATAAATAAAATAGAGAGAAAGATATCTATCTTTCTGTCTATATACATTTCCCATATACTGTATATAAAAAGCTTTTAGAGTCACTTTGTAGACCTCTCTCAATAATTCACAAAAAGTTCATAAAATCAGCAGCATCAGTTTTATGAAAATACTTTTGTTAATATTAAGGGTCCAAAATAAAATGAATTATAAATATCCATTAATATTTAACAAACAAGATTGTGCATGTTTTTTGAAAACCTTTTCATAAAATGTAAACCTTTTTCTGTATACTGTTTTATTATGTTGTATTCATCTGTTACACATAAGAAAACAGTCTGCTAAAGTTATTCAGACTCTGCCCCTTGAACTCTGATGGAAGTGAACTCATTCTAAAAAGTCAGCTGTTTTAAAATTGGACCACGTTTTGAGTTTGAGTTTGACTGATTTGCAAAGGGACTTCACAAAAATTCAACCTGTTTGTATTTTTTTTCTTTTCTTTTTTTTTTAACCATCTCTGCATCATCTTTACATATTGCAAAGTTAGTAAAAATATAACTTTTTAACTGTCTATCGGCTAGATTACGAGTCTTGCGTTAAGCTGAAAAAGCAGCATTAACAGGTCCTAACGCTGCTTTTTCACTACCGCTGCTATAACGAGTCTTGCAGGTATAGGGGCACCGCACACTTCTTTGACCTTACCACAAAATGACTTGCGTAAACTTTGTAAACCCTTTTTTCTATGGAACTTCCATAGCGCTGGTATTACGAGTCTGTCCTGGGAGGCCAAAAAGTGAGCGGTACACCCTCTACCTCCAAGATCCGTAACGCATTCTAAAGTCAGTAGTTATGAGTTTTACACTACAACGCCGTAGCATAAAACTCATAACTAAAGTACTAAAAAGTACACTAACACCCATAAACTACCTATTAACCCCTAAACCGAGGCATCGCAAACACTATAATAAAATGATTAACCCCTAATCTGCCGCTCCGGACATCGCCACCACTAGAATAAACATATTAAACCCTAAACCGCCGCACTCCCGCCTCACAAACACTAGTTAAATATAATTAACCCCTAATCTGCTGCCCCTAACATCGTCGCCACCTACATTATACTTATTAACCCCTAATCTGCCTCCCCTAACATCGCCGCCACTATATTAAATTTATTAACCCCTAAGTCTAAGTCTAACCCTAACACCCCCTAACTTAAATATAATTTAAATAAATCTAAATAAAATTACTATCATTAACTACATTATTCCTATTTAAAACTAAATACTTACCTATAAAATAAACCCTAAGATAGCTACAATATAACTCATAGTTACATTGTAACTAGCTTAGGGTTTATTTTATTTTACAGGCAAGTTTGTATTTATTTTAACTAGGTACAATAGTTATTAACTAATAACTACCTAACTAAAATAAATACAAATTGACCTGTAAAATAAAACCTAGCCTAAGTTACAATAAAACCTAACACTACACTACAATTAAATAAATTAGCTAAATTAAATTACAAAAAAACACTAAATTGCAGAAAATAAAAAACAAATTACAGATCTTTAAACTATTTACACCTAATCTAATAGCCCTATCAAAATAAAAAAGCCCCCCCCAAAAAAAAACAAAAAACCCTAGCCTAAACTAAACTTAAAAGGGCATTTTGCGGGGCATTGCCCCAAAGTAATCAGCTCTTTTACCTGTAAAAAAAAAATACAAACAACCCCCCCAACAGTAAAACCCACTACCAACACAACCAACACAACCAACCCACCAAATTAAATGCTAACTAAAAAAACCTAAGCTCCCCATTGCCCTGAAAAGGGCATTTGGATGGGCAAAGCCCTTAAAAGGGCATTTAGCTCTATTGCAGCCCAAAGCCCTAACCTAAAAAATAAACCCACCCAATACACCCTTAAAAAAAACCTAACACTAACCCCCTGAAGATCGACTTACTGTTCTGAAGACCGGACATCCATCCTCAAGGAAGTGGCAGAAGTCTTCATCCAACCGGGCGGCCGAAGTCCTCAACGAAGCCGGGAGAAGTCTTCATCAAAGCCGGGCGAAGTGGTCCTCCAGACAGGCAGAAGTCTTCATCCAGACGGCATCTTCTATCTTCATCCATCCGACGCGGAGCGGCTCCATCTTCAAGACATCCGATGCAGAGCATCCTCTTCATCCTGAGTCTTCTTACTGAATGACGGTTCCTTTAAATGACGTCATCCAAGATGGCGTCCCTTAGATTCCGATTGGCTGATAGAATTCTATCAGCCAATCGAATTACGGTAGAAAAAATCCTATTGGCTAATGCAATCAGCCAATAGTATTGAAGTTCAATCCTATTGGCTGATCCAATCAGCCAATAGGGTTGAGCTCACATTCTATTGGCTGATTGGAACAGCAAATAGAATGCAAGCTCAATCCTATTAGATGATTGGATCAGCCAATAGGATTGAACTTCAATCCTATTGGCTGATTGCATCAGCCAATAGGATTTTTATACCTTAATTCCGATTGGCTGATAGGATTCTATCAGCCAATAGGAATCTAAGGGACGCAATCTTGGATGACATAATTTAAAGGAACCGTCATTCAGTAAGAAGACTCCGGATAAAGAGGATGCTCCGCGTCAGATGTCTTGAAGATGGACCCGATCCGCGTCGGATGGATTAAGATAGAAGATGCCGTCTGGATGAAGACTTCTGCCGCCTCCTTGAGGATAGATGTCCGGTCTTCAGAACAGTAAGTCGATCTTCAGGGGGTTAGTATTAGGTTTTTTTAAGGGTGTATTGGGTGGGTTTATTTTTTAGGTTAGGGCTTTGAGCTGCAAAAGAGCTAAATGCCCTTTTAAGGGCAATGCCCATCTAAATGCCCTTTTCAGGGCAATGGGGAGCTTAGGTTTTTTTAGTTAGGATTTTATTTGGGGGGTTGGTTGTGTGGGTGGTAGGTTTTACTGTTGGGGGTTGTTTGTATTTTTTTTACAGGTAAAAAATCTGATTACTTTGGGGCAATGCCCCGCAAAAGGCCCTTTTAAGGGCTATTGATAGTTTAGTTTAGGCTAGGGTTTTTTTTTTTATTTTGTTTTTTATTATTATTTTAATAGGGCTATTAGATTAGGTGTAATTAGTTTAAATATCTTGTAATTTGTTTATTATTTTCTGTAATTTAGTGTGGGGGGGGTTGTACTTTAGCTAATTGTATTTAATTTATTTAATTATATTTAATTTAGGTCATTTATTTAATTGTAGTGTAGTGTTAGGTGTTAGTGTAACTTAGGTTAGGTTTTATTTTACAGGTACTTCCGTATTTATTTTAGCTAGGTAGTTATTAAATAGTTAATAACTATTTAGTAACTATTCTACTTAGTTAAAATAAATACAAACTTGCCTGTAAAATAAAAATAAACCCTAAGATAGCTACAATGTAACTATTAGTTATATTGTAGCTAGCTTAGGGTTTATTTTACAGGTAAGTATTTAGTTTTAAATAGGAATTATATAGGTAATAATATTAATATTTATTTAGATTTATTGTAATTATATTTAAGTTAGGGGGTCTTAGGGTTAGACTTAGGTTTAAGGGTTAATACATTTAGTATAGTGGCAGCAACGTTGGGGGCGGCAGATTAGGGGTTAAAAAATTTAGGTAGGTTGCAGCGACATTGGGGGAGGGAGATTACGGGTTAATAAATATAATGTAGGGGGCGGCGATTTCCAGAGTGGTAGATTTGGGGTTAATAAATATAATGTAGATGTCGGGGGCGGCAGATTAGGGGTTAATAAGTGTAAGATTAGGGTGTTAGGTGTAAACATAACCTTTATTTCCCCATAGGAATCAATGGGGCTGCGTTACTGAGTTTTACGCTGCTTTTTTGCAGGTGTTGGGCTTTTTTTCAGCTTGCTCTCCCTGTTGATTCCTATGGGGAAATCGTGCACGAGCACATACGACCAGCTCGCCACTGACTTAAGCAGCGCTTGTATTGGAGTGCGGTATGGAGCTCAATTTTGCTCAACGCTCACTTCTTGCCTTTTAACGCTGGGGTTGTAAAAACCCCGTAATACCAGCGCTGCAGGTAAGTGAGCGGTGAGAAAAAACTGGTTGTTAGCACTGCATAGCTCCTAATGCAAAACTCGTAATCTGGCTGTTTGTAATTGTTTTTATGTGTAAACTTCATATTTATATTTTTTTATTTTATTTTAGTCATGTATATGTCTATAAATTTAGGCTATGGAGACGATTTTTCAAGCTCTGTATGGAGCTTGATGCCCCTGTTTCCGTGTGAGCCTTCAGGCTCGCCGGAAACAGAAGTTATGAAGCAGCGGTCTAAAGATCTCTGCTCCATAACTTGTCCATCTGCTCTGAGGCAGCGGACAGAAATCAACCCGATCCTATATGACCAGGTTGATTGACATCCCCCTGCTAGCGGCCGATTGGCCGTGAATCTGCAGGGGGCAGAGGAGGAGGAAGGACATAGAGATAATAGGAGTAGAAAAACGTAGGTCAGAGATTGATTGAAGAGGACAGGTCTAGAAGTATTTGGAGATGAGAGAGATGGGAGTGAGGTTGTTTTAGTGCTGTATAGGTTAGGGTTAATCCTCTGAAATGTATTCTGGAGTGTGTGGGGAGCCAGTGTAGATACCAGAGAAGCTGATGTAGATCGGTAGGTGGGTGAGTCTAGCTGAAGCATTGGAGGGGGGAGAGGTGATTTTTGGGAAGGCTATTTAGAAGTTGATTGCAGTAGTCAGTGCTTAACAAAATGAGGGAAGGAATTTGTATTTTTGTAGTTTCTTGGGTAAGGAAAGGATGAATTCTGGAAATGTTACAATGGTGTGCATGGCCAGATTTGGTGAGCACGTGTAGAGGGAATGTGAGTTCAGAGTCAAGTGTGACCCCAAGACAGAGAACCCAGCGTGAATGTGTTGATAATAGAGTCTTCAAAAGTAAGAGAAATGTAAGGTGTTGGATGTCTTGCAACTTTACATTCCAATATTCTTCATATATTTCATTTGAAATAGATATTTATATATATATATATATATATATATATATATATACTGTATATATATATATATATATATATATATATATATATATGATTTGTGTGTGTGTATATATGTGTTTAGAATGTATGTATATGTGCACATTCATATAAACACACATATATACATACTGTGTATATATATATATATATATATATATATATATATATATATATACATATATACTCACATGTATGCGCATAATACACACACACATATATATATATATATATATATTATAATGTGTAATATAACAGAAGAACTCATCCTGGAAAATAGCCAGGTTGAAAAAAGACAGGGAAACAGCACTCTTTTGAAAAAACAATATTTTTACTAGCACGATTTATATACATAAGTGGTAAAGGGGATGGCAATCGGGAGTCCTGCCTCCACCCTTGAACCGCAAGGATAGGCAAAGTACACTGTGTGTAAGGTACAAAATAGTTTGCAACAACAATATTTATCAAAAAAAACCAAATATTTATAATGGGACCTTCCGAGTCCAATATACAAAAACTGACCGGTCAGGGGATGTGCGGAACAAGTTGCGCAATATGTAAATGCAGCACAATACAAAGCTGACTTAAGTAAAGCCTGTCACACTTCCTACACCCAGCTGCACACAGCACCTCTGTGAAGAGGTAATTGCTGGGCAGGTAAAACGTAGTAAGGGATCTAAGAAAGTGATGACAGCTTTATAACAAGCGGGATAAGCTAGTCAGATATACCTTGCAAACTGTACATAGAAGAATTTATATTCAGAGGGGAAGTGTATTCCTGGGATCAACTACACCCTGCTGCAGCCGACGCCTCACTCAGGAGGTATAGCGGTCGGGCAGGTAGAAAAATGGGATCTAAGTGATCTTAATGGAAACACGCCCTCAGGATATGTACATAAGTAGATAGACCAGACATTTAAATCTTCATGTATGGATGACATGTATTGCAGACAAGGTATAAGTAAGTACATTCAAGAAAACAGCGTTATTGCATGCCATGCAGAAAACCAATTAGGTGTGTTAGTATTCAGCATATGTCTGTCCATTTTAAGTTCCTAGAAAAAGCTGTGCCCCCTCTCGACAGAGTGGCGTTTGCCAGGTGCGAAATTCATGCACATAAGCCAAAGCTGATTCATGCAGTTAGCGGCAAGGAATGTAATGGAACCATACGACCTGATAGCTGAAATGACAAGTCGGCCGTGCCGAGTAGCTGTGAGTCCATGACATGTATGCCAAAATATGCCGAGTTTTGATTCTGACTTTGCTTTAAGAGTGCCTGGTAGTAAACCGCAGGGCTTGTTTGCAGATTCTTTGCTTAATGATCTTCACACGCACATCACGTGATCCGGTCGGCTGGACCTATGCCGACGCGCGTTTCACCCGTGCGTCCAAGTTGCTTAACGGGCTTCGTCAGGGCGTGATATCCAAGGTGCACCTGTCACTCTATTTATACCTAGTGTCGTTTTGCGCCTCTACTGACGGGTGAAAGTATTGCAAGTATTTGCAAAGTATCAACAATTAAGGAAAAACCAAAATGTGTCTATATTCAAATATGAAGTAATAAAAAAGGATCTATCTTACTTTACATTGAAATTTAGAGAAATATAAAGGAGAAAATAATAAATATATTGATGTTGCAATCGTCTTTTTATTAAAAATTAACAGAATTTAGCCTACTATAGTACAAGACGCTAGAGAATGTGTTCATTCACAGAAAACAGGCCATATCCAATTTGTCATTGAGGCCTGCAGGAAGCTGGGTACCCAAAACTGAGATCCACCTGCATTCCTTTTGGAGGAGAATTCTGTCATTATCCCCCCCTCTATTGTTGGTTATGCCCCTATCTATCCCGATAAAGGAGAGAGAGTCAGGATTACTGTCATGCATGTGTTCGTAATGTTTGGCAACGTTACTTTTCTGGTTCTTATATTTCACATCGTCCCGGTGCTCTGTTATCCGGTCTTTTATGGCCCTTCTCGTTTTTCCCACGTAATAACGCGGGCAGCTACACGAAAGAAGGTAAACAACCCCTTCCGTGTTGCAATTCACAAAGTGTTTTAGAGTATATGTTTTTCCTGTGTGTGTTGCAAATTGTTTGGTCTTAACCATATACTTGCATGCAACACATTTCCCACAGGGATGGTTGCCATAGGATCTGTGTTTGGACAACCAATTTTGTTGTTTAGGAGTCGACAAATATTGGCTCCTCACCAATTTGTCTTTAAGACTCGGTGCCCTTTTGGCTGTGATGTTTGGAAAATCCCCAACATCACGTGATACTGCTTCATCACTAGTCAAAGTGTGCCAGTTGTGTGCCAAAATCTGTTTTAATGAGGTCCAATGGCAATTATACTCAGTGACCAATCTAATTTTTGATGATTCACCAGTCTTGTCTTTGGGTACCAAAAGACTATCCCTATTCAGATGGGCCGCACCGGTTAGGGCTTGTTTCACTATCCTCTTTGAATATCCTCTATTCAAAAACCTTTTTTCCATTTCAGCCGCATGCTGATAGTACTTCCCTTTTGTGGAACAATTTCGGCGTAGCCTGAGAAATTGGCCCTTAGGGATACCCCTTTTTAGGTGGCTTGGGTGATGGCTAGAAGCGTGAAGAAGGCTATTAGTGGCCGTGCTTTTGCGATAGTTTTCTGTCATCAGGCAGCCATCTTTAATCTTCACATTTATATCCAAAAAGGATATTTCTTCCTTACTAAACTGTAGGGTAAGTGAGATATTACTCTTGTTCTTATTTAGAGAATTCACAAATTCTTTCAAGGTCTGCTCTGAGCCTTCCCAGACTAGGAAGACATCATCCACATATCGTAGCCATATGTGGATGTTCTCGTCGAAAAGGGGATTCTGGTACACTTCTTCCATTTCCCAGATGCCTAGATGGAGACACGCATAAGTGGGAGCACATGTTGCTCCCATAGCTGTGCCCTGTTGCTGGGAATATATCTTATTGTCAAACATAAATATGTTATTTGTAAGTGTGAATTTTAGCAGTTCAATCGCGAAGTCAGTATGTTGTACAGCACTCATACCTCTCGTCGATAGGAAATGCTTACATGCCCTAAGTCCTACTTCGTGTGGGATTGATGAATATAGTCCCTCCACGTCTAGGGTGACAAGGATGGCATTTTCGGGGAGCACCAACCTGTCAATCTTACGTAGGAAATCCGAGGTATCCATGATGTATGATGGAAGGGTGATGAGGTAGGGTCTAAGAAAGGAGTCCACGTAGTTGCCCAGATTTTCAGTAAGGCTGCCTATGCCAGCCACAATCGGTCTACCTGGAGGATGGTTGGCATTTTTGTGGATCTTAGGGATGCAGTAAAATACAGGCATCACCGGATGTTCTGGATAAAGGTACTTAAATTCTGTGGAGGTTATAATATCCTTGCTTTTTGCTTCTTTCAAAATATTGAAAAGTGCAAATTGTAATGCAGGGATCGGGTTAAACGTTAAACTCTTGTAGAATGTTTTATCCAAGAGTTGACGTTTAACCTCCAAAGTATACATGTTTTCGTCCCAGAGAACCAAATTCCCACCCTTATCCGCGGGTTTTATTACAAAGCCCTTGGCATTCATTAGCTGGTTAAGTGCCTTTCTTTCAGATTTTGTTAGATTGTCATTGACCAATCCAGTGAAGGGTAGTCCTAGGATTTGTTTTTCAACTTCTCTGACGAAAATGTTCACAGCTGGTACCATGGATAGCTGTGGCATGTATTTGGATTTTGCCTTAAAATTAGAGTGAAACCTCTCATACTGGATGGAGTCTTCCATCTGTGAGGGGACATATTGGCTGCCTTCACTATCTGCCAAAAGACTCTGAAGGTTCAATATGCTAGATGTATCTTCTCTATTTAGAGCAACATCCTCCACTAGGTGTCTACTCTTTCCTTTCATAATTTGCGATAGTACAACCCGACGTGCAAATAGGTGTAGGTCTTTAATAAACTTAAACTTATTAAGTGAATTAGTAGGACAAAAGGTCAATCCTTTTTTTAAAACCTCTATATGTATGAGATTCAATTTGAAGGAGGATAGATTGATTATCTGAAGACCCTCTTCTGAATTATTCAATATCCCCTTCGACCCCGAAACCCTCGCGATCTGCCCCGAGGGTAGTTCGTTTGGTTCTGGTCGTAACTCCGTTGCCGTCGTTGTCTGGAGGGATACCTCCTCTCTTCTAAGTGTGTACCTGCTGCTTTTCCTCCTCCTTTTTCTTCCCCCTCTCCTCCTTCTCCTAAAAAAGACTGTGAGTTCCTACGGGTAGATCTTCGGTGCTCAGATTCTATATCTGACCCATCAGTACCCGAGTCGTAGGAACTTCTTTGTGGCAGATAATTATAAACTTTTTTATTTTTATAATCATCATTGTCTCGCGAGAATTTCCTACCTTTTCTTAATTTAATATCAGTTTGTAACCTTGATATTTGTTCTTTTATCTCCTCATTTAGTTTTGCAAAGTTTGTATTACTTGAAAAAGTGTTAACCAGTTTAAGTGATTCCTCTGCCTGAGTGATGGTCTTTTCTAGTCTTTCTTTGTTACGAATGACCATTTTTTTCATCAAAATGATGGAGCAGTCTGAGAGGCTGGAATTCCAACCTTCCATAAACTCTTCACCTCCCTCGTCTTCCCTCAGATTAGTCCCAGGGTCCAATCGAAGACGTAAACCCCTCGGGATGATGTTCATTTTAATATAATTCTCAAGGCTTGATGTCTCAGCCCTAAGTTTTACTTGTTTAACAAGTTGTTTTTTATAGCTTTTAAAAGCACCATAGATGTTGACTGGTGTATTGCTACTAGTATCCTGACTCTCTTCCAAATTGGATACAGATAGTGAAGCTGTAAGTTCAGCCTCCCAATTTTCATCTGAAAATGTAAATGCCATTCTAATAGCGTCTTGTAAAGTAATATATATGCCAAAACCTCACGGTTCAAAGCCGGAGACAAGGTATCCAGAATGCCAAAAGGAACCCCAAAGTTTTACCAGGGCAATGTATGATATTCCTGGTTATTTAGCTAGGGGATCTATCTCACCGGAGACCAGGGAAGCTAGGATAAACCTAAGTAGCCTGGTATAATAATAAAGAATATCGAGAAATAGATACGGGAGAGAAGCAAATGCTTTAAAATTTATATATAAGCTAGTGAACAAGGGTAACCTCCAATCGGTCCTTGTTGGTATTATAAGTACATATGGTGCAGGCCCTTAAATAGTATTATAATGTGTAATATAACAGAAGAACTCATCCTGGAAAATAGCCAGGTTGAAAAAAGACAGGGAAACAGCACTCTTTTGAAAAAACAATATTTTTACTAGCACGATTTATATACATAAGTGGTAAAGGGGATGGCAATCGGGAGTCCTGCCTCCACCCTTGAACCGCAAGGATAGGCAAAGTACACTGTGTGTAAGGTACAAAATAGTTTGCAACAACAATATTTATCAAAAAAAACCAAATATTTATAATGGGACCTTCCGAGTCCAATATACAAAAACTGACCGGTCAGGGGATGTGCGGAACAAGTTGCGCAATATGTAAATGCAGCACAATACAAAGCTGACTTAAGTAAAGCCTGTCACACTTCCTACACCCAGCTGCACACAGCACCTCTGTGAAGAGGTAATTGCTGGGCAGGTAAAACGTAGTAAGGGATCTAAGAAAGTGATGACAGCTTTATAACAAGCGGGATAAGCTAGTCAGATATACCTTGCAAACTGTACATAGAAGAATTTATATTCAGAGGGGAAGTGTATTCCTGGGATCAACTACACCCTGCTGCAGCCGACGCCTCACTCAGGAGGTATAGCGGTCGGGCAGGTAGAAAAATGGGATCTAAGTGATCTTAATGGAAACACGCCCTCAGGATATGTACATAAGTAGATAGACCAGACATTTAAATCTTCATGTATGGATGACATGTATTGCAGACAAGGTATAAGTAAGTACATTCAAGAAAACAGCGTTATTGCATGCCATGCAGAAAAGCAATTAGGTGTGTTAGTATTCAGCATATGTCTGTCCATTTTAAGTTCCTAGAAAAAGCTGTGCCCCCTCTCGACAGAGTGGCGTTTGCCAGGTGCGAAATTCATGCACATAAGCCAAAGCTGATTCATGCAGTTAGCGGCAAGGAATGTAATGGAACCATACGACCTGATAGCTGAAATGACAAGTCGGCCGTGCCGAGTAGCTGTGAGTCCATGACATGTATGCCAAAATATGCCGAGTTTTGATTCTGACTTTGCTTTAAGAGTGCCTGGTAGTAAACCGCAGGGCTTGTTTGCAGATTCTTTGCTTAATGATCTTCACACGCACATCACGTGATCCGGTCGGCTGGACCTATGCCGACGCGCGTTTCACCCGTGCGTCCAAGTTGCTTAACGGGCTTCGTCAGGGCGTGATATCCAAGGTGCACCTGTCACTCTATTTATACCTAGTGTCGTTTTGCGCCTCTACTGACGGGTGAAAGTATTGCAAGTATTTGCAAAGTATCAACAATTAAGGAAAAACCAAAATGTGTCTATATTCAAATATGAAGTAATAAAAAAGGATCTATCTTACTTTACATTGAAATTTAGAGAAATATAAAGGAGAAAATAATAAATATATTGATGTTGCAATCGTCTTTTTATTAAAAATTAACAGAATTTAGCCTACTATAGTACAAGACGCTAGAGAATGTGTTCATTCACAGAAAACAGGCCATATCCAATTTGTCATTGAGGCCTGCAGGAAGCTGGGTACCCAAAACTGAGATCCACCTGCATTCCTTTTGGAGGAGAATTCTGTCATTATCCCCCCCTCTATTGTTGGTTATGCCCCTATCTATCCCGATAAAGGAGAGAGAGTCAGGATTACTGTCATGCATGTGTTCGTAATGTTTGGCAACGTTACTTTTCTGGTTCTTATATTTCACATCGTCCCGGTGCTCTGTTATCCGGTCTTTTATGGCCCTTCTCGTTTTTCCCACGTAATAACGCGGGCAGCTACACGAAAGAAGGTAAACAACCCCTTCCGTGTTGCAATTCACAAAGTGTTTTAGAGTATATGTTTTTCCTGTGTGTGTTGCAAATTGTTTGGTCTTAACCATATACTTGCATGCAACACATTTCCCACAGGGATGGTTGCCATAGGATCTGTGTTTGGACAACCAATTTTGTTGTTTAGGAGTCGACAAATATTGGCTCCTCACCAATTTGTCTTTAAGACTCGGTGCCCTTTTGGCTGTGATGTTTGAACGATGGTGAAACGCGCGTCGGCATAGGTCCAGCCGACCGGATCACGTGATGTGCGTGTGAAGATCATTAAGCAAAGAATCTGCAAACAAGCCCTGCGGTTTACTACCAGGCACTCTTAAAGCAAAGTCAGAATCAAAACTCGGCATATTTTGGCATACATGTCATGGACTCACAGCTACTCGGCACGGCCGACTTGTCATTTCAGCTATCAGGTCGTATGGTTCCATTACATTCCTTGCCGCTAACTGCATGAATCAGCTTTGGCTTATGTGCATGAATTTCGCACCTGGCAAACGCCACTCTGTCGAGAGGGGGCACAGCTTTTTCTAGGAACTTAAAATGGACAGACATATGCTGAATACTAACACACCTAATTGCTTTTCTGCATGGCATGCAATAACGCTGTTTTCTTGAATGTACTTACTTATACCTTGTCTGCAATACATGTCATCCATACATGAAGATTTAAATGTCTGGTCTATCTACTTATGTACATATCCTGAGGGCGTGTTTCCATTAAGATCACTTAGATCCCATTTTTCTACCTGCCCGACCGCTATACCTCCTGAGTGAGGCGTCGGCTGCAGCAGGGTGTAGTTGATCCCAGGAATACACTTCCCCTCTGAATATAAATTCTTCTATGTACAGTTTGCAAGGTATATCTGACTAGCTTATCCCGCTTGTTATAAAGCTGTCATCACTTTCTTAGATCCCTTACTACGTTTTACCTGCCCAGCAATTACCTCTTCACAGAGGTGCTGTGTGCAGCTGGGTGTAGGAAGTGTGACAGGCTTTACTTAAGTCAGCTTTGTATTGTGCTGCATTTACATATTGCGCAACTTGTTCCGCACATCCCCTGACCGGTCAGTTTTTGTATATTGGACTCGGAAGGTCCCATTATAAATATTTGTTTTTTTTTGATAAATATTGTTGTTGCAAACTATTTTGTACCTTACACACAGTGTACTTTGCCTATCCTTGCGGTTCAAGGGTGGAGGCAGGACTCCCGATTGCCATCCCCTTTACCACTTATGTATATAAATCGTGCTAGTAAAAATATTGTTTTTTCAAAAGAGTGCTGTTTCCCTGTCTTTTTTCAACCTGGCTATTTTCCAGGATGAGTTCTTCTGTTATATTACACATTATAATACTATTTAAGGGCCTGCACCATATGTACTTATAATACCAACAAGGACCGATTGGAGGTTACCCTTGTTCACTAGCTTATATATAAATTTTAAAGCATTTGCTTCTCTCCCGTATCTATTTCTCGATATTCTTTATTATTATACCAGGCTACTTAGGTTTATCCTAGCTTCCCTGGTCTCCGGTGAGATAGATCCCCTAGCTAAATAACCAGGAATATCATACATTGCCCTGGTAAAACTTTGGGGTTCCTTTTGGCATTCTGGATACCTTGTCTCCGGCTTTGAACCGTGAGGTTTTGGCATATATATTACTTTACAAGACGCTATTAGAATGGCATTTACATTTTCAGATGAAAATTGGGAGGCTGAACTTACAGCTTCACTATCTGTATCCAATTTGGAAGAGAGTCAGGATACTAGTAGCAATACACCAGTCAACATCTATGGTGCTTTTAAAAGCTATAAAAAACAACTTGTTAAACAAGTAAAACTTAGGGCTGAGACATCAAGCCTTGAGAATTATATTAAAATGAACATCATCCCGAGGGGTTTACGTCTTCGATTGGACCCTGGGACTAATCTGAGGGAAGACGAGGGAGGTGAAGAGTTTATGGAAGGTTGGAATTCCAGCCTCTCAGACTGCTCCATCATTTTGATGAAAAAAATGGTCATTCGTAACAAAGAAAGACTAGAAAAGACCATCACTCAGGCAGAGGAATCACTTAAACTGGTTAACACTTTTTCAAGTAATACAAACTTTGCAAAACTAAATGAGGAGATAAAAGAACAAATATCAAGGTTACAAACTGATATTAAATTAAGAAAAGGTAGGAAATTCTCGCGAGACAATGATGATTATAAAAATAAAAAAGTTTATAATTATCTGCCACAAAGAAGTTCCTACGACTCGGGTACTGATGTATCAGATATAGAATCTGAGCACCGAAGATCTACCCGTAGGAACTCACAGTCTTTTTTAGGAGAAGGAGGAGAGGGGGAAGAAAAAGGAGGAGGAAAAGCAGCAGGTACACACTTAGAAGAGAGGAGGTATCCCTCCAGACAACGACGGCAACGGAGTTACGACCAGAACCAAACGAACTACCCTCGGGGCAGATCGCGAGGGTTTCGGGGTCGAAGGGGATATTGAATAATTCAGAAGAGGGTCTTCAGATAATCAATCTATCCTCCTTCAAATTGAATCTCATACATATAGAGGTTTTAAAAAAAGGATTGACCTTTTGTCCTACTAATTCACTTAATAAGTTTAAGTTTATTAAAGACCTACACCTATTTGCACGTCGGGTTGTACTATCGCAAATTATGAAAGGAAAGAGTAGACACCTAGTGGAGGATGTTGCTCTAAATAGAGAAGATACATCTAGCATATTGAACCTTCAGAGTCTTTTGGCAGATAGTGAAGGCAGCCAATATGTCCCCTCACAGATGGAAGACTCCATCCAGTATGAGAGGTTTCACTCTAATTTTAAGGCAAAATCCAAATACATGCCACAGCTATCCATGGTACCAGCTGTGAACATTTTCGTCAGAGAAGTTGAAAAACAAATCCTAGGACTACCCTTCACTGGATTGGTCAATGACAATCTAACAAAATCTGAAAGAAAGGCACTTAACCAGCTAATGAATGCCAAGGGCTTTGTAATAAAACCCGCGGATAAGGGTGGGAATTTGGTTCTCTGGGACGAAAACATGTATACTTTGGAGGTTAAACGTCAACTCTTGGATAAAACATTCTACAAGAGTTTAACGTTTAACCCGATCCCTGCATTACAATTTGCACTTTTCAATATTTTGAAAGAAGCAAAAAGCAAGGATATTATAACCTCCACAGAATTTAAGTACCTTTATCCAGAACATCCGGTGATGCCTGTATTTTACTGCATCCCTAAGATCCACAAAAATGCCAACCATCCTCCAGGTAGACCGATTGTGGCTGGCATAGGCAGCCTTACTGAAAATCTGGGCAACTACGTGGACTCCTTTCTTAGACCCTACCTCATCACCCTTCCATCATACATCATGGATACCTCGGATTTCCTACGTAAGATTGACAGGTTGGTGCTCCCCGAAAATGCCATCCTTGTCACCCTAGACGTGGAGGGACTATATTCATCAATCCCACACGAAGTAGGACTTAGGGCATGTAAGCATTTCCTATCGACGAGAGGTATGAGTGCTGTACAACATACTGACTTCGCGATTGAACTGCTAAAATTCACACTTACAAATAACATATTTATGTTTGACAATAAGATATATTCCCAGCAACAGGGCACAGCTATGGGAGCAACATGTGCTCCCACTTATGCGTGTCTCCATCTAGGCATCTGGGAAATGGAAGAAGTGTACCAGAATCCCCTTTTCGACGAGAACATCCACATATGGCTACGATATGTGGATGATGTCTTCCTAGTCTGGGAAGGCTCAGAGCAGACCTTGAAAGAATTTGTGAATTCTCTAAATAAGAACAAGAGTAATATCTCACTTACCCTACAGTTTAGTAAGGAAGAAATATCCTTTTTGGATATAAATGTGAAGATTAAAGATGGCTGCCTGATGACAGAAAACTATCGCAAAAGCACGGCCACTAATAGCCTTCTTCACGCTTCTAGCCATCACCCAAGCCACCTAAAAAGGGGTATCCCTAAGGGCCAATTTCTCAGGCTACGCCGAAATTGTTCCACAAAAGGGAAGTACTATCAGCATGCGGCTGAAATGGAAAAAAGGTTTTTGAATAGAGGATATTCAAAGAGGATAGTGAAACAAGCCCTAACCGGTGCGGCCCATCTGAATAGGGATAGTCTTTTGGTACCCAAAGACAAGACTGGTGAATCATCAAAAATTAGATTGGTCACTGAGTATAATTGCCATTGGACCTCATTAAAACAGATTTTGGCACACAACTGGCACACTTTGACTAGTGATGAAGCAGTATCACGTGATGTTGGGGATTTTCCAAACATCACAGCCAAAAGGGCACCGAGTCTTAAAGACAAATTGGTGAGGAGCCAATATTTGTCGACTCCTAAACAACAAAATTGGTTGTCCAAACACAGATCCTATGGCAACCATCCCTGTGGGAAATGTGTTGCATGCAAGTATATGGTTAAGACCAAACAATTTGCAACACACACAGGAAAAACATATACTCTAAAACACTTTGTGAATTGCAACACGGAAGGGGTTGTTTACCTTCTTTCGTGTAGCTGCCCGCGTTATTACGTGGGAAAAACGAGAAGGGCCATAAAAGACCGGATAACAGAGCACCGGGACGATGTGAAATATAAGAACCAGAAAAGTAACGTTGCCAAACATTACGAACACATGCATGACAGTAATCCTGACTCTCTCTCCTTTATCGGGATAGATAGGGGCATAACCAACAATAGAGGGGGGGATAATGACAGAATTCTCCTCCAAAAGGAATGCAGGTGGATCTCAGTTTTGGGTACCCAGCTTCCTGCAGGCCTCAATGACAAATTGGATATGGCCTGTTTTCTGTGAATGAACACATTCTCTAGCGTCTTGTACTATAGTAGGCTAAATTCTGTTAATTTTTAATAAAAAGACGATTGCAACATCAATATATTTATTATTTTCTCCTTTATATTTCTCTAAATTTCAATGTAAAGTAAGATAGATCCTTTTTTATTACTTCATATTTGAATATAGACACATTTTGGTTTTTCCTTAATTGTTGATACTTTGCAAATACTTGCAATACTTTCACCCGTCAGTAGAGGCGCAAAACGACACTAGGTATAAATAGAGTGACAGGTGCACCTTGGATATCACGCCCTGACGAAGCCCGTTAAGCAACTTGGACGCACGGGTGAAACGCGCGTCGGCATAGGTCCAGCCGACCGGATCACGTGATGTGCGTGTGAAGATCATTAAGCAAAGAATCTGCAAACAAGCCCTGCGGTTTACTACCAGGCACTCTTAAAGCAAAGTCAGAATCAAAACTCGGCATATTTTGGCATACATGTCATGGACTCACAGCTACTCGGCACGGCCGACTTGTCATTTCAGCTATCAGGTCGTATGGTTCCATTACATTCCTTGCCGCTAACTGCATGAATCAGCTTTGGCTTATGTGCATGAATTTCGCACCTGGCAAACGCCACTCTGTCGAGAGGGGGCACAGCTTTTTCTAGGAACTTAAAATGGACAGACATATGCTGAATACTAACACATCTAATTGCTTTTCTGCATGGCATGCAATAACGCTGTTTTCTTGAATGTACTTACTTATACCTTGTCTGCAATATATGTCATCCATACATGAAGATTTAAATGTCTGGTCTATCTACTTATGTACATATCCTGAGGGCGTGTTTCCATTAAGATCACTTAGATCCCATTTTTCTACCTGCCCGACCGCTATACCTCCTGAGTGAGGCGTCGGCTGCAGCAGGGTGTAGTTGATCCCAGGAATACACTTCCCCTCTGAATATAAATTCTTCTATGTACAGTTTGCAAGGTATATCTGACTAGCTTATCCCGCTTGTTATAAAGCTGTCATCACTTTCTTAGATCCCTTACTACGTTTTACCTGCCCAGCAATTACCTCTTCACAGAGGTGCTGTGTGCAGCTGGGTGTAGGAAGTGTGACAGGCTTTACTTAAGTCAGCTTTGTATTGTGCTGCATTTACATATTGCGCAACTTGTTCCGCACATCCCCTGACCGGTCAGTTTTTGTATATTGGACTCGGAAGGTCCCATTATAAATATTTGGTTTTTTTTGATAAATATTGTTGTTGCAAACTATTTTGTACCTTACACACAGTGTACTTTGCCTATCCTTGCGGTTCAAGGGTGGAGGCAGGACTCCCGATTGCCATCCCCTTTACCACTTATGTATATAAATCGTGCTAGTAAAAATATTGTTTTTTCAAAAGAGTGCTGTTTCCCTGTCTTTTTTCAACCTGGCTATTTTCCAGGATGAGTTCTTCTGTTATATTACACATTATAATACTATTTAAGGGCCTGCACCATATGTACTTATAATACCAACAAGGACCGATTGGAGGTTACCCTTGTTCACTAGCTTATATATAAATTTTAAAGCATTTGCTTCTCTCCCGTATCTATTTCTCGATATATATATATATATATATATATATATATATACACACACATAATAGCCCTTCCCGAATAACTTGTCAAATACCATATCCCTTTTAACCCTTATAAAACCTTTATATTTTATATTTTTTATCAGAAAGTTTATCTATCTATCTATCTATCTATCTATCTATCTATCTATCTATCTATCTATCTATCTATCTATATATATATATATATATATATATATATATATATATATATATATATATATATATATATATATACAGGGAGTGCAGAATTATTAGGCAAGTTGTATTTTTGAGGATTAATTTTATTATTGAACAACAACCATGTTCTCAATGAACCCAAAAAACTAATTAATATCAAAGCTGAATAGTTTTGGAAGTAGTTTTTAGTTTGTTTTTAGTTATAGCTATTTTAGGGGGATATCTGTGTGTGCAGGTGACTATTACTGTGCATAATTATTAGGCAACTTAACAAAAAACAAATATATACCCATTTCAATTATTTATTTTTACCAGTGAAACCAATATAACATCTCAACATTCACAAATATACATTTCTGACATTCAAAAACAAAACAAAAACAAATCAGTGACCAATATAGCCACCTTTCTTTGCAAGGACACTCAAAAGCCTGCCATCCATGGATTCTGTCAGTGTTTTGATCTGTTCACCATCAACATTGCGTGCAGCAGCAACCACAGCCTCCCAGACACTGTTCAGAGAGGTGTACTGTTTTCCCTCCTTGTAAATCTCACATTTGATGATGGACCACAGGTTCTCAATGGGGTTCAGATCAGGTGAACAAGGAGGCCATGTCATTAGATTTTCTTCTTTTATACCCTTTCTTGCCAGCCACGCTGTGGAGTACTTGGACGCGTGTGATGGAGCATTGTCCTGCATGAAAATCATGTTTTTCTTGAAGGATGCAGACTTCTTCCTGTACCACTGCTTGAAGAAGGTGTCTTCCAGAAACTGGCAGTAGGACTGGGAGTTGAGCTTGACTCCATCCTCAACCCGAAAAGGCCCCACAAGCTCATCTTTGATGATACCAGCCCAAACCAGTACTCCACCTCCACCTTGCTGGCGTCTGAGTCGGACTGGAGCTCTCTGCCCTTTACCAATCCAGCCACGTGCCCATCCATCTGGCCCATCAAGACTCACTCTCATTTCATCAGTCCATAAAACCTTAGAAAAATCAGTCTTGAGATATTTCTTGGCCCAGTCTTGACGTTTCAGCTTGTGTGTCTTGTTCAGTGGTGGTCGTCTTTCAGCCTTTCTTACCTTGGCCATGTCT
This sequence comes from Bombina bombina, assembly GCF_027579735.1. Classification (NCBI taxonomy): domain Eukaryota; kingdom Metazoa; phylum Chordata; class Amphibia; order Anura; family Bombinatoridae; genus Bombina; species Bombina bombina. Next base: position 1,302,794,285 of record NC_069500.1, read on the forward strand.
CTGAGTATTGCACACCTTGTGCTTTTGGGCACTCCAGTGATGTTGCAGCTCTGAAATATGGCCAAACTGGTGGCAAGTGGCATCTTGGCAGCTGCACGCTTGACTTTTCTCAGTTCATGGGCAGTTATTTTGCGCCTTGGTTTTTCCACACGCTTCTTGCGACCCTGTTGACTATTTTGAATGAAACGCTTGATTGTTCGATGATCACGCTTCAGAAGCTTTGCAATTTTAAGAGTGCTGCATCCCTCTGCAAGATATCTCACTATTTTTGACTTTTCTGAGCCTGTCAAGTCCTTCTTTTGACCCATTTTGCCAAAGGAAAGGAAGTTGCCTAATAATTATGCACACCTGATATAGGGTGTTGATGTCATTAGATCACACCCCTTCTCATTACAGAGATGCACATCACCTAATATGCTTAATTGGTAGTAGGCTTTCGAGCCTATACAGCTTGGAGTAAGACAACATGCATAAAGAGGATGATGTGGTCAAAATACTCATTTGCCTAATAATTCTGCACTCCCTGTATATATATATATATATATATATATATATATATATATATATATATATATATATATATATATGTGTGTGTGTGTGTGTGTGTGTGTGTGTGTAATAGTTTATTTTATTTTTTTTATTTAATTTTTTTATTGAGGTTGTTAGAAGTTACAACAATGAACAAACATTTTACACAAATGATGAATAAGATGTCAACTATTATTATGCTATGACAACAAAATACAGGAATATAAGTTTTCTATTCAAAGCTAAATGTTATCAAACAAAAGAGCAATAATTGAAACAACAATAAATGTACTGAATACAATGAATTGGAACCTCTAAGCATTATTAGTTCCTCTTGTTTTTTAAAGGGTCACTCATGGGCCCAATTGCACATAAATTACAAATAGAGGAAATCTAATGATAGAAACCTTCACTCTTAGGCCTTGAAAGGTACAGTAATATTATACAATATAAAAATTAGAACAGCATAGTATGTAGAGAATATAAAATACACTTGCAGACTAAATGCTTATGGAAGATTGTCTTATAATTACACAAATTGAGGTTGAGAAATACTGAGGTAACTATCTATAAATTGTACATATAGGGATAAATAGTGGCATGCTATTTGCTCATGGTATATCAAACAGATGTCTACTAGCTAAGGACTGATGTACACAGGCCTCTTAGTCTCAGGAGAATTGGATGAGAGAGGCATACATAGAGAAGGGAAGCTTCAGGTTAGTGAAGGTTTACATTATGGCACCAATACGCTCTCCTAACATCGCGGCCGCGGACCTGAATATTCTCTCCTTATTTATAAAAAAGCTGTCAAAAAGCCGCGCAACAAGTACGGGGCAATGAGCAGCGTACTGTTGTTAACTAACAGTCATCGATCTTGCTGCTATCCGGCTTTTTCCCAACTTTATTTATACCCTGTCAGTAAACACCGCCACTATACTAAAATGTTTAACCCTTATCCTGCCACTCCCGGAGCCCACCGCAACTAAATAAAGTTATTAACCCCTATCCCACCGCTCCCGGAGCCCACCACAACTAAATAAAGTTATTAACCCCTCTCACACCACTCCCAGAGTCCACCGCAACTCTAATAAGGTTATTAACCCCTATCCCGTCGCTTCCAGAGCCCACCACAACTCTAATAATGTATTAACCCCTATCCCGCCGCTCCCGGACACCGCCGCAACTAAATAAATGTATTAACCCCTAAACCCCTGGCCTCCCACATCACTACCACTTACTAAACCTATTAACCCCTAAACCGCCAGCCCCCCACATCACCATAAACTAAATTAAGCTATTAACCCCTAAACCTAACAACCCGCTAACTTTACATTAAATATTAACTCATCCCTATCTTATAATAAATTTAAACTTACCTTTAGAATTAAAATAAACTATATTAAACTACTAACTACCTACCCTATCTATTATACTAAAATTACATTAAAGGGACACTCAGGTTTTATTAAATTTTCATGATTCAGATACAGCATGTAATTTTAAACAACTTTCCAATTTACTTCCATTAAAAAAAATGTGCACATTCTTTTATATTTACACTTTTTTGAGTCACCAGCTCCTACTGAGCATGTGCAAGAACTCAGACTATACGTATATGCATTTGCGATAGGCTGATTGCTATCACATGGTACAGGGGGAGTGGAAATATACATAACTTTGAAATGTGTTAAAAAAAATGTACTACTTATTTGAAACTCAGAGTAAATGCTATTGTATTGTCTTGTTATCCTGCATTTGCTGATTATGCAAATCTACTGTGTTTACTGGTCCTTTAAACCATATTAAACTATTAATTAACCTACACTAACTATTATACTAACATTACATTAAACTATATTAAACTATTAATTAACCTACACTAACTATTATACTAAAATTACATTAAACTATATTAAACTATTAATTAACCTACACTAACTATTATACTAAAATTACATTAAACTATATTAAACTATTAATTAACCTAAGTAAAAATATAAATGTGTGGTGGTGCACAAATAACTCAACTTTCCATTGCTTTAAGACTGTGCTAGCTGTCCCAATTAATATACCAATACAACTTGAGAAGAAAGGATTGAACATATATCTAAGTCAATCAAAGCGGGACACTGGCTGCACCAAAAGTCTATCAAAAGCCTTTATTACCATAAACTCAAACAGTTTTAACAGGCCGTCTACCCTCCACCCTATTCCTAAAACCGTGCAACTACACCCTAATGAATTACATAAACATTAGAACAAGCTGGCCGGCTGACAAGCCTAAATGCAACAGTAACAAAATATTTCAGCTGTGATGTTTATGCGACCATGAAAATATGAACTGTGTGTCAAAATTGACTTCCATATAGTCCATTTAAATTTACACGGGGCCCCAAAAATTGCAATTGTCCTGCTTATTATGGATTGACAAAAGTCCAGGCACTTAGTGTTGAGAACACGCTCTGGTAAGTTTAATTCCTCCAGGTATCAATGCAATATGGTAACACCTTTCTGTTGTGCTTATTATGCTGTGCATATAACTGGCTCCATCGGCAACTGAATCATTAAGATAAACAACGCACAATGTACTATGGCAGGACAGACCAGGCCGTCCACCGCAAGACTATCCAGCCTTATACAGGAATAATATCAGCTGTACCTGCTTTCCAGTTGGATCAACCTGAACAGTTCATAGTTTACTTTCGGCTTCTTCACTTGCTCACCGCCATGTACGCTTCAGCGTTGTTGTTCGAATTCAAATTCCGCTGGCTCGTTCTCAGCTGTTCACCTCCTGTGCATGCTCAATCATGACGCGTTTCTCCCCTCCCACATAGGGCTGAGTGTCAGGGCCTCATCAGATGTGTTGATTGAGGGGTGTGTGTCTGCTTTTATACTCTCATTGGCTCAAAAGTCCACCCCTTAAACAGCATTCGCTTACTTGACAGCTGGTTTTAAGCTACTTTTATTCACTACGGTTTTAAAAGTTACACAGTGTCGGAACTGATCATTACTATGTACCCTATTTTTAATTACCACATCATGGCTTTCGTATGCATAGAATTATCTTGCAGTTTCACATTAGAAAATTGGCTTTAAAAACCTTGTTGTTTGAACTTAGCACATTTAGATTTATAATCTGGTAAAGGACATCCTTTTTTTTACAGACCAGATAACATTAAACTAGACTTTCCTCTAGGAAACATTAAACTCTTTTGATAACCACAATAATAGATATATTGCATATCTTATGTCACATAAATATTAAAGTTTACCATCATGTCGACATATATCTTATCGATATGCATTTAGAGATTTTTTGTAAAGTATATTACTGGACCTACGTTCTAAAAGCACATTTCATTCACAAATTACTTAAAGGGGCTTACATCATTGCTCTTGTCACAATAAGACTAATGGACAGTTCAGTAAATATATGACATTTTTGGAAGTACATGAGATTCTTTCCCTCACATAGTATGCCTTGCTTCCTGTTTGGGTACTAAAAGTATTGGATCTCTTCATATATGTGCAATAGACACAATGTCCACAAGGAGCGCTACCTCCTCTGTGTTGTCTGACTGTTTACCAGTTTTTAGTCTCTTCCTTTTTAAATTCGCTGTGAACCAACATGTATTTGATGCTAGGAGCTCTCCTGGCTGTCAGTAACGGGTACTCCGATATGCACCCTTGGAGTGACATATCGTTAGATAATATATGCCAGTGGCTATTGAGAATGTGCTTCAGTTTATTCCAGTGTGAGTTGTACTTTGTAATTAATCTCACCTGTGTCTCACTATTGTTTTTCTTTTTTGAATAAAGGAGATCACTTCTGCATGTCGTCCTAGTTCTCACCCAGGCTTTTCTGATTATATTACGTGAATATCCTCTCGATAAAAATCTGTCAGCCATTATTTGTGCTTGTTCTTCAAACACCTTTGGTGAAGAGCAACATCTCTTCAGCCTTAAGAATTGGCCTATAGGGACACCTTTTTTTTGGGGCTCAGGGTGATGGCTACTTGCTTCCAATAAACTATTGGTTGCAGTTTTTTTGCGATAGATGTTTGTGTTAAGTGTATTATTTTGCTTGGAAATTTCTAAGTCAAGAAAAATGGCACTGTCAGGACTAATGTTATATGTGAGAAACAAGTTTAAATCATTTTTGTTGAGAATTTTTACAAAATTGTGAACTGACCCTTCATCTCCCTTCCAGAGGATTAAGATGTCGTCCACGAACCTGAGCCAAAGCACAATGTGCTTTTCGACCCACTCTGAAAGTTCGTGGAATACATACTTTGTCTCCCAATAGCCTAGGTGCAAACATGCGTACGTCGGAGTGCATGTTGCACCCATGGCTGTTCCTCTCAACTGCCTAAATAGTCTGCCATCAAAAGAAAAAATATTGTTCCTTAGAACAAATTCTAATAGGCATAGAATCCATTCTGTGTTGTCCCTGTACTCATCCCCCCTCAATTCCAAAAAATATCTGGCTGCATTTAAGCCTGCTTGATGAGGGATGGAGGAGTACAGGGACTCTACGTCGAGAGTCACCAATAGCAAGTCTTGATCAACTGTGATTTTTTCAAGCTTTTTTAAAACATCACTTGTATCACTGATGTAAGACGACAGGGATTCGAGAAAAGGTCTCAGGAAATAGTCTACGTATCTACTGATACCTTCGGTGGGTCCGCCAATGCCCGAAATAATTGGGCGACCTGGTGGACATTTTAATTTTTTATGCACCTTGGGTATACAGTAGAACGTTCGTAAAATTGGATAGGGGTTAACCAGTGACTGATGTTTTTTTATATTGATTAGACCTTCGCTTCTTGCTTTATTTAAGAGAAAGATTAGTTCATTACATGACCTGTCATAATCTTGATAAGTTACTTTTTCATATTGTTCTTGTACTGACAGCTGTCTATTCACCTCCTTTACGTAGGCATCTTGATCTTGGATGACAATGTTGCCACCCTTATCCGATGGCTTGAACACCAAATCTTTCCTTTTTACAAGATCTTGCAGGGCTTTTCTTTCGCTTTTATTTAAATTATCACTGACTACCCCGGTGACACCTATCTTATTGATATCTGCCTCTACAGATTTTACAAAGGTTTGTATGCTAGGAGATAGGGACAATTGAGGCATAAACTTTGATTTTGGTTTAAAATCAGTTTTCATTGGATATTGTTTTTGTGCCTGTTCATTGTCCTGGTCTCCTAGCAGAGAAACTAGATCCTCTAAAGCTGACAAGTCTGCTTCAGAAAAATTAGGGTCTTTACTCCCCTTGTGCTTCCATATCTTTTTTAGAAGGATTTTCCTTGCATATAAATTTAAATCTTTAACAAATTCAAATTTATCTAAAGGATTGCTAGGACAGAAAGTTAGACCCTTTTTGAGTAATTCAATATGTGCCAGATTTAGTTCAATAGAGGACAAGTTAATAACCATTAATTCATTTGTCACTAGGGTGTCATTTTCATTTAAGTTAGTTATTCATTCTTTTGATTTCTTGTCTCATCCTGTCTGTCTGGTTGTATCGATATTGTCGGTTTCTCCCACCTCTCCCTCTCTGTCTTGGTCTCCTGTAGGAGTAAACATCTTCCCTTCTTCCGTCGTCCCCCCCTCCTTGTCCTCCTCCTAAAGGGAGTCTAGTTTGCAATGTCTCTTTGATATTCTGTGGTTGTGTGTCTAGTTCTATGTCTGAGTTATCTGTGCCTGAATCATAAGATTGGCGTGACAAGTTGTTATTTTTGTAAAAATAAATTTTCCCAATCTTAAAATCATCTTTATCTCTCAGCATTTTCCTTCTTTTCCTGAACTTAATTTCGCTCTGTAGTTTTTCTAATACTCTCTGCATATCCCTATTTAGTTTCTCAAAGGCTGGGTCTTGTGCATATAAGTTCACCTTTTCATACATCATAGTCATGCCTATTAGAATTTGTTCTAAGGAACAATATTTTTTCTTTTGATGGCAGACTATTTAGGCAGTTGAGAGGAACAGCCATGGGTGCAACATGCGCTCCGACGTACGCATGTTTGCACCTAGGCTATTGGGAGACAAAGTATGTATTCCACGAACTTTCAGAGTGGGTCGAAAAGCACATTGTGCTTTGGCTCAGGTTCGTGGACGACATCTTAATCCTCTGGAAGGGAGATGAAGGGTCAGTTCACAATTTTGTAAAAATTCTCAACAAAAATGATTTAAACTTGTTTCTCACATATAACATTAGTCCTGACAGTGCCATTTTTCTTGACTTAGAAATTTCCAAGCAAAATAATACACTTCACACAAACATCTATCGCAAAAAAACTGCAACCAATAGTTTATTGGAAGCAAGTAGCCATCACCTTGAGCCCCAAAAAAAAGGTGTCCCTATAGGCCAATTCTTAAGGCTGAAGAGATGTTGCTCTTCACCAAAGGTGTTTGATGAACAAGCACAAATAATGGCTGACAGATTTTTATCGAGAGGATATTCACGTAATATAATCAGAAAAGCCTGGGTGAGAGCTAGGACGACATGCAGAAGTGATCTCCTTTATTCAAAAAAGAAAAACAATAGTGAGACACAGGTGAGATTAATTACAAAGTACAACTCACACTGGAATAAACTGAAGCACATTCTCAATAGCCACTGGCATATATTATCTAACGATATGTCACTCCAAGGGTGCATATCGGAGTACCCGTTACTGACAGCCAGGAGAGCTCCTAGCATCAAAGACATGTTGGTTCACAGCGAATTTAAAAAGGAAGAGACTAAAAACTGGTTAACAGTCAGACAACACAGAGGAGGTAGCGCTCCTTGTGGACATTGCGTCTATTGCACATATATGAAGAGATCCAATACTTTTAGTACCCAAACAGGAAGCAAGGCATACTATGTGAGGGAAAGAATCTCATGTACTTCCAAAAATGTCATATATTTACTGAACTGTCCATGTCCCAAGTTCTATGTAGGTAAGACCACCAGAGAGTTGAAAAGCAGAATACGAGAACATAGAGACGATATTAAAAATGAGGACATGGACAGCCCAGTTGCAAGACATTTTAAGACTTTTCATAACTCAGATCACAACAAACTGCAAATTATGGGCATTGAGTGCTTAAAACAAAATAAGCGAGGAGGTCATCTTGATAGAATTATTTTGCAACATGAATCAAGGTGGATCTTTAGATTAAACACACTAAGCCCAATGGGCCTAAATGAAAAGATAGAGTATGCATGTTTTCTGTGATAACTAATTCTTTACGTAAAAAAATCCCTTTAAATGTATGTTACTTTAAGCATATAGGAACACACTTTCATATAGATAAGATGTTCTAATATCCACAGCGATATAAGAGGTGAAAACGCCCATTAGTCTTATTGTGACAAGAGCAATGATGTAAGCCCCTTTAAGTAATTTGTGAATGAAATGTGCTTTTAGAACGTAGGTCCAGTAATATACTTTACAAAAAATCTCTAAATGCATATCGATAAGATATATGTCGACATGATGGTAAACTTTAATATTTATGTGACATAAGATATGCAATATATCTATTATTGTGGTTATCAAAAGAGTTTAATGTTTCCTAGAGGAAAGTCTAGTTTAATGTTATCTGGTCTGTAAAAAAAAGGATGTCCTTTACCAGATTATAAATCTAAATGTGCTAAGTTCAAACAACAAGGTTTTTAAAGCCAATTTTCTAATGTGAAACTGCAAGATAATTCTATGCATACGAAAGCCATGATGTGGTAATTAAAAATAGGGTACATAGTAATGATCATTTCCGACACTGTGTAACTTTTAAAACCATAGTGAATAATAGTAGCTTAAAACCAGCTGTCAAGTAAGCGAATGCTGTTTAAGGGGTGGACTTTTGAGCCAATGAGAGTATAAAAGCAGACACACACCCCTCAATCAATACATCTGATGAGGCCCCGACACTCAGCCCTATGTGGGAGGGGAGAAAAGCTTCATGATTGAGCATGCACAGGAGGTGAACAGCTGAGAATGAGCCAGCGGAATTTGAATTTGAACAACAACGCTGAAGCGTACATGGCGGTGAGCAAGTGAAGAAGCCGAAAGTAAACTATGAACTGTTCAGGTTGATCCAACTGGAAAGCAGGTACAGCTGATATTATTCCTGTATAAGGCTGGATAGTCTTGCGGTGGACGGCCTGGTCTGTCCTGCCATAGTACATTGTGCGTTGTTTATCTTAATGATTCAGTTGCCGATGGAGCCAGTTATATGCACAGCATAATAAGCACAGCAGAAAGGTGTTACCATATTGCATTGATACCTGGAGGAATTAAACTTACCAGAGCGTGTTCTCAACACTAAGTGCCTGGACTTTTGTCAATCCATAATAAGCAGGACAATTGCAATTTTTGGGGCCCCGTGTAAATTTAAATGGACTATATGGAAGTCAGTTTTGACACACAGTTCATATTTTCATGGTCGCATAAACATCACAGCTGAAATATTTTGTTACTGTTGCATTTAGGCTTGTCAACCGGCCGGCTTGTTCTAATGTTTATGTAATTCATTAGGGTGTAGTTGCACGGTTTTAGGAATAGGGTGGAGGGTAGACGGCCTGTTAAAACTGTTTGAGTTTATGGTAATAAAGGCTTTTGATAGACTTTTGGTGCAGCCAGTGTCCCGCTTTGATTGACTTAGATATATGTTCAATCCTTTCTTCTCAAGTTGTATTAATTAACCTACACTAACTATTATACTAAAATTGCATTAAACTAAAAATTAAATTAACTATATTACATATTTAAAAACCTAACCCTACTCAAGTTATTTAAATCTACTATAAAGAATTACTAACTTACAAAAAAATAACAACTAAGTTACACAAAATAACAAACTCTAAGTTACACAAAATAAAAAACACTAAGTTACAAAATCAAACACTAAATTACACAACATAAAAAATAAATTATCAAATATTTAAACTAATTACACCTAATCTAAGAGCGCTATGAAAATAAAAAAGCCCTAGCCTATAATAAACTACCAATAGCCCTTAAAAGGGCCTTTTGCGGGGCATTGCCCCAAAGAAATCAGCTCTTTTACCTGTAAATAAAAATACAAACACTCCACCAACAGTAAAACCCACCACACACACAACCAACCCCCCAAATAAAAACCTGAAATCTAAAAAACCTAAGCTCCTCCCCATTGCCCTGAAAAGGGCATTTGGATGGGCATTGCCCTTAAAAGGGCATTTAGCTCTTTTTCCGCCCAAAGTCCCTAACCTAAAAATAAAACCCACCCAATAAACCCTTAAAAAAACCTAACACTAACCCCCGAAGATCCACTTACAGTTTTTGAAGGCCCGACATCCATCCTCAACGAAGCTGGCAGAAGTCCTCAGCAAAGCTGGCAAAAGTCTTCATCCAAGCGGGCCAAAGTCTTCATCCAACCGGGCAGAAGTCTTCATCCAACCGGGCAGAAGTCTTCATCCATCCGGCACGGAACGACTCCATCTTCAAGACATCCGGCGCGGAGCATCCTCTTCTGATGACGTCTTCTGAACAATGAAATTTCCCTTTAAATGACGTCATCCAAGATGGCGTCCCTTACATTCCGATTGGCTGATAGAATTCTATCATCCAGTCGGAATTAAGGTGGAAAAATCTTATTGGCTGTTGCAATTTAGCCAATAGGATTGAGCTTTCATCCTATTGGCTGATCCAATCAGCCAATAGGATTGAGCTCACATTCTATTGGCTATTCCAATCAGCCAATAGAATGCAAGCTCAATCCTAGGAGGATGCTCCGCGCGGATGTCTTGAAGATGGAACCGCTCCGCGCCGGATGGATGAAGATAGAAGATGCCATCTGGATGAAGAATTTTGCCCGGTTAGATGAAAACTTTGGCCAGCTTGGATGAAGACTTCTGCCGGCTTCGCTGAGGACTTCTGCCGCTTTGTTGAGGATGGATGTCGGGTCTTCAAAAACTGTAAGTGAATCTTCGGGGGTTAGTGTTGTTTTTTTAAGGGTTTATTGGGTGGGTTTTATTTTTAGGTTAGGGACGGAAAAAGAGCTAAATGCCCTTTTAAGGGCAATGCCCATCCAAATGCCCTTTTTGAGCGCAATGCCCATCCAAATGCCCTTTTCAGGGCAATGGGGAGGGGCTTAGGTTTTTCAGATAGGTTTTTATTTGGGGGGTTGGTTGTGTAGGTGGTGGGTTTTATTGTTGGCGGGGGCTGTTTGTATTTTTATTTACAGGTAAAAGAGCTGATATCTTTGGGGCAATGCCCCGCAAAAGGCCCTTTTAAGGGCCATTGGTAGTTTATTGTAGGCTAGGGTTTTTTTATTTTAGGGGCTTTTTTATTTTCATAGGGCTCTTAGATTAGGTGTTATTAGTTTAAATATTTGATCATTTAGTTTTTATTTTGTGTAATTTAGTGTTTGTTTGTTTTTTGTAACTTAGTAATTTTTAATAGTAGATTTAAATAACTTGAGTAGGGTTAGGTTTTTAAATATGTAATATAGTTAATTTAATTGTTAGTTTAATGTAATTTTAGTATAATAGGGTAGGTTAATGAATAGTTTAATATAGTTTAATGTAATTTTAATATAATATTTGGGGTAGATTAATGAATAGTTTAATATAGTTTAAAGTAATTTTAGTATAATAGTTAGGGTAGGTAATATAGTTTATTTTAATTCTAAAGGTAAGTTTAAATGTATTATAAGATAGGGATGAGTTAATATTTAGTGTAAAGTTAGCGGGTTGTTAGGTTTAGGGGTTAATAGCTTAATTCAGTTTATGACGATGTGGGGGGCTGGCGGTTTAGGAGTTAATAGGTTTAGTAAGTGGTAGTGATGTGGGAGGCCAGGGGTTAATACATTTATTTAGTTGCAGTTTGCAATGGAGTACACTGAGCGCCTGCCTAAATAAGACCCTAGCTTTGGAAAATTGACTCCTAGTAGTCAAGATACAATTTAGATAAGGGTGGGGGTTACCAAAGCGCCAACAAAAGGCTGGGTCTGAGCCAGTAATAGTTAAAATCACAATTTACATAAAAAGTGCATTTATTCATACAAAATTCACAGATAAAATACAACTAACAGACAATTAAAAGAAATAAAACAGCAAAAAGAGTCCAATTAAAAATACTAGCCTTGATCAGTGGCTAGTAAAAACACTAAAATTGCCCGGTTTCCCAGTACACAATATTCCAAATAATGTTGGAAAGAATAATAAACACTTGGATTGTGGACTGGTAGAGGTGGGACATGTAGGTGTCCTAAGATATGTCTATAGTGTATAGCAACCTATATGTGCAATTGCTACAGAATTAAGTAAGATCGATGATTTATGTAAGATAAATGAATCTGCTAATTACCGCAGCATGTGTGACATACAATGTGTGTCGTTTGAGATGGTGTGACAACCTGTGTGTGCAAATGCTTGAAGGTTGAGTGAGTTAAACAACCTATTTGTGCAAGTCCTTAAAGGTGATTTGGGTGCAAGTGAATTGAATCTGCTAGTTACAGCAGCGTTTATAAATTATAATGTGTGTTGTGTGAGATATGTCCTCACAGTTTATAGGTTAAACCTAAACTTAGTGCTGTTCAAATTGTGGGTAAATTTTGTCCAAGGTAGTATTGCTGGATGATGTTCGTGAGTGTGAAAACTAGTGCGTGACAAATAAAAACTATAAATGCAAATAATAATAACACACTGAATTGTCAAAAATAGCGTGAAATATCAAAGCAAATTCTAAAACATCCAAATAAGCACTGTGAGCAACGCTAAACAAACTTAACGTGATAGCGTGAAATATCAGAGCAAAAAAACAAATGAGCACTGTGAACACTGTAATACACCTTGGTAGTGTTCAAAATTCAAAATCAATTCAGAAAGTCGTGGTTCATAAATTTAAAGCAAACCAATAGATTCAAAAAACAGTGGCCACTGTGAAAAAAAGAAACATGTAAGTGAACAGTCAATCCAACGGACAGAATAGTAATTCCTAAAACCCTCTGCTAATGTTAGCGTTCCTGCAATGATCCTGCAGCCGAAGCAGGAATGAGGTTAAAAACCGGAAGTCCTAGTCTTCTCTAGTTTCGACGATACCTAAAAAAGTAAAAAACACAATAGTGCAGACAGTTTTCTTAATCATATAACAATTGGAATAGAACTCACCAGTCGACGCGTTTCGGTCTGTGCTAGACCTTTATCAAGACTGGTATTATGTATTTACAGATAGCCTTTTATAGCTGTATGTGGAATGTGAACCGGAAGTGTTTGTTTAATACTTCCGTTTTTTTCGAGTTTATTTGCATTCAATAAACTATTTACTTTTAATATAAAAGTATTCTCCTTTAGTTATCAAAGTGGTTCCAATTGACTTCATACTGACTCATGATACCTATTGTTATGGCAAAAATTCTTATAACTGAAATCGGAGTGTCCGTGTCTAGATCACTTCCAGATTCTCAGTTCAACCACTTCCGGTCTAATTCATTCAGATGGAGGGACAATGTTAAATATATTCAGTACAAGTATACTTGTACTTCAGTACAAGTATACTACTCAGACCCCGCCTTTTATACTATTTGCTTGGTCTTTTATAAACATTGTTCGAATTATATACTTTCATAAATCTGTTTAGTCATTACGATCTCAGTTCGCCCATCTCCTTAACGTGTATTAAATACTTTCAGTGTATACCGAGAGGAGTATGCTTTCAATGTGTGAAGATAGAAATATGTCTAATATTCTCAATGTTTTGCGTGTCCAATGTCCTCATTGTATGTTCAATATTCTCCTACTAAATGAAATATCATGCCTATATTAATTCATATTAACGTAGAGGTAGTATAATATTATTTGTGCGGTTGTTCAAACCATAGAGAAAAAAATGATCTCATCTTTAATAACCACTAGGTTTTATAACCACTGTTAATCTTTTCATTAATAAGCATATATCTTAATCGTCTATATTTGTACCACTGTTAATCCTTTTAATAATAAGCAAATATCTTAAACGTCTATATATATATAGCGGATATAAGGGAGAGAGGTAATTTTTAAACATTTTTTCAAAGACAACCAGACAGCTCTTTAGCGAATCCACCTCTCTGTGCTAATTAAAACTAGCCTCCAATTAAAACTAGCCTCTGAATAAAAGACTCTGAACCAATAAGAAAAATATATCCCTGCACACCCCTAACCTGTGAATAAAAGACTCTGAACCAATAAGAAGAACACTTTCACACAAACCCCTTCATTCATTTACCGGTTGGGCTATTAAAATATATGCTCACGAGCTCCTGACTAAAAGAATTTAAACTAATAAGGAGAAGACTCCACTACATACCTCTCTCCCTTATATCCGCTATATATATATAGACGTTTAAGATATTTGCTTATTATTAAAAGGATTAACAGTGGTTATAAAACCTAGTGGTTATTAAAGATGAGATCATTTTTTTCTCTATGGTTTGAACAAAAACCGCACAAATAATATTATACTACCTCTACGTTAATATGAATTAATATAGGCATGATATTTCATTTAGTAGGAGAATATTGAACATACAATGAGGACATTGGACACGCAAAACATTGAGAATATTAGACATATTTCTATCTTCACACATTGAAAGCATACTCCTCTCGGTATACACTGAAAGTATTTAATACACGTTAAGGAGATGGGCGAACTGAGATCGTAATGACTAAACAGATTTATGAAAGTATATAATTCGAACAATGTTTATAAAAGACCAAGCAAATAGTATAAAAGGCGGGGTCTGAGTAGTATACTTGTACTGAAGTACAAGTATACTTGTACTGAATATATTTAACATTGTCCCTCCATCTGAATGAATTAGACCGGAAGTGGTTGAACTGAGAATCCGGAAGTGATCTAGACACGGACACTCCGATTTCAGTTATAAGAATTTTTGCCATAACAATAGGTATCATGAGTCAGTATGAAGTCAATTGGAACCACTTTGTGGATAAAAGTATAGTAATAGGGAGTATAAATCAAGAAGAAACTGACATTGAACAGACTACTGACCCCATTACAAATAGGAGCATTATAATTGATGAAGGCTCAGGCCAGAGAGAAGTTACCTTTGAAAGGTTTCAAAATAAACGATATTTGAACAGAAATCCACATACAGATAATAGACATAGAGAATATGACTCACGGTACCCTTACAAATACCATCCCCATACAAATAGATACAACACATACGGGGACAAAGGGGGCTTCTATGGAAGGCAACATTTCAATCAGAGATGGGATAGGGGACAGCAATATTATGGGAGAAATAGAGATAAGTATTACAATAATTGGCAATCAGAAAGTAGAAATAGAGGAGACTACTCCAACTATTGGAACAGAGAGAGGAGATATGAAGATCACAGAGAAAGATCCGACTATCATGGGCCAGCATATGATACAAGAAGAAGGCATGATGACTTCGGATATGGAGGTTATCGACAACAGCCAGAAAGAGGATATTACCAAGAAGAAAATAGACATCATTATGAATTGATTCCTAATAAAGGGAGAAACTTTCAGGATTCATCAAGGAATCAGAACAGAGTCTATGAAAACAACGGAGAATTTATGAATCAATATGAAACTTCAGGAGAGTATAGGAGAAATACTAAACAAAAGGATGGAAGGGAAGAAAGGAAGGAGAAAGAACCAAGAAAGATTGAAGAAGGAAAAGATTGTAAGAAAGGAAGAGAGATGGACATAAGAATGCCAAGCCCAGCTACACCAACGGCAATGCAGTCAAGCACCTCTAGGGCTACGTCTGGACCTTTTTTAGGGTTGGGTCATCACCATCAGAAAGGAAGAGAGAAAATCCAACATGTATTAAAGACAAAAGGAAAACACATAGAGGCTGCAGAGGAGGTGTAAAGACAAAAAAAGCCAAAAAAATCGAGACGTATGCCGAGGAAAAAGATATGACAAATGGCATATTCAATTTAAGCTCATATGAACTGAATAAGGATGAAAAAACAATTCTAAATTTTGGACTCTCATTTGCTCCATCTAGGAGTTTAAATAAATTTGATACTTTTGTGAATACGAAAGAATTTATTAGGAAGTTAACTCTGAAGAGATTCTTCCTTAAAGCTGACTTAGAGAATACTGGAGAGAATCCAAGAAGGAATGCAAATCCAGATCCAATAGAAGAATACATACACACCGAACTAAAACCAAGATCATGCTTCTATCCTATAAGCAGTAAAGGAACAGCTATAGAAGCTTTTGAGACTGTGGTATGCAAGGAGATTAAGGAGATACAATCGAATAAATTAAAAAATAAGAAGCTAAACCTATCAAGAAATCAACGTGAGACCATCAAAAAGCTTGAAAATAACGCAAGCCTAACAATCAAGCCCGCGGACAAAGGAGGCGGGATCGTTGTGATGAACAGGGATAATTATGAGGCTGAAAACAAACGGATTCTGAGCGACATCAGTACATATGAAGAACTGAAAGGAAACCCAACGGATGCATACGCCAAAGAACTCACAAAGTTGTTGAAAGAAGCAAATGAAGAAGGCATACTCAATGACAAAGAATTCAACTATCTAAATGTAAAGTATCCAGTTATACCGATACTATATCACCTACCGAAGATCCATAAATCGTTGACCAAACCCCCCGGAAGACCAATTATCTCCGGAATAGGATCTCTGAAGCAATTTATCAGAGTATGTGGACAAACATCTACAAAAACTAGCCAGAGAACTACCCTCGTACCTGAGGGACTCGACACAGGTTCTGAATCTTATAGAAAATCTACCCTGGAAAGAGGGCTATATACTGGCATCATGTGACGTGGTATCATTGTACACAAGTATCCCACATGAGGAGGGTATTGATGCAGTTAAGTTCTTTTTAGATAAGGAACCTGATATAAGACCAAAACAAAGCGAGTTCATATTGGACAGTATCCAGTATATTCTGACGCATAATTTTTTTTAACAATGGGGGAAAATTCTATCGTCAAACTTGTGGAACAGCCATGGGGACCAGGTTCGCGCCTAGTTACGCGAATCTCTATATGGGAAAATGGGAGAAAATATTCTGGGACTCCTGTCCAGCTAGCGCGGACCTGGTCCTCTATCGGCGTTATATAGATGATATAATCATAATATGGAAGGGTACTTTGGAAGATTTGATGTTCACGATTGACGTCATGAATCAGAATATAATGAATCTCAAGTTTACATTCGAATGGAGTTATACCGCACTGACATTCTTAGATTTAAGAATCGAAGTGAAAAAAGGGAGATTGGAAACATCTACGCACTTTAAAAGCGTAGATAGTAATAATTACATCCACAGAGAAAGCTGTCATCACATTAAATGGAAGAACAAAATTCCAAAAGGACAATTGTTACGAATGAAAAAGAACTGTTCCAACCCCTCAAAATGGGAAGAGCAAGCCTCAATAATCAAAGGGAAATTCATACAGAGAGGATATGACAAGGAAATGCTGGACCAGAAGCTAAATGAAGTCAGAAGAACAGAAAGAAAAGAATTGACTAAATATAAAGATAAAGCCAAAAAGAACTTTATGGAGGACAGCTATAACATAGCAATGATAACCGAATATAGTGACAATAAACAGATTATAGAAAACATCTTTCGGAAACATTGGTCATTGCTAAGGGATGATGACATAATAGGAGACAAACTGCCAGAATATCCAAGATTCATATATAAAAAAACTAAAAATCTGAAAACCAGACTGGCACCCAGCCTCCAAAAGAAAAAGAAGGGAGGAATACAGGATATACATGGGGAGATGGTGAAAGGGTTTTTTCCCTGCCACACATGCAAAGCGTGTAAATGCGGTACTAAAACAACTAAATTTATTTCCTACAATACTAAAGAGGAATTCAGAATAAAAGATATGATACGCTGTCAAGACAAGGGGGTAATCTACTTGTTACAATGTCCGTGCAGTACGTTGGACAAACGTCAAGAGTTCTCAGAGACAGAATTCGAGAACATCTGTTGATGATAGAAAAACTGAACATGGACACACCGCTTTATCAACACTTTACAACTAAACATCATGGAAACACCAAAGCATTGAAATACATAGGAATACAAAAAGTTATCAAAAACTGGAGGGGTGGTAACTTTGAGAAACTGCTCCTGACTAATGAATCCAAATGGATATTCCAAATCGACTGCTTATATCCAAGAGGGCTTAATAATAAAGAAGACCTCTCACACTTACTGAATCCCTAGGCAAGAAGATGAATAGTGTAAATAGAACAGAGGCCTATGTATAAAAACTCTAAAGTGTTGCGGTTACCTTATATTAATTTTTGCTACAAAAGACATATAGACTATTTGTTTTGCCCCCGGTCGTAATCTCTGAATTTCCAAAACTAAATCCTCCCTATATACTAAAAGCCAGCGAGAATAATCTCTAAAAACATCTAAGATCCAGTTTATACATTAAAAGCTAGAAAACACCTCTCTCTATTCTCCCAAGAAAATTAGATATAGTATAAAATCCCATTGATTATTGTAACCAGTTAGTTGAATATAGTTTTATATGATATTTTTATTTATTGAGTCCAAACATATAACTATGTCAGGGTAGGAAAGCTCCTGTTAAAGTCAGTTGAAAGAATTGTCCCCCACGACCCCTATGATAGGTCAAATAAGACTTCCTATATCCTATCCCTATGCTAGCCAAACCTCCCTAAATCTATGCAGAAAGATGCTTTAACATAATGGAAATTATGTCCGAATATATGGCCATGTTGGGCCAAGACAAGTTCTGGTTAAACCCATGTGATAGAATTGTTCCCTATGACTCCTAAGCTAGGCTAATAAAGACCTTCCATACATTACCCCTATTCCATTTTTAGCCATTAAAAACCCTCTGAATTTATACTAGGAAGACACAGAATACACTATTTTTCTGTACTCTATAGATTGCATATATACTCAAGTAGCTAACTTTAATCTATTAGGGACTATTGAAAGACTGCATACAACTATAGTCTGTACACAGTCGACATGAAGCAATTTCCAATCTGCCGACTAAGATTAATGAATATCCTAACAAGTATCTCTATGCATGTACATGTTGATCTAAGTAATGGCTGAATATATCAGCAAGTTTACAATCTTATGTTTACCAATAAGGAAAGTAAATATCAATAGTCCCGACCTCCTCATAATCTAATGGTAGTATTTAGAGACTCCTTAATAGGAACATATCCTTAGAAATCATCTTTCTGAGCTATTTTAGAAATAGAATTTTAAAAGAATGTAACTATTACCGGCTGACGACTGAGTATTAATAGAGACGAAAACAAAATATATGGTTGCAAATATAGATGTAATTTTTAAACATTTTTTCAAAGACAACCAGACAGCTCTTAAGCGAATCCACCTCTCTGTGCTAATTAAAACTAGCCTCCAATTAAAACTAGCCTCTGAATAAAAGACTCTGAACCAATAAGAAAAATATCTCCCTGCACACCCCTAACCTGTGAATAAAAGACTCTGAACCAATAAGAAGAACACTTTCACACAAACCCCTTCATTCACACAAACCCCTTAATAAGGAGAAGACTCCACTACATACCTCTCTCCCTTATATCCGCTATATATATATAGACGTTTAAGATATTTGCTTATTATTAAAAGGATTAACAGTGGTACAAATATAGACGATTAAGATATATGCTTATTAATGAAAAGATTAACAGTGGTTATAAAACCTAGTGGTTATTAAAGATGAGATCATTTTTTTCTCTATGGTTTGAACAAAAATCGCACAAATAATATTATACTACCTCTACGTTAATATGAATTAATATAGGCATGATATTTCATTTAGTAGGAGAATATTGAACATACAATGAGGACATTGGACACGCAAAACATTGAGAATATTAGACATATTTCTATCTTCACACATTGAAAGCATACTCCTCTCGGTATACACTGAAAGTATTTAATACACGTTAAGGAGATGGGCGAACTGAGATCGTAATGACTAAACAGATTTATGAAAGTATATAATTCGAACAATGTTTATAAAAGACCAAGCAAATAGTATAAAAGGCGGGGTCTGAGTAGTATACTTGTACTGAAGTACAAGTATACTTGTACTGAATATATTTAACATTGTCCCTCCATCTGAATGAATTAGACCGGAAGTGGTTGAACTGAGAATCCGGAAGTGATCTAGACACGGACACTCCGATTTCAGTTATAAGAATTTTTGCCATTAACAATAGGTATCATGAGTCAGTATGAAGTCAATTGGAACCACTTTGATAACTAAAGGAGAATACTTTTATATTAAAAGTAAATAGTTTATTGAATGCAAATAAACTCGAAAAAAACTGAAGTATTAAACAAACACTTCCTGTTCACATTCCACATACAGCTATAAAAGGCTATCTGTAAATACATAATACCAGTCTTGATAAAGGTCTAGCACAGACCGAAACGCGTCGACTGGTGAGTTCTATTCCAATTGTTATATGATTAAGAAAACTGTCTGCACTATTGTGTTTTTTACTTTTTTAGGTATCGTCGAAACTAGAGAAGACTAGGACTTCCGGTTTTTAACCTCATTCCTGCTTCGGCTGCAGGATCATTGCAGGAACGCTAACATTAGCAGAGGGTTTTAGGAATTACTATTCTGTCCGTTGGATTGACTGTTCACTTACATGTTTCTTTTTTTCACAGTGGCTACTTTTTTTTGAATCTATTGGTTTGCTTTAAATTTATGAACCACGACTTTCTGAATTGATTTTGAATTTTGAACACTACCAAGGTGTATTACAGTGTTCACAGTGCTCATTTGTTTTTTTGCTCTGATATTTCACGCTATCACGTTAAGTTTGTTTAGCGTTGCTCACAGTGCTTATTTGAATGTTTTAGAATTTGCTTTGATATTTCACGCTATTTTTGACAATTCAGTGTGTTATTATTATTTGCATTTATAGTTTTTATTTGTCACGCACTAGTTTTCACACTCACGAACATCATCCAGCAATACTACCTTGGACAAAATTTACCCACAATTTGAACAGCACTAAGTTTAGGTTTAACCTATAAACTGTGAGGACATATCTCACACAACACACATTATAATTTATAAACGCTGCTGTAACTAGCAGATTCAATTCACTTGCACCCAAATCACCTTTAAGGACTTGCACAAATAGGTTGTTTAACTCACTCAACCTTCAAGCATTTGCACACACAGGTTGTCACACCATCTCAAACGACACACATTGTATGTCACACATGCTGCGGTAATTAGCAGATTCATTTATCTTACATAAATCATCGATCTTACTTAATTCTGTAGCAATTGCACATATAGGTTGCTATACACTATAGACGTATCTTAGGACACCTACATGTCCCACCTCTACCAGTCCACAATCCAAGTGTTTATTATTTTTTCCAACATTATTTGGAATATTGTGTACTGGGAAACCGGGCAATTTTAGTGTTTTTACTAGCCACTGATCAAGGCTAGTATTTTTAATTGGACTCTTTTTGCTGTTTTATTTCTTTTAATTGTCTGTTAGTTGTATTTTATCTGTGAATTTTGTATGAATAAATGCACTTTTTATGTAAATTGTGATTTTAACTATTACTGGCTCAGACCCAGCCTTTTGTTGGCGCTTTGGTAACCCCCACCCTTATTTATTTAGTTGCAGCGGGGTCCGGTAGCGGCGGGATAGTGGTTAATACATTATTTAGGTGATGGTGGGGTCCGGGAGCGGCGGGATAGGGGTTAATAATTTTATTTAGTTGTGGCAGGGTCCAGGAGCGATGGGATAGGGGTTAATAATTTTATTTAGTTGTGGCCGGGTCCAGGAGCGGCGGGATAGGGGTTAATACATTATTTAGGTGGTGGCGTGGTTGGGGAGCGGCGGAATAGGGGTTAATAACATTATGAAGTTGGCGGCGAGGTTAGCGCGGTAGATTAGGGGTGTTTAGACTCGGGGTACATCCTCTCAAATGCTAATACTTTACTCCTTGTAATAACATTTCCCATGCTCAATTAGCACTCTGCTGTAGTACCCACTGGCTGCCAATTTTTTTTTTTTTTAGTTCTTGCCTCATGGGGACCCCCTGACTTATTGGGCCCCTGACAGGAATCACCCCTGTCACCCCCTGATGATGGCCCTGCACATGTTTAGGCTTCGTCCCCTTAATAGTTTATTTTAATGTGTTTGTGATTTGTTTTTCTTTAGTGTGGTTGCGATATTGCTTATTGCATCCAGCACTGACATTAACGCACCACTTGTAATCTAGCCCATAGCATTTAGGGATCACTAATCTTAAAATGATATGCTCTAGTAAATTAATAATTTAATAAATCATAACTATAGCAAGTTGACAGATGCAGCCTAAAGTGACAGCAACATTAAAAATAAACTTTCATGAGCATGCAATGAAAAAAATCTTTCTAATTTACTTCTACTATAAATTTTGCTTTATTCTTTTAGTGTTTTTGTTAGTTTAGGAATATACATAAGTAGACTAAGGGGCCAAATTGGGGCTAGATTGCAAGTGGAATGCTATCATTAGGGCGAGGATCCGAAACACGATGGTGAGATTGTAATTTTTTTTTATGCTCAAATCCATATTACAAGTGGCGCACTGTTTAAATTACCGCAAATTTGTTTACACAAACTCACAGTAATTTACCCTCCCTATATTTTCTAAGGGTGGCGTTGAGCAATGTCAGCTTGTATTGTTTTTGGGGTTTACTTAGGGAGTGTTAGGTTAGGGGGTTAGCTGGTTAGGGGATGTTTATTTTGTGATGGGATTATGGTGGTTTAGGGCTTAATAGTGTAGTGAGGTAGTTTGCAATATGGGTTGTTGGCAGTTATGGGGTTAATAGTCTAGAGGTATATTTTGTAAAGGTGGTTGTGAAAGTTTAGGAGTTAATAGTGTAGAGGGGTATTTTGCTGTGGGGGTTGTAGTGGTTTAGGGGTTATTAGTCTAGTGGGGTAATTTGCAATAAGGGTTGTGGCGGTTTTAATGCTTAATAGTGTAGACTGCAGAGGTTGATTTTGCAATGTGAGGTGTGTTGGTTTAGTGGTTAATAGTGTAGTGAGGTAGTTTGCAATATGGGTTTTGGCAGTTATGGGGTTAATAGTCTAGAGGTATATTTTGTAAAGGTGGTTGTGACAGTTTAGGAGTTAATAGTGTAGAGGGGTATTTTGCTGTGGGGTTGTAGTGGTTTAGGGGCTATTAGTGTAGTGGGGTAATTTGCAATAAGGGTTGTGGTGGTTTTAATGCTTAATAGTGTAGAGGTTGATTTTGCAATGTGAGGTGTGTTGGTTTAGAGGTTAATAGTGTAGAGGGGTAGTTTGCAATGTAGGGTGTGACGGTTTAGGGGTTATTAGAGTTGGGGGCTTATGATGATTAGGGTTAGCGTAAGAGTAAGGGTGCTAGGTTCTTTTACACATTTCTCTCTCCATTGAAGTCTATTGGGGGTGTGGTAAGCAGTTTTATTATTCTAAGTTCGGGTCTTTATGCGCTTCGGTTTAGCATGCAAGCAAAAAAAAAGACTTTCAACTTGTAATACCTGCGCTACCCAACGTGTGCAAATAGCAGAAGTCGGGCTCCACTCGGGCTCTAATCTCGTGAATAAAAATCTGAGAAATCTCAAGTTCACGTTTGAATCAGGTGCCAAGATAAGGGAGTCATTTATGTAATATTCTGCCCATGTGGCCTACAATATGTAAGACAAACTTCAAGAACATTAAAGGACAGAATAAGAGAACATATATTATGCATTGAAAAATTGGATACAGATACGCCATTGTACAGACACTTCTCCATAACCCATAGAGGCAATATAAAAGACTTTAAGTTCTTCGGGATCCAAAAGATAGAGAAGAACTGGCGAGGAGGAGACCACGAGAAAAAATTGTTATTCAATGAATCCAAATAGATCTTCACATTGGACTGCTTCTTCCCCAAGGGACTAAATCATAAAGAGGATCTGTCACACTTGCTGTCCTTACGAAAAGACTAGACAGTAAATATTACCTCTCATAGATGGTGTATAAAACAAATATACCACTAAATAGCCTTATCAAGCAAAAGCATACCAACAAAAGCATGTGTTTTCACACTAGCTGGATTGCACGCTCTAGATTGATAGACCAGAAGACAGAATCCTCCATATACACCAGTAGGTCCCCAGATATACTCACTAATAGATTGGAAAAACCGAGAAAACAAGAGAACCAAAAGAATAGAAATCTCTTTCATTGAGGACAATATATAATTAACTAAACTCCCATTTTAAGCTCCTGGAATATAAGATACACTGGAGAGGTTCTCTCCCTCGAGTACATCAGTAAAATTCACTCCCATCCCCCTATAAAGCTATTTTAAATTAAGATGTCCCAACTATTTCAAAATAGCGGCTCTAACTATCAGCACTTACATATGCCAACCTATTTAAAAACCTCAATAATTTTCTTATAGGTTTAACAACCTTCATAAGCTAATGTAAGATTTTTACTTCTATAAGCCTCTAAAAAGCCTCTTTGTTACCTATAAACCCCATCCTTATCTCATGTACTCTTTTATACCTGCGGAACGAATTTTAAGTAAATTCTGAATTTTAAGTAAGTTCTAAGTTTTTATTATAAGGTGTGACTCATTCACATATATTTTTATATTTGTGAAATGTCCATATATAATTTTTAATACTTTTAAATACTTTTAAAGATATCTTTTTACATTTTAAATGCTTAGGTATCTATATAATTTGCATCATTTATATCACATACATAATTTAATATTTACACCTATATGCTAAGGTTGTTTTTCACATGCGCTAAAGAGTTAAACACTGGTCCATATACAGGGAGTGCAGAATTATTAGGCAAATGAGTATTTTGACAACATCATCCTCTTTATGCATGTTGTCTTACTCCAAGCTGTATAGGCTCGAAAGCCTACTACCAATTAAGCATATTAGGTGATGTGCATCTCTGTAATGAGAAGGGGTGTGGTCTAATGACATCAACACCCTATATCAGGTGTGCATAATTATTAGGCAACTTCCTTTCCTTTGGCAATATGGGTCAAAAGAAGGACTTGACAGGCTCAGAAAAGTCAAAAATAGTGAGATATCTTGCAGAGGGATGCAGCACTCTTAAAATTGCAAAGTTTCTGAAGCGTGATCATCGAACAATCAATCGTTTCATTCAAAATAGTCAACAGGGTCGCAAGAAGCGTGTGGAAAAACCAAGGCGCAAAATAACTGCCCATGAACTGAGAAAAGTCAAGCGTGCAGCTGCCAAGATGCCACTTGCCACCAGTTTGGCCATATTCCAGAGCTGCAACATCACTGGAGTGCCCAAAAGCACAAGGTGTGCAATACTCAGAGACATGGCCAAGGAAAGAAAGGCTGAAAGACGACCATCACTGAACAAGACACACAAGCTGAAACGTCAAGACTGGGCCAAGAAATATCTCAAGACTGATTTTTCTAAGGTTTTATGGACTGATGAAATGAGAGTGAGTCTTGATGGGCCAGATGGATGGGCCCGTGGCTGGATTGGTAAAGGGCAGAGAGCTCCAGTCCGACTCAGACGCCAGCAAGGTGGAGGTGGAGTACTGGTTTGGGCTGGTATCATCAAAGATGAGCTTGTGGGGCCTTTTCGGGTTGAGGATGGAGTCAAGCTCAACTCCCAGTCCTACTGCCAGTTTCTGGAAGACACCTTCTTCAAGCAGTGGTACAGTAAGAAGTCTGCATCCTTCAAGAAAAACATGATTTTCATGCAGGACAATGCTCCATCACACGCGTCCAAGTACTCCACAGCGTGGCTGGCAAGAAAGGGTATAAAAGAAGAAAATCTAATGACATGGCCTCCTTGTTCACCTGATCTGAACCCATTGAGAACCTGTGGTCCATCATCAAATGTGAGATTTACAAGGAGGGAAAACAGTACACCTCTCTGAACAGTGTCTGGGAAGCTGTGGTTGCTGCTGCACGCAATGTTGATGGTGAACAGATCAAAACACTGACAGAATCCATGGATGGCAGGCTTTTGAGTGTCCTTGCAAAGAAAGGTGGCTATATTGGTCACTGATTTGTTTTTGTTTTGTTTTTGAATGTCAGAAATGTATATTTGTGAATGTTGAGATGTTATATTGGTTTCACTGGTAAAAATAAATAATTGAAATGGGTATATGTAAGGTGTATAATCCCACGGGGGGGTGTCAGCGCAGGCCAAAGCCTGGGGCCTAGTGTACCACCTGAGGCATATGTAGATTATCTGATAAGGGCCCCTTAGAATGACTCAGACCATGCAGCATTATGATCGAAAGCCAATTCTGTTTATTGCACAGTGCAAGCCTTTCTTATAGTAACATACAGGGTTAAGGGGATGACACGTTAGGACCGCGTCATCTTACACAGTTATACAGAGCAATTTACAAGGAAAAACTGGAACATGAGTTTCTCATAACAATATTTACAGAGTCATAACAAACTACCATCTGCAGAGACAACCGAGTGTCTAAAGCCTCTTGTTTACATTATCTTATTCTATCTTACTTCTAGGCATTAGGCCAGGGTACATTGGCAAGGCCGAATAGCTAAAGAAACTCATAACATGCATATAATTCTCACTGCATAATACCCCAGTATAATAAAGTCTATTCATTACAAAATGGCTGCGAGGAACAAGATGGCTGCGAAGAACAAGATGGCTGCCATCAGGTTCATATTACCCCTAACATACCATCCTTTTATTCTAACAGAATAACATAAAAATAGACAGGCATAGAAAATTAGTAAAGCCTTATATTATGGTAACAGAACTCTATAAGAATACTAAAGAGAAAAATATTTGCATGTCGTGATATACTTTTATAGGCTAATTGTCACTGCATATAGGTACAGTCCCTCCAATACCTTCCATCTATCTTCCAGCCTTCCCAAAACTACCGGTCTACCAGCACAGAGACCCAACCAGCCCCCCATCTACCCCCAAACAACGCTGCATCTTCTATCTCTCCACCTGCATTGCTAGCACCCCCCAATATGTCCAACAGTTCCTTTTCCACAGTAAAGCATGACATAGCAACAGCACAACTGTCTCTAGGTGGCCTCTGATCACTTTAAGAACAGTCTTTGTCCATTTGAGAGCGCTGCACCTTGACACTTTGCTATAATACAGTTCTCCAACAGTTCATTTGCAGTAGGGGTGCTTATCCACGGTTCTTCCGCAGGGAGATACTGGAAATCTGATGGTTTGTTCATGGGGTAGACAAGGCAACCAGTGGATACCCATGGCAAGCAGACACTCGAGTCACAGGGAGTCTAGGAAGCAAACAGAAACAGTACAGGATGAGTACACACCGCAATACAATCACAATTATGTCCCAATACAACATCACTTTCATCCTATGTCATTTAAAATCAAACAAAACATTGTTGATATATAATACAAACTAAATACATTGACATTTCTCAGAGAATAATTTACAACTTCTCTATACACTTTTAAATGATACTTCATGAATACTACGCAAGTGAAAACCTGTCAGACTTCCTCAAGGGCCTGAATGGTTATACCAAAACTTATGCTAAGGCCTGCCCTGTAGTAAGAATGGAAAAAAAGAAAAACAGTCAATGAAAATAAATGAATTTCTTTACAATGTCACTTTGAACTTCTAAAAATAAAAGAACCTTGTGTTGCTTTATTCTGGATGGCTGCTATCTATAATGTTTATAATTCTCCAACCTAAATTCTCTCACACTCCTGTATAAGGAAAGCATACAAACAGAACATCATTTAAAACTACAAGCTCTTTTAAAGGTAAACACATCTTTATGGTAAGAATTACTCTCTTTGACAAACATCAGGAATGACCAAATTCACTTTGCAGATACCATACTAATTAATAAAAGGGAAAAATACCTTTGCTTTCATAAACTATAATTAGGCTATTCCCTGTAACATTTCTCTTTATATTTACTATAAACTTCTAGCTTAGACGTGTCCTCCTTATGTTCTAAAGGGTGAAGGGTCTAAAATATTATGCTATGTTGCAGCATTTTCCTTGAACATATTTTCTTATACTCAGTGGGCCATTCAATAGGGTACAATACTGCAAAGTTCACAGTTACCTTTATCTAAAAAGTTACTATGTTAAGCACATAAACTACAATGTGCACTAATACCAATGAAGCATATGATTTCTTAGACCAAATATGATCAACAAAAATAAAACAAATACAAGAGAATACAAAACAAGCAATATAAGGAATGGAGTTAAAACAATACTCCCCTAATTTAATTGGTTGATCCTGTAACAGCATAACAGGACTTCCATATTGAGCGGTAAGGCACAGTCCAGAGAAGGATAGTCTTTATGTCCTGAAGACACACATCAGAGAAAACAGTCATGGATTACCCAGAGTCCAGTTCTGGGGCTGGTACCAGCATGCAAAGCAAAGAATGGATCCAAAGATAGTTCAGTAACTTTTTTTTACTGCAGTATGGTGGTTAAAACAAGCTTGACAAAAGGTCTTTCATCTTTATCTTTTCTTTCTTTAAAGGTTTACTTGCTTTCAATCTTTAATCTTTTGAAGAGTGCACTTATGGAATTTTGCCTGTACAGATTTTACCTAAATATGGAAACTCAAAAATAATTCAGTTAGTGTGTTTCAATCTCTGAAGACAGCATACTCTCATCCTGCAAATACAAATATAGTGTTAAGAACCACATAGAAAAATAAAACATTTTAGGCATCTGAAATTAACACAATAACATTGTACGAGGAGATTCAAAACGTTTTAGGTTCACCTCCTAAAAATAATCACCTCCATTACATAAAGATATTCATCAATACTCATCAATACTTCCCCCATGTTTGCGTAAAACATCTCATGTGACACGCAAACACAAGATAACAAGAAACTAAACGATAAATCATGCACTCCACTCATGCAGAGACAATTCTCAATAGCAAGCAAAATGAAATACACTTCACAATTCAATATGCTGTCCACAAAAGAGAAAAACATAACAAACAATGAAAACCAATCGTTCTTGTCTTACACAAAACGAAACATTAGCTGCTGACACAAATTGCAAACAACCACAATTAACTTAGAATGCAACACATATTCTGACATTCGCTGAAATGCAACACACTCAGAACATGACAAACAGTTAAAAACATCCACTATGTACAAAACTTTAATATCACACAAAGAAAGCAATCACAGCAGATGCCCAAGAAACTTAAGTTGCAGATTGCACAAATAAAATTGCGCTTATTTGGGAAAGATCAGATAACCACAGTAGCCACTGTTAAAGGGACATTCTAGGATAAATGAAAATTCATTATTCAGATAGGACTTTTAATTTTAACCAACCTTCCTAGATTAAACCAAACATAGGTAGGCTTATATGCTAATTTTTTAAACCTTTGAGGACTGCCTCTTATCACAGGCTGTATAAATCTCATTACAACACCAAGAGACAGAATACACGTAAGCCATATAAATAAAACCAAAACTGTGAACAGATAAATTAGCTAGTTATATAAATGCAGTAGAATCAGATAAACTGTGCATCATTTGTTTTAGGGGTGTTTATTTCTAGACACCTTATAGACCACGGCTTAACTGTTAAGCAGCAATCAAAGTCATTGCAATAATAGTGGTAGACTAGTTAATAACCAAATAACTATATATTTTAAAGTGTCACTGAAATCACTTCATTAAATAATATCTCATTTATTTATTGAACGCAGTGGGGGTTATTTTAAATAACAAAGAGTTATATCTGTGAGATACAGTTTGACAGCCACAGAAATAAAATTATCATTTTTTAAGCTATATTCTATGACAGAATATAATATAAATACTTGTTTCTTTGTAGTGAGCAATTTATAGTTATCATTTTTTATAACATAGAACACCAGTACTGCCGCTTTAAATGTACAGTGCAAATTGTTCTCTCTGTAACAAAGCCAAACACAAGAGAGAAACTTCTTTTCTTTTTTTTTTAAAGAAAACCAAAACATGCACAGTGTTATCAGTCTTTCTCAAGGATAGTGAGGCAAGCTCAAATTTTCATTTCTACTTAAAGGAGAAACACTGTTTACTGCTTAAAAATATAAAATTCACACTAAAACTTGATAAATGCTAATTAGTTTAACCACAACAAAATTATTGGATTTAACGTTGTATATAATTTGATATTCACCATTCTGCAGCTCTCCAGCCAAATATAATCAATTGCATATAACACAAAAATAAGCTTTCTACAAAAGAATACTAATACAATTTCCCCTTTAAATTATTCCCAATGATCCTTATAATAAAAAAATGTATACTGACGTTCATTAAATAGCCTAAACAAGCATAAGCAGCATAAGAACGCACTCACAGTGGGATGCAGGCTAATTAAAGGGACATTTCAACCAAACTAAAAATAATCTTTAATTGAAACTGCTAACACAGTGAAATATACTAGTGTTAGGCTTACAGTAAACCTCATCGTCTTTTATGTAAATATTCCCTTAAATTCTCAGATGTTATACCAGTTTTCCTGTATCCCTTTAAATATTTTCACTCCTCTGTTTTTTCTCGTTTTTTTTTTTTTTTCTTTTCTGTCCGCTAGTCTCACGGATCCCTACACTAAAATTGTAGACAACTTATCACTTCAGTTTGCATTACAGAGAGAATTAAGTTATGCTGCAAAAAAATATCTGCTATCTGAACAGCAAATTTAAAATAAATATATACAAAGAAAGGTCTCTAAAAATATATTTAGCAAACTACTAATACAGGGTTATTGCACTGGTTCTTTAAATAATAAAATGACAATTTTCTATTGCTCCGTCTACGCACTGAGCTCTGATTTTCCAGAGAAATATAAGATAATATGCCGCTTGTATAACAAGTCATGGACAATACATTAATAGCAACACCTTGTTACAGTGAACTGTCCCTTTAAGGACTAACCATTCATCACGCAAATTACATATGTATATCCTAACCATAATTTTGGCTGCTTGTATGATTTACCACACCAATTTCACCTCTGTACTGTAGCATGACCTGCAGATTAATTTACTTGCAACAAAAACGGACGCCCTTTTAGAAAAACTTTCAATTACAGCCTATAAATATATTTCATTGTGTGCACCCACGCCGTGCACAGACCTTACAAATACAACATACGTTAACCCATTAATCATACCAGAAACAATTTCATATTTACCAGAGCGTGACAAAAAATCACACACCATCGCACTTTCAAAGCCGTTACTTCACTTGCAAAAACAATATCATATCTTTACATGCCGAACAACAATTATCACTTAAAACTAAAACTGCATATGAATACCACATACTTAAAACATGCTGGTGACTTTGAAATACAGTTACATAAAATAACATTACCAAATATCTTCTAAAAACGTCTGATTTCCCAGCAGAGAAACAGAAGGAAACATTATTACGATACAGACACACAAGTTCATTTCATCTCGCATACCAGAGATTCACTCCCTTTTTTTTTTCTTTCGCATAAAGACATCTATTGCATCGCGTACGACATACATATATATATATAAAAAAACACTAGATTAACTTTTCACCATGTCCACAATGCATTTTTTTTCTTTCCGATTCCACGCAAAATGGCCATTTTTTTGCCTGGAATGGGATAATCATTTTCAAATAATACATTCTGTTTTTGGTTTAAAGCAAATCTGTTACACTCATACCACAGTGAGAACCTACAGACCATCACACATTATGCATCTCAATATACAAAATTTCATTTTTGTTACTGCAAGCAAACAAAAAAAATCTTACAAACGGAGACAGGATTTCTTTTCTTTTTTTTTTTTTCTTCTGAGCTATGTGCGCTCTCAGTGGTGGCCCCCCTTCTTTGCCTGCTACATTCTTTAACACAGAGATTTCTCTTTTTATCAAACAGCAGTACTTACTGACAGTGTTTTAAAAAAATATTTCTGTCTTTTGCAGAAACTATTAACTCTTCTTTTCTTTTACCTTATACATGTAATTTTCTCTGTGCAATCTTATCTATGAGCAGTTCCCCTTTCTCAATACAATAATAGCCACAATAATAACATGCACAGCCACTTAATATTTTCTACGCACAGCATAATTTTATATAGCAGCACCACACAAATAACCAAAGCAAAGCAAGCATCAGATATCAACATGAGCTTCAGGTGGGTAGCAAAACTCTATTATGGGAATGAATATGGGAAACTTCAACACACGTGAGACTTACTCACTTCACTGCCAAGTTCACCCGGAGTAGCTTATCTTAAAAGCTCCCCGTCAACTGGCATTCATATATTACTTGCGCGCTTATCACCGACAGGACTCACAATACCTGTCGTGTCCCAGCACAGGACTGATTACCTGTCTGGAGGGGTATCACAACTGCCGGCAGGACTATAACCTCCGCAAACCTGTGCTTCAACCACAGGAACCCCTTTAACCCTTATATCATATATTACACCTTTTTTAAAAAAAAAAAAAAAACACAAACAACTAAATTTAGGTTCAGATTCACAGAAGGAAAGCATGGTAAAAGCACTCATACTTACGCACTGCGAATCCCACAAACTGCCACCAAGAATTGTAAGGTGTATAATCCCACGGGGGGGTGTCAGCGCAGGCCAAAGCCTGGGGCCTAGTGTACCACCTGAGGCATATGTAGATTATCTGATAAGGGCCCCTTAGAATGACTCAGACCATGCAGCATTATGATCGAAAGCCAATTCTGTTTATTGCACAGTGCAAGCCTTTCTTATAGTAACATACAGGGTTAAGGGGATGACACGTTAGGACCGCGTCATCTTACACAGTTATACAGAGCAATTTACAAGGAAAAACTGGAACATGAGTTTCTCATAACAATATTTACAGAGTCATAACAAACTACCATCTGCAGAGACAACCGAGTGTCTAAAGCCTCTTGTTTACATTATCTTATTCTATCTTACTTCTAGGCATTAGGCCAGGGTACATTGGCAAGGCCGAATAGCTAAAGAAACTCATAACATGCATATAATTCTCACTGCATAATACCCCAGTATAATAAAGTCTATTCATTACAAAATGGCTGCGAGGAACAAGATGGCTGCGAAGAACAAGATGGCTGCCATCAGGTTCATATTACCCCTAACAGTATATATTTGTTTTTTGTTAAGTTGCCTAATAATTATGCACAGTAATAGTCACCTGCACACACAGATATCCCCCTAAAATAGCTAAAACTAAAAACAAACTAAAAACTACTTCCAAAAATATTCAGCTTTGATATTAATGAGTTTTTTGGGTTCATTGAGAACATGGTTGTTGTTCAATAATAAAATTAATCCTCAAAAATACAACTTGCCTAATAATTCTGCACTCCCTGTATACAAAATTAGGATACTGATGGACCCCTAACCTATCACATAGTCATGCAGGCTATATAGAAATATCTTTCAGGCAGAACTGAAGCACCAAATTAGATCCACTTCCGGCAATAGCACAACCGGATAAGAGAAAATTCAGACTTCCGGGAATAGCGAAACCGGAAGTAGCATGAGCGAAACCGGATGTTAGGCTACCGATAAAGGAACCGGAAGAGATAGTAAGTTAAACACTCCGGAAGTGGGGCAAATATGGACAAGAAACATTGTCTGAAATATATTAAATTAGAGTAATAAGAGACGCCATCGAATAGAAATGTACATGAAAAGAATTAGACACAAACTATCTTTAAAGAACACAAAAATTACAGACAACAAAAATATTAAATAAAAAGGAAAACCCTTATTTCCCATGTAGCACTGGGCCAAACAGGAAAGGGCAGACCCCGAGTTTTGGCGCCAAATTAGAGC
Organism: Bombina bombina; assembly: GCF_027579735.1. Classification (NCBI taxonomy): domain Eukaryota; kingdom Metazoa; phylum Chordata; class Amphibia; order Anura; family Bombinatoridae; genus Bombina; species Bombina bombina. Next base: position 1,302,827,742 of record NC_069500.1, read on the forward strand.
CAATCACCTATGTTATTAGGATATAAAGCTCCCAGAGACATACAGACCAGTATTGTCTTGAGAAAGGCCTAGGAGGGCCGAAACGCGTCAACATACTGGTGAGCACATTTCTGATTACATTATACCGCATCTAGACGTTATTGCAATATTGTACTTTATTTCACCCACAGGTTTAGGAGGAAGATTTTGGACCTATTCGCCACATCATTGCATTTTTTCTTTTCTATTTGTATCTCACGTTTACCACAGTCATTGGAGTTATTTTTGGAAGTTTTTGGAAGTTTTTTCAAATTGGATTTAATCACCTAGGATTTATTACACACATTAACTCACTATTTTGTGGAACACTGTGATTTTTTAAGAGACATTTTTTAAGAGACATTTCTAAGAGACATTTTTCACTATTTATTTACAAACTACACGGATCCATCCGGTCACCGTATTTGCACCGTATTTGCATTTATTTTCATTTCCTTATACCTTTATTTTCATTTTCATTTTCATATTGTATTATTTTATTATTTATATTGTATCACGTTAATCTTTGGACACCATACCTCAGATTTGCTGTTTGAAATTGTATTATTTGTGCTCAAATTGTACCTCATTGATCATATAATAATATGATCCTAGACTGTTGTTGGAGCTAACTATTACACTTATCCCGACAACAGTAGGGAATTTATAGTTACCAGATATAGGTAACACACTGCATCCTTTTATTTCTATCTCATGGATCCATGGAGATTTTAGGAAGATTTTAGGAAGTTTTTTAATCTGTGCGTATTATATTGTAGTTTTATTGTATTGTATTAAATATATTTCATTTTTAACACATCCATACTCTCACAGTCCTTTTAAGCTTCCCAGCGCTCACTCTATCACACACTATGTTGCTAATGGCAAGGCTGTTTTTTTTCTCTATGGGCTTGGGATAAGCAACAGCCCAATATTTTTTTTTCTGTAAAGGATGACTCTTCAACCAAGTTGTATTTACAAAGTAGCGTACTTGAAAAAATGTCTCCTGTTTTGCATATATATTCTTTAGGAACCAAGTACGATAACATTTTATCCCATTAATGTGTATTAAAGGGACACTGAACCCAATTTTTTTCTTTCGTGATTCAGATAGAGCATTCAATTTTAAGCAACTTTCTAATTTACTCCGATTATCAATTTTTCTTTGTTCTCCTGCTATCTTTATTTGAAAAAGAAAGCATTTTTTAGTTCAGACCCTTGATTAAATTAATCCACCAATCAGCAAGAACAACCCAGGTTGTTCACCAAAAATGGGCCGGCATCTAAACATACATTCTTGCTTTTCAAATAAAGATACCAAGAGAATGAAGAAAATTTGATAATAGAAGTAAATTAGAAAGTTGCTTAAAGTTGCATGCTCTATTTGAATCATGAAAGAAAAAATTTGGGCTCAATGTCCCTTTAAATTGTTTGCAAAAAGCTCCTTTACTTTTATCTTTACTTTTAAAATAGCTGTTTTTGCCTGTTGAAGCTACCATCTACATTAAAATGTTAAGTACTGTAGTTCTGGCTATAGAAAAGCTATGTAAACAATAGTCAGCTTCAGAAATAAACCCACCAGTGAAGGTGAGGGAAGGGAGAGTCAAGCCCATTTGAAAGGGTGTTCCTATAGCAGCTTTCAATACAATAAATTCTTATCAACTGGTTGTTTGAGGACATTGGGGCCCATTTATCAAGCTCCATAAGTCCTGTGTCACAAAGAATGCTGTTCCATAACCTTGTCCGTCTGCTCTGAGCAGGCAGACAGTTATCGCCGGATATTCAACCCAATCAAGTATGATTGGGTTGATTGACACCCCCCTACTGGCAGTCGATTGGCCGCGAGTCTGCAGGGGGCGGCGTTGCACCAGCAGCTTTTGTGAGCTGCTGGTGCATTGCTGAATACGGAGAGCATAAAGGTCCGCAAGACCTTTGATAATTTGGCCTCATTGTCTCTTTAAGAGACTTTGCATTCTTTAATTGCATTTCAAATAACATTTTAAAAATGTGTTACTAGTTTTAATGAAAAATTGATGCCTCTGACATAAAACTGCTACTTCTTTGTTTCAGAGTGTCGCTGTCAATCAGCAGAGCTGTTGGAGCCAATGAGCAATCTGTCCCCAGGGAGTTGTGAACAAGCATGATTTTTTTAGTTTTATTTTAAACACCCTTTTTATACACTTTTATCATGCAAAAAGATTTCAAGATATGTATTTGCTGTTTTTTTTAATAATGTCTTCTTCAAAGTTAAAGACAAAGAAAGATGGACCATGTTGCATTGTTTTTAACACTAAGGGGCCAATTTATCAATGTCTGTTCGACATGATACGCTGCAGCGTTTCATGTCTGACAGACATCACTGAATGCTGACACCATACGCTGTCGACATTTACCATTGCACAAGCAGTTCACCAGAACTGCTTGTGCAATGCCACCCCCTGCAGATTTGCAGCCAATCGGCTGCTAGCAGGGGGTGTCAATCGAATTGTAGACCGCAGCCTCAGAAGCGGTGGACCAGTTATGCAATAGTAGTTTCCAGCAAGCCTAAAGGGTCGCGCGGAAACAGGGGCATCAAGCTCCATTCGGCCCCGATGTGTTAAATTACTGTTAACACTGATATCATTAAAGTAACATTGAGAGATTGCTGACATTTTTTTATTTTATTTTTTTACAGAACGGTTTGAACAACTACTGTTTCCTCGTTTTTGCTACCATTTGCCTGGCTGCTGCTCTCTATTTGTATTTCATTTTGCCAGAAACAAAAAACAAGACATTTATGGAAATTGACCAATCCTTTGCAAAAATAAATAAAATATCTTCAGCCATTACAGAAAATGAAAATTACTCAATGGAAGAGAAATCTATCGAGCAGCTAGAAATCTGTGCTTCTCCTGCGCTCAGCAATGATAAGAATGAAAATGAAACAGTGGAGCAAACTTGTTCTGTGTAATATGGTGAGATATTATAACATTATGATTTACAAATTTAGAACTGTAAATGATATGGCACTGAAAAATTTCATCATATTAAAACATTTTTATAGTGGCATTATGTATTTTGTTTGAATATTGTGCTATGTGATAATTTATATGCCAATAAACTAAACAAAAATGTATTGTGTTTCATTGCTTGTCAGGGTAATTGGGAGAGGGGGATAGAGCCATCAGTAAATGCTAAGGGGCTGAATTATCAAGCTCCGAAAAGAGCTTGATGCCCCTGTTTCCGCTCGGAAACAGCAGTTATGAATCAGCAGTCTAAAGACCACTACTCCAAAACTTGTCCGCCTGCTCTGAGGCTGCAGACATCAATCCGCCGAATCCTATATGATCAAGCTGATTGACACCTCCTGCTAGCGGCTGATTGGCCGTGAATCTGCCAAGGGCGGCATTGCACAAGCAGTTCTGGTGAACTGCTTGTGCAATGATAAATGCCAACAGTGTCTGCTGTCGGCATTTATTAATGTGCGGCGGACATGATACACTACATTGTATCATGTCCGCTCACACTTTTATAAATCGTCCCCTAAATGTGTGTTAGTTCATCTTTAAAGGTATATGAAACAGTATTCCTTTAGTAAAAACAAATATGCTAAATTAAAGTAAACATAAAAAGAAACAGATTGTGGACAACCCCCCCCCACCAAAAAAAAAGTAAACAATGTACTTGTTGGTTTCCATAATGAGCACTTAAAAAGTCTCAGTGTAGCCACTGTTCTCAGGTTGATGAGGGAGCTGACATGGTCAAAATAGACTTCCTCTTTCTCTTATATTCACTGAGTACTAAACCAACTCATGTTACTCTAGAATGTTACTCTGTGACATCAAACTAGATAGGCCTAACAAGGTGTCTGTGACAGGAAGTAATAAACACTGCACAAATTAAGTTAAAAAAAGAAATATAAGATAAAATAATACATATTGTAATTAAGTATAACACACTTCTTATTGTTTTTTATTACAACAATGAATTACACTATTTTATATCCCATTAAAGATGAGAACCAAATGACAGCTAAACTTGTAAAGACCAAAGTTTTCTCATTAGAAATACAGGCCCGCCAAGATAGCTAGCACCAGAAAAAAAGCGGCTGCCATCTTGGAGAGAAAAATAACCTAATCAGCTCAACACTTGTGTATGTAATATTGCAATACTGCATCAGAATACTGCACTGATATCCAATACATAAGTATTTTATTATTATTATCGGTTATTTGTAGAGCGCCAACAGATTCTGCAGCGCTATAGACAAATGTGGAGTACAACAAAACAAATATAGGGATCAAATGGGTAGAGGGCCCTGCCAAGAGTTGCACTGTTGTAAGCAGCTCTTAAGAAGGTGATCTACAAACAGCTGGACTCTTAGGCTTACATGCTAAGGGGGTTCAGGGGATAGCAATGGAGGAGAGGAACTTGTATAAAGAAAGGTTAGCGTAGGTTGTATGCATCCCTGAACAGTAGAGTCTTTTAGGGAGCACTTGAAGCTTTTAAAACTAGAAGAGAGTCTTGTGGTGCGAGGCAGAGAGTTCCACAAGATGAAAGCCAGTCTGGAGAAGTCCTGTAAACGGGAGTGTGATGAGGTGACAAGAGAGGAGGAGAGTAGGAGGTTGTGAGCAGAGCGAAGGGGACGGGAGGGAGAGTATCTGGAGATAAGGTCTGAGATATAGGGGGGAGCAGTGCAGTTGAGGGCTTTCTATGTCAGAATTAGAATTTTGTGTTTGATCCTAGATGCAAGAGGAAGCCAGTGAAGGGATTGGCAGAGAGGTGCAGCAGATGAAGAGCGACGTGTAAGGGAGATGAGTCTGGCAGAGGCATTCATTATGGATTGTAAAGGAGCTAGGCGGCAGGTGGGGAGACCAGAGAGGACAGAGTTGCAGTAATCGAGGTGGGAAAGAATGAGACAGTGGATTAAAATCTTAGTTGTGTCTTGTGTAAGGAAGTGTCTAATTTTAGAGATGTTTTTAAGGTGGAAGCGACAGGCTTTAGCCAATAACTGAATGTGAGGAGTGAAAGAAAGATCTGAGTCAAATGTGACCCGAGACATCGGGCATGCGGGGTAGGGGTAATGATGGAGTTGTCGACAGTTATAGAGAGATTGGGGGTGGAGAGTTTAGAAGAAGAGAAGAAAGGGTGGAGAGTTTAGAAGGGGAGAAAATAAGGAGCTCAGTTTTGGAGAGATTTAGCTTGAGGTAGTGAGAGGACATCCAGTTAGAGATGTGAGAAAGACAGTTAGTGACACGGGTTAGCAAGGAAGGAGATAGGTCTGGTGCAGAGAAGCACTTGCACAACTGCTTATTTCCTGAAATCTTTGTTTATTGAAGTCCAAAAAAACACAATCAGCCCTAAATCATATCACATAAACACAGTGTATCTTTTCACCATCCCTTCAAGTCCCACCCATTGTGCTTAAGTCCTACATAACTACTGAATGGTAGATAGGCATACAGCGTACAAGGAAATAAACAGGAACAAGGTTAAGTATGTCAGTCAGGGGATGAAACTATAAATAACCTAAGGGCACAGGCAGAGAGTCAGAATCTGTTGTATCCAGATGTGTAGCAGCCAGGGGAGAGAGAGATGCAATTTTAGAAGCTACGGGCAAGAGATTTGTATAGTCACAGATTTCACAGCCAAGAGAGAATCTAATGCAGTCAGGACCCACAGCCAAGAGGTCACCTATGTCCAAAACCCACAAAGCCACAGATTCAGCTTTTATGCTACTGGGGAAGAACTTTCTGCCCTAATATCCTCCTCTCACGTCACTACATGTCCCCTTGATCCCATCCCCTCCCAACTACTGCCCTCCCTCTCTCCTACTCTTACTCCTATCCTCACACATATTTTTAATCTCTCCCTTAGCACCGGTATATTTCCCTCATCCCTTAAACATGCACTAATCACACCTATCCTCAAAACATCTTCTCTTGATCCATCATCCCCATTCACCTACTGCCCTATTTCTCTACTCGCCCTTGCCTCAAAACTTCTAGAAAGCCTTGTATATACACGTTTATCACAATTTCTCTCTCACATTAAACCTTGATTTCATCCTGGATGTCCTCTCATTACCTTAAACTAAATCTCTTCAAAATCTAAGCTCCTTAATTCCCCCCCTTCTTCCAAAATCCCTACCCCCCAACTGTTGATAATAATATCATTAACTAAACCCCACATGCCCAATTTCTTGGGGCCACACTTGACACAGATCTCTTTCACTCCCCACATCCTGTCTTTGGCCAATTTCTGCTGCCTCCACCTTACACAACAACCCCAAAATCTGCCACTTCCTCACACAAGACACTACAAAGACTTTAATCCACTCTCTCATCATTTTGCGCCTTGCCTAGTGCAACTCCATCCTCTCTGTCCTACCTAGCTGCCATCTATCTCCCTTATAATCCATACAAAGTGCCTCTGCCAGGATAATCTTCCTTACATGTTGCTCCTCATCTGCTGCACCTCTCTGCCAGTCACTTCACTGGCTTCCACTATCGCCCAGAATAAAACACAAAATCCTGCTTCTAATAACACTGATCCACCCTATATCTCTAACTTAGACTCCAGATTCTCTCCCTCCCATAAATTAAAAGAGAGAAGCGCTCAACCTGGGAACAAACAATAGCATAATAGCTTGTTCTATGGCTAGTTACCACCCAAGAAGCAGCCTCTTTTTGCTCAACATGTGCCTTTCACAGAGAAAAACTTTCCTGTAGCATATCAGTCTGATCCTGACTTAACAGTACTGTCCAGCCCCGAACTACCAGGCAATCCCTCTCTGAACAAGAGAAACTGCAAAACTCCAGACATACGTTTCTGCCTTGTGTGGGCCTCGTCAGTGAGGTGCAGCCACATCCCTCTAGGTACACTGAGCAACGGGTCCACGTCTGAATTCCTGCATCAATCTTAGGGAGACTTCCCTAAGAGTCATAATTTGTAGAAATTAAAAGAGAGAAGTGCTCAACCTGGGAATGAACAATAGCATAATAGCTTATTCTATGACTAGTTACCACCCAAGAAGGAGCCCCTTTTGGCTCAACATGTCCCTTTCACAAAGAATAACTTTCCAGTAGCCTATCAGTCTGATCCTGACTTACAGTACAGTCCAGACCCAAAATACCAGGCAATCCCTCTCTAAACAAAGGAAATGGCAAAACCCCAGACGTACGTTTCGGCCTTGAGTGGGCATCATCAGTGAGATGCAGCCACATCCCTCTAGGCACACTGAGCAACAGGTCTACATCTGGATTCCCACATCACAACTAGGGAGACTTCCCTGGGAGTCATAATTTGCATAAATTAAAAGAGAGAAGCACTCAACCTGGCAACGAACAATAGCATAATAGCTTGTTCTATGGCTAGTTACCACCCAAGAAGCAGCCTCTTTTTGCTCAACATGTGACTTTAACAGAGAAGAACTTTCCTGTAGCATATCAGTCTGATCCTGACTTAAAAGTACAGTCCAGCCCCAAAATACCAGGCAATCCCTCTCTGAACAAGGGAAACAGCAAAACCCCAGATGTACGTTTCGGCCTTGAGTGGGCATCGTCAGTGAGGTGCAGCCACATCCCTCTAAGCACACTGAGCAACGGGTCTACGGCTGGATTCCCAAATCACACTTAGGGAGACTTCCCTAAGAGTCATAATTTGCATAAATTAAAAGAGAGAAGCGCTCAACCTGGCAACGAACAATAGCATAATAGCTTGTTCTATGGCTAGTTACCACCCAAGAAGCAGCCTCTTTTTGCTCAACATGTACCTTTAACAGAGAATAACTTTCCTGTAGCATATCAGTCTGATCCTGGCTTAACAGTACAGTCCAGCCCCAAAATACCAGGCAATCCCTCTCTGAGCAAGGGAAACAGCAAAACCCCAGACGTACGTTTTGGCCTTGTGTGGGCCTCGTCAGTGAGGTGCAGCCACATCCCTCTAGGCAAACTGAGCAACGGGTCCACATCTGGATTCCCGCATCACACTTAGGGAGACATCCCTAAGAGTCATAATTTGCATAAAATAAAAAAGAGAAGCGCTCAACCTGGGAACGAACAATAGCATAATAGCTTGTTCTATAACTAGTTACCACCCAAGAAGCAGCCCCTTTTTGCTCAACATGTGCCTTTCACAGAGAAGAACTTTCCTGTAGCATATCAGTCTGATCCTGAGTTAACAGTACAGTCCAGCCCAAAATACCAGGCAATCGCTCTCTGAACAAAAGAAACGGCAAAAGCCCAGATGTATGTTTCAGCCTTGTGTGGGCCTCGTCAGTGAGGTGGAGCCACATCCCTCTAGGCACACTGAGAAACATCTGGATTCCCACATCACAACTCGGGGGAGTTCCCTAAGAGTCATAATTTGCATAAATTAAAAGAGAGAAGCGCTCAACCTGGGAACAAACAATGTCATAATAGCTTGTTCTATGGCTAGTTACCACCCAAGAAGCAGCCTCTTTTTGCTTAACATGTGCCTTTCACAGAGAAGAACTTTACTGTAGCATATCAGTCTGATCCTGAGTAAACAGTACAGTCCAGTCCAGCCCCAAAATACCAGGCAATCCCTCTCTGAACAAGAGAAACTGCAAAACCCCAGACATACGTTTTGGCCTTGTGTGGGCCTCATCAGTGAGGTGCAGCCACATCCCTCTAGGCACACTGAGCAACAGGTCCACGTCTGAATTCCCGCATCACACTTAGGGAGATTTCCCTAAGAGTCATAATTTGCATAAATTAAAAGAGAGAAGCGCTCAACCTGGGAACAAACAATAGCATAATAGCTTGTTCTATGGCTAGTTACCACCCAAGAAACAGCCTCTTTTTGCCTAACATGTGCCTTTCACAGAGATGAACTTTCCTGTAGCATATTAGTCTGATCCTGAGTTAACAGTCCAGTCCAGTGCAGCCCCAAAATACCAGGCAATCCCTCTCTGAACAAGGGAAACGGCAAAAGCCCAGACGTACGTTTCGGCCTAGTCAGTGAGCAACGGGTTCACCTCTGGATTCCCACATCACACTTAGGGAGACTTCCCCAAGAGTCATAATTTGCATAAATTAACCCCTTAACGACCAAGGACGTACGCCACACGTCCTCAAAAAAAAATACAGTTAATGACCGAGGACGTGTGGCGTACGTCCTTGGTCTGGAAAGCAGCTGGAAGCGATCCTGCTCGCTTCCAGCTGCTTTCCAATTATTGCAGTGATGCCTCGATATCGAGGTATCCTCCAATAACCCCCATTGGCCATCCGATGCAGAGAGAGCCACTCTGTGGCCCTCTCTGCACCGGACATCGGTGGCCGGTATCGTTGGTGGGTGGGAGCAAGTCTGGGAGGCTGGTGGGCGGCCAGCGATGTGCCAAGTGGAGTGGAGGGGGGCGGGATCGGGGGCGGGACAGACGGGAGCACGCACGGGAGCGCGCGCATGCACTGGGGGGCTGCGGGCGTGCACGGGGCGGGAGCGGGAGGGAACCGCTACACTGCAGAAAAAATAAATAAACTTTAAAAAAACCCACAAATATTTAAAATAAATAATTGATCATCTAAGGGTTCTGGAAGGGGCGGGGGGTTGGTCTTGGGGGGGAGGAAGCTACACTACAGAAAAGGGCAATAAAAAAATAAAAAAACATACTTTTTGTTACTAAACTGGGTACTGACAGACAGCTGCCAGTACCCAAGATGGCGCCCATTAAGGCAGAGGGGGAGGGTTAGAAAGCTGTTTGGTGGGGGATCAGTGAGGTTGGGGGCTAAGGGGGGATCCTACACAGCAGCATATGTAAATATGCTTTAAAAATATATATATATAGCTTTTATTTTAGTACTGGCAGAGTTTCTGCCAGTACTTAAGATGGCGGGGAGAATTGTGGGGTGGGAGAGGGAAGAGATCTGTTTGGGAGGGATCAGGGGTTCTGATGTTTTTGGTGGGAGGTTGAGCTCTACACTAAAGCTAAAATTAACCCTGCAGGCTCCCTACAAGCTACATAATTAACCCCATCACTGCTAGCCATAATACACGTGTGATGCGCAACGGCATTTGGCGGCCTTCTAATTACCACAAAGCAACGCCAAAGCCATATATGTCTGCTATTTATGAACAAAGGGGATCCCAGAGAAGCATTTACAACCATTTGTGCCATAGTTGCACAAGCTGTTTGTAAATGATTTCAGTGAGAAACCTAAAATAGTTTTTTTCTAATTTGATCGTATTTGGCGGTGAAATGGTGGCATGAAATATATCAAAATTGGCCTAGATCAATACTTGGGGTTGTCTACTACACTACACTAAAGCTAAAATTACCCCTAAAAGCTCCCTACATGCTCCCTAATTAACCCCTTCACTGCTGGGCATAATACACGTGTAGTGCGCAGTGGCATTTAGCAGCCTTCTAATTACCAAAAAGCAACGCCAAAGCCATATATGTCTGCTATTTCTGAACAAAGGGGATCCCAGAGAAGAATTTACAACAATTTAAGCCATAATTGCACAAGCTGTTTGTAAATAATTTCAGTGAGAAACCAAAAGTTTGTGAAAAAATTAGTTAAAAAGTGAACAATTTTTTGTATTTAATTGCATTTGGCGGTGAAATGATGGCATGAAATATACCAAAATGGGCCTAGATCAATACTTTGGGATGTCTACTAAAAAAAAATATATACATGTCAATGGATATTCTTAGATTCCTGAAAGATATCAGTGTTCTAATGTAACTAGCGCTAATTTTGAAAAATAATGGTTTGGAAATAGCAAAGTGCTACTTGTATTTATGGCCCTATAACTTACAAAAAAAGCAAAGAAGATGTAAACATTGGGTATTTCTAAACTCAGGACAAAATTTAGAAACTATTTAGCATGGGTGTTTTTTGGTGGTTGTAGATGTGTAACAGATTTTGGGGGTCAAAGTTAGAAAAAGTGTGTTTTTTTCCATTTTTTCCTCATATTTTATAAAAAAAATTATAGTAAATTATAAGATATGATGAAAATAATAGTATTTTTATAAAGTCAATTTAATGGCGAGAAAAACAGTATATAATATGTGTGGGTACAGTAGATGAGTAAGAGGAAAATTACAGCTAAACACAAACACCGCAGAAATGTAAAAATAGCCTTGGTCCCAAACGGACAGAAAATGGAAAAGTGCTGTGGTCATTAAGGGGTTAAAAGAGAGAATCGCTCAACCTGGGAAAGAACAATAGCTTGTTCTATGGCTAGTTACCACCTAAGAAGCAGCCTTTTTTTTCTATACAAGAGAAGAACTTTCCTGTAGCATATCAATCTGATCCTAACTTAACAGTACATTCCAGCCCCGAAATATCAGGCAATCCCTCTCTGAACAAGGGAAATGGCAAAACCCCAGACGTACGTTTCGGCCTTGTGTGTGACTCTCCCTCCCATCCCCTTGGCTCTGCTCATGACCTCTTTCTCCCCTTCTCTCTTGTTACCTCCTCACATTCCTGTCTACACGACTTCTACAGACTGGCCACTATTTTGTGGGACTGTCTGCCTCACTCCACAAAACTCTCTCCTAGTTTTCAAACGTTCAGTCGCTCCTTAAAGACTCTACTGTTCAGGGATGCCTATAATATACACTAATATTTTCCTATCATAGTTCCTCTCCTCCTTTAATTATCCCCTTGAACCCCCTTAGCATGTAAGCCTACGAGCCTAGGTGCTTTGTAGATCACCTTCATGAGAGCTGATTTATAACAGTGAAACTCCTGGCAGGGCCCTCTATCCCTTTGTCTCCCATAATTATTACCTTGCATATTAGACCATGTTTTAAGCGCTGCAGAATATGTTGGAGCTCTACAAATAACTGATAATAATAATAATAATTTATAGGTGACACAGACTAATGATGATTCAGGTATCAAGCCAACATTAGAAGTGTATATGGTTATAAATATCACAAGCAGTGGAGAGATTGATGCCAAGTCAGGAGCCAAAGTCAAGAGTTTAGGAGAAGGTATGATAACAGGTGTCATAACCAAGGAAAATACAAATGCACTGTTAGAATCTAAACTTACGTGGACAACAGACAAGAGATAGACTACTGGTGTTAGGTAAGAAGCCATAGGCAGGAGGTCGAGATACAATATGGCGACACACAAATGGATGGGGAGAATGAATATGAGTACCAGAATGGAAGAGCAGACAAGAATGTTAGTACCACTATCAGCAACACTGTCAGATAAACAGCCCTGGGCTTATATAGAGTGCACTTGAGTAAAAATGCAGTTGTAGTGTGTGTATATCTAAGTGTCAAAGAGATCAAAGTCTACTGCGACAGTGTGATGGTTGCAGACCAGGACTCAGAGGAGATACTTACCCATATGCTGCATAGTAATAAGCAAGCCCCCTACTGACTCAAATTAATTAAAATCACTGCTCTGTGGAAGCCAAAAGAGGCAAAAATGTGTGTGCATGCTACTGGCAGATAAGGGGGTTAAAAAGGACAGGCCTTAGGATGAGGCAACCAAGGTGAGCACCTAGGACACCACACTTAAGGGGGGGGGGGCTGCACTGGTTCCTATTCACTGAGCCCTCTGTATCAGGTCTATCTATACAGTATCTATATTTATTTTATTATGTTAAAAATTGGCATTGCATCTCTGGTCCTCCCAAATATATCTTATTCCCAATATTGCACGCAAGCTTTTATAGGGAAAATAGGGCATATGTGGGAAGGTCAGAGCTGCAATGCAGGGTGTAGAAGCAGTGGTTCAAGTTGTCTCCTTAGCATGACTAGGAGAGTTAGCAGGGCTGACTGTGTTTGGAGCAGTTTCTTTGCACAGTTATTCATTTCTACTGTAAGTAAAATTACATTTGTTTTTTAAAAATTTTGTTGCAGCATGTTGAAGATTTTATAGACATTCTTAAGGGTAATTTTGTTGAGAGCTTTGTAATTATTGTAGGGCTTGGAGATTGTGATGTTTCTGTTGTATCTGTGTATGTATCTATGAGTTCATATATATTTCTTTATGTGGGTTTGTTTGAATCAATATGTGTCTGTGTGTGTATATATCTGTATACGTGTATCTGTGTGTGCGTATCTGTGTATGTATTTATCTGTGTGTGTGTGTGTATGTATCTGTGTGTGCGTATCTGTGTATGTATTTATCTGTGTGTGTGTGATCCAGCCAATAGGATGAAAGCTCAATCCTATTGGCTGATTGCAACAGCCAATAGGATTTTTTCCCCTTTAATTCCTATTGGCTGATAGAATTCTATCAGCCAATCGGAATGTGAGGGAAGACATCTTGGATGACGTACCTTAAAGGGAAACTTCATTCTATGTTGACTTTCGGAAGAAAAGGATGCTCCGCACCGGATGTCTTGAAGATGGACCCGCTCCGCGCCGGATGGATAAAGATAGAAGATGCCGTCTGGATGAAGACTTCTGCTGGCTTCGATGAGGACTTCGGCACGCTTGGATGAAGACTTTTGCCGCCTGGATGAGGATCGATGAAAACTTTGAAAACTGTAAGTGGATCGTCGGGGGTTAATGTTAGGTTTTTTAAGGGTTTATTGGTCGAGTTTTATTTTTAGTTTAGGGTTTGGGCAGTAAAAGAGCTAAATGCCCTTTTAAGGGCAATGCCCATCCAAATGCCCTTTTCAGGGCAATAGTTAGCTTAGGTTTATTTATATAGGTTTTTATTTTGGGTGTTTGGTTGTGTGGGTTTTACTTTTGGGGGGTTGTTTTTATTTTTTTTTACAGGTAAAAGAGCTGATTTCTTTGGGGCAATGCCCAGCAAAAGGCCCTTTTAAGGGCCATTGGCAGTTTAGTGTAGGCTTTTTTTTTATTTTGGGGGGCTTTTTTATTTTTATAGGGCTATTATATTAGGAGTAATTTGTTTTTATTTTTGATAATTAGTTTTTTTATTTTGTGTAATTTAGTGTTTATTTTGTTTTTAATTTAGATAATTGTATTTGATTACTTTAATTTATTTTATTGTAATATTAGCTTTTAGTGTAAGGCAGGTTAGGTTTTATTTTACAGGTAACTTTGTATTTATTTTAATTAGGTAGCTAGTAAATAGTTAATAACTATTTACTAACTAGTCTACCTAGTTATAATAAATACAAACTTACCTGTGAAATAAAAATAAAACCTAAGCTAGCTACAATAGAACTATTAGTTATTTTTTTATTTTTTTATTCATTTAGATTCATTTTAATTATATTTAAGATAGGGGGTGTTAGGTTTAGGGTTCGGTTTAGGGGTTAATATATTTATTTAGTGTTAGTGATGTTGGAGGCCAGAGGTTTAGGGGTTAATAACTTTAGGATAGTGGTGGCGACATTGGGGGCGGCAGATTAGGGGTTAATAACTAATGTAGGTGGCGGCGAAGTTAAGGGCGGCAGATTAGGGGTTAATAAGTGTATTTAGGTGGTGGCAATATCGGGAGCGGCAGATTGGGGGTTAATAGTTTTATGTAGGTGGCAGTGATGTTAGAGGCAGAAGATTAGAGGTGTTTATACATGGTTTTTATGTTAGGGTGTTAGGTTTAAACATAACTTTTTCTTTCCTCATAGACATCAATGGGGCTGCGTTATTGAGCTTTTGTTTCCTTGATCGCAGGTGTTAGGCTTTTTTTTTGTTAGGCTTTTTTTTTGCCGGCTCTCCCCATTGATGTCTATGGGGAAATCATGCACGAGCACGTCAAAGCAGCGCTTGTATTTGGGTAAAGCATGGAGCTCAATGCCACCATATCGCCCGCGCAAGCCTGATTTTTGTAAACTTGTAATAGCAGCGCTATAGGGAGGTTAAATACCGCTGCTTTTGTGGCGGTTGTTAATTTCCCTATAGCACTCAAAACTCGTAATCTGGCTGAAAGATAGCAGCATCTTTATTTTTTAATAAAATGACTGCACTGGGCAGTATTTTCGGGCTAAAGTTGGTGGCTGTAGGTTGTTAGAACGAAAACAGCACTTAAAAGTGCCTTTACATAGCGGTCTATGGGAACTGTGTGTTCCCAGTAAAAATATATGTATATGCTTTCATACATATATATTTATGTGTTAACATATATCAGCATATACATATATATATTTAAGATTGCTGCCATCGCTGCATGACTTACTTTGCTGCGCAATGTTCTGATGCCGTCTCTGATGGGATCAGAACAAGGCTCCCATTGGAGCTTATGGAAGAGCTCTCTCGTGAGCGCAATACTTACCAGAAATGCAAGCTCGCATTCGGATTGCTGTGAACTTGTAATACCAGTAAATATTATTAAAATTAAATCCTGCTCTGTAGTATGATGCATGGGGATAATGGGGCCCCCTAACTGATGCTGGGCCCTCGGGCAAGGGCCTATTTGCCTGAATTGTCAGTCCGCCCCTGAATGCTAGTTGTGGAATTTTTTGTTAAAACAGTTGAATATGTTTACTTAACGTGAATGTGTGGATCTTCAGCCTTACGGCCAAAAATTACCTTAGTTCTTGTTGCGGCAAGTTCAATTTCGTAGTTTTACTGTTGCCGACTTTACCTTCCGATATTCACAGTGCACTGTGGTTCAAACGGATAATAACTTGATGATGTTCCGGAAGTGTCTCCGGTTTCTTGGCTGTCCTGGTGGAGTGTTACATGTAAGGCCTCCGTCTGCTTCTCTGTTGTCCCAGCAAAACCGCTGGTGCAGTTATCAGGTTTCCTGGTGGAGTGCTTCGTGTACGACCTCTATTTACCAGGTTGTCTGTTTCTCTGTTGTCCCAGTAATCAGCTGCTGGAGTTACCAGGTTTCTACGCGTTTCGGCTTACAGCCTTTCTCAAGAAATTATTGATTTGAGTTCTTAAGAGTGTATTTAGGGCTAGATTACAACTGGCACGCTATTTAGCACTCCTGCTCGAGTGTTAGCTTAGTCGGGTAACGCAGATATTGAAAAGTAAAATATTGAAACTAAAAAGTCTGTGCCTGACGCGCGCAAAGAGTAGGACTTCGGATATTGCAACCAGGTTAAGGTATTTTCCCCATAGACTTCAATGAAGTGTGCAAACTGAAAAAAACTTAAACTTGCGCGATAACATGATCGCGTTAAAACTAAGAGCGCTAAATCCAAAATGAATTATGCATATTTTTACATTCAACTTTAGATTCATATTGAAGAATATGTGCTATGTATTGTTGAATAGATATTTTCTATATATCTGATGATTATTTTGTAAAATATACTGTATAAGTATACCTAAAGATCTTTATAATTATATATAGGTATAGATATATTCAGATATATAGGAATATCTATTGGATAATACATAGAACATATTCCCTCATGTGAAGAACATTGGAAAATTTACAATAAATAAACAGTTAAAAACATTATAAAATATTAATATTGAATAAAAAATAATTTGTTGTACACCTCAGCCTACCATATTAATCCTATACCTTGGCTCCTCTTTCACCTTTACATAATCCATCTATATCCAATTCCACTAAGCCAAGTAACATCCCTAACATCTAATGGACCCCCTACTGAAAAATTAACATCCTTAAAATAAAAAACACCTTAGTTCTTAAGATGTGCTTACCTTACTCCTTATACTACAGTGACTATTGTAAGCATCTGCATCTAACTGAAGAAGGTCTCAGATACTCCTTTTCCTTTCTTATTTATATTTAAAGTAATCCAAATTGATTACTTAATTATCCAATCTGAATTAAGTAGTTCACTGCCAAAGTTGAGTGCTCTCACTATTCTGATTGATTAACCAATCAAAATATGTAGTAGGATAGGGCTCAATTACTACAGTTACCCCTCACATCGCAATCCTTATTGGTTAATTACTTAAAACCAGATTACAAGTGGCACGTTATTTAACGTTCCCGCTCAAGCGTTAACTCGCTAGAAGTAAGCTTTTTGTGCACGTTAAGTAGTGCTCGTATTACAATTCAAACAACAAAAAAGATAGACAAATATTGGGGCATCTGTATTCCTCGTATTACAAGTAGAAAGAAGTAAATGGAGCAAAAAAGTGGGAAAAAAAACCTAACACCCGAGTCACGTGCAAACCGATCGCATATTCTTAAAGGGACACTGAACCCCAATTCTTTTTTTTCGTGATTCAGATAGAGCATGCAATTTTAAACAACTTTCTAATTTACTCCTATTATCAATGTTTCTTTGTTCTCTTGCTATCTTTATATAAAAAAAGAAGGCATCTAAGCTTTTTTCTTGGTTCTAAACTCTGGACAGCAGTTTTTGATTGGTGGATGAATTTATCCACCAATCAGCAAGGACAACCTAGGTTGTTCACCAAAAATGGGCCGGCATCTAAACTTACGTTCTTGCATTTCAAATAAAGATACCAAGAGAATAAAGAACATTGGATAATAGGAGTAAATTAGAAAGGAGCTTAAAATGTTGTGCTCTATCTGAATCACAAAAGAAAAAATTTGGGTTCAGTGTCCCTTTAAGTGTGCTAACCCAACAGGAAAATATGAATATTTTATATTCCAATGTTCTTCACATCTCATAATATTTTATTCATAAATACATATTTCTATATATTTATATGATTTTTTTGCACAAATAATTATTTATACCTATATATAGATGATTATGAATAGGTATAGATATATACAGATATATATAAAAAGATCTATTTAAAAATACATGGAACATATTCCCCATATGTGAAAAACATTGGAAAAATACAGTTATTACACAGTTAAACACTTTATTAAAAAGTAATATTGCATAAATATGTTTTTACATGTCTTCATCTATTTAACTGCAAAGGGTTCCAATGCAATTAAATATATGTTGTATGTGTGTACATATGTATTTAGTTACTTTAGTTTATTTTGAAGAGTCAATATTATGCTGGTTTCGCTACATTGACAACATATTCATGATTTGGACTGGTGAACCAGACAATTTACAGAGATTTGTGTCCAGAATGAATTCAGCAACAGATAATTTAACTTTTACCATGGAAATAAGTAGGGACCAAATTAGTTTCCTGGATACATTGGTTACTGTTAAGGACTGGTCTCTGAGCTGTGACATCTTCTCCAAGGAGACTGATAGGAATAATGAATTATGCTATGACAAGTTTCACCCACCAGCTATGATCAGAAGTTTACCATATAGTCAACTATTATGAACTAGAAGAGTCCATGATCTGACTATATGTCGACAAAGACTTGATGAGATGTCAAATAAATTTTGAAGGAGAGGGTATCTGAGTGTATTTACACAGAGCTTAAAGGGGGGTGACAAACGGGAGAAGAACCAAAGATCTCAAGAAATACCATTTCCAAATTCATTCACCTAGCCAGATATTAGGGAGATGGCCAGCAAGTATGTTCAGTTGGACATAAGTAGAATTGACTAATGGTTTCGTTAGCTGAATTTGAGCTGTCACAGAGAGGGAAGATATAAAGATAGTCCATTTTTTAGAATATAAGGCCAGTTGCCTATCACTAGGATTTTGTAATCTATATTGATCTGCTGTGCCAGCAATGCTTGTTTCAGATCCGCAAATTTAGGGGGCTGATGGGCTTTCCAGTTTTTTAAAATAAGATTAAATAATAAATAATAAAATAAGAATTCTAATGCTAGTAGTGTGTTAATCCAATAATTTATCTTAGCCAAAAACTATAACATTTTTGGACAAGCCCAAAAACAATGAAAAATAAGTGCACTACTGGCATTACATTTTGGACAGTAAACACTAGCTTTGTACCACCTTGTTAGGTCATCTGGTGTCCGATAAGCCATATATAGTAATTTTAAATGTGACTCTTGCCAGGTTGTCAAAACCCAGGGTTTACCTATTATTTTAAAACTATCTTGGATATCTTGGGCGCTAATATTTTGGAAATATTTGATCCATTTGGTTTTTACATATTCTATTTGTGCATTGGAAGACAGAGTTGTCAGAGTGGCATAAAGGGGAGAAATTGAATACATTGCGTTGCGATATAAATTAATATTACTATATACATTACCCAGGGACCAATCTAGTTCATATTTCTGTATCAATTCATAAAAAAGTGCCTGATCTGAAGATAAGCGTAAAATCTGTCTTTGATAGCCCAAATTCACTACTAAGATCCTGAAAGGATTCAATAGTTAAATCGGGTTTTGCCAATTGTTTAATCCAGATTAGACCCCTACTATGCCACTGACGAAAAACTCTACTTGAAAGACCTGGGATAAAGTTAGGGTTCTCCATGATTGGAAGAAATTCAGAAACGAACGGTGAACACTTAGATTCAATACAACATTTCTGCCACTCTATAAATATATTTTTAATTGTAATTAAATTACCTATGTTAGATGGAAGGGACCTTAAGGGGCAATGTAATATAGCATTTATATGGAAAGGTGATATCAGGTTAGCTTTACATTGTAATACCGTAACATGCTCTTTTTGGGTTATCAAATCCAGTGCAACTTTAGTCAAAGCGGCTAAATTATAAAATTTTATATTTAGAAGGGCTAAACCAGCCCATACTCTTGGATTCATCAAACGTGTAAATGCTTTTATCTCCACCATATCTTAAAATGTGTTGAGATCTGTGCATATCTCAAAAGGGATAATTAAGTAATAATAGTTTGCATAAAAAAAAATGTTTAAAAATTGCTGGCAAGTATTTTAAAATAATTTTCAAAAATAAGCAAAAATAC
Organism: Bombina bombina; assembly: GCF_027579735.1. Taxonomy (NCBI): domain Eukaryota; kingdom Metazoa; phylum Chordata; class Amphibia; order Anura; family Bombinatoridae; genus Bombina; species Bombina bombina. Next base: position 1,302,847,377 of record NC_069500.1, read on the forward strand.
TTAAAGGGACATAAAACAGGTTAAGATCTGTGCATATCCTAAAAGGACTGATTAATTAAAAATAGATTAAAAAAAAATTGCTGGCAAGTATTTTAAAAGAATTTTCAAAAATAAGCAAAATGAAATACATAGCTAAGCTGCCTGGGGCAGACAACTCCCCCCCCCCCTTATCAGTTTTACTACCAAAAGCAACCATAGATAAAGCCATACAAGGAATTGTGTGGGGAGTTAGAGCTTTACAATTCAGAAACTAAAAAGAAAGGGTTAATAGTGAGGCACTGCAGTATAAATGTGCAGGTAAAGTAATTAAAGCACATATTATATTTTGTCTCTATCCCAACTTGTTTTATGTCCCTTTAAATAGCCATGCTGTCTGGATCAGTCTGCTCCACCTCCCCTTATCAGTGTTTAGACACGGGCATTGTATTTCAACAGCTTGTAGGCATGCTCCAGCAGATAATCACAGTGCACTTTTGGATTCTACCAAACAAACAATAGATATAGATACAGCCATAGAAGGAAATGTGTGGGGGGAGTTAGAGATTACAAATTCAGAAACTTAAAAGAATGGGTTAATGACAAGGCACTGCAGTATAAATTTTGCAGGTAAAGTAATTAAAGTACATATAATTATATTTTGTCTCTATCCCAACTTGTTTTATGACCCTTTAAATGAATATTGCAATATCATCAGGTACAGATTTTCATAGCAATTTCTTTTTTAAACAGTTGAGATGTGCTGGTTGCATTTGTGTTGTATATTTAAATGTTTCATACTTTATTTCTACACCAACAGATTATTTATTTTAGAACTGTAATATAAATTGCACCTTAGTGAATGTTTCACAATTATTAGTCCTATATTGTATAAAAATCAATATGAATCAGAATGGCTCAACTCATACATTCTTTAGTTAATACATTTTACTAAATAAAAATATGCTTTGACATGCACTGTGTCTCTAGGGTGTATGCGGCATAGAACTGAGATATATTTCATCAAACTACAGAAAATAATTGGTTTTCCAGTACGTTTTGACGTAGGATTTCTTTGATGGAAGCCCTTGAATTTTTGTAAACTCCAAAAAAAGCAGACTGAAGGAATGATGTAAACCAAAGCATAGTAAGGAGCGCCGAAAACAGGAGCTAAGAAGCAGTGATCTTAAGACCGCTGCTTTTTAACTCATCTGCCTGCTCTGAGGCTGCGGACAGCAATCCGCCCGATCACATACGATCGGGTTGATTGACACCCCTGCTAGCGCCCGATTGGCCGCGAATCTGCCGGGGGCGGCATTGCACAAGCGGTTCACCAGAACTGTTTGTGGAATGATAAATGTCGACAGCGTATGCTGTCTGCATTTATTGATGTGTGGCGGACATGACCACTACAGCGGATCATGTCCGTCCGCACTATGATAAATCAACCCCTAAAAATGAATACAAAGATAGGTACCATGAGCCCATACAAATGCAAATCACCATTTTGTAAACAGTGACAGAGGCGTCGATTTATTAAGGTGCGGACGGACATAATATGCTGTATCGTATCATGTCCGCCGCACATCGATAAATGCTGACAGCATACGCTGTCGGCATTTATCATTGCAACTGCAGTTCTGGTGAACTGCTGGTGCAATGCTGCTCCCTGTAGATTCGAGGGGGTGTCAATCAACCCGATCATATCCGATCGGGCTGATTGCTGTCCGCCACCTCAGAGGTGCCGGACGAGTTAAGGAGCAGCTGTCTTCGGACCGCTGCTTCTTAACTTTTGCTTCAGGCGGACCTGAGCGGAGTGGGTTGGAAGCAGCATCCGCTGCTTCATAAATCGACCCCAGAGACTTCAAATAATATAAATTAGTCTACTAACTAGAATAATCACATAGTTTAAAGGCAAGAAGATAGAACACATTGTGTGCATATCATATAGACATGATTAGGATCTATTAAACATATTGTACAATACATTTTAAAACTACTTTTAAAAAGCTCTTGCAGTTGTAAAAGCAGAGTGCTGGTTTGATGCCTAATGATTAAACTACACAATTGCCTAAAACTAACACTGATGGGTCTATTCAATTTGTAAAACTCGTACTCATAAATGTAAATTTTCCTTCATAAAAATTGTCTTTATTAACATGTGAACAGAGTATTATTGAGTATGGGGACAGTAAATTCTAAATTAAAGCGACAGTATACTGTAAAACTATTTCTACCTTAAAGGGACAGACTACTCCAGAATTGTTATTGTCTAAAAAGATAGATAATGCCTTTATTTCCTATTCCAAAGTTTTGCATAACTAACACGATTATATTAATATACTTTTTACCTCTGTGATTACCTTGTATCTAAGCCTCTGCAGATTGCCCCTTATTTCAGTTCTTTTGACAGATTTGCATTTTAGCCAAACAATGCTGACTCCTAAGCAACTCCACAGAGGTGAGCACAATGTTATTTATATGGCACACATGAACTAGCGCAGTCTAGATTTAAAAAAAATTTTTTGTAAAAATAAGGAGGCCTTCAAGGTATTAGAAATTAGCCTGTGAGCATACCTAGGTTTAGTTTTCAACAAAGAATACCAAAAAAACAATGCAAATTTGATGATAAAAGTAAATTGGAAAGTTGTTTAAAATGAATTGAGCTTGCAGGGAAATCAGAGTTCCTTATTTTATCACTTTCTGTACACACACATGCTTCTTTATATTAGCTCTGCCTGTATACCTGTCTTGTCGGCACAGCCACGCCCTTAAAAATATTTAGAGACACAAATTTTATCTTGAGAAATGTTTATGTTGCTATGTAGTGTTCATGTGAAACAGAGACTCCTACATTACAATAAAATATCTTAAAAAAATAATTTGTATGATTTCTCTACATGCCAGAGAGGTTTTGAATATCAGGCCCTCGAGAGAACAATTTAAAATAAACCTTTCATTGCTTGTCTCTCCTACCACCCACTGGGAGTGTAATTCCTTCTGCTGGCTATGTATATACATCTTTTCTATAGCCAATTCTTAAAGGACCAGTAAATACAGTAGATTTGCATAATCAACAAATGCATGGTGAAAATACAATGCAATAGCCCTTGGCCTAAACTTCAAATGAGTAGCAGATTTTTTTCAGACAAATTTCAAAGTTTTGTCTATTTCCACTCCCCCTGCAACATGTAAAAGCCATTAGCCGGGGGGCGTGTAGGCTGCCACGTCAACATGCAGCATGAGAAGCGTGAACTCAGGATGAGGGGAGTTAGCAACAGCGGAACAGAGGTTACCGCGTCTGCCACGACTGAGATTCAAGGAGCCCTACTGAATTTCCAGAGCCGAAGGAGAGTTCTTGCGTAGCAAGGAACCAGTTAGATCAGCATCTCCCGATCGGAGGAAACAGGAGGGGAGAGCGCTAAGGCACGGGATACCGTGCAGGCTGTAAGAGCAGCAACACAAGGAGGGTCTAGGAGCTACCTTCTGGTAAAGAGAGCTACCGACCATTGCTGTGATTCTGGGGTGTTTTAGAGGTTGGAGGTGGACACCCTGTAGCTGCAGGTAGAGCTGAAATTACTATACATGAATAAATATCTCACTCAAGCTAAAATGTCACCTAAATTAAAACAATTGGAGAAAAAAAGTAATAAAGCTGCTGTTTCTGCTATCTCCCCAAACAAATCTATACTTGAAGAGAAAAATTCTGACATCTCAAATGCTGGCAAAATCGCAACTTTGGTAGCAGATTTAATCAGTCCTAAAATAGAGGAATTTTATAAAAGAGTGGATACAATTTTGGAAGAAATAAAATCTCAAGCAGAGAGAATAAGGGAAGCAAAGCAGAGAGTTTCAAATTGTGAGGATAATCAAAATATTATACAGCTACAAATAGAAGCACTCTAAAAACAGAATGCAATTTTGACCAGTAAAGTTGAAATACCGCTGGTATTGAGAGTTCACAGAAGGGCTGCGTTAGGCTCCAAAAAGGGAGCGTAGAGCATATTTACAGCCACTTCAACTCTAAATACCAGCGGTGCTTACGGACGCGGCCAGCTTGAAAAACGTGCTTGTGCACGATTCCCCCATAGGAAACAATGGGGCCGTTTGAGCTGAAAAAAAAACTAACACCTGCAAAAAAGCAGCGTTCAGCTCCTAACGCAGCCCCATTGTTTCCTATGGGGAAACACTTTCTAAGTCTGCACCTAACACCCTAACATGTACCCCGAGTCTAAACACCCCCAGCCTTACACTTATTAACCCCTAATCTGCCGCCCCCACTATCGCTGACCCCTGCATATTATTATTATTAACCCCTAATCTGCCGCTCCGTACACCGCCGCAACCTACATTATCCATATATACCCCTAATCTGCTGCCCCTAACACCGCCGACCTCTATATTATATTTATTAACCCCTAATCTGCTGCCCCGACGTCGCCGCCACCTACCTACAATTATTAACCCCTAATCTGCCGACCGGACCTCACCGCTACTCTAATAAATGTATTAACCCCTAAAGCTAAGTCTAACCCTAACCCTAACACCCCCCTAAGTTAAATATATTTTTTATCTAACGAAATAAATTATTTCTTATTAAATAAATTATTCCTATTTAAAGCTAAATACTTACCTGTAAAATAAACCCTAAGATAGCTACAATGTAATTAATAATTATATTGTAGCTATTTTAGGATTAATATTTATTTTACAGGCAACTTTGTATTTATTTTAACCAGGTACAATAACTATTAAATAGTTAATAACTATTTAATAGCTACCTAGTTAAAATAAGTACAAAATTACCTGTAAAATAAATCCTAACCTAAGTTACAATTAAACCTAACACTACACTAGCAATAAATTAATTAAATAAAATACCTACAATTATCTACAATTAAACCTAACACTACACTATCATTAAATTAATTAAATAAATTACCTACAAATACCTACAAATAAATACAATTACATAAACTAACTAAAGTACAAAAAATTAAAAAAGCTAAGTTACAAAAAATAAAAAAATAAATTACAAACATAATAAAAATATTACAACTATTTTAAGCTAATACACCTAATCTAAGCCCCCTAATAAAATAACAAAGCCCCCCAAAATAAAAAAATGCTCTACCCTATTCTAAAATTAAAATTGAAAAGCTCTTTTACCTTACCAGCCCTTAAAAGGGCCTTTTGCGGGGCATGCCCCAAAGAATTCTGCTCTTTTGCCTGTAAAAAAAAACATACAATACCCCCCCAACATTACAACCCACCACCCACATACCCCTAATCTAACCCAAACGCCCCTTAAAAAACACTAAGCCCCTGAAGATCCTCCTACCTTATCTTCATCATGCTGGGTATCACCGATCGGTCCAGAAGAGGCTCCGAAGTCTTCATCCTATCCGGCAAGAAGAAGTCCAGAAAAGGCTTTAAAGTCTTCATCCTATCCGGGCAGAAGAGGAGATCTGGACCGGCAAACATCTTCATCCAAGCGGTATCTTCTATCTTCATCCATCCGACGACGAGCGGCTCCATCTTCAAGACCTCCGGCGCGGATCCATCCTCTTCTTCCGACGTCCTAACACAGAATGACGGTTCCTTTAAGGGACGTCATCCAAGATGGCGTCCCTCGAATTCCAATCGGCTAATAGGATTCTATCAGACAATCGGAATTAAGGTAGGAAAAATCTGATTGGCTGATGGAATCAGCCAATCAGATTCAAGTTCAATCCAATTGGCTGATCCAATCAGCCAATCAGATTGAGCTCGCATTCTATTGGCTGATCGGAACAGCCAATAGAATGCAAGCTCAATCTGATTAGCTGATTAAATCAGCCAATCAGAATTTTCCTACCTTAATTCCAATTGGCTGATAGAATCCTATCAGCCAATCGAATTCGAGGGACGCCATCTTGGATGACGTCCCTTTAAGGAACCTTCATTCTGTGTTAGGACGTCGGAAGAAGAGGATGGATCCGCGCCGGAGGTCTTGAAGATGGAGCCGCTCGTCGTTGGATGGAAGGAGATAGAAGATGCCGCTTGAATGAAGATGTCTACCGGTCCGGATCTCCTCTTCTGCCCAGATAGGATGAAGACTTCAGCCCGATGATGGACCTCTTCAGCCCCCGCTTGGGCTTGGATGAAGACATCAGAGCCTCTTCTGGACCGATCGGTGATACCCGGCGTGGTGAAGATAAGGTAGGAAGATCTTCAGGGGCTTAGTGTTAGGTTTATTTAAGGGGGGTTTGGGTTAGATTAGGGGTATGTGGGTGGTGGGTTGTAATGTTGAGGGGGGTATTGTATGTTTTTTTTACAGGCAAAAGAGCAGAATTCTTTGGGGCATGCTCCGCAAAAGGCCCTTTTAAGGGCTGGTAAGGTAAAAGAGCTTTTCTATTTTTATTTTAGAATAGGGTAGGGCATTTTTTTATTTTGGGGGGGCTTTGTTATTTTATTAGGTGGCTTAGAGTAGGTGTAATTAGCTTAAAATTGTTGTAATCTTTTTCTAATGTTTGTAAATTATTTTTTTATTTTTTGTACTTAAAGGGACTCTAAACCCAATTTTTTTTTCTTTAGTGGTTCAGATAGCGCATGCAATTTTAAGCAACTTTCTAATTTACACCTATTATCAATTTTTCTTCTTTCTCTTGCTATCTTTATTTAAAAAGCAGGGATGCGATGCATAGGAGCCGGCCCATTTTTGATTGAGAACCTGGGTTATGCTTGCTTATTGGTGGGTACATATAATCCTCCAATAAGTAATCATTATCCATGGTGCTGAACCTAAAATGGGCTGGCTGCTAAGATTTACATTCCTGCTTTTAAAATAAAGATAGCAAGAGAACGAAGAAAAATTGATAATAAGAGTAAATAAGAAAGTTGCTTAAAATGTCATGCTCTATCTGAGCCATGAAAGAAAAAAATTGGGTTCAGTGTCCCTTTAAGTTAGTTTATTTAATTGTATTTATTTGTAGGTATTTAATGTAATTAATTTATTGATAGTGTAGTGTTAGATTTAATTGTAGATAATTGTAGGTATTTTATTTAATTAATTTATTGATAGTGTAGTGTTAGGTTTAATTGTAACTTAGGTTAGGATTTATTTTACAGGTAATTTTGTAATTATTTTAACTAGGTAGCTATTAAATAGTTATTAACTATTTAATAGCTATTTTACCTGGTTAAAATAAATACAAAGTTACCTGTACAATAAATATTAATCCTAAAATAGCTACAATATAATTATAATTTATATTGTAGCTATATTAGGGTTTATTTTACAGATAAGTATTTAGCTTTAAATAGGAATAATTTATTTAATAAGAGTTAATTTATTTCGTTAGATAAAAATTATATTTAACTTAGGGAAGTGTTAGTGTTAGGGTTAGACTTAGCTTTAGGGGTTAATACATTTATTATAGTAGCGGTCAGGTCCGGTCGGCAGATTAGGGGTTAATACTTGAAATTAGGTGGCGGCAATGTTAGGAAGGGCAGATTAGGGGTTAATACTATTTATTATAGTGTTATTGAGGCGGGAGTGAGGCAGATTAGGGGTTAATAACTTTATTATAGTAGCGGTGAGGTCCGGTCAGCAGATTTGGGGTTAATAATTGTAGGTAGGTGGCGGTGACGTTGGGGGCGGCAGATTAGGGGTTAATAAATATAATATAGGGGTCGGCGGTGTTAGGGGCAGCAGATTAGGGGTACATAGGGATAATGTAGGTTGCAGCGGTGTGCGGTCGGCAGATTAGGGGTTAAAAAACTTTAATAGAGTGGCGGCGATGTGGGGGGG